>NC_139333.1:8437324-9147324 GCF_056507025.1 Lutjanus erythropterus | reverse complement strand
TAGAACTTTCCTGAATCACTTTGAAGGGGTCAGTAGTATATTAGTATAGTACGCTAAGTTATTCAGGCTATACATTTTCACATTAAAATATCAAAATGCATTAGCCATATGCAGCGGTGGAAAGTGTACTGAAAATCTGTACTGAAGTACAAGTATTGTTACATTACTAAACTATTACTCAATTACAGGTAAAAGTACTGGTGCTAGAAAAAATAGTTCAGCAAAAGTACAAAGTATTCTTCTAAAAAAAAAAAAAACTACTCAGAGTATTAGTTACTTTTTAACCGCTTGTTTAATGCATAGCAACATTCAGTCGCAGGGGTTTTTGTTTGTCCAGATTTTCTGTCTAAAATCTATTTTATTCTCATTTTTTGTTTCTCTTTTATATTGGGGAGACCCGTTGCACCAGAACATCACATTACCCCAAATGTTTCCAGTAGTATTCAACCCAGACAAATCACTTATTCGTGGTAATGGTGTATTTCGTTTAGTGCATTTAAACAATTTTCTCTGAGGAAAGAGGAAAAAAATATGTAACTCAGAGTCAAAGGTGAAAAGAAATTGAAGGCCAAACATGTTGTCTGTTTTAAGCATTGGTTAGCACTGCTGCCTCACAGCAAAAAGGTCCTGAGTTCCAATCCCCCAGCCGGCTGGGGTGCTGGGGGGGTTTGTGGCTGGAGCCTCTCTGTGCAGAGTTTGCATGATCTCCTCGTGTCTTAAATGTCTTTTTGTTGGTCCCAAGACTGTATATGAAAAAAAAAGAAATAAGAAGAAAGTACATAGAACTGAATGATGCTTTCACAGTTTCTCTTAATTACTTTCATATGGCAGAAAAATAAATGGCACCAAATGGTTTCTTCTGAAGGAAAGAAAAATCACAGCAAAAACAAAAACAGCATGTTAATGTGCTAATTATTCTGTACGATAATTGAGAATGTCATTTGTTGCTGCGTTGCATCTTCACTTCTCGTCACAGCTTCATATTTCATTGTATTTAATCCTTTCTGTCTCTCAGCCTGTCTCGGGACTCCTGGACATGCTGTTGTGTTTTTCCTCTGCTAATCTGTGATTTTTATTTCCTCCCCTCTGGTCACAGCTCAGCACATCTCAGCAGGATGCATGATAATGAAGAATCCTTCACAGGACGTTTTCTGTCGCATCATTAGCGATGATGAGCAGGTTTCTTCAGATAACCCCTCACTGCTACAATGCAAAATAAGAACTATGATTAACCCAATTAATTATAGAGATTAATATCTGTTCTACCAAGGACACAGAGACACTGAGTCAGAGAGGTCAAACTGTTTTTTTTTTAATAAGAGTGGACATCATTTACATCACTCATTGTCTTCAGCTGAGAGTCACAGAATAATAGCATCAGTTTTGCGCTGTAGCTCCAGGTGTTCTGTCACCCACAGAGAGAATGCAATTAACGATTTATACAACATTAGCCAAGGGCAGACAAACCTCCCATGACTGGACTGCATGTTTGATCCCTTTTTTTTTTTACCATAACACAGTCTAATTAAGCAGGTGGAGTTCTGCAGCATACTAAAGGACAGCTGGCCACAAGTTTAACCACTAACAATGAGAGAATGAATTTTCAGAGTGGCTACATTAACATGCATGAACAAATCTGTTGTTAACCTATGTAACTAATGGATCTCAAGACATATAAATCATACAGGCGGGTTGACAGAACCAGGCTGTGCTTTGTGGGATATTTATGAGGAATCTGGCTGAAATAAACTCAAATGTAATCAGGTTTTTCTTCGTCGTCATATTTTTGTTAAGAGCAAATATTTGTAGGCTTTAATAGGATTGGATCGGCAGGAGGTGGGTGTTCATTTAACCACAGATGACATTTAGAGAGAATAATGAAAACTGTAATAGCAATGGGCTCAGCTTATACAACTAGCACCAAACTCACTGAGAATCAACAACCAACTCTGCAGCACAGAACACTCTTCAGTTATCTAATATTAAGGTGTGTTCAGACAGAAAGCAATGCAAATTTTCACCTTGAATTCAACCACTGAACCATTTGTGTTTATTTGCCCCTAACAGTCTATATGTACTGCCTACACAGATGTTCAGTTCCCAAAAATCACCACCGCTCTCTGCATACGCCTTTGTGTCAGTTCATGCCAGAGTCCCAAACCCATCTTTTTTTTTGCGAAATCTGCCTGCATCCACAAAGCTGAGTACCAGAGCTGATCCATTACCCACAGTCATCTCCAAGTTAAGTATGGACCCACAAGGACCTGTTAATATAAGTCCAGCAACCTGATCCACGATTAAACACACAGGCAGCACAGTCACTCATTTGTGTTCTTGAAAAAGCATTTTAGTTGGAGCTTTCCGTTTTTTAACGGAGCCTGTCGAAACTAAGATCAAACTGTAAACTACACAGTGTTGATCAAATATGGACCAACATCAAAATGTTTCCAGAAACATATTTTAGTGACTGTTCTGTTGTAATAAGAGAAAGGTCGCAACCAGACGGGCCTGATATTTCACGCAGAATGGACAAGCAAAAACCAAGCACCGCCCAAATCATGGTAGGTCACCCACCAACTGCACACTCTGGTCGGTACTTTGCATACTCTAGTTGTAAAAAAAAAACAAGATGGCAACTTCTGTACTACCAAACTTGAGGCTTCAAAACGGTCGTCCACAAACCGGTGGGTGACATCACAGCGGCTCTGTCCAGTTGTGTTACTGTCAGTGGTTACATCAGTGCAAGATGTAATCATGATGGTATGTAGTTGAGGTCAAAATGAAGGTTCAAAGACGGTTGTGGTCTGATCCTTGAGTATTGAGTACTCATGTAATAATGTAGTAATGACTATTGATCGTTCATGGATCGGAACATCAGCATGCTGACAGGCATTGCAGCTGGTGAGATCCCATCACAGCTATTCCACAGGCTGAGCATAACAAGTTAACTGATCTTGCAAAATCTGCAGAGTGGGCCTTTATTATATATTATTAAGCATATTGTGTTTAATCCAAAAAACATTCAATTAATACATTTAAATGTAAGTTTTTTGTGTTTAAGACAGTAGCGTTCTGCTGAGCTCTGCTCTCCTTTCCACAAATGAAACTGGATTCCTCTGCAGTAGGGCCAGGCAATGCAGGGGCTAGGATTGGTTTATGATTACAATCCAAATTTGGTGGTTATTAAAGAGTGCTGCTAAGCCTCGTCATGAATAGTAATGTGGGCCTTACAGATTGCAGAAAGTACAGTTTCACATTATATGACAGAGGAGGCGGAAAGTCAATCTCTGAGAGGTTTGAAGTCTTTAACTTACAAGCTGAAAAGACAGAAACGCTGTCTCCGGCTCACTCATTCTGATGCAAAGAATGAAGCCCAGTGCTATTATACACTATTATTATTATCGCTTCCTTTACACGCATTCCAAGTAACCTGCTGCTCAATTAAAGAGGATGGAATGCAGCCAAACCTGGTCATATTTTCTGTGTGGGAGGCAGTTCATCTGTGGTCAGTAAAATGGTTTATTTATGACATTGGAGACTCAATCGCAGGGTATGAAATCGGGCTTTACTCGACCACATATCAGCATGGCTGGCGTTGATTTCTCATGTGCTCAGCGTACGTGAGTACAAAGGCAGCAGGATACATCTAAAACCAGGCTTCAGATCCCACGGTGAGGTCTGTGTAAATTTCTCCCACTTTTCAAGCTCCGGCGTACTAAACCCTCCCGAATCCAAGTACGAGATTTCTTCAGAGGACGGGATGGTTAAATATGCATCAGCCAGCCGATGTAAGCTGCTCGTCCCCTGCTGCTCTGGGAGTTAAATCAATAGAGATGTAACAGCTTGGTTCCTACCTGCAACTCTGCTCACGCTCTTTGTAGCCTCTCTTGTATTAGAACTGAAACTATAACTTAATCAACTGGCCTGGGCTGAGAATAGAGCCTCACACATCTGAGAAAACACACACAAAAAGCGCTTGTGGCGTTTCAGCATTTTGTTATGATTCATAGCATTGCACAGCAGCATTAAATAGCAGTATTGACATGCAAAGGAATTCAAATATCTGTAAACAGATGAAATACATCTTGAAATACATCAGCAACAATATCTTGACTGGGAGATAGTTATTTTCACCTCAACTATATATTAAATTTTGTCTTAGTCTTTTTACAATTTATTTAAAAAAAAAGTTCAAGCAGGGTCCTGATGTTTTCGTGGATTGAAGGAGCACCTTGTTTTGCACATATGATAAGGCTGCTGTTTCTCTGTGTTGTCCTTGTTCGAGTCAAGGAAATCCCAAAAAAGACCAAAACCAACAGTATGATAGTCCATCTCTCAATACTGAGACTCTACTAACCTGTCTGTGTCACTTAGCTCCAAGCCCATATGTTCCTATAAAAGATAAATCTTTAAAAATGGATCAAGTGTATACAGTTTAGTTCCCTTAAACTGCTTTCATTGTCTATTTTGCTTCAAATAAGTCCTAACAATTACACCAGTTATCTGAACTGTCCCTTAATATTATGACATTAATCCATCATCGCCCCAGTCTGTGGTTGTTGTTGGACAGCATGTTAACGCTGAGCTCAACAGGTTAACCTATAATAGACATTAAAACAACCTAAAACATGGCCAAACTGACAGCTTCTAAATTTTAAACTTTTTTTTTTTTTTTTTTTAACAAAAGCTCTAGAAAAGCTGACTTTTCTCATCATTTGGTTGACTATTAGGGGACTGTCCTAGTGTTTAGTGTGTGTGATGCTTAAATGGTAAGATGACAAAAATGTCAAAAGTTAATATAAGCATATTAGCCTTGTCATTGTTAGCATGTTAGCATGAGCTGCTAGCATGGCTGTTGAGTGCAGAGGACGATATATGAGGCTGTGGCTACACAGGTAATATTCATCCATGGGATCCATTCATCATTGGTTTTGGTCTTTTTTATGGAATCACTGACAATATGAAAAATACATAATATCGCCAGCTTACTGGTCGTTCAGACCGAAAACAGCACTGTGTTAAAAAATACATGCAAGGGCTGGTGTTCAGATGTTGCTTGAAGTACGAGAAAATGAAATATGATCCAGGAAAGTCCAGTTTGACGAACATCACTGAGTTTGAAGGCTTATCACATGTCAGTACTCCTCACAGTTATTTATACTGTGTGGATTTTGCAACTTTGTAAAGTTATGTTATCTTTTGTTGCAGTTATTGTGAGGTAAACAGTAGAAATTTGGCATTCTCACTACTAGAAATCCACCATTGCATGTATTTGACTTTTGATTATGTTGAACCAGATTTAAAGGAGCAGTATGTAAGACTCTAAGGGAGTTGTTTGCCCCTGGACTCTTCCTCTGCAGGCTTAAAGCCCAGGCAGGCTGCAGGGACACTGAACCACAGAGTGTAAGCTGAGCGCAACATTAAACTTTGACGATGCCAAGTGACAACAAGCTCTACACTGCCAGCTGATCAGCTGTTTATGTCTCTTCATGCAAAGGTTCAGTGACTGCCTGTCTTACTACCTTTCAGATTCTGTAAACATATTGCTCAATTTTCAGGGATGCACCGATACTAATACATGTGTGGGGTATCGGCCCGATACTGAGCTCATGTACTTGTACTCATAAAACTACTCTGATACCAACAAACCCAACATCACTTTACAAAAATTAGCACCTTCAACACAAACAGTTTGATGAAGAGTTCAAGTAGTCTGCAGATGCTAGCAGCGGGAAACAGCAACAGCAATTTGCTACATTTAAAAAGCGAGGAACAGCTGATTAAATTAAAACATGTTTTTTGAAGTCATTTTAAGAACTGTAATGGCAGTATTAAGTGCTCATATCAGTACTCGGTATCGGCAAGCACTTGTGGTATCGGTGCATCCCTATCAATTTTAGAGCTGTTATAAACATCTGCCACTTCTGAAAGATTATTAATGACTTCTTCCAAATCATAAACAGACACTAACTCATTTAGCATACATTTGGTATTAATTTGAACTCTGTGTAAAGTGAAGAAATGTGAAATGGGCAAACAAAAACAGATGATCGGCACCAGAATTGTTGTCTGAGAAGTTAGTATTTCAACTTAGCATGTTTCCTTAATCTGTGAAGGGATACCATGGTCATTTTGTAATATATTCCAATAAATATTTTACATATTTCCCCTTTAACATGTTTTTTCCCCGTTATGCAGTGCAGCAAGTTGGCTGTGTTTTTTCACACAGTGCTGTTGTCTGTCTGAACTCTGTTTTACCGTTAAAACACGAACAAAAGCAGTCATTTCCTACAGCTGAAGTTCTTTCATGCATTTTTTTTCTGTCGTGGATTGAAAATATAATATAGTGTTTTCCACTTCAGCTTGACAGACACTGAAACATTGTCTTGTCGTTTTTCTTTTGTAAATCAAACCACTGTTGCTTCATTAATGTCGCCCTTACCTCACCTGCGCGTCAACAGCGTTACTCTCCTGTTCTCTCAACCCCTCTTCCTCACCAAGACATAACAGTTTCAAAGACGACTTCACATGAAGGTCAACACGTGTCACTGTGAAAGGGACGGGGTAAACATAAGAGAAAGCATAAAGTCTGTTTTGTTACATAAGACGCTGATCATTCTCCTCATGCCACGGGGCATTGTGGTAGAGGCAAATAAATACAGACACAAGGGCAACCTCGTCTCAAACAGCAGCCAGCGTCTCACTCAGTTCCTGCTGGTGCTCATACAATGCTGTTGTGTCTACTTCGATCTTTTCCATCCTCTTCCACAGTTGTCGTGATGAGGAGTTCAGGGTCTGCTGCTGCCGCTGCTGTGTCGCCTCCAACAGGTTGTTCCTGTCCCGTATTTGTCTCGCTCAGTCCGCACAGCTCAGTCATATCTGTATCAGGGAGACACAGGACGGGCTATTAATAGTGTGGTTGTAAATCCTCTGAACACACACACACACTCCACACTGTTTGTGTTACATGTTCTCTTTGGAAACAGCATGCTGGTAAAAATAGCAAAGAAGCAGTTATGTGTTCCTGTGTGCATTCAAAAAGGTAGGTATGGGTGTTTTTTTTGGATGGCTCACACACACACACACACACACACACACACACACACACACACACACACACACACACACACACACACACAAACCGTTTTCAAACTCAAAGAAATCATTATAGCATGATTTAGAGAGCATAGCTAACAGGATTGCCTGGCAGTATCAGATAAGCTGTGAACAGTGTCTATGGTGTCTTTGGTTCTACTGCCATTATCCCTCAGGTGTCTCTTTTACACCAAAACACAGTTTATGCTCATACATTATGTATAATCGTTTAGAAGAACCAGGGTTCTACACGATGCTTTTGTAGAGCGGTACACAGTCTTTGAATCAAACTCAGAGATGCCATGAGTTTTGTTCAATGAAGAAAATATGTAGTAAAAAAATTAATAAATTCAGGATGCTATGTAGGTTGGATCATGGTATGGTTTCCAAAGATTAGCTCCTATGGCTCTAAAAGACAGGATGGAAAAGAACAAGAAATTCAAGGAATTTTTGTTGAAGTGCTGTTCAGATGGTCAAACAGCATCGGAAACCTCAGTAATGTCAGAAATGAAGGGGCTGCAGCCGACAATATATGCAACTTTCTGTAATCAACAATCCAACAAGAAGTACTGGCAGCAGCTGAGCTGCAGCAACACTACGCTGTTGTTGAAAGTGGCATATTTAGAAAAAGTAACTTAACAGCTCCCGACCGCTTATCTCTCCTCTTCACACTGTCAAACCAGCCCGTTTGATTGATGCTCTGCTGAATTAGATGACAGGAAGGTACACGTTCAGAATCTGCACTTGCATTGAAGCAAGAGACTCATTTCTGTGCTTTTTTCCTTAAAAAAAAAAGTTCTCTATTATCACATTTTACTGCTCCTCACAACATCATTCTGCTATAGACTCTGGGATTTCTTTAAATCAGTCACAAATGTCTTGACCATCACAAAGCCCGGGATGCAGTCATGGTGGTTTTTAGTGATGTTTTGGAGGGTTTGGTGGAACACAAGGAGAAGCAAATCCTAGCACTAACATTGATAAAATGCCAAAGAAAAGATAACATTTGCTAACTTATTTACTTTCATACTGTTAGCAATCAGGTCAGGGTTAGGGTGACTCGCCATTTTCAGCTTACACGTTTGTTTCAGTCATACCTGCCTTTAGTCTTAAGGTGCTTTCACACCTACCTTGTTTGGTCTGGATTTTCAGACTTTTTAATCTGTAGGCTACCAGTGTGAAACCTCCCTGACCGTAGTCCAGGTCAAACAGCCAAACCTTGATCTGACCAAAAGTGATGGTTTCAGTCCAGAAAAAAGTTTTCACGCCAGAAACAAACTGAACCATAGTTCAGTTTGTTTCTGGCGTGAAAACTTTTTTTTTTTATTTCAGACTTTCAGACCAATTACAGGAAGTTCTGGGAGGCTAGTCAGAACTGGAAAAAGGAAAACCAATGTAACAAAACAAAATCAGCTGCAGTAGCACATGACATTTGGTGTGACAACTTCACGAAGAGTCAGCTGGAAAGTTTCAACGCTTCCCGATTATTTTCCGAGAGGATGAAAGAGAGAGGAATTGAATTGAACTGACAATATGGCATCAGATGCATGCCCGTCTATAAATCAGTCAATTGCAAGTACAGCTCTTAAGCACTCTTGCATGATTGCAATGTAAAACCGAAACTAACCGGATCAAATTTAGGCCTTTACAATGTCACAGAAATGCGAACTTTGGTTCCTTCAGACTAAAGGCCCTCAGTCTGTATCCCATCTTCAGATGTCTTCTCACAGCTCACTTTTGTACAACTGTATCTGCGTATTACAACTCCCCTCGTGCTTATTCAAATCAAATGGAAGTGGGTCAGATGCAAATTCATTCATTCAGCGACTATTCATCCGCTTCACAAAATTTATCCCCACTGCACGGAGAGTAAATAAACAATTCGCTCGATTTGATTTGATATAAAACAAATGTTTAATTATAGCACAGACACTATATGCAGTGTATACAAGACCTCAATCTCACATCAACCCTCATTAATCTTGCAGAAATTAACAGTATATTAATCACAGTAATGATGATGTTGAGGAGAAAACAGTTTTTAGGCCTAATCTAATTTCTTGTTCTGCTTCTTTCACTGTGGTTCACATTAGGTCTTCTCCCGGCTGAATAAAGGCGTTTGTAATCGACTGATAATATTATCATCATATTCATACTTTATACTCTCGACTTAATTTTCCCTTTCAAACAAAGAACTGGCAAATATGACTGTCCTCACTCTCACAGGGACTGTGAGTAAAATGGAATCTGAGTGCTGTAAAGAAAATCTCAGTTGTATTAATTAATTTGCCGATTGATGTTGAAGTATGTCATTAATTAAAAGAGGGGGTTGTTTCTTTTTCAGAGCTGCAAAAAAACAAGAGAATATATAATCAGTACCCTGAGTAAGAAGAAAGAAGTTAATAATCAAAGGAAAAAGTTGATCACCATAATGTAACCTGCACCAGTCATTTGAATAATAATATTTGTATCCTTGATGTGAGAGAGTTTATTATTGCTCATTTAATTCATTACTGTATTTACATCAGTGACTGAATGTGATTGCAAAAAAATGAAAGAAAGCATCCTTGGTCATTTTTATTAATGAAACAAGAAATTGCAATGATCAATGGGAGAACAAAGTACTAATGAGACGGCAAATGAAGTGGTCGTGTTCGGTGCTGCTGCTTGATATATTTTTGCATCTAATTTCTGTCTCTATTTCCCTCAGTGTGATTCAAGTCAGGACTTTCCCTTGATGTATTCTTTGAAATATCCAGTCCCTTATGTAGCCACGCTGAAGAGTTCTACATTTTTGGAAGTAACTTCACTTTCCTTCTAAGAGTTAGAAAGGAACACGCTGCTCTCCTGTTTGTACTTCAAATTTGTGGCTGGAGACAGCAGCCGGTTAGCGGCTTAACTAAGACTGGAAACAGGTGGAAGCAATTAGCCTGGCTCTATCCAAAGGAAATAAAAACAATCAGTGGAGAATCCAGGAAGTTTCTGTTAACAGCCCTGCCCGTCAGGTTGTCTGACAGGCAAGAAAAAAAAAAAAAGGGGCACCAACTGCATGTGGTGGAGCACCAGCGCCTGAAAGTCACATTGCATTTACAGTGGAACACTTTCAAATCCTGGTTAAGATCAAAATTGTCGTATTATGTTACTTATGTGACTGAAAATAAGAGGAGTCTACATGTATGATAAAAACACACAAGGAGCTATTAACTATTTAACCATTTAGAGACACATAGAGGCGCTACATGATTTTCCTCATGTTTAGAGCCCCCATTGGTGCACTGTATCACGTTTTTGCTATCTGACAGGCACCCATAGAGGACACTTAATTACGTTTTCTTTACCGAAGGACGCCTTAGAAGGCGCTTTGCTGCATTTTCTCCAACATTGGACTGCATCACGTTTTCTCCGCTGGACGGGCACCCATAAAAGAGACTTCATTACATTTTCTCTACCAGAAGGGCACCACAGAGGGCAGTTCCTTCTGTTTTCTCCACTGGAAAAGCACTATAGAGGACCCTTCATCATGCATGTTTTCTCCACCGAGAGTGCTACCAAGAGGGTCACTCGATCACATTAAGCCATTGCAGAGGGATGGGCACCACTGCAGCTGAAGAAATAGTCTGGTGTCTTGTATGTACATAACTAGATATGGCAACACCATTCAGCCTTGTGGTCACTTCACTTAGCATTGTTCAATGAACAAATTGCTTGAAGCACAAACAGCTTTTAAATCACCAGACGACCAAAAGAAACATCAGTAAAATTGACATTCAAGGTCAAAAATTACTCTTTATAATATAAAAGCGTTTTTTATGTGTGAAGCATGGATTTATTATTATAACTTAATGACAAAAATGGATTACATTTCCACGTGATGTCTTGCTGATAGTGGACCATACAGCGGCTAAATGCGTAACAGAGTTTGCCCGTGTGCGTGAGAATATGAGAGAGTATTAGGCTCTGCAGATGCTGTTTGAAGTGATGCTCACGTCACTCTTTCCACATCCAGTTTACAGGACTCCTTCACTGGAACATCCAGCATCACCCTGCCCTGTAAATGTGAGAGCTCTATCATTAAAAGATAGAGGATACACTCACAGTCACACACACACACACACACACAGAGAACCTGGCACACAGCAGGGACACTCAAAGACTTTTTCCCCCTACAAAGTGCTGTTGCTGTTGGCATGAAAAATGCTGATAGAGGTACCCTACACACTTTTCTCACAATTTCTTCCTCTGTGGTATCTAACATGCCCTGCCTCAATACGAGCTGCAGTTCACATATTTGGACTCCGTGATTACTTTAGTGATTAAATCTAAAGCTGGTGTAATTTATTCCAAACCTTGTGCACTTTTAGAAGCAAGGCTGTCTGATCAGTCTTTGAATAATTTTGACTTTGCACTTGATGGATGAGCTTCACCTCCAGTGATCATTTTCCATTGAGAAGACGTTTAGAAACAAGAGTCACCCGTGAAACGACATTCAGATCTGGTTCAAAAGTGAAACAACAGCAGTGACATTTTTCATCGTCTGCACTTCGAAAATAATAGCCTGTCCTCACTTTTGAGACTGAAGCTATATCCAGATTTCACAGTTAAAATCCAGGAAAACAAAACAAAAAACAAGTTTTCACGTTTTTCATTTTATACTACATCTCCATGTATATACCTTCAGAGTAGTCGAACCACAGCCCACTTTGAAATCTGAAAATCTTCTGAGGCCCAACCAAACCTTTAATCACAACTCTGATCAACAAACAAGAAAAAAATGAAGAATAACACATCATTTAAATCCCTTGGCTTTCTTTTATAAGTTCTGATTACTTTGAAAGAAAATAGTAATTCATATTTATGGTAATTTCAAACTTAAAATTGAAACTTAAGAATTTTATGTGCCATGGGCCACACTTTTGGAATCACTGTGCTACAGTAATAAGCTCTGTTCTGAATTTTAAATTAAGAACTTCTCCCATCATGATGGATGCTAGACCAAATATCAGCCAGTTTCTAATTGCACATTTATATTAAAATACCATTTGGTGTTCCCTAGTACCACTGGTTTGGAAGAACACAGCCCATATTTTGTGCCTGAGCAATACTGACCAACAAAATCGGCTTATCACAGCTATATTGGTATCATGCATTGGTATCTGTCTGATAAGAGGCTATATTAAAACTCTTTTTTTTTAACAGAAAATAATGCGGACTGTTTTATTTGTTAGCATTATAGGTGGCGTTTGTAATCTTTTTCTTAATTCAGGTTTGATACATACGCATATCTTAATCTATTTGTGTTTTCGATTTATAGTTGTTCATAATTATTTCAAAAAGCTGTGAAACTTTACATTTTTAGTGCCCTGATATTATTTTGGGCAATAACATTTATTGTTAAACTGTAAAATATCCTGCCTTTATTACATATCTTTGTCACAATTGTCCCTTTTGGTTCTGAATATATATTCTATTTGTAGAATATTGGCTGATATATTGCTATCAGAGACGTTTTACACCCATGGACCCATGGCTATAGGTACTTTAGTCAGCCTGTTCAAATCCAAACAGCAATTATCCACAATCACATCAAACTCATACAGTCAAGTTCATTTATTCATATTGCACCAAAACAGCACATTGCTTTAAAATGTAATACGGTATGACTCAGTATGTACAGCAGCTCATGTGCTAATCAGCAGTGAACTGTATGTATTATGACTGTTTACATGGGTAGACAAAGTCACCTTTAGCTCATAAAATAAAGAACAAATGTGAATAGTTTGTTTGTTCAGTAATACTTCATTAAGCAGCTCAGTTCTGGTTGCACGGGTCAGTAGCTAACATAAACAGATGCATCATATTGAATCGATTTATCTAAACCCTGCTGGTTACACCTTCAAAAGTTACTTATCTATACTGACTGCATCTGTCCCTGTACTTTATCTGCTGTGCCGCTTTAATTTTCCTGCATGCGATGGAAATGTTCATCTAATCTCATCTCAGTGAAATTAATGTTACAGTAATTTAATAGCTTTGATGCTTCCACTTTCAGTTTTAAACTTTATGTGGTCCAGTTGGACATCTTACTCCAGGAAAAAATCCATACCTTTCAAACCAGAGTGATGCTAATGTGTATTTTGCAGCACTTCAGGGGGCAATTTCCTTAAAAACCTGTTTTTATCATTTGATTATTTTAGTTTCTCGTTGTTTGGTTCTGACAATTTCATATAGGAAAATAGGATTAAGGCTGTGACAAGAAAAGTGTGATGCTGGCCACACACACACACACACACACACACACACACACACACACACACACACACAGAAAGAGAACATTGATTTCTGTCACACCACATCAGACACGATGTCACGGTTCTGTGTTAAACTAAATTCACATCACGGAGATGTGAAGCCACTGAACAAGTGAGCTTGGCCATTGTGCTGATTAGCCAGGACAGCTCAAGTCTGCAGCCAGACAAAGATGTTAACTTTGGAAACTTTTTTTTTACATTCAATTCATTCAATTATAATATTTTTATGTCCAATATAAATGATTTTTTTTTGCTAGATATAAGATATGTCAACATAAGACAACTAAACACTTGGATGAGATTAATGACATCCACACCTTCACTCTCTGCCTCACTGCATGAAGATAAACTACATCCTTTGTTGGCTCTGAACACTGAAATTGGATGTAAGTTGTGAGATGAGATAAATCATCCAGCAGGAATGTACTGTAATGCACAGGATGATGGGTTGGACAGCTACATATGCGCTCACTGATGCAGCCCACATTGGAATATTAGGGTTGGGTACCGAACTCTGTACTTTTAAGGGTACCGACCATATTGCGTCTGTTATTACTGTCAGGCTGACAGTGGAAGAGACAACCCCAGCCCCTTTCAAATGCACACCAAGAAAGTGAGTGCAGGACACAAGACAAGAAACTGTGGCTGTCTGGGAGGAGATATCAGCCGCATCTTCTGTAATAAAATATGGCCACCTAAATCACAGAGTTTATCTACAATCCAAAACACAGTAGTGTGTCAACTCAGCAATGCGACGCTTACTGAGATTACCAGGAATACATCAAATTTTTATCTGCCTGTAGAAAGGAAGCATTAAGAAAAAGGTAAGAGATGTTATCAAAGCTAGGTAGCTAAGTTATGTTTTTGCTTGTGATAAACAATGGCAAGACAGATCTAATGAAGCTATGTAGCTATGTGTATATAGTAGTGTTACATCAACATTATGCTAATGTCACCTCCAAAATAAATGCAAAATGCTGCGGTACCACTCTTTCTCGTGAGTGAGAGAACTGAAATTAAGACAGCACCTGGTATTGACTCTGTCTTGCTCTGCCTTGGTCTTGGTCTTGACTTGGTCCTTATGCACACTAGTCTTGGTCTTGATACACTCTGGTCTTGGTCTTGACTTGGTCTCAATACACTCTGGTCTTGGTCTCAATACACTCTGGTCTTGGTCTTGACTTGGTCTCGGTTTGGGTAGTCTTATTTAAAACATTGCCTTGCACCGTGCCCTTTTGTCAGAAAATGCCAGTGAAGCAAATCTTGTTTCTCACTGGCTGTCACCCCTCTGCAACTTTTGTCCCACTTGGGCGCAGTAGAGTTCATGGCAGCTCACCAAAATATCAAGCGTGAGCAGGCAAACATGAAACCTGTGTATGGAAATAGAGCCCTGGGTTGTTTTTCATACACATATGAAGCCAGAATGATAGGCTAGATGGAAATAATAAATAGGATCAGTGATGCTTTCTCATAACGGATATATTTACATTTTTCACTTCACTTGAGCAATTTGAGCAGGTATACAGTATTTCACTTCCTGGTACAGCCTCGTGTCTGCAGTGTCTGTATGGCCTCCTGCTGTTTTTTACTCTTGGACAAAAGCCCTGAAAACAGCTTCTTATTATGATCAGTGGGAGTGGGAACACCATTTTCCAATTCAGAGATTTCGTTATTTCTGTTTTTTTGTCTCTTCTGAGTGGTATGTAGAAAGTGGGGCTCAGCTGTTACAAGGCGACAGCCAGCATTTTCTTACCCAAATCAGAATTATATTTGTCAATTTTTGAATCAAAATGTGGTAACAATCAAATCTGATAAAGTGTTTTATCCGTGCTAACAGCATGGCTCTTAAAGCTGATATTACAGGCTACTTTTCATTATGTGAGTTTGCTGGGTCAGGACATAAATTTTGTCGTCCATGACGTCTGCAGATGTCGGTGTACGTGTCTGCTGGGGAGTATATTCACTAAGTGTTGCTCAGTTGGCCTGTCCACTTTGTCACTCAGATTAGAGTATCAGAGGGTATACACGTGGGATCTGTGTGGACGTCCACACACCCGGACATTTGTTGTGTCCATGTGGACCTTTCCATGCATCCAAGACAGACGCAGATCTATTGCGCATGTGGAGCTCCTCCTCCAAGCGAGCTCCAGAAGTATAAACAGAACTGATAAGCATCTGTGGGGTCTGCGACTTTGTGAAACTAATGACATTCTAACATCTACACCTATAATTTGTATTTAGTGCTATTACTGAAAGTACTAGCATGCTAACCAACTAAACTAAGATGGTGAGTGTGGTGAACATTGAACACTAAATATCAGGAGCAGGTTGTACCAACTGCTGTCTTGCTGATTTGTAGCTAATAATCTCTGATTTGCGGCAATGTTAGAAAAGGAAAAAGTGGAATTAGTAGAACTGTACAGCCAGCACAAGAAAACGCTGAGTGCCCAGCTGCCCATGTAATAATGTAGTCAGCTTGGAGGACATAAATGATGGTTCAGATAAAATAAATGGACAGATGTTCGTGAGCACACTGTCTGTTTCAGTAAACATCATATCCCCGGGCTCCCTTAAAAAAATAATGCAATTTTGAGAGCTGTTTAATTTTATTAAAAACGCTTTAATAACTAACTTTTCTGCCTGTTGTTTATTTAGAATTTGAAACAAAGGGCTTTTAGGTCAGTTTTGGCAGCAAACTGACCTCCTGGATGGACGGATGAATGGACGGATGGACAGCTTTACTAGCTAATGGCCTTGGCAAAGCAACACAAGCTTTAAACTGCCTTCATCCCCCACTCTCCTACCCTTTCTTTACAGCATTATCCCTCACTCCAGTCATATCCCACTGAGCAAAGAGAGAAGAAGACTTTCCCTTCCTTTATAAACAGCAACTGGGACATGAATGTTGGGCTTATGTGATGATAGCGTTCTCACAGAGGCCTGTAAGGGCATATTCATGCGCGGTTATCTTCCTTAAGAAGAATTATTGTTAAAGCAAGTTTTACAGCTTTGAGGGGCTTAAGCTGCTGACTGTCTTCCTTGTCCCTAATGCCTCCAGCAATTGAGTCATGTTCTTCTGCAGTTTTTAATAGCAGTGGGTAGAAAATAGAAACCTGACTGACTTTGCACCCCCAGCTGTTCATTGCCCACCTGTTGACTTGCTATTGCTATGCATTTGGCTGTGAGCCCTCCCATTGATGTCTCACCTTCGTCACCCCCTCTCAATTTTGCCACTGTCCTGTTCCACCAGACCTCCTTTGCTATCAGAGCGGCAGCCAAACCACCTCACAGCCCACTTGGCAGCAGACGCCAGGCAGCGAGGTGCAGAGGCGCCCGTCTTTGCCAAGGCCTCATCATCAAGGGCTCATCAGAGACCATGAGTGGATCTCAATATGCAGAGGAAGTGAGGCTTCACTGACTGAGAGCGGTTTCCTCTGCCATTTCCTGTAACTCCACGGATGTAAATTATTCAGCTACTGGAGGTGTAAAAAAGAAGCCACCCTTAGCACATGTTTGCTTGCTTACATGCGGCATCCTTAAAGAATTTTATTGTGATATCTGAAGTGTTGGAAGGAGTGTTTAGCTGCCGGGACTCAGTAATGGTGACTGCAAAGTGAGGCACATTAGCAGTGGAGGGTTATAAATCTCCTCTGCGGCAGAGCTGGGAGAAAGATTTACAGGGTAATTACTGTGGTTATCACAGTTGTTATTGTTATGTATTTCACACACGCTGGACCATGTGCAGCCTGGATGTCAGCCAGTTTAAAGTTTGAATACATTATCACAATTTTGGATGAAAAATGCCCCCAGAGGTGCATGGTGTTAAATCGAACGTGTGTGTTTGGGTGTGGGTATGATATTGGCTTGATGTCGGGGTAAAAGATATGTTAAAAGGCGCAGTTTGTGTTCCACGCTTTGCACCATGAGGGGATGTGAGTCAGTGTTGTTGGTTCTTTGGCTGTTACGGCTCCCACTTCTCGCTCGCTCCCTCTCTGGCAGGACATACAGACCTGGCTTATCCCGCCTGGCTTAACACACAACACACTGGCTGCTGCTTATCTTAGGCTTGCAGCACCATAGGCCTCATCCACACACATGCAATTGCGCCAATGCACACAGGCTACTAATAGGGACAGTATGTCGATATGTGTGTGCACACATGTGTCTCTGTGTACACGTTTTCATTTTATCTGATGAATGAATACCTGATACCAAATAGGTGGTAAAAGACTTTCTCATTCTTTAACATTTTCACAACAAATATGTGTAATATATTATTTCTCACTCCAAGCACAAGCTGATATACTGTATATCAAATAAAATGTTTTCTATGTTTTCTTTTCAGTATGCTACTAACAGCTACTGCCTGATACCCCGTTAGAACCACAGTAGGAAAGTCAAAGGTTCACATTGCGTCACAGATGGTTGGCAACAGCTATTCAATGTATTTACACTCTGTGATGACCTTTCCTTTGTTAGTGGCGGAGTCCGCCATTCAGAGGAAATGATGCTGCAAACATTTCCAGCTCACACATTAAAATCATTTAACTGGCAAAACACTGAGTTTTTATTGTGAAGCAGTCACAGGGAACATGTTTGCGTCGAGGTTGAGAATATGTCAATACTCGGTTTATTATCACCAAGGTAACCAAATGTTTTTACCGTGCCCTGCTGTTGTCTGGAAAACTACAGGCTATATGCAGCATGAACTCAAATGGAAGTTGTTCATTACATGATGGCAAAAGGCTAATTATTGACGTCTGGATTAAAACAACCCAAATTTTTTTGGCTACACTGTAAACAGATACACAAGTTGCTCTTCTGTTGTATTTCTGACAAAAGAGTAGGGATGAGAACTGATAAGATTTTATTGAAACCAATAATTATCAGTTCTGCTTATCAGTCCTTTATTAATTCCCTGATTGATTCCTGAATTTTCTGTGTGAAAAAGGGTAGGGCTATCAAAGTTTTTAGGGTCTACACAACCATTTTAATATTATTGTTATTATTATCCTTATCAGGTGATCATACAATTGTTGCTGTGTGTGCATGTATGAGTGTGTGCATGCATGATCAATGGACCTGCATCATGTCCAGAGCTAATCTTGTATACTACTACTTGAATTCAAGATTAACTAAGTACATTTTGATGGTTAATGGTTACTTTAACACATTTTTGGCCATTACTGAAGAATTCATACACTAATTATGACAATATTACACACAGGTATTTGATGTGATTTTACATTTTACTTCACTGGAAGTTATTCACTTGAACCGTACACGTATAGTGATTACTTCCATAAAGCCAAAAATATGCTTGACTTACCAATGTATTGGCAAATTCCATATGAAAACATGCTGGCATCAGTGAAAGAAACTGATAAGCTCAGAGGCAAATTATTCTGATGGTTCAGACACCAAATCACCCAGGACTGAAATCTAAAGTGTTATAACTTTAACTAGTTAACTAGAGGGGGTACAACAAGCTGGGAATGTCACAGTGGGTTGTCTTTGCTAATAGATGCAGGCGTTAAATACAGAGGAAGCATTTAACATTCATTTGGTTGCTAAGCTAAATTGCCAAGTTCAGATCCCCATGCAGGCACTGATGGGAAAATTGTGCCCCTGGAGTGGCATGTTGACTAACTCATTAAAGCTCTGTAGTTGATGCCTAAATAGCATTAAACAAATGGATGATGTGTTGATTTTAAGAGACAGGTTGCACTATGTAGTCAGAATTACAGTATACAACTATTTATTACTGGTCTGCCACATTTGCATACACACTCATACCTACACACAGACTGACCTGACCCTTTTCTAGCCTAATACACACATATAACAGCCCCAAAACCTAATCACTGCTTGTGTTTTTGTCGTTGCCATTTTGTTATCAATGCATATTTTGCCCTGTCATCCAAATGCTGAGATTTATTAAGATACTGCTGGCGATTACCATCACATATTATTTTGTTCTCGTGTGTGTTTCACTCACAACACACACTTACTCTCTATATATTAATATACAACATGCAATCTGTATTCACAAAGCAAGACACATTTGGAAATCCTATTAATAAAATTTAGATTCCAGATTATGCACTTTGATGAAGACAGATGGAGGGATTAGAATGTATGCATATAAAAGTATATTTGAATATGAACCCTCTGTAGATGGTATCTTTTGAACAAACCAAGATAAAAGCATGCTGTAAACTGGATTACAGGTGCCATGCTATTGCAAAAGATGCCAGATGACGGTAAAAATGCATAGTTAGGAGTACTGGGAGCTGTTTATTTGTGTTATTTTGGTCAAAGCTTAGTCTTCCTCTGTAGTGTTTAAGAATGTCATACAGAGGTTATGCCTTCGTGCAGCTACATGTGCCAATTCAAGTACATGTTCCGAGCTCTTCTCATGAGACTCCATGTCACTAACTAGGGGGGCATTATAATGCACTCATCTGTCTCTTCCATGAGCCTGAACAGCTCCTATAAAAGCAGTGAAGATCAGAAGAACCTTTTCACATGTCTGCATCTGCCTGGATGCTCTTACAGGGTGCCACAGCATGGCTGAGGTTTTGTTCTAGAGAACAAAGGGAGGTAAGGAAAGGTCGCTGGAAAAGCTTTCTTTAAAAGTAGGATAGAAAGAAAATTGTAGTGACGCCTGCATCACAGGAAGATGGGACAGAGCCGAGAGTTGTTTCACTCGAGGGATACGTCAAAGACAAACCCTTGACGTCGCAACAAGGGCACCTTTTGATCCTTTTCCGTATTTAAATGTCACTTCATCAGACTCTGGCACATCAACAGGAAATCTCAACACACATGCCTGCGTGTATAAAATCAAAGTTTTCTCAGACTTTGTTTTGGCGTTACTCTGAGTCCCAGAGCAGACCCGCGAGTCATAGAAAGTTTGACGAGCTAAGCTCAACGGTTGATGAGGCTCCCTACAGAGCTGTTCCTGAATTATGTACAGAACAACCTTGGCTTTATTCGCAGTTTAAATGAGGCTACGATCCTCTGAACAGCGACCACTGTGGCCTCAAGTTGTAATTATGAGACAGTGAGAAATTTAAACATCAGAGAACGTCTTCTAATTAGGTTCTGTGTCTTTGCTTCGTTCATATGCAGGTTAGGGAGTAACAGAAAAGTGGCCAGCAAAATTTTCTCTGGACTGAAGGGACTGGACTGGCGTGTCAGAAACCTGTTGTCATGTCGCAATCTTCTTTGTAATAAAACATCTTTGGTGAAACATCACAAGTCTTCTGGCCAGTTGCTATCAAGATAACTGCTTCACTGTCTTGTTTAATCTTGTTTAATTCAGATGAGTGTTTGATACTTTGGGGATCTGTTTTCATTTGTGTCGAGCTGGATTAGCATTGTGATTAGGTAAGTGGAGGTGAATGATTAATGCTGAAGGTATTTATTGCACTGTAAGGTGCTTCACAAACCAAAACATCTTGGAGTAGATTATTTCAATACCACTATTAAGAATTACAGTCATGATATTATAACACTTGTATTTTATTACAACTACCTTGCAGTCAAAATCCTACACATGCTCCAGCTTTGCCTGGGCCGTTACCCCGTGTCCTCTGTGTACCCCGACGCCTCGTCTCACACCCACGTCTTCTGGATTTTGGGAAAGTCACGCACCAGGCAGTGAAGGGCTAAAACTGAGATTATCCCTTCCCTTTAAAGTCTGAGATAGAATATCAGATCAGACCTGTTAGCAACCTTGTTTAAACATGGGGGAGATTGTAGTTATTGAGTATCTATTCTATGTCTGTCTCCATGGGTCGACCAAACTGTGTGTGGCCTACTGCCGAGTACTTTTTACTCACATAGTGCTTTGATTTTTATGCATTACTTGCGATCCATCCATGTTGCGGATAGGCCAGACCAGGACCACTAAAGCTGATCAAAGCAAACCGGCGGCGGCATAAACGTGGACGACACAGGAGAGGTTTTCCACATGTTACCGCTTGTCTTCTCCATTAACCGCTCTTTTCGTCTTTTTCCACACCTGTTGAACAACTGTTCTTCAGCTTTCTGATTTCACTTTTGGAAGATTTTACTGGTTCTCTTTTATCCCTTCTCACTCTTTGCTCTCTCGTACACTCCCCTCCTCTGTGTGTGGAATTCACTTCATGGCTTTCCCCTTGGCTATTCGTGTCAAGGTGGAAGAATATAGCATGGATATCTTTATATCCACGTGTCGCATTTCACTGGACCAGAGGCAAATAAGACTGGGTGAGACTTGCAAGCCCAGCACGACTACTTCAGAGACTTTGATCTCCTTTTAGAATGACACAGGCCAAATTTCCAGGAGTCATCCTCTCCATCCTCATGCAAGAACCACTTGTATGAAAAGATTCATTCTTAAAGGGGTAATATGTAGCAACTGTGTGTCCAAAAATGAGAACTGCAGTCTAAATAGCTAGTTGGAGACATAGACTCTGTACTAAATAGGATGAAATCCTTTTAAATATACATGATTAAAGCAAATTGTTTCCCTCACCCTCTCTTCCCCAGACTCGAGGACGCTGAGGCAGGCTGCAGGAGCACAAGACGAGCATTGAAATTTGAGCACTGTAAGCTCATCAGCTGTTTATAACTGTTAATTTTCTGTCTGTAAAGCTAAGCCTGGTTTTCTGAAAATAAAATCCCTCTGCTCTGAAAATATACAGTCTGGAGTTCAGTGACTGTGTTACTGTCTGTCAGACCGCAGTAACACATTGCTTGATTTAACCATAATAAACATTGACTCCTTCAGAGGAGTCATGTGCAGTTAGTCTGCTGCTATCCAGCTGTATATTTCATTAGTTTGAAGCAATTTTGAGTTTGAAAAATAACACTTTGCTTGTGCATCAGTAACTCGGTAGTTGTTTGTTATAGATCTATCAAACTTTGATACATGGCTCTACAAATAAAACTCTATTGGACACACAATCACAGTTGGTGTCAAATATGAAGAAATCCGTTACACCTTACCCCACTACTGAGGTGAGTTGAAACATTAGCTGACACCGACTAAAACTGTGACTAAAACTATGACAAAGCAAGTTTGACAAGTTCCATTGACGAAAACTAAAACGAAACAAAAACTAAAATGGGACTAAAGACTAAAACTCATTAAATTTTCAAAAACTTTCAGCAAGCGACTAAATAACACTAAAATAAAGTCTCTTGCCAAAATTAGTACTGGATTAGAATTTAAAACACAGTTTTGGCCATAACTCCAGAATCCATACACTAATTATGACAAAATTTCACACAAATGTCTACTAGGATGCTGTAAGTGCCGGAGGGTAACTTGTAATTTGTTACAGTAAGAGTAATTTGTTACACTTACTGCAAATATAAATGTAATTAAATTGCAATAAATCAAAATGTGGGGTTATATCCAATTTTTTGGGGGGTTGCCCGGTAAAGATCTATACTCTACTAAGTGCTCTCCTTCAGTGTCTGACAAAACAGCCAGCTGAATGGCTGCACCACCAACCCACAAAATTGTCTTGATCACAGTGTTTTAGCCATTTTTTCCCCCTTTCTTCAGTTTGTTTGATTCTATTGACCCCTGTGGAATGATTTCCTCTGATCCTCACGGGCTGCAGACTAATGGACACGGATTGAGCTCAGGTGGTAATACTCGGTATCGTGCAGGGGTATTGGTGACAAAAACAGGTCCTTGAAAGCAGCAGTGGCAGCATTAGCGACGGAAAGCAGAACGGCAGGATGCAGGATAAAAAACAGAGATAAACAGACAGCAATAGGAGATCTGTGATCTGTGCGTTTGGTGTTTATTGTCCAGATTACTGAAATTGTTCATTAATTGCAGGGAAAATCACATTCAGATTTCGTGCTGATTTAACAATAGTACTGTCTGGTGAATTTACTGGCTATTCATTTTGATTGACTTCATGCTGTAATGGATTTTGAGATATGGCCAATTAGTGAGGAGTCCTTGAGGAACCGTCTTTGAACTGTGTGGGTGAATGTTGTGCTGAAATTACTTCCCCTTTGAGTGAAGTGCTTCCATTATCCCTATAGAGTTATGCACTGCTCTCGTCTCTCTGGCATACAAATATTGTCTACATGCGTTTTTATGATATAATATTGATTTCACAGGTTTAAATGGCCAAGGGCGATTCTGCTTTTTAGTTGCCTGTCAAACGTCATCCTGGTGTGTTCATGGCCAGGCTTTCATTCTGAACAGTGACAGACAGGCTTTCATCACTTTTTGTTTCTGTATCAGTAACGTTGGTGCCTGTGATGCCGGCTGCCTCTAATGGAACAAAGATGCCTGGCCGGCATTTGAGCATTTTCCATTACTCATCTCCAAAGCGGTGTTTTATCTTCCTTTTTTGGCTATCAGGGATGGTCTGTTTGTTTTAAAAAATGAAAGCATGACTGAAGTAAAAAGTGGTCAGTAAGGTTAGCGGTAAGAATAGAATACAATGTATTCAACATGTTATTTCAAGGCATTTTAATGTGAGGTTTTCTATTAAGTTAAAGGGCCAGTTAACCCCAAAATCAAAAATATCTAACTTTCTCTAGCTTTACTATTTATCAATCTAGATGACTGGTGTGAGTTGCTGAGTTTTGGATCCATCATGCATAGATATGTCTGCCTTTTCTTAAATATTATGGGCTCATCTTGTGGTGCTAAAAGTACAAAAAAAAATAATTCAACAGCAATGTGTCTTAACAGAAATCATGACCTGGGGACTTAATATAATCTATATATCTTGTTGGGGGCATTTCATGTAGGAACTATTTTCTTTTGATATTACATTATACCAAAGCTACTTTGTTTCTACTAGAAAAAAAGCTACTTTGAGCACCACAAGCTGAGTGCCATTTAGTCTCATTATATTGGATGCAAGGCAGACGTCAGATAACAGGTAAAAGGAAAAATATGTATTTTGTATTTTAGGGTGAACTGTCCCTTTGAAAGACAAACATATGAAAATGACAGGACCCGTGTTTCACTGTATGTTTTCTTAAGTGGTTATCTTACATTATCCAAAATTTTTTGAAACAATGTTGAAACCAAGAGAAATCAGTAATGTTATCCAAAGAAACTGTGCGCTTCCTGCTAGCTGTTGCTAGTTGCTATAACTTGCAGGAAAACACGGGATACATCAGATAAAGAATATTACTGGACAAGAAGAGAGGTAAAACAAGGGTGTGTGGTGTTGCATTGCCAAGATCGAGAGAGCTTTGTGACTGCAGAGGGACATCAATCTGTCAACAAGTGAGCACCCCTTTGGCTAACATTGAAGCTATAATATGTTACATTTATGGATTACACTGTTGTGTACGTACATTATACCAAATGTTTCCAACAATGTTCAAACAGAGAAATCAATAATTTATTCAAGTTACCAGTGTATTTCCTGCTAGCAGTTGCTACCTAGTTGCTATAACTCACGCAAAAACACCGGATATGTCAGATATGTCAAAATTGAGGGAGGAATTCACTGTTAATAAAACTTTAATGTTACATTGTACATGATTATTAGTTGTAAGTGATTGACAGAATCCTGGTGACCTCGACTGTGTCCAGATTTTTCTCAGTCTGATTGGGTCCAAGTTTTATTTCTATTGTGGTGTGTGTTCATTTGCCTATCAATTCAGATTCAATAATGGTAATTATGTGATATGTCATAAACATCAAAGGAAAAATGTATTTTATTCAACAATATACAGTGAGTGTGAACTGTGAAGTGCAGGAACAAAATATCTCAGTATGTACTGCCTCTCTATTTGACCGTGGCTGCTCATTAATTGGTGGCATTTAATGCTCCTGCCAGTGTTGGTGTTCTGTCTCTGTGTGGGTCTGTTCGGTTCAACCACATTTTGGATTGGGTGTAATTATCCTAGGGTCTATTTTGGTCCTGTTCTGACTGTCCTTGGGTCTGTTTCTGGACTTACTTCTTTTTTTATTATTATTAAATTATTTATGGATGTCAGCTTTGGGTCAGTTTCCAACTGGTCTGTTCAGGTCCAAAATTTAGAAACTTAATACTTGGAACAAAACTTTCTCCAACAGCAGAGGACTGAGAATATAATGTAGTTAGATTTGGAGCAAAAATGTATATTCAAATCAAGAAAGTATGATTTAATGCTTAAGAAATGTGTTAATTTGTATTTGATGTACCAACTATGAATTAAATGAGTCTTATCTAAAAGGGCCATAGATACTGACAAACTCATTTGATGACCGGCTTTTTTCAGCTTCAACAGGCAGCTCTATTTAGATAAAAGCTGTGATAAACCCACAGTTACCCACTTGAAGCCGCACTAATCGATATTTAATATTATCAGTGGATCAAATGACTGCACATGATTTGGGATAAAAATGTTGTCCCTCATCTGCTGGATGTGTAAGTAGGCATTTCTTTGTTAACACGTATTTAATACTTCTTTTGGCTGCTCCCCAATTAGGGATCACCACAGCGGATCATCTGTGTATCGCTGGCAAACCGCGCCCCGCCTAACCCAGCATGGAAGTCTCATTGAATGATCTGCATATTTAATTAAAGGCTTTTTATGATGGATAGCCTTCCAGATGCAACATTCCCCATTGATCTGGGCTGGGGAAGTCCAACATGGATGCCTTGATCAATGGGCGTACTGGGCAGATTGATGGTTTGAAAAAGTAAAAAATCAGTTAGGTGACTACAAAGAGACAGAAAACGACAACAGAGACACAAAAGTACCACAAAGAGACATAAAAGTGCTACAACAAGACACAATATGAATACTGCACTATTATAAAGGGGCACAAAACTACCATAAGGAGACACACCACTACCACAAAGAGACACAAATGTACCACAAAGGAATGAAACTGCAACATGGGGACAAAAAATAAGTGAGGAGACACAAAACCCCCACAAAGCAAATTACCGCCAGGGGCCACATAAGTACTACAAAGAGGCATAAAGCTACCACAAGAAGCCAAAAAATGACTACAAGGAGACACAAAGAACCACAAATGTACCATAAAGCGAGACAAAAGTACCACAAAAAGACAGAAAAAACTACCATGAAGCGACAAGAAAATTACCATGAGGAGAAATAGAAAATTACGCTGAGGAGACCCAAAACTACTAGAAAAAAAGACTTAAAACTAACACAGACAGTGTCTCTTTCAGTCTGGAAGTACTCCTGTTAAATACTCTCATAATCAGTCCATGACCGCCAACCCGATCAGCGGACGATCCACTCTGCCTCGTGAGCCACAGCCAGCCGCCCACCCGTGGGATTCACGCGAGGGAACGGAGCCACAGTTTGATTTGGTAACGACAGGAAAATCAGTTCATGTGCCTCATTCCTGAGGGTTTAGCCTCACCGTCAACCCGTGGCCAGTAATCACAGAGCTCATCCTGTGCATACCACCCTCCACTTTAACTGAACAACAAAGCCTGTGATCAATCGCAGCTACATGTGTATGTGTCGCTGTGAAGCCTCACAAGTAATTGCAACCAGTTGTTTACTGTACTTCCTTCATCAGTCTAGGACATGTTGTATTGTATAATACTAAAGCACTCCTCTAAAGAGCCCTGAAGCAGTTACTTTGGACACTTGTCCTGTGGTACCCTAGCAAGTGTATCCTTTCATTAATGTTTTGTGTCCCCATTTTGATTGAAGAGCACGCTTCCTGTCCTTACTATTTATCCCTGCAGGACTGCTTCCTCTTTCCTGACATGCCTGTCTTGTTTTCTTTTTGGAGGTAATTCATTTATTGTAACACACACACACACAAAAAAAATAAAACAAATAAATCCATCATTGCTTCCATTGCTGAGGTATCAGGCAGGTATATAAAACAGATCCATGTCACATCTGCAAGCAACGTGCATATGAATTAATGACATTTTTCCTCATGAACTTACGGCATTTCCGATGCATTAATTATGCAGCATGTTGAAGTATGTGTGGTTTGTAGCCTGCATGTCCTAGTGTGTTTGCAGAGGTGTATCCCTAATTAGGGTCTCTATACGGATGACCTTTCTCTTGTCTGAAATGGCACACTCCTAATATGCTCCTCACTGATAACATTCCAGTTGTGCTGTTTTGTCAAATTTAATGCTTCTCATCCAAAAACTTTTCCAGCATATCGCGGAAGGTAGTTGTTACTCAGAGGAAGCTTCTGAACAATGGACAAATGATCATTACAAAACCCCCCACAATGAATCAGAGTTGTGGCAGTGCTAAGATCATTTCAGGTCTTCTTAATGTGTTCTTTTCCTTTTTCTTCAAAATCAGACTCAAAGTTCTCAGTTTTTTGCTGAGAAATATGCTGTGTGAACTTATTTGGTCAAAACTGAAATTATCAAAAAGAAGTTTTATTTATTTTTCTGCACTGACTATATTTCCACATTAGTGTTCTCCAGGGGAAATTAATATTTTGTTCCAATTGACGATATCAGTACATTGTCAGTGAAATTGGATTAATTTAACCTAATTTTAGCCTGGGAGCCCGACAAATCTGCGAGTTTTATTTGCTCTGGCAGATACTTCTGGCACCCTTCTATTCCAACAGATTTCTACACATCCTGGATCTGATAAGGCTAATCACAACCACTTATCTAATATGGGCTGAATTTGATACGATGACTGTACAGAATGCAACATCATTGGACTTTACATGACAATGATGAATATTATAATGGGACAAGTGTCTTATATTGCTAAAACTATGCATACCAGCTGCAGTATCATTATAGTTTTCAGGGCTCAACATTAACCATGGTCTATTGCCACAAAAAATTACACTATGGACATGCAGGTGGCTCCGTGGCCATGTACTGAGGCGTGTACCTCCAGTTTCCTCAACTAGCCGAGAAGTCAAGCCAAAACAGTGCCTTCAGGAAACACCACATCACAGTTCATAAGAAAAGTGGACAACACAAGCGTCACAGCCTTGAGGAAGGCTCTGTTATATTGTGTTACATTACTTTTTCTGTATTGTTTTTACATAAGTTTACGCTTGGGCAACCAAAAATGTACTTTGGCCACTAAACTTAGGGGCTGGGCTGGGCCAGTGTTAACAACTTATTAGCATCTATCTGTAGTTCATATTATGTTCAGTTTGACTTTACAGGTTTTTACTTGAACGATTTTGGAGGACCATGATCACTGATACAATAAAACATTTCCTTTATCTCTCAACCGAACACCTGTAATGCCACAGTCACATCTGTATGCATCATAAGTCCCAGAGAAGAAAGGCAGTGATATCAACGCACCTGGTTAATAAAAGATAAACTATGCTGAAGTGCTTGACTGCGCAGATGAAGACTTGCTAGGTGCCTGAGAGACCCTGCGATGAGATCTGGCAAACAACATGCCCCTGGCTCCTGAATGTCCTCCGCTGTCCAATGCAGTGTTACTACAAGTGATGACAGAGAAAGGAGGAGCTGTCCTGACAGGAAGCAGCTCCAGTTTGCCACCAGATCAATGCAAAGGCACTGTGGACGACCCCATGAATAACACCGGGAGGAGATTGCCTGTGACACTTCCTGGAGCACAGTACAAAGTGTACCCTCAACTTCCTTCATTCTTTCAACAATCAAAGTTGTTTGGAAAAAGTTGACTGTGTAGTTGAGGAGTTGAAGGGATGAAGCCAGCACACTGTAGCACCACCAGATAACTGTCACAAGCTGCCTGCAGTTTGGAGCAGAGCACAACTTTTCTGAAACTGCCTTTCCTCACTCTATTGTTCCAGACTGTGCAAGCAATGATGTTGCTGAAACTTTATGTGTCATGTCACTTATGTGCAACTAAGATAACTGAAGAATAAACCAGAATGTTCTGCTTCTATTGAGAAAGAGCAAGAGAAAGTGCAAACATAAAGAATATGCAAAGTTATTTGCCTTGGAAAAAAGTAAAGGTACCTCTTTAGAATTCATGGGAAGTTGGAAACTACTTTTGCTAATTTCCTCTCCTCTCTGCTGGTGAAATTGATATTGATTATGAGTAAATAGATTTATTAAGAGCACAAGGAGTCACGACTTAATCCATAGACACATGTGGGTGAGAAAGCAGTTGATTGTTGGTCTTGGAAACAGCAACTGAGCAATCTCTACACAAGCTCCACTCAGAGTGTTTTCACACCTGTGCTTAAATCAGACTCTGGTTTGTTTTCCCCCTTGGTGCGATTCGTGAGGGCAGGCGTGAACACAGTAATTGCACTTGGGTGTGGAACAAACAACCCTTGAGAGGAGGTGGTCTCTGTCTGGTCAAGCAGCCTCCGGAGTGGTTCGTTTGTTGTGTAAATGTGATTTGACATCAGTCTGACCCAACTAGCTCCTGTAGTCAGGTACATGTTAACAGTTAGCATGTCACTGTACATGCTCAACTTTAGCCCCCTTGTTCTGCTCAGTCATCTGAAGGCTGCAAAGTGGGAAGCCTTATTGTAATTTCAAGACATTTCCTCAAAATACACTCATGAGCAAATTTCAACTCTGCTGCTGTTACATGGAAAATTGCATAGCAGTTTTTCTCTCACAGACACTGTATATGCAGTAGTCCAGAGCACAGGGCCTTTTTCCTGTATTTACTTCCTTGCTCCCACCCCAGACCCATCTGACCAATCTGAACTTTCGTGGTTTGTTGTAATGCGTTTTGAGTCACGTGGATGTTTATCTTTGTGAAATGCATCCGGACCAAATGGAAAATGCTTTACTAGTCTCGCAATACCAGACAATCTGGGATCTCACTGCCATCCGACCGTCAGGGGATTTCTAAATGCAAGATGTTGCTTGAACATTGACAAGAATGGCCAATAACAAACCTACGCACTTTATCAAAAACAATGCCTCGTCCCCATTCTCCTCAGTAGCATAGACGCAAAGTCACCACCCCAATATGAAGGGTCGCCCTGAAGACTTTGGATTGGTTCACCAGCGAGTTGTTTTCTCTTTTAAGTCTCTCTTCTTTTAAGTCCACCTTAACAACAAAAGCTGGGAAACTGCCCTCAGTCTTTATTGAACAAAACATGTAGAGGCTAACTTGTGAGCCCATGTTTGTCCTTCTTATTTTGAAAGATGCTGTCATGAAAAATGTTGACAATATGTTTCCATTTACACAAACCTTTTTCACAAACTGCCATGATAGTAGACTTTTCATTTGGGTTTGTATTTTTGGCCACATGGTGAATGTAGACAAATAGGTGTTCTGCTTTGGTCTCCACCACTCAAATATCAGGCTCTTTGGTTGCTAAATGCTCCACTTTGTTTACTAGCTAGTTGTCAGCTTTGTCTGGAGTTTAATGCTGAAACTGCAAACCAGAAACTGCCTCCATTCTTCTCAGTAGTAAGCACATAAAGTCAGTGCCCCAATATGAAGCCTCACCTTAAGGCTTTGGATTGGTTGGAGAGTTTTTCTTAAACTCTCTAAATGTTTCCACCCAGTTTTTGCAACAAAAGCTGGGAAACTGCCCTCAGTTTCTATTAAGGGAAGTGGTTCAAAACAGACTTGTGAGTCTACAAGTTGAAAAACTATCAGCAGATTTGTTCCAGAGCTTATTTTCTTGTTCTTGAACAGCGGCCTGCATCACACGGTCTCTCTCAACAGATGGAATTATCATGAAACTGTCTGTGGACCTCTTAGTGGAAGGACGAACGCCAGACTTCCAAAACATATTCCCTCATTTAGTGAAGGTCATAGCATATGATTCACATCATTTTCATACTCATAAATGCATTCAGTGAGCTTGGTGCCCTGTGTGGAAGCATCTCTATTTGTTATGTTTCTCACGCATTTCCCCACACTTTTGTTTTGTTTTACCCTTTAACTTGTCACCTGTCCATTACTATAATGGAATTCAATTATACATATTATCACAGGATTTCCTTGACCTAGCTTTGGTAGCTTTGGTGCTTTATTCCCACTCAGCAGGCCTGAACATCAGTCAGGAGGAGAGGTCACTGGTTAATCTTGTTAACGTGACACCAGGGATGATCAGGGAGACCAAGAGATGTACCAAAGGCACCTATCTGAGGGTCTCTGGCCTTTTTTCAATCCTTATTCAAGCAGTTAGACACCCTTAACTGTCTCCCCGTTTAAACAGTAATCAAAAAAAAGAGAGAAAATATTGAATGGATGAATATTTTTAAGGATAAAAACTCCCATCTCCCTGTGAGGAAATCATTTCTGTCTCTGCATGGGTAGCGCTGCTGTTAAGTCCTTCAATCGAGTGTCTGGATGAAACACCGATAATTTCATGCTGACAGCTTATGTGTGTGTGTGTGTGTGTGTGTTTGCCTGAATGTGGAGCTGAGCATCTGTGGCGCGTTCCTGTTTGTTTGTTTTGGCTCCATGTTAAAGGAAATCTCTGCGGGGAGCTGGGAAAAGTTCCCATTAAGCAAAATGCGAAGTCCGCCCCACCTTCACCCTGTGTGATCTGATTGTAATAAGCTCTGCATCTGTCTACCATCAACCCCCCTCAAGCCATCCTCCTCCTCCTCCTCCTCCTCCACCTTTCTCTCTCCTGCTGTGCACTCATCTTTCAATAGGCTCGGTCCATCTTTTGCATATGGTCCCATCATGCCTAGCCGCTCAGATTCACAACTTAATTCCGATGGATAATCTATTTACATTGGCAAGATGAAGACTGGCAGGATGTTTATGAGATTTCATCATGCCTGAGTTCACAAGGAGAATGTTTCGGTGTAATGTACCATCTGCACGGCCATAATTGAGATGCAACATGCTGCGTGTCAACAGATTTCTAAGTCCGTATATGCAAAGTTTCTGAGGTGCATGTACCAGGTCTGATTCAGAGTAATCCAAGGTGTCAGGGAGTTATTGCTGTAATCAGGCCCGATAAAGACTTTTAATCTCCAGAGGACTTGAACTTTGAAGAGCCCTGCTGGCTCAGCAGACGAAGGTGTGTAGGATGTACTCGAAATGTCCTTTCACTTATGGCTCACACTGCGTTAAATGTGACTCTCGCCCCCTGTCACTTGCTCTGCATACTATCTAATAAAGCACCAGGAAGCAGAAATGCTTTAAGTTAGATACGTACATAGTAAGAGTTAAAGTTTTACCATATTAATGAAACTGTCTGACTGCAGAGCTCATAACTCAAGTACATGTTAACAGCCATTGCCCATTAGTGTTCTGGCTCCTTTATGTCTTTCTGTATTTGTTTATCTGTTTTTTTTTTTTTAAGTCAGAGTTGTGGCTGAGGCTCACTTCAAAAAGAGACTTTCATCTCAATGTTGTGACCCCAGTTAAATAAAGATTATTCGAAGTGAAATAAGCTGCCTGCTGACAGATGAATGGTCCTTTGCTGACACACAACTTCAGAGCTGATATCATGGGGGTGCCTTTAGAAAAGTGCCTTTAGACCCTTCCAAGAGTAAACAAATGTCCTCCGCTTGGACCAAATGACACAGACTTTGGAGTTCATGCCAAAGTACGGAGAATCCAATAGAGTCTATAAAATGCACCTTTAAGCTGTTACTTAATTTATAATGAACTGAGCTGATGATCATGAAATACAGAACTCCAGAAAGTAGCTGAACATGTACTCACAGCAGTGGTGGACTCAGGCTGTCTGAGGAGCAGGGGTGAAAAAACAAAAGAGGCACCCACTGTGCATGGGGTGGGGCATCAGTGAGCAAGAGGCCCTGGTTTAGATTCAAATTCTTAAATTATGTGAATTGATATAAAACAACTACATCTCTATAATAAAAAAAACATACAGGGAACTATTTAACCATTGAAAGGGATGTAGAGGCCATCTCATTTTATAGCATGTAGGGCAGCCTGTAGGGCACTGTATCTCATTTTCTCAAGAGGGTGCTTTATCATGTTTTATCTATCTTAGGGGCAACAAAGAGGGCACTTTTGAAGTATTTTTTTTCCAACACAGGGGAAATCACCCCGCCTGCCGCCACTGCCCCCCTCTGGGTCCACCAAGGACCCCCAGTAACTTACAGTTTTCATTCCCTTCTTCTAAGATCAGCTTTTCTTTTTACAGGAAATACTACTTAGCCTATAAAAAGAAGTTGTATAAAGTCCACTGTGGCTCTGGAGGAATTTTGTCAAGTGTTAGATTACATCATCAGGGTTTATCCCAGCATGGGCTCGGAGACTACACATTTATCACCAAAAGCCTGAGTATAAAACAAGTGGCAAGGAATTTGAAACATGTGGATTACCAGGCACAATGGAGTAATGAAAGATGCCACTGAGGGAAACATAGCATTTAGTATTTTTAGCAAAGCTAGCAGTGTGGCTCTAAGGATGACAGTGTTGGTCGGTCTGCCTGCTGCATTAGCATAGAGTGAAAAATTTCCAAAACCCCTTGGACTGCTGTAAAGGGGATAAGTTTTTATAAGTTTTTATTAGTAATATTCAGTAATATTAGCACTCTAACAGGCTAAATCAAGATCTGGTAAATATTACTCATTAAACAATAGCATGTTAGCATTGTTATGCTGATGTTTGCATTTGTGATCTATTCTGGAATAACTGTTTCACATTAATCAGAGTTCAAATTAATGCTGAATTTTCACAGAATGAACAAGTGTCTATTTATGAGTTTGTAAAGTAAATTCCTAAAACAGCTGGTCACTGTAGTTTTTAGCAAATGTCTCTGAAACAGGAGGTAATAGTGCATTTATTGGTTCAGCTGTGGCTTAGGCGCATTAGTGAGTATTTCCAGCAGCAGGATGGTGTGTGTGGGATCGAGTTAAAATAAACTACAGCGTGTGTGTTTGTGGTAATGAAAGAACATGTCACCAGGTGGCTCGTGAATGTGTTTTTGGACAACGATGGAGCTCTGTGGCACAGAGAAATACTGTAAGATATGTCAAGCTGTGGACACACAGAATACTGGTTAGTGGAAACATGCTCTCATAATTTGGAAACTCTATGGGGTGGTACTACTTTGAAGATAATAAATGCATGCTTTCTGTTCAAAGACCTGTAGTTCTATTTATCCATCTAGATTGTTTTGGTGTGAGTTGCAGAGTTTTGGAGATATCAGCCATAGAGATGTCTGCCTTATATTCAACATATCCAGAAATCATGACCCGGTTAAACAAGGGAGTAAATGCACCTTGTTGTGAGCAGTTTCATGTAGGAGCTACTTTCTTTACACAGGAGAACCTACTAGAAACTGCTCACAACAAGGTCTGTGGGTAATCTTGAGTAAGCAGTTTATGATTTGTGGAAAGACACATTCCTGTCGAGCTTTTCAAATGTATGTTTTTGCTCTTTGAGCAACATGAGCCAACTGCAATTTAGTCTCATTATATTGGAGAGAAGGCAGACATCTCTATGGCTGATATCTCCATAACACTAAAACTCTCACAAAAACAATCTACATTGATAAATATTCTAGTACAGTATAAATATACTACAGGTGAGAGAAAAATATTTTTGATTTTGGGGTGAACTATCCCTTTAAAAGCAAAATTCACATGCATCTTTACTCCTGAATGTTGTGGAGACTTGTGGGTACTTGTGTCATTTGTGCCAGAATCCAGTGCCAGATTGATTTAAGTAAACCGAGGCCACATTCTCACAAACTGGGACATTTTTGTTTCCACTAGGGAGAGTCGTCACGATCGAGACACATCCCTACAGTAACTGTGGCCAAGTGACTGTATTCAAAGTGATCAAATCAACAAGTCATGCCTTTTAAGGCTTTTTTAGGGATATATATTCCAACAAGTCCAACAAGTCACTGGTGAACTCAAGGGGGCCAGTGGCAATGGCCCCATGTGATGACCCCATAGGTGAGAAAATACTGCGAATGTGTCCTTTTGGATGCCCCTATGATAGATTATACATGAAAAAATGCCCTTGTAGAGTAGCCTTCCAACAGACAAAATGTGGAAAAGTGCCCTCAAGAGCGCCCTTCAAGTGGAGAAAACATAAAGAAGTGCTCTCTAGGGTGCCCATCTGGTGGATAAAACATGATAAAGTCCTCGTAAGGTTGCCCTTCCTGTAGACAAATAGATGAAGTGACCTCTGCAGTGTCCTTCTAGAGTAAAGAACATCATAAAGTGCTCTCTAGAGTGCTATTTCAGTGTACAAAACATTAGAAAGTGCCCTCGAGGGTGCCCCTTGTGATAAAGTGCATCAGTGCCCCTCAGACAGCTTGAGTCTGCCTCTGTTACAAAAAAAAAAATCTAATCTGGCACACAGTTGATATGATTTATAAAAACAATTAAAAAGTAGAAATGGATTGTTGAGGCGAATATTTGCTGACCCTCTGGGACATGAGCCTAAATGGTTATTCCTTGTTTTTGTTATTCAAACTAGCGCCTTTGGGATTTCTGATTTGTATGTATGCGCCTGTATGTGTGTGTCTGTGGTAGACAAAGATTGTGTGACCGTACAAACCGTTTACTGGTGTCCCTGGAAAGCCTTCTATTTATATTTGCGGACGTGGCATGCTAATTGAAGTCGCGGCTTTCTCAAGGCAAATGAGTCTCATGGCACAATTAGTCTGTGAGAACCATCAGGAAGAGACATTTAATCCCAGACTCTGACGGATGAACATTAAAATATTCAGCATTATTAATCATCCGGATCAAACCCTGTGGGCGCTCCTTCTTGGCTTTCATTAGTTGTTGTTAGACTCTCTGCCAGATATCCTTATTTCTGTCCCTCACCACTTCAAATGTCTCTATGACTCTTCCTCTCCACCGGCCTCTTTTGGTTGCCTTCTCCATCTGTCTTCCGCTCCCCACTTTGCTGGCTAGTTTGTGTGTGAGAGTGTTTGACGAGGTTAAAAGGTCCATGCAAGGGGGCTGCGGTCTGCTCAGACATCATTTGTCTTCCCCCAGATTGGCTCGCGCACCATCTATCATTTTTGCCTTTCTGGAGCCCCTGATGTCAAAACCACCCGTGTTCATGAAAGCGAAAGAGTGACATCACAAGCAACCTCAGAATTGGTTCAGGTGCCACGGGAGAGAAGCACAACAACAGACCCTGAGCTTTCCTGCCCCGTTACGAGCTTGCTGCTCTGGCCTCTAAAGCTACTGGAATCCCCCTTACCCTCATTTGCCCCACATACCCACCAAATATGGTCTTCATTATCACCACCTCCTACTGATATATGGGTCTTAGCAGCCTCACATTCAACTTCATAGAAATTTGAACTTCTTTGTGACTTTTTAGCCATTTGGGGCTCTGGAAATGACAATACCCGTTGGTGGGTCAGTTCACCATTTTGGTGTTGACTGAATATATCTCAAATATTAAATGGATTTCCATGGAATTTAGTAGAGAATACTTAAGTGTATTGGCTTTTATCTGGTGTTATTATCAAGTTTAGAGATGCACTAATCAGTTTTGTCTATTTGCACCCTGGTGAGAATAGGCACACGGCAGCTTTTTGGATATTCACACTTGTTCAGCCTGGTTTAGTTGTAAAGAGCAACAAAGTCTCTGTGTCCACAAATGTTGTGGTCAATGAGTGAGCTGAATGCAGAAATTAGCCACAAGACCGTGGTTCAAGTCCTGACCTGGAAGACTGGGATTTGAGTCTAGAGTGAAACTAGATGAGTTTTTACACTACACTGTTATTTTCAATTTATTATTATTATTTTTATTATGATCAGCTTTCAGTTGCACTTTGGTTGGGTTTAGGAAGCAAAACTACTTGGTTAAGTTTAGGAAAAGATCATGATTTGCCCCAGATAAATAGGTTATTGAAAGCTGGGTGTAAATAGCCACACTGGCAATTCCACTCTAGGTGTAAATAGCATTGTTGGGTATGGACTCCTGGGTGCTAATAGCATTTACCTGTTTTTAGAGCAAAATGGAGTGTCTATTTGAACATGGAAGCTTTTCAGGTACTTACACTTTGCCCCCAGTTCAGTGAGGTTTAGGAAACAAAAATGGTCAAGGTTTGTCTCTGCTATGTGAGTATAAATGGCCACATTTGCCATTTACATCCCAGGTGCAAATAGCATTGTTTGCTACTGACACCTGGGTGTTTGTCTCTGCCATCTTAGGCTATAAACCTGAATGTAAAAAGCCACATGGGTCATTCCACCCCGGGTGCTAATAGCACTGCTGGCTACTGACACTCATAGCTTTTTCCTTTTTGAGTGAGAATAGTCACATGGTGAGCTACTAGGCTATTTACACCTGGCACCCTAGTTTAGCTATAAACAGTGACAAAGTCGCTGTAGAGCAGACCTCTCTGGTCGATGAATGGGTTAAACACTCTCTCCAGGGTAACTGGGGTGGGAGTCCTATGTGAAATTAGAAGCCAGTGTTAACTTTTAATCTTTTTTTATTATTACAACATGCGTAGGCTACTAATTATGCTATTTGAAGCCCTGCAAATACCTGTTGTTGATTGTTTTATAGTTTAAAAAACACAAATGGACTTTGATGGTGGTTGAGCTACTGCGCAGCAGAACTAGATATCATGTCCTCATATTCTGTGCTTGCACTGCCTTCACCTCAGTGACACACACAGTGTTGTAGTGTGCCAAAGAGTACAGATAACAGTGTACAGTGCACTCAGCATCCGCTAATGAGACATGTCTACTAATTTATGCTAATAGCTCAATGCTCAGACAGTGACTCACGTATAAATAAGGTAGGACTATGAAAAACGCAGGCGGGGTGAAGATGTGCAGTAAAGCTGAGACCATTCAACAAGACATGAAAGCTGCATTGGTTTTGGCGAGCGCAGAGTTTACTGGTTCTCTGACTTGCAATTACGCTCACAAGAACATTAGGGAAGAACAGAGAAACACATCAGAGAATGAGATAAAAGAAAATCCAGGAACGCTTTATATAAAGATGCCTGTAATAAGCATTAGTTAATAGGTAATAAGTCCCTCATAAGATGCGTGTCAACAGTAATGTGTCAATAAGACTATATAAGTGTTATTAATAGTTAATAATTTATAGCTAGACAGTCTTAAGACTTAACAGTTTGTAGACTGTTTATGAAAGTTAATAAAAGCCTTTCTTAAAATAGATTCTCATAATTGTTTACAAACACATTCTGAGTTCAACTAACTCACCTATTACGTCACTGTTAAACCTTTACTAAGTTTTTGTTGTTGTGTTATTAAAATTTTCTACATGCTTTATTATGCATTTACTAGCAATGACTATGCACTTGTTAACAGTTAGCTATGCATTTTGGGGGAACATGATCTATAGTGTGAACAGTGCTTTTTACAGTTAATTAATCCTATATTATGCACTTATTAAGAGATTACCATGATTTTTTCATCATTAAGTGCAGTCATGGTAAGTCATGTTTTTAAATCACTATCTGAGTATACTATATATTATGTCTTATAATCAGTGATAATTAACACTAATGAACTGGAAAATGTAAAAAAAATACTCAGGTCACGCTGAAATAGTCTTAATGGGACTGTGGACTTGGCTGGTGCCTCACAAATAAAAGAAATCTCCCCAGGCTGCAGCCCCGTTGCCAAAATACCTTACTGATGACAGAGCTAAAAGAACGGTCATGATTCAGACAAACTATTCAACAAAACATATTGGTACAACGGTGATGTGCAGACAAGGAGTTCAGCAAACAACTCATTATATTCCCTCCGTTCTGTTTGCTCTCATTTCCTGGAAAAACACTGGAGAGCCAACTCTGACAGGCCAGACTTTGAAATGGAAGGTAGAATAAATATATGATATATATTTCTTGCAGAGAGTTCAAAGATGAAGTCTAAATGAATCATCAGTTTCATGTAAAAATAACATCAGAGCCATCTGTCTCAAAAACTTTACCACAGTCAAAAGAAATACTTTATGCTTTACTTAATCAGAAAAAAAACGAAAAAAATACCTATTTTTGCCACCCACCCCATATAATATGGACTCATCCCAAATCAATTTCCCATTAGTTCCTAAATCAATTAACATTAACATTTATTTTCAGCAAGTTGACACTTAATTCCACAGATCCACTTTGTTTGAACTAATCTGACAGCAACCAGTCAAACTGCAGGAGAGAACCATGAAGATCTAATTCTGCGTATTAAGCTCCAGTTGGAAAAAATTACACCAAAGATGTTTTCACTCATGTACAGAAACTAAATGACTGTAGCCCAAACAAAAAAGAACTTGCACTTGACTTGCACTCGACACTCAAAGCTTAGGACTTGGGGCTTGATTTGGGACTTGCCACTCTTGACTTTGGACTCGAGAGTGCAAAGACAAGAGACCTGCTTGTAACTTGCAAAACAATGACTTGGTTCCATCTCTGCCTTGTTATTGTTTTTTTGTATGAAGGCCTGGTTACAAACTAAATATCAATTTTTCAGTAAGTAAATAATTAGGTAATTATCTGACAGAGCAAATGAAAACATGAGCTGTACATACAGTATCTGTCTGGTCCCCAGGTTAAAGGCCTGGTGCATTTACAGTGCAATTCCCTTTTTCCATTTTCTTTTTTCCAGTATACTTATTACCATTTTCTATTACAGGTTTTCAATTTCACTCTACATTTGCAGTTTCATTACCTGTTCTGACTGCACTATCTTTTAAAATATCAAAATAGATTCTTTTTTCTCTCGTGTAATCATGAACTGATTATCTCTAGAAGTTACTCTCACAGAACTGGTTCCTAGCTTTTCAAATGCAGACTTCCAGCTGACGATGTCACCACAATGACTCAGACTTCAGTATTGTGCCTTGATTTGAAACCAACAAATGCCTTTTGGAGGTGGAGCACCGGGAAGCTTGTTAGTGTTTGTTCATGCTTTGGCTCAGGACCAACAGCGCTGCAAATGATATGGGCTCTGTATACATACACATTTACCAAAGTGCTTTTAATAGCGGAAGCATCCCATTAGGCCTCAAAGGACATTTGTGAAATCTAGGTTAAACAGGGCAAAGTGTAAATATTTCCGTTTAAAGCTCAGCACTGATGATATTGGATGTTTCCAGGAGATGGATCACGGATCCCTGTATTTGCTGACTTAAGATGACAAAACAAGGGCAATGCGGTATTTGTATTCTGTCTCTGAGGCATAAACACATCAGTAAACTGGAGGATTACCGCAAAGTCAGCTGTTGTAGATAGCAGCCTGGTGTGAAGGAGGTCAGCAAGGGAGAGGTGACAAAGGAGAGAGCATAGAGGCTATTATTTATTTCTCACCACGTTGATATTTTATATTAACTTTCCAGTGTTTAAGTAAACATACATTTAAAAAGAGCTCAAGAGAATTGTTCAGGCGACTGTGGGTCAGGAGTTAGACTGGGTTATGATCGCAGGGTTGACAGAAGTGTTCTTGAGTAAGACACTGAACCCTAAATTGCTGCCAGTGATCAGGCCAGCACCTTTGTGGTAGCTCGCTGCCAAGAGTGTGTGTGTGTGTGTGTGAATGAGCAGCAAAAACCTTGTGAAGTCCTTTGGATAAAAGTCCTATATAAAATATATAGAAAATATAGGCATTTTATTCCATTAACATGTCATCACTGTTGGGTGCAAACCTTGTAATTCCTTTTTGTTTTACATAAATCAATGCTATTGGTCACCCTTCATGTCTGTCTATGGGATTTGCAAATATATAACTTTTGAAAGGTATTAAAAAGAGCTACGAACTTTGTTAAGCAGCATTCACTTAGTTTAAAACCTTTTTTTTCATTTCTTGAAAAATAACAGTTTTGAACATACAAGGTTTCTGCCCAACAGTGAGAATAATGTGGTTAAATCAGGCCCAGTTCTACAAGGGGGCAAAAGTATGCGCGGCACCCTCAGTTTAATATTTTGCACCCACAGCTGAAATTTGAATAATAAATTCCAAGTGCAAGGTGGTAGGTCACACACCCGTGATGTCCTCAGCTGTCCGTGTACACCTCCGTTTGGGAATATATTCAGGGCACACAGACTGTCACCATGTGCACGCTAACGCTAACTTTATGAATGAATCTGCAGCACTTTCAATGCAACAATGAGAATTAATATGAACAACAAAAGCTCAGCTCAAAATGGTGCATAGCGTCACCCTGCACAATGCTGTATCATATCACTTTCACATAGAAAACAATGCACTTTGTCATGGACGCTTGCTTGTGTCCCATTCAGTTAGGACATGGTGGTCTTTCTCCTTTTGTTATAAATGGTGAATCGAGTTGTACCAATACTGTTAAATTATTTTCAGAAATCGTGGAAAGGGTGTGGCAATTATTTTTTCTTGTCAACGCGAGGATCCAAATATGTTAGAATATATAGATATTTAAGTATAATATATGTATTTAGGTGTATTGTGTGGGACGAGTAAAAGTCACCAGCAGACTCTTGTCAGATAACATTTTGATGTTGACAATTAGCATCACTGTTTCAGCCAAGTGTAGTGATGACAAATACATTTGGTATTTGATCACAGAGTTCTGCTGTGATTTTCTTTACATTTATGCTCAGTAACTCTGTTCTTTCATGATGAATAAACTTCTGATCTTTTGAATTCAGCTGTAGTCTTCTATTTGTTTGAGCTTTTAAAAAATGGAAACAGTTCCATTTATTTTATAACTCAAAAGCCACATGGAATTTGCTTTTGCAAATGCACCAGCAAACACTTGGGACCACAAAACAAATTAAATTCAAGATCTGGGCTGGGTGAAGGATGAAGGAGACGTCTGTTGGGCAGAATCATATTTTTATATGGCATTTTCTGTCTAACATATTTTATTCAGAGGGGAAATCTTTGTTTAAGCACAGTATCTGCGCATTTAAGGTTATATTTGAGGAGGTCTTAAAGTGGGAGCCCTGAACAACAGTTTTGGAATATATCATGGGTAATCAGGCATTGCAACAGCTTTGCTGGGATTAGGACATAAAACTGTGATTTGTGCCACATGTCACTGTAAAAATCTCAGCCAGCAGCCACTTTTGTAATGCACTGGAATTTTCAGCTTTCAACATTTACTTTTTTTTCATTTCCAAACACTCTATATGGTTTTCTTTTCACGTATGGCTGTTCCAGAGAAGCCTTCTGCTCCAATTAAGGGGCATCTGACTGCCACAGCAGGCAATGATATTTTAGACATCGATGGTGTGCTTCCAACTGTGTGGTAACAAGTCTGGGAAAGCCCCTTCCTGTTTCCACATGGCAATGTCCCTGTGTACAAAGCCAGGTTCATAAAGAAAAAATTTTTCCAGTTTTGGAACTTGAGTGGCCCCTATAGAGACATCTAACACCTTTGTAAAGTTGAGGCAGACACTCATCTTCATTATTTGCATTGATTTAATTTTGATCAAAAGCCCACTGTGGCTTATCTAAGAAACACAATATGACACATAATAACTTATGATGTGAGCCTATACGTCGCTTTTACAAGAAAAGGAGAAAGTTGACTGAAGTAGTGAGGTAAGTTTGGTCAACTGTTACTGGAACACAAAGAAAAAAGGGGTGGGACTTATGAGGGCTCAATAGCACTAAATCGAGAGTAGATTTAACATAACTGACCCTTCGCTAGTCCCTCCTGCGGAGTAACTGCAATTATAGATTAGTAATGTTGATGTGGTGTGCATGGTGCTCTTATGTGAGCAATAATCAGTGTCTCATGAGTCTGGCATTTTTGGTTGTTGTAGTCTTTCAAAAACATAAAACCCAAGAGCGAAAGCGAGAAACAAATTCAACTTTGTCTTTACTTGCTCTAACGTATGCTGAGAACATTAACCTGTCCAGCTAACTAACACTAGCTTACTAGCCGCAGGATGTTACCTCCAGTGAAACAGGAGGTAACGTTACTGCATTAGATAACAACTCGTTTGTCAAACTCATGACATATTTCATATTTACACTGGAATTTGTTAGGTGTGGGGGTTGATGAGGAAGATTTGGACTTGTGAAGACTCAAACTGGGTCCATGGTGATGCATCTCTCGCTGGCCTGCTCTCTGAGGTCTAAGCTGGGTTAGTTCTATCCCAGCTCTCTTCCTGAGGCGATCAGGAGAGTCGTCACTTTAGCTGACAAAATCCATGAGAAGCTGCTTTTGTTTACATCTCTGTTTCAACAGTTACTCCCAGTTCCGATGTTAAATCTACCGTTCTGCGAGAAAGAAAGCTTGACAGGCTGTTACAAAGAAACCATGGATTGAACAGTACTTATTAATTTTTTGCTGAAGCAAGAGAAAACTTTGGTATGCTCAAGAATATAAATTGACTTTTTACAGGGTGCCTTGTTTGGTTGTTCACATACTTTTGGCCATGTAGTGTAGGTAGTTGCGGAGAGAGAAAGCTATGCCGTTAGACTGCACACACAGGCTGTTCTGTAAACACACATCCAGACATCCTATTGATTGTATCAGCTTTTTATGATGCTGCTAGAAGACTGTGATTTATTGCAGCAGATTAGCCTATGCAGAGTGTGGGTCCCTCGCTAAACAAATGCAAATACATCTTGGTTTACTGTAGTGGAAGATCTCATTGTTCCCATGGATACCAGCTCATTCCTGCTTTAGTGATTATGACAGGAACTCAAACATGTGAGGGGAGCTTCTTGGTATCCCTGCTCAACCTGTCCTTCAATGGGCAGGATTGATTTTCTGTGTTTGCCCGGGGAGATGGAGACACATGAGACAGGCAGCAGCACCAAAAGAAGGATAGAGATAGACTGATAGTAAACAGGCAGAGAAACAGTAAAACATGATTCCAAACAGGCACAGCGGTGGATGAAAAGACTTCAGTGGAGTCTGGGGAAGGAAACAGGGATCACTTTGTTTCAGGACGCTTTAAATAATGCATCCTGCTCATTTCGAGTCTTCCTGGTGTTATGATCAAACGTGCTCCTGCAGCCAGGAAAAGTCTGCTGAGGGATGAAGGTATCGGGTCTTCACCCTGCCTGGCCTTGGGGAGGCTATTACTGCAGAATGCTCTTGATTCAGAAGAATCCCTTTCCCCTGGTAAATAATGCATTCATTTTGACATGATCTCAGTGAAATTTCAAAACTTTGGTCCTGTGCCGACCAAGTGATATCTCATAGACAAGCAGCCAAGTCTCCTGAGGAATTGCTCCTGCTGGACAATCCAGTAGAACTATTTACCCTCAAGGACAAGGACAAATGATGTCATGGCTTTTTCTCCTATTGTTTCCATTCTCACTGCAGGAAAAGCTCAGGTGTAACTAATAATATTAATAATGGTGTGTTTCAAGTGTAAATTCAGGTGTGCCAGTTCGAGGTCCTGCTATGGCTGAGAGCCATAATTAAATGGCATGGAGCCACCATTAAAGTTATTAGTTACAGCAGTACTTTTTCTGCTATGACAACTGTGTCCCAAACAATCCCTCATCTGCTCATTCACTACGACAAACATCTAATGGCTTAAGCTATAGCAGAAGTTTTCAAACACCAGTCACACCACTCCAGGATGCTGTGGGAAGAGGGATATAAGGCCAAGATACTGCATGAAAGGTCTTATGTTTTACAACCAGCGGGAAGTCTGTTAAGACAAATGGATTAATAAAAGACTAAGGTACTTTAAAACCCTTTGCTCTCTATTGCCACTATTTGCTGCAAAAATTGCACTTGTTCTCTTGGTCAAATCTGAAGTCACTGACATTCGCATATTTTGAGATTCCATGTGACTTTATGCTCTCCAAAGAATATATCTATGTATTGTCAATTGTGAATAATTGTCCTTAGACCTGTTTAGAAAACATGCCTGAGAATCATCACATTTTTAAGTTTTCTTCTGTACAAAGTAATCCAGTGATAATTGCTAAAAAAACAAATAAATATAGGCTTAAATGGTGCTCAGGCTGAGCCCTACAGCTGATTCACCAGACTCCGCTGCAACATTATGCTTCCTGTTTACAGCCCAAAGTTATGGGAACTGTACCACATATTATTCCCCAGATAATGCAAGTGAAAAGAAATCCATTAAGTATTTCAAACTATTTTACATCATCTTAAGCAGTGGGAGGTCTTAGAAAGAAAAATGTCAGTGTTCCAAGGATATAGGAATGTTGATGGGATGGGATGTGCCATGGTAACATATATTAAAAAAGCAAGTAATCCTTAATTTTGTAAGTCCTATTGTGTTTCTTTTTTCTTATTTCCATTCATAAATAATAGTAATGTTGCCATGGAGTCAGTATGCTCAGCACAGTGCAGCTGTCATCGCTGTTTTCTGACCAACGGAACTGTCATTTTCTCGCCCAGCACCAACGTTGTGTAAGTAGCAAATTTACTTGCACCCATCTGGGCAACCATGGGTGTGTTTGTTTTAAAATGAGGTGTGGTCAGGTGCAATGCTAGTGTATTGCTATATTGAGGGAACAGAAAGATGATGAATGATTGCGCCAGTGACCAACAAAAACCTGTTCTAAAGTCAATGGTGCAGTCTTTTATTACTATTTAAAGGATGCACTGTTCAGACAGTAATGCACCTACATAGGTGGATTCAGAATGCAGGTACACTCAGTTAATCCATCTATGGGCCATAAAAATTAACATTCTGATCAATAGTGGATGATTGCAGGTGGGTGAAATAGGATGAACCTGTGTGCAAATAAGAGAGAGACTGCCATTTATGCACAGCAGCTGTAAATTCATTCATTGTTTAAATCCCTAATTTTAGTCACTTTATGTTAAATTAAAACTATTCCCAGTATCTGGGTTTTTGTGGAGTCATCAACTACCAACCTTCTGTTTGGCCAGTGGGTTGGTGAGAAGGGACTGGATGTTAAAAATGTGTACTGTCAGGAATACTATGGCCCAATCAATTGGATTCAGTTGTTTTAAAGGTATATTGCTCATTTTACAAGGTCAGCATCCGTCCCAGTACAGCCAGCATGAACATGGAAAAATGATGGCTCTGCAGTTCCATTTTCTACTGTTATAAGGTGCAACAACAATTCATATTGATTGACACCGCTGCAGCGAGGATTCATCTCACAAGAGGTGAGAGAAAGCAAAGGAGAGCTAAAAAATCCTGTTGAAATACTACAATTTTTTTCACGGCTCTGTGCATTGGAACATTGTGTAAGCATCTGTTGAACGGTATCATCCTCTTCTTCTGTGAAAATTCACATTATTATACCAGGACAGGGGCACAGAGGGAAACAGCGGGAGGGGAAGGTGACATCAAAAGCCTGCTATGGGATTTAGAGGTGTTCAAAACAGTAGACAGGGATTAAGACGAATGAGCACAGGGGCTGATTTTTAATGTCTTGTGTTGCTTGTGTAAGTGTTTTAATACCCCCCTTCCCCTCCTGGCTGGGATGCCAAATTGTGTGCAGATGCCAGACACTTTTGTCCAGGGTCAGAGGATAAGTATTTACAAGCATGTGTGCAGCCGAGGACCTGAGGACTATAAACACACACAGCTGTCTGGGGTCAGTCATATCACTCAACACACACACACACACATCAATACTTAAACACAATCCTAATCCATATTCTCCTTAGCTACATCACTCAAACGTTTCTGTCTTGTCTATGTATAGCATGCCAGAGTTTCTATTCTTCACTGACACACAATTTCCATCTATTTTCTTGTCTCCCCACTGAATCTATTTTCTGCCTCCTCCGTTCCTTTAACATCATTCTTTTTCGTGACACCAGAACAAATGAAAAAAGAGCTCACCTGTCCTCATCTTTCTGTTAAATGTATACCGTACCCACCCGCTCTATCTTCCCTTTCCTCACCCCTATATCTCTGTATTCCTTCATTGTGCCTCAGTCCAAACTCAGAAGCTTTAAATCCTTGTAGAAGCAGCCACTAACACCTCCTCAAGTGCTTAAGGGCAGGTATGCATCTTGCATGTGGTGTGAGAGCCAAGGCTTAATGTGCTAAAGAGATGGTTCGCTATCACTTTAGCCACCATCCCCCCCAAGTCTTCTTTTTTAAGTCTCGGAAAAGAGCCAGCACCTATAAGTTCTGATATGTGTTTCCATATGCATTGGTGTGTTATACTGTATCCATGCCTGCACACTGCAGCAAGTTTCTCCATTAAGGTCCAGTATTGTCTGGGTACAGTAATGTGAGCTATAAACAGCAACCTTATCTTACCAAGGCTGGATTAGCAACTGGGCAAAGTGGTCAACTTCCCCTGGGCCATCCAGGGATCCCAGAAGGTTTAGGTTTACTGGCTGTCAATAAATTGCATGTAATTTAATTAAATGCAAATGCGTTAGAAACTTTGCACCAGTGGAGTACAATATCAACTATGACAGATCTTGCATTAGTTCCTAAATAGTTCCTCACTACATTTCACACTCACACACACATTCACTTTCTCTACTAACTCTACTGATGCTCATACCACATCTTTTTCTTCTTTTTGTGTTTATTATTAGCTTCCATGTTTGAATAAATGTATTATTTTGCCCATAGTCTTCATCACCCCTGTCTTTTGTCGTAGCTTCTGAGCTGGGCTGTGACAAATCGGGAGCTCATCTGGGCTGCGACACACTCAACAAGTACACATGACTGGCAAACCAATCTATAAAGGGGCAAGCAGTAAAGCTTTACAAATAAAGCTGAACTTTACATTCGGCAGCTAATTCAAAGGGGACAGGAAGAATTGAGGCAGATGGAGAAAGGCAGCAAGAGGAAGTCCCACAGGATAATATACCTCAAGGGATCATATCTGAAAAACTAATGGCTCAGTAATACTTTGTGTTTGGCATTAATTAGCAACTGTTAGCATTCAATCATGCAAAATTACAATAGTGGACATGGTAAACCTCCCAAATATCAGCATCTTAATATTATCATAGTGGGCATGTTAGCATGTTGCTGTTAGTATTTAGCTGCAGCCTCATATAGATGTTAGCATGACTAGACATCCCTGCTGCTAGCTTATGAGTCATAGGCTTTGATGCTTATGGTTCTTTCTGACAGACCCTGACAGTATGCTAACAGTCATGCCAAAGAGAAAGTTGGTCTTTTCTGAAGGAACCCCAGGAGACTAACACCTTTCTTCATAATTACCTGTCAATATAAATGCTGTGTTCATGCATCCATGGTGTTGAAAGGTGCACTCAGTAAGTGTGCTAAGTGCTGAAATCAAATTGTCTCCCATCATTGCGCTGTATAAGTGCATGTGCATGAATGGTCTCAGTCTGGGGGTTTTATGTTATATATAAAATGGTTAGTAATAAATGTTATTGCTCCAAATGAATAGATGGATTTATTTGGTTAGCCAGCAGTTATTCCCAGAAGATCACAATCAGTTAGCTACAATAGCTAAACCAGAGGATTAAAATCTGTGCTTCCTTTACGCTTAAGGAGGCTTGCTCTGATAAACTGGTTTAACCATATTTCCAGAATCTCTAGAGAAGATGCAAGGTTAGCATGACACAGAATTAAATAACTGAATTTTCCTGTGTAACTTTACTTATATTAGTCGTAAATAAGTTTGCAGTTAATTAAACTGACTAATTAATATAAAAACCAGAAGCAAAGTCATATATTATGCAGGCACTAGTTGGTTTTTGAATTGGGCGAGTACCTAGGCTTTCCTGTATAGTGGCTACTGTACTTGGTGGGAACTTGGAAAGGACAGGGTGCTTGAACAATGCATAGAGGATATCAATAGACTTTTTAAAAAGTAATAAGCAATAGTAAGGTAAACACAGGAGTTACCAAGGATACTGTTCTGGCCATGTGGTGCCTAAAAAGTTACTGGGAAACCTGTCTCTGCTGGGTCTGAACTGGGCTGAAGATTGAAATTAGAAACTAAGTGTTATACAATTTGCATCCTGCATAGGTAGCCCTATACACTGCATAAACCATATGAGAAGTGTAGAAATGTAGGAAATTGCCTTCTGTGAGTTTCATCTCTGACAATCTTGCCTATCATATAAATGTAAAAAGTGCAGCTCTTTTCAAAAATGTTGGAATATTTGCAAGTTGATGGGCTCAGAGCACATAAAGGAGACTGAAAATAAAAAGCTGTCACCCACTGGAATTTATCATCATCATTTTCTGCCTGCTTACTTTGCTGAACTCTGCACAAACTTGTCATTTCATTCCCGATTCACGTGAGCTGTCAGACAGAAATCTGGGAAAGAACAAAAAGATGACGCCATGAGCTTCTTTGAGTCAAGTGCTGAAATTTATGTGCTCTGATCTAACGATGATAAAGTGTTACCCAGAAAAGAAAGTATATGTAATACATTTATGTGCATCAAATCATCAGAGAGGGCCATGTTTCATCAGCTTAAGACTTTTCCAAATGAGGGTTGGAACATTAACACGAACCCTGCTAAAATATGGCACTCGATCAATCCCAGCCTCTATATAATCTCGTAGAACAGCAGTGGAGGGTGAGTCAAGGTGCTTATTGATCACACCGGGGACCTTCCCAGACAATATAGCCTATAGTTATTACAGGCAAAGCTTCCTATCACCTATGATGAGAGGAGAACAGCAATTCCCGTTTCCAATTCCCAAAATGAGCCGAGTCAATGTAATCAGCCCTCAGATGTTTGGCGGGGAGATCAATAGTCCTTTCACCGTCATGAATGAAAGAGAATGAGTTAGTGTGTATCTCTGGATGACCTTTACAGAGATGACCTCGGCTTGATTCAGCAAAGAGACCCTCTGTCCGAGTGCTATTTCATTTGGCATGGGAGATGAAGGCTGTATGGGAAAAAGGCTATAAGTTAATGAGTCCTCTATCAATACTTCTATAACATGCTTCAGCACAGCCTGTGACAGATGAGGATTGGTTTAAAGTGGGGCTAACGTGTGCAGCCCTAGACATGGGATTAAAGCAATTATAATTAAAGATGGAGCATGTCTAGCCTGTGAGGGAATGATTATTTCATAGCCGCTAATAGCGGTCAAGGCTTCCCTCGTTTGATCTTTACAGAGTTTATGGGGCAAGATTTGTTCACAGCAGCTGCACATAGCCGTAAGCAAGTTTTCATGTTTTCTTTACCGTGGACATATACAAAGCTGTGGGATTTGATAGCCTTGATGGATCATGCCAACAACCTAACATACATTCTTATTTGATGCTTAATTAACTTTTGAATTAGATATGATTAAGATTATGATTTCTGCCTTACTAGCAGCTCCTCCAGGCTTGAGTGTTGCTTTAGGCTAAATACTAAAGTCAACATACTATCAAGGTCACACTAAAATGCTAACATGTTGATGTTTAGCAGGTATAATGTACGATGGTGTTGAAAAATTGAACTTAAAGCCAGAGAAGGTCAAATATACAATCAGAATTGAAACATTTTAATATTTGTTCACAAAAAACAGGAATTTAAGGACAATTGGAAATTCAGGTAAAACTAGTGTGCAGGATTTAGTGCCATCTAGTGATGAGCTTGCAAAGTGCAAACATCCTGTCTCACTCTCCCCTCTCCTGTTCAGTTCATTGCCACACGAAACTTCTACATCAGTCTACCAGTATAATTGCTAAAAACAGATTCAGATACAGTTAGTGAAAGTAAAAGTATCTGTTCTCTAGCACAGTGCATCAACTGCCCCGTACGCTCTGTGGTGCACTGGGGTGGCTGACAGCACGTCACCAGCGCTCCGTTTCTCCGTTACCCAGATCGTGAGATCATGCAAAAATCCATCTTTACCAAGTTTCAAGTTATGGTGTCTGCACCAAAAATTGTGCAGCCAATCAGCAACCTAGGAAGGCAGGGTTTTAGATGTGATGACAGCAAGAAGCATTCATGGAAGCGACTTATCTCAAACAAACAATGGCGGCTCCTGAAGAGGTTAGTGTAGATACTGCGATAGCATTTGTTATGTGAGAACTGGAGGGTATTTCTTCATTGAAAGAAGAGCATAAAATGGCACTGAAGGCTTTACGTGATGGAATATCTGTTTTCCTTAGATCTGATTGATCGAAGTCAGTCTGTGTTAGACATGATAGATAATGGTTCAGTATTTTTTTGAAAGTGCTTGCCCTTTTCCAAAAAGTTTTCCAAAAGGACAACTTCCCAGATGGTTCTGTGTCACCACCTATCTGGTATGTTGGGTTAATGTGTTTTATCTCATTACTGTAATACACACTGACTGAAAAAGGTAAGGAAAAAAAAGACTGTGTGGCTTGAAGACTCTGAGTGGTCTCATTCTAAGGTACTGAAGTTGCAATTAATAAACTCATGAAAATATACTCAAAAATATTCTGTCAATAGATCCCCCCAAAACAATGGATCCTTAATGAACATTTCCACCACACTTGAACTGATTAGTATCGGCTAAAGTGAAGCCAATCAATATCTGACGCTTTCTTAACTCCACTGTGTTTGTCTACATCAGCTGTCAGTGTTGTAGCACTGCTGTCTTATACTAAAACTGGGCTTTAAAGTGCAGCATCTCACTGTGTGAATGAGAAATATTATTTGAGCACAGCAGTGCAAGTGATTCTGAGTTCAGACATCGCAGTTGGCACAATACACAGATTCTCCAAACTCGGACATTGACAAATGTGTTATCTATCCCGTCTTCTTCTTATTAGCAGTTTTTAACTGGTGATGACCATTAGTTTAAACAAACATCACAGGGGGCAGATCATATCAGCTGTTACTATCCATCCATCCATTATCTATAAGTGCTTCTCCTTTGCAAGGTTGTGGGGGGGTTGGAGCCAATCCCAGCTGACATTTGGCAAGAGACGGGTACACCGTGGACAGATCGCCAGCTCATCACAGGGCTGACAGACAAAATAGGCATTCACACTCGCATTCACACCTACAGCCAATTTAGAGTCACCAGCTAACCTGCATGTCTTTGGACCGTTTGGAGGAAGCTGGAGCACCCGTAGAAAACCCACGCATGGACATGGAAAGAACATCACAATGAAAGACCCCAGCAACAACCCCCCCTCAGCTGTTACTAATTAATGTTAATTCTAAGAGTAACTTAATAACAGGCCAAAAAGGTTCTGACATCTGGGTAAAGTGCTCTCTGCAGTGTGAGCATATCTGTGGTGATTTATCAGTTACATGAATGATCAATGGGGTCTACATAAGGAAACAAGAAAAAGCCTCAGGCAAGTCTCTAATAAAGGCCAAAAAACATGACTTGAGCAATGTGTTTTCATTTCAATGTATAAAAGCTTGTGCCAAACCATGTAGTAGATGTTGAGATATTTTACTGAATAAGTGAAAACTGTGACCTGCTGGTGGCACTAAAGAAGAAGTCAGTTATTCACTAAAATCTGCAGGCGTCACCATTTGGGAACCATGACTGTACAAACTTTTGTGGCAATCCATCAGGTAATTGAGATGTGACAAATCCATGTCAACTATGCCAAGCTCCTAACATTCGTGTTGTTGATTAGTCTGTTCCTATGCCATGTACTGGTCCTGAATTCATGTGGAATAATCGGAAAAATTAATTCCAGACTGGGAAAATCCATGTCAACGCCCTCCCTAAAGTTGCAACAACTCAGAACATTGAAGAAAATACGTATTAAATATCAATTTTCTTTCTCACATGTAATTTGTACTGTACTGGGCTGTCACTGTCATTTGCTGTCTACATTGAGGGACTTGGGTTAGTTAGAAAAGTGATTTATTAGCATTAACCCTGATAACAAGTTGTGTACCCAACAGATTCAGCATAGTCTAACCTACCCTACCCTTAGAAGCATTCATGACATTTCCAATTTACGATTTAAAAGCACATGAACCTACTGAAGTTGGAATAATGACATCCGGTCTCGGAAAATGGGGCCATCCAAGTAGCATCTCTAGATCATTTGTTTTTTGGACAACTCATCCTAAACAACAGAAACGGTTGATTGCCAGTGACTCCCAAAACAAAGTATATAATCAATGAGGAGGAGCAGTTACAGGCGTACTGGACCTTAAGTACGTTACATAAGTCAAATGCACCCCAGTCTCCCAGATGACAGTTCTGTGTTCATTTGAGCCGCCCATCCTCACCACCTCCTTCATAGGTGGACTTTCTTGCTCTTTTTTTTGCTCCAGTCATTATTAATACAAAACACTGTAATAACTTTGACAGGAAGTAGGACCAAAGACTCAGATACAGAGAAACTCACTGGAGGCAAGGTTGAGCTCAAAATCACAGTCTTTACTGACGGCCTATAAGGTCATACACAGGTAGGCAGTCCAACTAGGCAAACAAAGCAAGCAGGGAGTTGACAAAAATCCATAAACCTGGGAAACTAGCAAAGCCAAAAACCACAGAAGCAAACAGTAGGGAAAAACATTAGAAAGTCATGAACACACAAGGAAACAAAGATATTTTGACAAAGAGGTGTGGGACACAGGCAAGTATACAAAGGGATGACTATGGGGACGATCAGGAACAGGTGAGAAACTGGCAACACATATGAATGATGAAGGGCAGGAACACACAAGAAGAGTAAACTACAATGACAAGACATGTGAGTACAACAAAATAAAACAGGAAATGCAAGGCAGATTGTTATAGGGTTGTAATAAGCAGCTTAGACAAATGACCTGTATGGCCATTTTTCTGGTGAGGACCGTGTGTTTTTGGAATTAAGCTAACAAGAACTTTTACTTTGGGGAGGGCAGCATGGAAAGACAACAAATGACAAAATAGCTAAATTTATGTCGCATACGAGCTCAACTTTCTGTCCCCTGTGTTTATGAGTTCAAGGCTGTTCTTCACCACAAATATTAGAATTTTACTGGGCAACTAAAACCTTTGACCTCATGGTGGTGCTAGAGGAACAGCCACAGAATTGGCAGAATAGTCAATATGCTTAATCCTCTGGGGACCCTGAATGGCTGCAGAAAATGTTACAAGAAACCATCTCATAGTTGCTGAGATATTTCCTTGATCATCTGTGCAGTCCTGTGTGCTGAAATGTTGGAGGTAAGCTTGCTACCTTTTGTGCCATGGCAATTTCAGACGCTCTGTTACCAATTTCTCGAGAAAAGGAGCTGACCTCGATGAGTCTACTTGTGGCTCTGTTTCAACTGTTCAGGGGCCTGAAAACAGCCAACCAATATTTCGAATATGTCGGAAATTTATCCGCCCAACGAGACCATCCGCCATTTGACAGCAGTTGGTCAGTCCTTGCCCCCAACCCCCCCCCCCCCGTGCACGAACTACCCCTGACGAAGCAGCAATTCCATCCAACAACCAACTCATGTGGCTCAAAAATTGGGTCATACGGCCTCAAATCGCACAGTGTTTGCCCAACTTAAGAGACCAACATTGCAATTCATATAGCAATACCACTGACAGTTTAAGCTGTTTGTCTTTGTTCTTCAAATTTCCGTTGTTGTTGCTTTAATTCTCTTTTCTCTTCTCTCTTTTTTCTTGATAGCCCACAGAGAGCACAATCACCATTTATACCTACAAAAACACTGAAAGACAGTACTTTAAAAAGATAATGAATAATATATATGAGTATGTACAAGTGGATTTATTGTTGCAGTTTGTTCAGTTTCTTTATGAATTATTCACTTTTTCTACTCAGATGCAGCTGACAAAGAGAAAAATATTATTCTGAAATGTATATTTAATATTTAAATTCCCACTTCCATTGCTGACTAATTTCCTCTCCTTATCTGGGAGGAAAAGTCTGTCACTACAACAATGAAAATATCAGATATATTAATGTGTTTTGTGGACATGTTGCATACAAAAGGGCTATTCATAATCATAAACTCCAGGCACAGATTATGTGGATATGTGTCCCAGGCTGTGGTTTTTATCCACACAGTGTTATTTTGTCGTAATAGATACCAGTGTACAAAATTACCATGGATGAAAACATCCAGTACCAAAGCAACTGAGGTAATGTCCTCATCCCCTCTGATCCCAGTTACATTCCTGGGAAACTAACAAGCCATCTCAGACCTTTGTGTGAGGGGAATATTCATCCTTTATATGTGTGGAATAATTAAATGTGGTGAAGGGGAGATTCCATATGCCCTTGTTGCTGCGGTGAATATTAAACCACAGCCTTGTAAAAACTGGGTTATACAGTACGTGCTTTCCACAGTGACTGCTATAGAATGCCTGGTTCACTACAATTTCCTGCGTCCCCGGGCTGCTTCCTGCCATGGAGTAAACATTCGATGCTATCAGCGTGCATTAGGAGTTAGGCCACTTCCATATAGCCTGCCAGGCAGCTGTCACTTTTTTGGATTCATAAGTGTAGCCTGCAACTTTTTATTGAGGAAACATTTATAGGTCACTTTAAAAGTTAGTACAGCCAGTGCTGATGGATTGTCAAGGGGCTCTTTTACAAAAATCCACTTACTGTATGGCAATAAAAGACGTGCAGAAACAAATAAAAAGAAAGAAATGCGTAAGTTTTAAATAATTTTAAGAGACTAGACTGAAAGTAAAATATATAATTCCATTTTCATGACCCACTGAGTTTTCCAGTAGCTCGTTTATGCTAAAACTGATTTTCCAAAGGCTTAGAGTCTCCCTAAACAGGCCTTTGTATGCGCTGTTTTCCAGTAGTCATCAAAAGTCAGCAGAGCCAAATGTGAAGTAGCCTTTCAGAAAGGGAGGGGAAGCTGCTGTTACCCTATTCTGTAATTAATAAATTAATAACCAGAGTTCAAATTCCACACATTCTTTACTCAAGAAGAAATACTGTTACTTGTAAGAAAAAAGGTCTCTGGTAGAAGTGGATGTACTGATTCAAATTATTTATTCAAGTAAAAGTGAAAAAGTACAAAAGTAAAAAGAAGCTGTCTTTTAAGTCTCTTTTGTCTTGTTACGTCTTTTATGTTGTTTTTCCTTTTATATCTTTTTCTTGTTACATCTTTTATGTCTTGTGGTTTGCTGCATCTTTAACATTGTTTTTTTTTTTGTCTTGCTAGGTCTTTTTTCGTCTTGTTACATCTATTTTGTCTTGTTACGGTTTATGTTTTTTGTCTTGTTATGTCTTTTTTGTCTTATGTCTTTTTTGTCTTGTTACGTCTTTTATGTTAGTTTTGTATTGTTATGTCATTTTCATTTTGTTACGTCTTTTCTATCTTATTACGTCTTTTGTGTTGTTTTTGTCTTGTTATGACAGACAGACAGAAACTCGTCATTCGGTGTACACAAGTGTACACAGGATGAAATTTCACTTGGCTCAGCACAGGATTAAAATATAAATAAGTAAAGTGCAAATAATTAAAAGTGTTAAAAAGTGATGCAGTGCAATAGTAACAAAGATAAAAACAGGTGAGCAGCATGTTATCGTTCTGAGTTTAACAGTCTGATGACTTGAGGAAAGAAACTGTTGCAGAACCTAGTGGTCCTGCACCAAATGCTGTATATATATTTTATTAGTCAGTTAAACATTTATCTAGCATACAAAGATAACATATCTCTTCTTTGCCAAGAAAGAGCTAATTACATTATAGCTTTATATTCACAGAATCCAGTCTTTCTTATCTTTACTGCTGTCTCCTCAGGCAATGTAACCCCAGTGACTGTTCCTCAGTAGGACAAATTTAAAATCAATCCTCACTCTCAGTTTGATATTATGGTTTCATTGTTTCCCTCTCATGTCCCTCACTATAGAAGCGATTGATAGGATTTTCCAGCTGCTGGTTTGTCATAATTGTGATAGCTATAAAATCACGCGGCGCTCCTCCAGGGCACATAAACTGTTTTATGTCATTATAATTAAAAGCTTGTACATTATATTGTTATTATGTAAATTGAAAGAGCAATTTGATGTTTCCCCCCCGTTGCTTTGAATCAGAGAACATTAGGCCAGACTGATAGCTTAGAAAAGAGACGACGACCTTCAGACGGTCTTATGAGCCGTACATAACAAGGCCTCTATGTGTGCCTCTGCAGTCATGCTGCATATTTAGTTTTCTAGGAGACTCATGTCATTTTAGAACATTTAAATCAATTACATAGTGAATATTACAGATATAAAAAGTATTTGTTACTTTACTCATTACAAAATAATTAGTTACATTGCTTACATTACTTTAGTTACCCAGCACAGGCCCATCAAAAAATCCATAAACCCACACAACAAATCTGCTATATAGAAAACAAGAGGTTCAGATGAATTAAAAATACACATTCAGTGCTACTGGCTACTGTAATGTCAAATCAAATCCATGACGAGTTTCTCTCTAGCTGCCCATTTTACAGGAAAACACGTAAACATACATAGCAGTCTGATTTCTGTTTTCCTATCCTGACCATAAAGACCTAGCTTCACATTAACCAGTGACTTCACCCTACTCTATAGAAATTCCCTTATAGTGAATTTTAAGGGTTCACATGCCCTGAACAACTAAGAACCAACCATGATATCACCCACTGGTTTGAAAATTACGGTTTTGAAGTCTCGAGTTTGTCATTATAGGTGTTGCCATCTTTGTTTTTTGCAACCAGAGCATGTGCAGCACAAAGTTACTTGTATTACATATTCATATGTTGTTTATAAAATATGTTTGTGAAACATTTGAGGTAAGAAATAGCAATGTGGTAACAGAACATTCATGTATTCATTATCTTCATATTCATTCACGGCACATAACACTGCCTTGATTGACAGTTGAGAGGCTTCTTTGGAAACTGGACACATGAGCGGCCACCTGGTCACAATCTTTCACATAATAAAGGTAAACGGTACACTAAAACGTGTTTCTAAAAACATTTTAGGTGAGAAATGAGCAATGGAGTAATTAGGTCTTGATATTTGATCAACACTGTCTAGTTTGGCAGTTAGATCTGAGTTTCGACAGACTCAATGATCATAAGGCAGCCCCGGCCTAAAGTATATCCTGCTTTATGGTCTATTTTACTCTAAATGGGACACTAATTTACAAAGAGAACATTGTGCGGTATTGAAGAAGACAATTACACTTCTTTTTGCCCCAAGTGGAGTCGCCCCCTGCTGGCCCTTAGAAATAATGCAGAAATAGGAATAAAGGCACTTCCCCACTGTCTTCTCTATTTAGAACCAGAAGTTCCCTCCACTGTTTAATATATGGTCTATGGTCCTGGGCCAGTCTGCAGACTGAACACACATGGATGAAAATTAATATCAACTCTCCATCAACTTCCCGGTAAGACAGCAAAAAGGCCAACTACTTGTTACTGGAAAAAGTCCCATTACTGTAACGTGCCGCTAAGTCTGCGTCACTGCCCGAGACTGAAAATAACGGGTGTCACTAACACACACACATTCTTGGACTTGGAGTTTAGCGGTGGTGGTGGCGGTGAGTCGATTGGAGAGATACCGTGTATGTGTGTGTCCATGTGTGCAGGCACAAATATGGAGCCATATTCTCTGCCCTTGTGAATTATGGTAGATGTCACTCAGCGCATTGTATTCCAAGGCAGAGGGTGGTAATATATGAGTCACTGCTCCTCTCTCTCTGCGGGTAGCCTGGACACACACCACCAGTAATCAAGAGTAAAGCACTACCAATATATTAGCTGAGCACAAAGTTATGAACAGGATTGTAAATATTGGATTTTTCCGTCTTTCTTCCCTCTTGTGGGATGAAATGGAATGAAAAGTGATATTATTTCAGAGCATAAAATCGTCTCGTTTCATTGGAGAGGTTATGGGGGAAAAGAGGTAAACACTCAGCCCTAATATCCTGCTGTGTCAATCTGGACTTAGTTATGATCCACGTTCATTTTAGTCATTTATTTAGCAGATATCATCTGGAAAAGAACAGAAATGTCCTGCGTGCTGTGTGTCATCTGGCTTTTTCCCTGCATGACAGATATATGGCTGTGCTGCAAAACTCTCCAAGTGGCAAGTTAGTGGCAAGCGTGTGCATCTGTGTGTGCATGTGCGTCCTGTCATCCCACTCCCATCCCACCCCTGTCCTGCTCTTCACCCTCCGTTCCCCTCAGCTGCACTAGGATTCAGTCCCTCAGCTTCCTCTGCAAGGAACATTTGTGACCGACATCTAAAATCCATTTAATGTATGAGACAATAATGCAGACTGACAGACACATAAATAAATACAAGGGAAATATATGTGTTGTAAGAATTGGGGCACCTGGTGAAGGCAGAAACAAAAGCCATCATTCAATCATAAGGATTGTTAAAAAAAAAAAAAAGGCACTTGAAATAAGCCAGACAAAAAAATCTTATTAAAATGAATGAATATAAAAGGAAAACCTGAGGAGAAGGGTCCTTGAGGCAATATAAAATTTTAGTCATCGAGTTACTTTACAGCTACCTGGAGGAATAGAAATTCTATGCTCAACAATATTGAGAGGTTTAGTTGAGCTGGAAAATTCGATTTCCACATTATTGTAGATTTTGAAACAATAGATACAGTTTCATATATTTTGCCCTGTGCTTCAATAACAGTTAAACAAACTTGGTACCTTTCAACTTTCTCCTTTCCCATTTCCTACGCTATGTGTTAGGCTGATCTATGTTGACACTAAACATTAGCTAACTAGCTAAAGATTTATGTAGATTAGCTAGGTAGTTAGCTACTGTTTTGCTACAGAGCAAAGATGCTTAAAAGATACTGCTGGTGAACCTGTAAAAGCAACATCAAACATTAGCTAACTAGCTAGGTAATGACTGATGTAGATTAGCTAGGTAGTTAGCTAGTGTTTTGCTACAGAGCAAGATGGTTAAAAGATGTTGGTAGGGGACCAGAAAAAGTAAAACAATAAGCACTAGCTAATTAGCAAGCCAACAATTGATGATTAGAGTAGCTAGCTAGCTAGCATTTTGCCGACATTAGCTAACATAAGTTATTAAATTGTTAATATTTTCTATGAATTAGAAAGGTCTGAATACAAGGTCTGTATTTGTGGTCTACATTGTATTAATCTGCAAAGTAGATTACTGCCCCCTATCCCATATGAAAACCTCTACATGAATGGAGTCATGCAATTGCTAGATGTTGAGTTTCCCCTTAAACTCTTTTCTTTTTAAAACCAGCCACAGAAAAGTCAACTTCTAAGTAAACTAGATTGATTCTAGAGGAAATTAGAACATTTTAGGTCACAGTTATTAAGGAATTACATTTTTAGTACATTCCAACAAGTCGGCTTTCAGTAATTTAGACTTAACCAGTACTAAGCTAACTGCTAGCTTCCTCTCTAAAAACTGACATGAGGCTAGTTCATTTATGTAGAAAAAGACTTCCCATTCTTTTTCGCTTTTAAGAACAGGAGACACTGCACTTTTTTCAAATACTGAAAATATACACAAAATCATCTCTTGCCACAAGTTATTTTCATCAGCATGCAGAAAGCACAACCAAGATCTCAGTTGTGGTGTTTTATCACCATTGGTGTTGACTTGTGTTAAACAATGGGAGGGAAAAGATATGCAGGTAATGTTAGATGATGTAATGTCAAGAGGAGACTCCCTGCATGCTCCAGCCTAGTTTGAACTGTTCTGGGTAGTTAATGTGATCACCATAATAGCCTGCAGGCGCAGGAAAGTGTTTTGTGTTTCCACTGGTAACAATGCAAGCAAATAAAAACTACAAAAGAAAATAAAACATCAATCGACATGCTGGATCCTGAGCTTATTTAGACACTTTACGGCCAACTAAAGTAACTTAACTACCCCTAACAGCATGCGCTTTTCTGTCGACTAACACTTCTCCCAAAATCCTGCAAGACTACGTCACATACACAAGATTACACAAGCTGCCATAAGAGGGAAGGGTCTGCTGGTAACTCAGAGGTTCAGAGCAACAAAAATACCCACTATGCCTCATCATGTAAATTCAACATCAAAGTCTGTGTAAAGATATATATATATGTGTTCTGTTGTCAATCCAAAGAAATGTGCTATTAACCCAGCAAAATTTGAATGATAAATAAAATCGCTAAGTATCTAAATTTAGATCTCAAAAAAGGTCTCTTGTTTGTGACTCTGTTCATGGGGCTTATATAGTGTTGGAGACTCTGGCTCCTTTTGTTTTTAGGACCTATTTTCTAGCATGTATAATGGGCTTAGAAGAAAAACTCAGATTTTCTTTTACACCGACTTTAAGAATAATATAACATAAGCTATAGTGGTAAAAGTTTGGTCTTGTTTGGAGTTTTTCAAACTGAATTTATTAAGCAGGGCAATTTTACAACTGGATTTTTCCTGCTTTGTGTCAGGATTGGGCCGTTTTGCCACCCCATCTTTAACTTGGGGGGAAATAGGACCCAATGCCTCCCCGGTCTTTTCCACTGGCTGTGATACTCAGCTCATGTGTGCATGATAGCAGAGACAAAGACGTTTCTTAAAGTCTCTTTATGTTCAGCTCTCAGCACTTTTGTTGCTTCTAACAGAATCTTTATGTTTTGAAATATAGTTTCTGTCTTCTGTTGTAGTTCGTACTTTCAGGTATCTGCAATATTTTACCATTTCACATTCTCTTTCGGCTGTGTCGGAGTTGTGTTAAATTACTGCTGATGAAACCCTTGAATAAAAACATTTCCTGTTTATGCTGCTTCATAATAAAAGCATTTAAATAACGAAACAACGGGGGACTTTTAGTTTGAAGAATTTGAGGAAACGGTGTGTTTATGCCATAGACGTATATGAACGAGCTCATCTTCTGATAAAAGACACACCTTCAAGTGGGTACCCCTGTTTTAATGGAAATGCAAGCCCCTACCATGCTGCTGACGGGCCAAGTCAAACCAAGTCAAGCCAGGCCAGCTCTGCATGGAAAAGGGCCATGAGTCTTCAAAGAGGACAGTGAGGTGTGGTGAAAAGTCCTGAAAAAGTACAAAGTAAGTGGACTCTGAAATGAACTTAGTCACATGCAGTTACACAGTGCAATATAAGATCAAATCACAGCATTATGGCAGCAACATACTGCCTTTATGAAATGTAAGATAGAAGATTTTTTTAAAAATATTTCTTAATAGTGAATTTGTGTGGAGTTAAATGATGAACCGTTTTCCTCTTTATATGCATAGCTGAAACTGTTTCATGACTTATGAAATACACGTTTGATTCGTTCATACTTTATGCCTCTCTAGGAATGTGACAGTTTTTTGAAGGAATCAGAGTGCTGTCCTGAACTTTCTGAATTTCTGATGTAATGGAATATTTATTGTTGCTGAACGTGTTGCACCAGCTCACCCAGTTCCATACATAAACATCAAGAGGCACCAGTTGTCCCATATGGACATGTTCACACAACATACCAGGACGTAGGAAGGGACAGAAATAAATGCCATCTGAAATCACACAAGCCATCAGAAAGAGGCTTTCCTCTGATAGAAAACTCCAACAAAACCGCCAAGTCCAAAGCATCCACTCACTCCCAGTCTGTTGATGCATAATTGTGAGTAGAAAGCTGGAAAAATCGCTGATAATTACTGCAGCAGTAAACTGTGTTTAGGGAAAGTCTTAGACTGTAGCTGAGAGACTGTCTTACTTTTGGTTTTCTCATCAACTAACAAAATATCAAATGTGCTCCTACCTTACAAGCTGCTGTTATGTGCTCGCAGAGAGGCTGTATGCGTTAGCATGAAGCTCTCAGTGCACTGCTGACTGCTGGAAGATGGCGACCTGCGTGGCGAACGCTGAAAGCGATTCCTCCGGTTGAAGTAGCTGCCAGCTGACCAGGACCGCTTGTGCTTCCTCAGGTACTCCTTGTAGTTCTTGGTGAGCAGCGTGTACAGAAAGGGGTTGATGCAGCTGTTGGAGTACGTCAGACACGTCGTCAGGTAGTTGATGTTGCGTTTGGCTTTGTAGGACAGTGGCAGAGAAGGGTGGAACTGACCCAGAAGCTGCCAGATCCAGAAGGGCAGGAAGCATGCCCAAAACAGGAGCACGATGGTGAAGATCAGGTAGAGCACCTTTAAGGACATGAGAACACAGAGATGATCCGTTAATGTGAAGTGTTAATGCACTGGATTGGGGTGCATGCCAAATATCTAACAAAATATTATCATCCATTTACGGAGGCACATTGTGGCTTATTAAACCCTGCCTCATTTGCCCCAGCATCATCACAGCAAGGCATCCACATTAGCCACATTTTTATTGGAGTGTATCACACATTTTAACAGAATTTTGAGTAAATCGGCAAAAGAAAATGTGAATGAATGTTTGTTTCCATCCACTACTGTTGTGCGATTATTAGGATTGGGGATAGGAATGGAGATAAGTAGCACGTGGCAACAATTCTCCAGTCAGAAAACTAGTATACCATTGCTGAAGAAGAGGGTACAACGAGACAAGGCAATTAAAAGAGCACCAGTGGAACCTTAAACATTAAAAATAATGTAGAATCCATGATAGTAATAAGACATTTCTCTTTGTTTCATGTATTAATGTGTGGAAGGTTACATTAGATCCATGTGGACTGATCATGGATGTCTTATGGAATAATGTATGTAATCTGGAAGCTTTGTTTATTATCAGATTAAACTGATTATCTTTGGGTATTAGATGAATAAAATGTGACATTAAGACAACACCTTGGAAAAACTGGAATGGACATTTTGTTTTTTCATTTACATAGACATTAAAGCCATAGAATAAACATGATGATTAACTTTAGTCTTTGTTGTCATTTAACGACCACTAACAGAACAATTTGTACAGGGGCATGAAAAATTTACTTTGGGCTAGTCGATTTCTTCCCTGATCAGGCAAGTGAAAAAAAAATCCCATTAATGTTGAGCCCTGGAAAAAGTTTTTCCATCGTGCCTTAGGAGCATCAATAAAAACTACTTCAAGTGAACACTTTTTGCAAAACTGAATATGTCTTTTTCTAATTTTACAGTTTCCATTAACTTTTTCTAACGTGATAATTCAAAACATGCATAAAAGCCTTGATGGCAACATTGCTATTTAAACACAGTATTGGTGCATACCAGCCCGTTCTCATTCACAACTTGTCAAATACTGATGTTCTGTCATCGCCCCTTGAGAACTCATACAGATGCACAAGGTACCTGTTAATGGCTAAAAGAGATGCACTGGGCTTTCAAGTGACTTCAATGTAGACCCATCCGTGGCTGTATGAGACGCCCCAGGCTTTCACCCAGGAGACCGTGGAAGGTTAAGACCAAAACCTTATTAAAAGTTTTAAGGTACATAATAGTACATGTCACTTGTATCATGTGACTTTCGTCTTGGGAGTTGTTTTAATTGACATCACATGAAATATGTAACATAACATACTTATTGTAAAGCCAAAAATGGTCTTATCCTGAACCAACCAAGTAATTTTGGTGCTTAAGTTTGACAACATCAATCATGTGTTCACAACTTTCTGGCAGCATCTTACACAGCCACTAAAGGGTACCTTGAGGGGTAAGTGAGGAGTGAAAGGGTGGTACAAAACTTGGGTAGTTAATTATTCCTGTAAGCAGTGGCAGTTTTTGAAAATTGGACATTCTGAATTCTCTCATGCTCCAAGGCACAAGAAAATCCTACGAACAACCTTTAATGCATCTGAAAGGCCAAATTCAAGGCCATATTGTTAATCATACTGATAAGACAAAATGAAGGCATCTTAAACCCTGCTATGAAGAAAATTGGAACAGGTCTTGTCTCAGCAGGAGCCGAAAGCAAGAGGGGAACGGAAAATAGAAAACCTGCAGCAGTAGGGAGAGGATTGATAACAGGCTGCTTTAAGCAGAGAGACAAACTGATGCTGCCACTCTTAAATAGCAACAGTTTATCTTTTATGATGACAGTGTTGTTGGCAAAGCCTTGCCCAAACAGGAGGTCATACAATAGCTGTGAAACAGAATGTCACAAGCTTATGAGCTACAGGATAGGGCCCCTCCCTCAGGAGTTGGTACATTCTCCATGAGGAGTATGACTAAATCAACAGCCCTGGTGAGTGGAATTTCTGTGGTGTTAGTTTGCACAGCAGCGTCTTGCCTAATTTCCTGCCTATTCATCAGCTTCTACCTGATGGATGTGTCTAGATCCATTTCCAGTGTAGTTGCAGACTGGGTAAGACACAAGGGACAGGGTCAAGGGTGATGCTTGTCCACCAAAAAAGGAGAACCAAGAAGTGGGCTTCAAATTGTTTTGAAGAAACTGTCCTCCTTCCTCAAGTCCACAGAGAGAGGTGGCTGGGCAGGTCAACAAAAGGTTGAACTTTTACATTGGAGACCACTGTTTGTTTCCTGCCTCCTGCCAACAGTCAGCTTTTTTTAACCATGACCACAATCATTCCCCAATCTTAACGAAGTAGTTATTTTTACCCAAACATGACTGTTCCCTTACCCTAACCACGCTGTTTCAGTGCCTAAACCTAACCATATCTCAACCACAGAGCCAGATTAGAAAGTTTATTTCGCAACAGCATTTTATAATGGTTTTGAAAAGCATGGCACTTGATGTTGTTTTGCTTATAGGGGTCAGAAAACACGTGTCATTTCATAGGGGGGACTAAGCTATTGCTTTGCAAGTCACAAGTAAGTCTTAAGTATTTGCATTTGAATCCCAAAGTCAAGACATGCACATTGCAAGTCAAGACTTTCAAGTCCTAACAAGGACTTCACCAAATGTAATGCCCTTAACGTTACAATTCTTCACGCAACTACAAATGTTGAACAAAGTTGGAAGTTGTTGTGTCTCTCTCTGTGATTTTAGACCCGCACAAGTGTCGACTGTCTGAGAATGAATAGCAGTAACGTTAGTTGATTATGAAAGAAAAGGAAACTGATTGATATGTGGCACACTTTTTGATCTTTGGGGTTGAAGGAAGGTATTAAGTATTTTCAAGTAAAAAGGCTCAAATTCAAGTAAAATCACAAGATATTAGTGTTAAAGTCAAGTCAGTTTGCAAATATTTTTTATGTCATCAAGTCAAGTCTAAAGTCATCAGATTTGTGACTCAAATCTGACTCAAACAATATATTTTGTTATTTTCTTTGGAAGACTTTTGGATTAAGGATGTCATCTGGCTGAGCACAAACTAAGGTCGTCAAAAGTATCGATACTTAGATACTTTCCAATACCACATTGTTTAAAATAATAGAATACTAATGTTCAGTGTTCAGTATTGAATGCTTTTTCAAGACCTCATTTCCACTCATTTCCATACTAGTATCAAAGTTTATAATTCTGATATTGTGACAGCCCTAAATGTTTGAAAGTCCTTAAAGTACACTATCTTGCATACACTGACCTTTTGATTGGGCAGTTTCTTGGTCAGTTTGAAGGTCTCTGTCTGAGAAACCCAATAAGTGCGTGCAAGCTGGATGTAGAGATAGCCAATGATCAGTCCAGGGGCAACAATGCTGGTGCAAAACAGGAAGGAGATGTAAATTTGGTAGGAGAGAGGTGACAAGGTGGGCTGGCACATAGCCTTGTTGCCCACTGTCATTAGCTGAATGCCCACGATCATTGGTAGGGTGAGGACGAGAGACGCAGCCCAGACCAGCAGAGCGATGGCCTTCCGGTAACTTTTAGACCGCTTGACCGTGTCGAGTGGCTTGAGCACAGCAAAGTAGCGCTCCGTGCTCATGACTGTCAGCGTGAAGATACTGGCGTGCATGGTCAGGAAGTCCATGCTGATCAGAATCCGACACCCTGTGTCCCCGAAGTACCATCCCTTTAGGAAGTGCGTGCAGACCACGAAGGGTATGGTGAGAAGATACAGCAGATCTGCCAAAGCTAAGTTTATGATATAGATGTACATAGAAGCTGCAGTTCTCATGGAGTGGCACATGACCACCAGGGTGTAGATGTTCCCTGAGACTCCAACGAGGCACATGATGGAGAGGATGGTGCCGATGGTAAAAGTGGCGGCTGTGTCCTCATGTGTGCTCAGAGGGGGGTCGGTGGCATTGGGGCCCCTTTCCACCAGGACTCCTACAGGCTCCATGGACACCGTGGTCATATCTGGATGTGTGAGAAGAGAAATATAAGGGGTGAATGTGGCAACTGTACAGAAAAATGACGTGGTAATCAGCCTTTTCTTCTAACTTGGTTTGGTCCTATTACATCATTGAAGTGGATCTTACACCAGTGGGACTATTATAGTCAGAGAGACTGTACTGGCCTGTTTGATTTCATTCATTATCTCCATTTGTTACAGAAAAAGTCATTAGAGAAAGACTTAATGAGTTTGCTGTCAGTGCAAAGCTTCTTTTCAGACTCTTCCAGTCATTTGCAAAATCTGCATCATTCAGTTGAAGTACCTTAGACTGCTTGCACTCAGCTCATACTGACGAAAATAAAATCCCTAATTTTACTCATGGCTTAGAAAGCAGCTTTGATAATAAAACTTTGAACTCATGTCAACTCAATTAAATGTTTATGAAATATAAAACAGTCTGAAGTATGTTCTTGTAAACTTGCTCACTTACTGAGATGTTGGAAAGGTTTTGAAGCTGTTAGTGTGTGTTTGTTTCTGATTCTAGAGTTTTAGATGAATATGGTACCACTGTCTAGTTGTGGGAGAAATACTCTACTAAATACTTTAGTACAAATAGCAATACTACACTGTAAAAATGTGCAGTGACAACTAAAAGAATTTTACTGAGCACACATACAAAAGTATTAGGATCAAAATATACTTAAAAGACCACACTGCCAAAAAAAGAAAAGAAAAGAAAAATAAGACAAGTCAGAATTTCAAAGGAACTAATTGCAATAGATTTTGGAGTTTTGAGCCTGACTCAGTTTTGAAATAAACTGAAAGAAAGTTTTGCTGACCTGCAATCTTCAGTTGAGATTATTTATTTTTCTTCTTTAGATAAACTTGAAAGTTTTAGAAAAAAAAGTCTGTTACCCTTATTTGTCCTTATTTGAGTGCTTGAAAATTAAATGTCTTTAATTGAAAATATTAAAATATTAACCATCATTCACCTTCACTTTAGTGAGTTTACTCTGTAATAGTTTTTAGTTTCTAAAACTCAAGTTTTTAAGTTTATCTAAATAAGAAAACAAAAGATTAACAGTTGGTGAAGGAGTTTGAGTGAGGCTTAAAAATCTATTGGAGTAAGTTGCCTTGAAATTTTGAGATTTCTAACCTCTTTCATTTTTACAGTGCAGAAGTACTCATGACCCAGAATGGCCCTCTTCAGACTTATATATGATTTTACTGTATCAAAATTAGTATGCTTTAATGTGTTTATCAGTTTAATGTTGCAATTGGTGAAGAGGATCTCACCCTAATCTCACCCTAAACCCTTTTAATTACTTTATATACTACTGGATAATTTAACCTATAATTATATCTCATAATGTACAAAACCTTTGTATTACAAATCTACACAAATCTGCAGAGTAATGAGTAACTAAAGCTATTAAATAAATGTAGCACTGTACAAAGTACATTATTTGAATGCAAAGTGTAGCAGAGTTGAAGTGTAAAATAGCATGAAATGGAAAAGCTCAAGTGAAGTACAAGTGCCACAAAAGTGTACTTAAGTATAGTACATGAGTATATGCAGTTAGTTACGTTCCACCACTGCAACTGTCTGGCCTGAATGTGAACAGTGCCTCAGTCTAATTCAAAGAAAAAAAATGACAGCAAACTATTCTGAAGGTTGCATTTTGACTGCTGAATGCAGATAAAATTAGCAAATCCTGCAGGGAAAGAAATTCTGATGGAAATGAAAGCTGTAGCTGTCGGGTGGTAATCCACCTGAGTATTATTTACGTCAGCAGAATTTCAGAGGGCTGATGACGAAATGCATCCTCACTCTCTGAGAGCATTCAGGCAATACGATGCAAGTTTTTGTGATGCACGCACCCAGGACGAATATTACAAATAAAAAACCAAAATGTATCAGAGTTAATGCAACTGTTGAAGGAACGCAGAGAACTTTTTACTCAGTCAGAGAAGCGTCTCTTTGCCAAGCTGTCAGGATTCAGACAGAAATAATTGAGAAATTGTTCTTCCTTTGCGACACTTGCTGTTCTAAAAGCACCGGGGCAGGGTTAATATTACATTCCATCCTCACTATTAGTGCTCTGATAAGTACAACAGGTTGATGTATCCTTTAGAACAATTACAAATATACATTGGCATGCAAGTGAATTAGAATATAAAGAGTCTTACCTGGATTCCCTGCCTCCCTGGACAGAAAGGGTCAATACTCAGCTGCAGTTTCATCAGCCATGCTTCGTGTCACTTTCCTCTTCCAAACTTCGCACTTACTGCAAAAATTTCACACTCCATAAAAGTCCCAACAGATTCTATAGAGTATCTGAGAGGTGAAACACGCAGGTGGAACAAAAGAAAAAAAAATCTATATCCAGCAGTCTCGAGGGGGGAAAATAACCTAAATGAGTCATCCACTACAACAGAAATCCCTCCATTGTTGACTAGTCCCTCAACAGCAAATTAACAAATCCAGCGTGTCTAGATTTACGAGAAAGGCGCACTGATAGCAGCCTTAAAAGTTCTCTTCCATTCCCTCTAGCCTCTGTGCACCTTGGTAGCATCCAAACACTGTGTCAGCTGTGGCATCGGCAGCAGTGATTTCATTCAGAGGAGAAAATATGAAAAAACAGGAGAACATCAATGAAATGGTGATGAGAAGTGAGGATCACATTAAGCTACAGCTGGTTACGGAGAGACTGAGAGAGAGTAAGAGAGGTAGAGAGGGAGCAAGAGAGGGGAGAGAGAGAGAGAGAGACAGGAGCGCGCTGCTGGTGAGGCACTCTCGCTCCGAAGACCAAAGTGGGAGGGAGAAGACGGGAGAGAACGGGAGAGGTATGCAGGAAATGTGTTCCGCGCTCCCTCTCTCTCTCTCTCTACTCTAACCCCTGTGCCATCTATTTCCATGCAACGGGGGCGTGTGCCACACTTGACACACATTACACCCTGACTGAACAACCCTGCTGACACAAACACACGTGCGGTATAAATCAATCGCTAAAAAGGCAGCCAACAGTGCCCATTTGTTCCAGTGTGCCATAGCCAGTATCCATTATTTTAAACAGATAGTGCTGAGGGTCAATGTCACCTACCGCTGCAGCAATTCACCTAAGCACAGTCATCAAACATCATCCACTGCACAGGGGGGCGAGCCAAGCTAAACAATATCTTTGGCCTTCTGTTGCTACTTACAGAGACTACATGGCGGACAATGCATTTATAAAATTCTACGCTGAATAGGCACCTTTCAAGCCTGTGCTCCTCCTCACTGACACTGTCATTTTAAATAAAAATATGAGAAACAAACAATATCTTGTGGTTGTAACCAGTCAACACATCCATGTCTGGAATTATATATGAGGTCTTAAGTGTATTTGTTGGCAAAATCACTTTATTGACATATGAGATTCTGGTGAACAATAGTGAAAGACCAGAGGACTGATAGAGAGCTGGCCATTGTTATGATGTCACGGTGAAGTTGACCGTTGACCTTCTAGATTAAAAATGTCATCACCTCATCATTTTACCCTATGTTTGTGTAAAAGTTTGTCATAACTAGTTTGAGTTTTTGGATTATGGCCAATGATCAGTCCATCCTTGGCATCCTGTCATCCCTTGACAGAAGGTCACAGTGACCTTGACTTTTGACCACCAAATTCTGATCAGTTGTATTCAGTTCATCCTTGAATTCAAGTTGGATGTTTGTGCCAAATTTGAAGAAATTCCATCAAGGTGTTCTTGAGATATCGCGTTCACAAGAATGGGAAGGATATAATGCGACCAGAAACTAATCAATTCATCCAAGTGGACATTTGTGCCAGATTTGTTAAGGTGGTCTTGAGGTATATAGTTCACAAGAATGGGGCAGACATAAGGTTACAGTGACCTTGACATCTGACCACTGAAATCTAATCGGTTCGTCCATGAGTCCAAGTGGACATTTGTGCCAAATTTGAAGAAGTTCCATCAAGCCATTCTTGAGTTACATTCACCAGAATGGGAGGGATGGACTGAGGCATAATTATTCTGAAAATGAACACATGTAAAGTTAATGTTAAGACACGAGTAGACAGAACAGATGTAAATTCATGCTGTGCAGTGCGAACTGAGGTGAAGACGAACTGCTGTAAGCACTGAATGCTTTTGAACTCATTAGTTAGTTTTCTGGTAGGCTGCACTGTCAGTGACAGAGTCCAACATCTCTGTGCTAGAATCAAAAGATTTTTACATCAAGCCCCTTGGAACAGAGCTGGGAAGTGAAGCGGTGTAGTGGTGTAGTGGCCATTAAAGACATGAGGAAGCGAGCAGAGAATTTTTCAGTGCATGTGCCATCTTTGAATGCAGTTTCTAATTCTCCTTAATGCATCCAAGGTGCAAGGAGTGATACATACAGGAGAGATCCATGAAGAAATAATGCTAGGCTCCTGAGTGTCAGTTGGAAAAAAACAGAATAAAGATAATGTTGCTTGCATACAAAAACTATATAGTGTTCAACACCAAACGAACTGCAGTGGCCTGTGCAAGGTGAAGTTGCAAAAAGAACCATAAGTCGAGAGTCTTATGTTAAAATTACATTATATAGACCACACTTGCTCAAACTCAAAGCTTGCAAAGGGCTTGCAATTCGACTTGGGAACTGTCTGTCTTGATTTTGGACTTGAGTGCAAAGACTTGACCCTTGACTCGCAAAACAAGGACCTGATCTGGCCTGCATTGTATATGCATATGCCACATAATCTAAAAGAGCGACAGTTTTTCATCTTGCAATGCAAACAGATACACAAGTTGCTTGTCTCCTGTTATATTTCCTGCCTGTCACTTCAAACTGAACTCTGGGACTCTGGGATAATTAAGATGCTCTTAGTGCTACCCCATGAAACCACAGAAGCTGGAACATGAGCTGGAATTATAAGGATTATACTTTAAGCTAAAAATTACTGCATATCTCAAGGCTTAATGACTTTAAGAAAATAACAGAAAGAACTAGACTTCCTGCAGAAATTTAAGTCAGCGGCTAAGCTTTACTCAAACACAACAGAGACACACAAGACACACAGTCTGTGCATACAGTTCTAGCAAGTTACAGTTAACATCTGTATAGTCCTTAGCTGTTTGGGGGGAATATACAACGTTATGTGAATCACACCAGGTGAGAACTTGTTTAACATTCAAACTGAGTGCACCATTAGGGGAATCAATTGTTCAGCATTTCCAGAGAGCAGTGCTGACTCTTCTGGATTGAGAGCTACCAGTGAACACATCGGCTCGGCTTGAGTACTGAGGCGGTGTTCTTGCAGGGTTTGGCTCCCAGCACCCTGGTGGTTAGCAGTTAGTTAACTTACTTAAGCTTGGTTAGGGTGCAGGGAACTAAATCCAGCACACCACCTTAGTACGACCTTTGTGTTGTATTCCCTGATGATTTTGGAGGTTGTGTTCATCCCGATGAACGGCTGTGCTCACCGGGAGGCTGCTGAACCCAGTTCTGCTGCTCACGCATGGCAGCTAACAGTTATGGTTTGCGACTTGCAACAAGTAAGCAAAAGCCATCTGTCCATCAGGAAAGGAAATGAAATAACAGAGTTGGAACAGAACAGCTGGAGCACATCAGAGGGGGAATCAGAAAATATTTGTTCAAATCCCACCCGAATCAGTGAATAAAGTTATAAAGGTGCGCCTTTGGGCACTGAAACACTACAGTCCACTCCGTTGAACAGATGTATCCTCCTTCCATGTTCTGTGAGCATAAGCAAGAAAACATTTCATTGGATGCAAATTTGCAAAAAAAAGACAAACTCTGAAATACTATGAAAATTACTTGAGAATGTAGATAAAACAACTTTTTTTGGTCATTGCTGGGTCAGATACTGGCATACAGGTGACATATAGCTCTATACATATATGATAAAAATTTGATTTTGAGTCTTTAAACTGAACTGTATACACTGAATCACTGTCAATTACAGTCAGTAGCTTTTAGCAGTGGAGCTCCCCTCACTGGTGACTGAAAGCCTTATCAGCCCAGCAGTGATAGACAGGATGTTATTGCCTTGTTAAAAGTCTATTAAAAGACCACAAAAGCTGATTCTGATGTGTAACTTGCCTGATAACTTGGGCGACTGAGTTTCCAACCTTTTAAACAGCTAATTTAACAGTTCTTGCATACTCCTAGTTTTGAACAGGTTACAAACTGACTACTGAACTGAAGATAGTCACCAAACTCAAGTGTAGACAATTATGTGACTTCTTAGCACAGAACAAAGATAATGAACTATATGATTAGGAATCTTTTGATTTAAAAATATCACTGGGTGCTTAAAGTCAGACACTTTCAAATTCTTCCCACGAGGGCCTACGTGCTGGGATCCTTTTGTAACACGGGCTATTTTCAATCACTGTTGATTGTTGTTATTTTGTAGTAAAATCACTCTGTTGCTGTTAATAATAAATGGTTTTAGCTTTTATGATCTTCGATCCCTTGCTTGTCGCTTGATGCCTGCTTCAAAGAAATCAACATCAGATCAGATGCTCAGTGGGATAAAAATCCAATCCAAACATCATCATTTTTTGTTAGCATGAGAGGTCAACATGAACGCTATTTCCCAATGGGCAGCTTGCAATTACAGACAGTTCAATCTTCCGCTATTGTTGTTGTAAGTCTGAAATCAACCACAAGGAAACTGCAGCAGATAAATATCAGTATGTGTGGGGAAAAAGTTGGCTCCCTTGGTGTGAAAATAACTTTTGGGTTTTGTCATCTTGAATTCCTGATACACTGCTATTCAAAAAAAAAAATGCTATGGGTTATATTTCCATTACTTATGTCAGAAAGCTAGCAAGTCAACAGCTTTGCTAATACAGCTAACAACAACAAGACCTAGCAAGACAGGTCATTTTATTTACTAGTCAGCAAAAAGACCAGCTCCAACACACAAGTTTTTAGTACATCCATGGCTGCTCCCAATGTGCATCCCACCCCCACCCCCACCCAATTTCCATTCACATGTAACAGCATCAAGGAAACTAATTTCAAGTTCATCCATAAATTCTATACCACTTCCGTAACACTTCCAAAAGATACACCTAACTGTCCGAGATACAGAACTGAGGAAGGAACATTCATCAATATGTTTTGGCAATGTCTTCCATTGAAAAGTTTTTGGAATTTGGTTCATTCATTCACTACTTCAGTCCTGGAAAAGAGTTGAATTTAAATCCATGTTTGTATTTATTAAATGACATGACAGATTTCCAATTAGATCTAAAAATAAAACTATATTAATTACTATAATATATAATGCAAAGAAAGGTATGAATTCCCTCCTACTTTTCTTCTGTTTCTGGACCAATTATTGCAGTTCCTACTATGAGAGACTAACCTTAGAAAAAAACAATCAGGGACGTATTTTGCAACTCTAATCCACACTATTTTCTTACTTTTCAAGGGAGAACAATAATGTATTTACACCTTACCTGGACAGTTTTGGAACTGGACTTTTTTTGGGTTTTGTTTTGTGCAGTTCTAAGTATACTTCTTTGTTTTTCTTTCCTTTATTTGCTCTTTTGCATGCTTGCCTGTCTATTCTGTTGCTTTGCTGTGCACTTTTATGACTGTATGATTACATACTGGTGCAAGTTTATGGTACACTCATTGGAAATAAAAACAAGTTGAAAAAAAGATTCTGAAGCTCTTTTAAAGGAACAATATGTAGGATTTAATAGCATCTTGCTGTGAGCTTGCAAATTGAAAACACTTTGCCTCACTCTCTTCCAAACGTGAAGGAGAACCTTCTGTGGCTGCAAATAACGCTAAAGGCCCTCTGCCAGCGTTTGGTTTATTTGTTCTTGGCTACTGTAGAAACGTTCAACATGGCGGCCTCTGTGGAAGAGGGCCAGCTCCCACTGTAGATATAAACAGCTCATTCTAGGGTAATGAAAACAGAATGATTTGTGTTTTCAGGTGATTATACACTAATGGAAACATACTTTTTTGCGCACTGGACCATCAGGGTAAAATAGTCGCATTATGTCACTTAAAATCAAGTGGGAGAGAAATCTCATCCACACGTGTCCTTATTTATCATAAGCAGTAGGAGAGTAATGTGAATAGTCCTAATTGGCAGTTTGCAATTACAATCAGTTCAGCCTGATGTGACTGCAGCTTTATGCCCCCGTTCTGTCATTCATTTGGCACTTATCTAATCAGAGCCGCCCTCCTGGCAGGTTGATTTTGTGCAGAAACGGGACTTTTATGCTCCTGCATTTACTGCTGTAACCTTTTAACCTCACGGGTCAGAATTCCATTCATGACAATAGAGCCTCTCTGTCAAGCAAGTCAATACGTTCAGCCGCTCGACGAGCCAATAAATGGCCGCTGTTTTTGACCATGTGGTGAGCAGAATTGTATTTATAAAACTACAGTTTATGTAAGTCAGTAGCAGGAATCGAAATGATGAATGTCCACTGGAAAAGACAGTCAGGATGCAAAAGGGAGACACAAATCTTCCTGACAGCGTGCATTTGCTTTTATGACTGAATTAAATGTCAGAGAATTCCTATCAGAGTCGAGCAGGTGTAACTGGATGTAAACACGTCAGTGGAGAAACAAACAGGCCTCCGCTCTGCATTCTTTACAAACGATTGAAAATAAATTATCGGCTGTTGCGTAATGCTGTTCTTCAGGAAAGTGTGTGTGTGTGTGTGAGAGGATTTACATGGAATGTAGTCAGGGTTTATGAGGGTTGTCTGTGGGATCTTATCACAGCAGGGGTCACAGTGCTTCTGCACGGTGTGTTTGTGTGTGTTTAGAGGTCATCCTCGTAAAAATTAGAGACTATTTGTAAAGGGATTAAGGGAGCACTGATGAGCAGCTATTACAGCCAGATCGGCGCTGAAAATCTGCTGCTTACACAGTAAATGATGCAGAGCAGCCGCCTGTCACAGAGGCTTTACAGGATGACACCCACCTCCACCTCATTAGCCGTCACACACACACACACAGCGGGATGGAGAAGGGGAACAGAGAAGGAAGAAAAACAGAATGAGAGAGGGGGGGAAAAAAGCAGATTATTATCCCTTCCAAACTGGCAGCTCTGTTGCAAATGTGTGTGTATGTCTGCCTGTGTTAGCGTGTTTATCCTCTTTTAGCATACTAAACGCTAGGCCGCTCGCTATGGGGCCAGCTGCATCAATCAGCTGCTCAGAAAATCACACACTTTATCATATTAGCCTTAAGCCTGTGGTAAAGAGCAATTTCACTCAATGCATAAATACATCATCAAAGTGCTCTCCCTAACATTCATGATAGTGTGAGTCAGTGTGTATGTGTAATGACAGGTGTGTGTGGCTCTTGATGTTGCACGAACGCACAACATGCATTATGCATCCTCGCTCTGGAGCAATGAACGGCAGCGCCGCTGTGACTGCTGTCTACTCTTCATTTGTCCTGTGGATGAAAGGATGAAGTTTGACAATGTAGCAGAGGAGCAGAGGAAAAGAAATGATAGAATAAACGGTGGGAATACAAATAAGGAGGACATCAGAATGAACGCACATGAAAGAAACTTTTAAAACAAGGTAGCCAAGGTAGAACAAAATCCCAACAATGAAAGCAAGGACAACAAGAACACAGGGGGCAATAATATAAATGGATGCTCTGGTTCCCTGCCTCTTTGATTTAAACAAAAGGATCATCATGTTGAAGCACTCAAGTACAAACTGGTCTCCTGTCCAAATAATGCTTCAGTAAAAGTGTACAAGCATTATCAGGAAAATGTACTTGCATCTATAACAAAATAATAATAATCTAAAGAGACAGTGAAATGAGTTTTATTCATTTAGCCATGCCCACTTTGCCTCTGTACATGGGGCGTGTCCTCTGCCAACTGAGCCACAGGGGCACCCTTCCCTGTAGCTTTTTCACTTCAGATTTTTATCTCGTTCGATTTGGTGACATGCTATCAACACTAGTAGGTGCCACTATTTCAATATTAAAATGAAGACCCCTAATATATATGACTCTTTCTCAAGTAGAATTTGACTGAAACTACTGATCTGTTCATCTTTACAAATCAAGACTTAATACGTTAACAATGGCATTGGCATCCGTGAAAAAAAAAAGTTTATATAAAAACAGATAATCAGATTATGACCTCGTTAGACCCCTAGTGGATACTGTTAGTATTAAGACCTTTTAATCGAGCACCCAGAGTAGCTCTGGGCTGTGAGGTGGTCTGATAAAAATGAGTCTCAGAGAGCGGTGTTGATAGATTATTTGGCCCTGTGGGTTCACTTTTACTGGAATAAATACTGCACCGTCTTGAATGACCGTATCCAGTGGTGCGTTTTAAATCACTCCCTATTTTCGCTTGATGGCTGCCTCACAAAATAAAACTCAGGACTTGTTTAGCATATCTGGAATTCTAACATGAGCCTCCTACTGTTCAGTCTATTTTAGGTTGTAAAACAGGAAGACCGAAGTGTCCACATTCTTTGGCAACAGGGAATTTCTAGTTTTGCTTACAATAAATCCAGCTTTAGAATATATGCATTCTGAAGGGGTTGATGAGGCAGGGATACAAAGCAAGCTCTTTGCTGCAGTTGCATTTAGTCTCTGCGTTCAAGAGGACCAGGATCTGTCTTTTAAAAAGTTCTCCAGGTCCTTCCTTGCTTCTCCTTCAGATGCTTCATTGTCCATGGACAGGAGGTGTTCCATTTCTCAGCATTGATCAGTCTTTTGTGTCTTGCGGTGCTGCCAAAGCCATGTCTCATCCCTCTTCATCACCTGTCAATGTCTTGTCTTGTCTGTGGCCATGTGGTCACCTCCACTCCTATTCCTTTTCCTCGTCAGACAGTCAATTTAATTGCTTGAAGCGGGGGTCAATGACTGCCCTGAGGACACTGGCATTATTTGTGTCTGACATTCAAATTCTTCTCAGTACGGGGGATTAAAGATTTAAGATTATTTAAGGACAGTAGCAGAGTCCTCTGTCATGGGCCACTGGGTCTGTTGTGAGATCTATCCGTCGGTCAGCCTTTTTGATTATTTGGCTTGGTCAGGAATGCTGATATGGTCCAACATAAAGTATGTGTAGTTCCAACATGGTGGGACAATAAGTTTGTGCTCTAGGACCTGCTGTATCTTTTGTTTTTCTTGTAACATCATGGTTGTGTCCTAAGGGTCACCATCCAATAGCCATGGTGTAGCATATGAGGATTGTTTAAGTGCCGCTGCAATGCAAAGGGGTCAAGCACAGCACAAGCCCACCCCCCAGCACCTCCACTTCTCTTCTTTGTGCAGTATGAACTGCTGAGTGACTCTCATCTATTGGCGTTGTCACTGTTGATCTAATGGCCTGTCATTGTCATGTGCGCCTCCATTTGTTGACTGGTCTATATGTCTGTTGTGAACCTGAGGGCCGAGCACTCTCTGATAAGGCTGCATATTTTGTCCTGCGTGACAGTGTGCCTTGCTGTCAGTTCATGAGAGATACTCTGTCGCTTGGGCAGAGTGTGGCCTGGTTCCAACCATTTCATCAGTTGTTTGAATCCTTGCCCTTCCACGATATTGATGGCCCTCATGTCTTGAGAAATAAATGACATTACAGCATCAGTTATGAAACGCTTCCTGTTGTCTATAAAAAGGCTTTTGCCATCATAGCGTTCGCTTTTTGTGGTGAGGGGCTGGCTTTTGAAACATCCATTTTCAACCGATGCACCTATAATAACATGACAATTATACATTGTTGGTAAGCTAACATTAACTTCATACATGTTAATTATACTTTGTTGGCAAGCAGGTTGCAGAAAGCTAATATCAGCATCATATAATAGAAAATACCAAATAATTCTAAATTCACCATTGAATGTTGGGTTCTGCATTAAAATATGTCTATACGCCTGCCTTTCTTCGCTTAATGATGTCAACTACCTGGGTCATTTACTATGAATTATGTTGTGTGTAGGCAATTTTAATACCACACAGAAATGGCGGACTCCGCCACCAACAGGTAAAACTACTACACAGAAAGTCTCCTTCACAATGCCAATGATATAATGAAACTTATAAAGATTGTATTTTGCATTTCAAAACAAAATAGAGTTTGAGTTTGACTTAAAACTCAAAAAAATAGTGAAGCCAGTTGTTTTGAAATTGAGTTTTCTAATTTTTTTGTTTGTTTTACACTGCAGTTCATATATGAAAGCAGCTCATGACAATGCATCATATTTTATACACTGTTCATGTAAAATCTAAAGCTGCAAAGTAACAAGTAACTGTAGCACAAACTAATCCTGTAAACAATTAAGAAACAGGGCTGATAGCTTCTTGAAACTTTTCACATGAATGAACTTAAGTTGACTTCTCTGTGTTTTTTCCCCACAACTTTCCCCTCTTTCTTCTGAGGCTGGAAAATCACGCTGGCAGGGGGCACGCTGTCTGATTGGAGTGAGCTCAGGGGACTAAAGCTGTCAGATAAATGTAGTGAAGTAAATAATACAACATCTCAAACGTGGAGGAATGTAATAGCATAAAATGGAAAGGACAAGCACCTCAAAACAGTGGAGTACAGTACAGTTTAGAGCTTCACACCCCTCTCGATTAATACTGTGATTATCAGCACACATCTCTTACAGTGAGACTTCATCTTTTCTTTTATACGCTACATAAAGTACAAACTTTGTGACAAATTAGTGGGTCAAAACCCCAACTTCACTGCAGGCCGGTCCACTTTACTGTGTGGGTGGGTCATTAGAGCATAATGAGGCTTTCTTCCAATGGGAATAAAGCCAACTTCTTCATTACTGGATCTGACTTATTGACCACATCAAAGCTGCCTTTTGCACAAAAAGAGGAATTTACTACAGAACACGAGGAAAAAGGAGAACTGGAGTTATGTAAGTGTTAGTTTGCCAGTATAGACAGGCGTCACAGTTCATTTCTCACACTGACAGACAATCACCGTCGATCCTCCCACATGGATCGGCCTCGATAAAGATGTGCACTCTTCTACGCACACATCTAAAAGCAGTGCTGTCAGATCATTGTGTGTGTGTACAAATCATTCCTCCAGGTTGAGAAGGGATTTGAGTCAAACACAACAGATTGTTTTGTTCTCCGCTGGGTTAGATGCACATCTGTGGCCCATCACAATGCAATTCATTACTCTTCCATATAGTGTAACAGCATGAGGCTCCATTGAAATGTGAAGTCAGGCAAAGTCGTACTGTGCTTCTCCTATTTCATGTCCTATAAGTACAGCCTGTATCATCCCATAATGCAGCGCTGAATTCAGAGATGGATCCAGGTGCAAAAAAATGTCACATATTTCTCATATCGCTATCAAATCTTCAAACAATCTGTGCAGTCTGGACCCAATCCTGCCATATTTCCGAGATCAAAAATGAGACAGGGTTATAAATACTGTAAACGCAGCGACAGGAGATACAGACCAGCAATTTTCCAGCTAAAAGTGCCCAGAGACAGACGTGATAAAAAAAAATAAAAAATCTAATCTTTAAAGTCACAATGACTATCAAGTCATCTAATCCTTTTTAAAAAATGTATTCTTCCTGAGAAAGCAGAAGTGCCAAAGGGGTGAGATACTGATTTTTTATTGAAGAGTGATCCGCTGCTCTGCCTTGTTTCAAGAAAGTACACTCGCTCCTTTTTTAGTGGCTGTTAAAATAAAAAGTGGAAGTGAAATGTCCAATTGGGGCACTTCTGACATTTGATTTTGGGCAGTGCAAAATAACTAAAGAGTGATTTGTTTACACTGATTAGCCACAACATAAAAATCAACCCAATATTGTGTAGATTCTATTTGCGCTGCCAAAGCAGCTCTGATCCGTCGAGGCATGGACGCCACAAGAACTCTGTGGTATCTGGCACCAAGACGTTAGCAGCTGATCCTTAAATCCAGTAAGTTGTGATGTGGGACCATGTCGTTCCAGCCACAGAAATGTTCGATCGGAGTGATTCTCAGGGATTTAGAGGTCAAGTCTACACCTTGTCAACACCAGGCCACCTTATTCCATTGCCCCATGACTGTGGACAGGAGCCAACATAGACACTCTGACCACTCTGTAGCCCGTAACGCAGCAAGCTGTGATGCGCTGTGTGTTCTGACACCTTTCAATCGTAGCCAGCATGAACTTTTTCAGCAATTAGAGTATCAGTGGGTTTTTTTGTTGGATTAAGCCAGACAGGCTAGCCTTTGCTCCCTCCATGCATCAGTGAGGCTTGGGCCCCCATGATCCTGTCACTGGTTCACTGGTTGTCCTTCTTTGGACCACATTTGGACCACTCACAAGACATGTCATTTTGGAGATGCATTAACTCAGTTGTCTAGACATCATGATTTGGCCCTTGTCAAAGTCACTCAGATCCTTATGCTTGCCCATTTTTCCTGCCCCCAGCACATTAACTTGAAGAACTGACCGTTCACTTGCTGCTTGATATATCCCTCCCCTTGACAGGTGCCATTGTAAAGTGATCGAGGTTATTCACGTTACCTGTCAGTAGCTTTAATTTTGTCGCTGATCAGTACGTGTGCACAGTAATTGAAATAAATACAGAGGTTACAACAAAATAATAGCTTATTATAAGGTAGTATTTGAAAAAGGGGGAATTAATGCAGGAGGTGTTCTGGTTACGGTGTCATATTGCCTCAAAGTGCTTTAAAACACAGACTTCAAGAACATTGAGGGTAATAATACAAATGGGATGGTGTTAAATAAATGGACAGGCTCAGATTATTGATTTACAGATAAGAGATAAGATGAAGTTTGATGCCACAGCAGGTGCAGGTACAGGTAGAAAAGACTGAGTTAAAAGAAACATAAAAGACAAAAAAGACTCTTTAAGATGCTCCATTTGAACAATCATCACATCTTGCCTTTAGACGTCTTTGGATGACACATCATGCATACCAATTCTTTCCACCAGGCAAAAGCATGGAGGGAATCATGAGACTGCTTTGTGTGTGTGGGTGCATGTGTGTGTGATCAACAGACCTGGAGCTTGTCTGCAGCTAATCTCACATACTAAAGAACCGATCAGCCAGCTTTTTTGTATGCACATTCATGACTGTATTCTGAATGACCTATGTGATTGACAGTTTTTGAAAAACCTTATTTAACCTTTTTTTATGCCTCCATGCCAGCGACAGCCTTTGTAAGAGACATTATGTTTTTGTATCATTCCATTCTTGTGAACGCAATATCTCTTTTTTCTTCAAACTTGGCACAAATGACCACTTGGACTACTCGACATGTACTGCTCACATGTAGGCAGTTACGTGTAATTAAACTACAAAATAAACGTAAATGTCTGACAAAATGTACTGACAAAAATGTTATTACATTTCAGGCAGTTATGAATCAAAATGGTGGTGATTACAGAGGGGTAACATCCAAATGTTCTTTTCCGGTTGCCTGGCAGAGATCTGAACTGCACTATTCTAGTTGGTTTTGAATATACATTTTGTCTGCGACAGATGAAACAGCAAACTCACTGTGGGGAATCTGTCACAGAGGTTGAGCCACCCACGCCGACATGGAGCCCCAGATGGTGCCTTGAAAAGGGAGCGATGGGAGAGGTACGCACAGGACTGATTGGAAGGATGGAGAAGATGAAAGGAGGGATGAAAATATAAGAGCAGGGTTGGGGAGGGGTGCGTATGAGGAGTGTGGATGAACAAAGATGTCCATAAAATGGAGAAAATGGTTTAGGGCTGGTGTAGACAGTTTTGGCTTAATTTTCAGGCTTTAGAAAATATAATCGGGGACTGGGCCACATGCACAGGTCTGTACGATAGTTGATTGTTGCGTCTTGTACCCAGCTAGTCAATTACCGAGGCTTTGGGTTGGTGGCTCTTGCTGTTGTCTGCTGTCGTGAGTTTGTGAGAGCAAGTCAGGGGGATGGTTGTATCAAGAAGGGAACCCCAGATCCGTGAAAGTCTGCAAGGGTGTGATTATTTTTATAGAAACAACTAGTAAAAATCTTGTGAAAAAATCATTTTGCAGTGGGTGATGTTTTCATTGTATAAACCCTGTATTACAGTCACACGCAGAGTATGCTGATCTCATTTACCGTCCTTAAATGCTTATAGATTGGACTGCAACTAACAAATAATCGTTTGATTATTTTCTCAATAAATTGATTAATAGTTTTGTTTTACAATGTCAGAAAATGTAGAAAAATGTTGATCAGTGTTTACCAAAGCCTTAGATGATGTCTTCAAACGTATTGTTTTAATGTCAGAAAAGAAACCAAAAAATTTGACATTTAAGCAGCTGAAATCAGAGAATTTTCACTGTTTTCTTAAAAAAAAATTACTCAAACTGATAAATTGATTATCAAAATAGTTGCAGATTAATTCAATAATCTATTAATTGTTGCAGCACTACTTATGGATAATGCTTCTGTCAGAAAGAAGTCACAGGTATGCAGAAAATAACTAAAATCCATTGGGTAACCCCTTCACATGACAAAAATGCATCACCCTGCAGCAGTCAATCGCTGAAAGAAACTCTGACGCATGACTTTGTCACTTTCAGACTGTAGTGTTTAGAGTCTTATTGAGAAAACTTTACTTCCAGGAGTGGGAGGGTGAGTGCTTTGAGGCAACAGAGTAAGAACAAAGAGATGAAGCAGCGGGGGAAGTTAGCAGGGATCCATTGTTCTGGTCGCACTGACTTTCACCGCTAATAGACACAACTGCAGCGTGGAATCCAGCTGACGCGTTAAACTGGCCCGCAGGGTGGCTGTACGTGTGTGCATGTTTGTGTGTGTGAGGGAGAGGTGTCATTGATTTCTGTCTCATGTCAAGCTGAGATTACATACGGCGTTAGTGTTTTGTGGATGTGTGTATGTGTGTGTGTGTGTGTGTGTGTGTGTGTGTGTGGACACAGATGTGCCCACAGACTCAGACTAAAGCCCTGTGGGTGGCTGGTGATGGCCATAATTTGATTGGGGTACCACACAAACAGCAGTGTAAGACAAGCCTCCCACTGTGTGTGTGTGTGTGTTAAGGCGGTGTGTATCCGTGACACCAGGTTGCCGTTCAGTCAAAATAGTGACAGCTTGGAGGAAAATGAAAAATACTTTCCTGCTTTTCATTTCCTCAGTCCTTTTTTTCTGTTAACTGCTCACCCACTGCGTTTCTTACATTTTACACACACACAAACATCATCGCTGGGACATCTCGAGGTCGAAGGAAGAGAGATGGAAGAAGCAGGTTCTCCGAGGTGAAAGCAAACCAAACAAACAGGCAGCCAGTTCTGAAACCGAGCTCCAAAGTTTCTTCTGGAAGAACAAACCATCTCTGGCAGGGCTGTATTTCACGTGCAGATGCAGAGTATTTGCCAAAGTCTGGCAACATGACTTAATTCGACTGTGAGTATGAATGTCCTTAGGTGCTGCATGGTGCATAGGCGGCATGCATAAGTTAAAAATATATTATAATAGCATGCAACTTTAATGAACTCTATGGGAGAATCTCTCCAACACAGTTAGAGTTAAATATTTTTAGGTTTGCCTATACAGAACTTTAACAGATGATTGTAGACCTTTACATTAATTAATAAAGAAGAAATCTATAATATACAAGTGTTTATTGCAAAAAATCATAAAATTATCATGATATGCCATCAGAGATTATGGAAACATGTTTCTCTAACAACAACATCTCCTCTTTGAAATTTCCATTGTGGTCTGTGACTTGCTATTGTTTGCCAATTTCACATTAATTAGAGTTCAAATGAGTGTTAAAAGTTTGCCGAATGAGCAAGTTTCTTTTTCTGTTTCGTAAGTAATCATCAATAATCTCCAGAGTGTGCAGTTTCAGAGCAGTGGGATTATGTTTTCAGAATAATAGGCTAATCTCAAAATAAGATGAAATCGAAGGCAGACATCAGACTAGTCTGACATGCATGAACTGATGAAGCTTCTTGGATGAGAGGCGAAACATCTTCAAAGACATATAAATAAGTCCAGGTGCCTTCGATTTAAATTTATCTTTAGATTACAATGACCGAGATGAATGAGAACATTCACAGACAGAATTAACAAGCTTAACTTTACACTGAAAGACAATTAACAGTTATAAACAGCTGATCAACTTACAGTATAGGACTCGTCCTCACTCGGTATTGTCAAATTACAATGTTGTGTTCCTGCCGTGTTCTTGCAGCCTGCCTGAGCTTCCTCGAGTCTGTCGAGGAGGAGGAGTGGGGAAACAAATCGCTTCAGCCATAGATCGTATATTAAATGGGATTTCAATTTATTTAATAAGCCATCTGTGGCTCCAACTTGCTATTTGGACTGCAGTACTCATTTTTAGATTTACAGTTATTACATATTGCTTGAAGACAGAAGGAAATCTTGAAGTGACTCAGTCTAACCTCACACTGCCCTCTAGCACCTGCTCCTCCCTCGTCTCTTCCCCCTTCCTCTTTCGCTTCCTTCACTTCACATCATTTTTCTTTTCTCTTGGAGGGATGTGATTGCAGCACAAAACTCTCACATCACTTGTTTCCACTTATTGCACTACACCAACCATAACAACCATCTCCATAAAAACCATAGACTGTATAAAGATGGATGACATGTTGATGCCAAAACATCAAGAATAAGTAATTTTCAGCTAGCTTCACACGTAAGTAACAACAGTGTCACAGTAATTCAGTAACGCAGTTGGCTTGGAGAGTATAAGGACTAAAGATTTAAACATATTTAGTTATTCCATTTAGCTCATTTAGTTCTAACAACTGTACGCTGAAGGAAAAGAAACATCCTGTTGCACAGAGGAACCGATTGATTCCCTGATGAGTTGATATGTCATATGGCTCTGGTGGCTCAAACGTGTGGACATGTCCAGTAAAACTGCTAAACAGAGCGTCCACGTTTCAGGTCATTTTCAGGTCATAGTGTTGTTTGACACTGCGACATCGGAGCGGACATTTCCTGAGCTTTATTGGACATGTCCAGACATATTTGAGCCATTGGAGCCAGAGGACGGTGACAGGATGTTTTTTGTTTTTTTTTTTATTCTGTGTCAAGTTGTTGGAACTGAAGTGAACTACCGGGCTGATTTGGACTTAGACAGTCACTGAAGGCACGTTCATAACTGATCATTAAGGAAGGTGAAGGGTGGGGCTTCACTTTTCTATGAAAATCATGATTGAGGTCTGAACCAAACACACATGTTTTCTTTCATCTAAAGAACAAGATTTTTAAGCCTTTAATTAATAGGACAGCTGCAATGAAGACCGGAAAGGGTGGAGACATTAGCTAGATTGAAAACAAAATATGATTTAAACATTCACATTTTCTTTTGGAAGAAGAAGAACTTTTAACTGTATGTGTCTCCTACACCCAGTAAAGAGGTCATAAAACCAAAACAGTTAGCTGGCATGCTAAAGAGCTTAGCGGAACTGCTGAGTGGGGTGATAATTTTCTGTGGGTTCATCTGTGCGACCAATCCCTTTCATATCACAAACAGTTATTTGATCCTTTGCCGTACAGAAAAATACTGATTACAGAAGCTTTCTATATTTCGATGCTGAGTCTGTTTTTCAGAACAAATACGATGCAGCATATTGATCTTTTGACTGTCCCCATAGACTGAGCATCATCAACATCAAGTTTCATCATCCACCTGCGATATCCTCCCATCCAGCAGCGTCTAGACTCCAGCAAGCTATGCAATTTTAATGAGGTCTGTTTGATAAGACTTTCTCTGCATTGTTTATTTGAACCCACTGTTCTGCCAAAGGCCAATTAAAGAATTCATCCAAAAAAAAAAAAAAAAAGTGTAGATATAAAGGCATTTTCCAAGATCTGAGATAAAGTCAGCTTTTTGGAATACCATCCAATATTGGCTGTTTTTGTTGTGAGCCAACCAATTACAAGATGAAGTGGGATTTAGGGGTTACAAAAACAACAACCATCATTTTGATGAATGCACTAATATGATTTAATGCTACACTAACATTGCCTTTAATTATGTTTTCTGGTCCGGTTCAGTAAATTTACTGTAATGGTTTTCTCTCTCCTGGAATATACATCAGTATGTTTTTATAGGTGGAAAATCTGGGCTCATAAATTTTGGAATCACATTAAACAAGGTGCACATTGCTAAACAAACAGTAATGACTCTGATGGCAACTAAATCTTTTGCTGAAGGTGTTAAAGCACCAATGATCCATTAAACAAAAAACACTGCATCATTAATAACCCTTTGGTAATTAGTCTACAGGAGCACAACCACTTTTAAAGGGTCACTCAGGCAATTTTAGCCATAAAGTTGAGCAAACTTGTGATGAGGAGTACTGCACAGCCTGTGGAAAACAAATGTAAATATCCTCTGTGGGTCTGGTGAAGCTTTATCGAGTCTGACATAATAACCCATGATGATGTTATCAGGGTTATCTTGAGTGTGGCATTTGAGAGACGTGTAACAGTGCACGGTCCCAGTTAGTAGAAGGGGAGAGAAGTCCGGGACACCAGAGCTCTGCATTATACTGTTAACGTTTTTCAGTCACATAAATAAAGGCCTATCTAGAAATCAATATCCGTCCAATTGTATGCTGAATTTAGATTTTTTACCACTTTACTTTGCCACCAGACAGCCTTGGACTACACTACATTCTCGCAACCATAGTCCTCCTACACATGCCTGCCTGCCGGCCTGTTGCTGCCACGCTCTGTATCACCCTGCAAATCGGCTGTTTGGCTCAGAAGCTTGTGAGATCAGACTGAAATTCCAAAAATGGTGCATAGCACGCTATTCAAACACATGTCAAGAAGAGTCTCCAAGTCATCGTAGAAGTGAGTGTGTGTTTATATACATACATATATGCTATATATTTATATGCACTCATAAAGATCCTAAGGTTGTGTTGTAACTACGTCCCACTCATGGCAATTGTAGCTCTCCTGGTGGAGCATGTGCTTACACATCTTCACCTGCAGCTGGCTTGTGCTCTCTATCCTCAAGCTCGGCCTCAGAAGTTTCCCTCCGTCTCTGTCGGCCCATTCAGTCTCCCCCTGCAGACATTTTTCTTCTCTATCCTCTGGTCCATAAAAGTGTCCTCTTCTCTCCACGGTGAACGACACATGGCCGTCGCGGCCATATCTACTCATTTTTATTTTCTTGTATTTGAATGATGACTAAACTGCAGTAACTCTGAGCGCCAAACAGCTGATTTTCAGAGTGATACAGAGCGTGTCAGAAGCAGGCGCTCCCATGCATAAGAATACACAGAGGGACTACAGCTGAGAAATGTGAAGCCAAAATAACGGGCTGTCTGCCTACAAAGTTAAGTGGTGAATAAAATCTACATTTAGCTTACACTTGAGCTGATATTGATTTTTCAGATAGGTCTTTATTTATGTAGCTGAAAAACGTTTTTGCTGCTGACCCCATCTGCAACAGTGCAATGCTGAGTTCAGGTACCAGGACTTCTCTCCCCTTCTACTAACTGGGACCATGCTGACAGCCATCTATGGAAGGTAATGCACTGACTATGCATATGTACCTAACTATTTATTGGTTCCAGCTGTGAATCAACTGTTCAGGTTCTGGAGCAGTTTATTTTTGGTGTAAATGCTCAGAATGGCTAAAAATTAAGTGCTCGAACCATAAAAGGGCCAGTACCATGTTGTTGAAAAGTGGCCTGCCAGAGGCTCCTACCAAGAAACTCTTTATATTCCAAAGGTTTAATCTACAATGCAGGAGTATTATATGTAGAGAGAACAAGAGTGGTCCGAGGACTGACTCCTGATGTACCCCGTAGCTCATCTTCACAGAGGATGACCACGTAGTTGCCAATGGCTACCCTAAGAGATTTATCTTGCAAATAGGAATAAAACCACTTTGAAATTAAACCAGAGATGCCAACCCAGTGTGTGAAACATATCAATAAAATAGAACAGTCAGCAGTATCAAATGCAGCTCTGTAACAGAACGGAGCTATAACTGAAGATGTTCCTGCATCAGAGCCAACAAGCAGATCATTCACCACTTTAATGATGGTGGTCTCAGTGCTGTGGTTATTCCTAAATCCAGACTGACATGTCTCAGAAGTCTTTTCTGTTCAAAACGCGATCACTAGTTCAGAAACAACTTTTTCTAGAATCTTGGAAAGGCAAGGAAGTTCGGTCTGAAATTATCCTGGGAGTCAGGATCAGCTGCATCAGTTTTGATACTTACTTACTTTCAAATCATTCTCTTTATTTAATTTCAGATCAATGCAGTGCCCCTTTTTGGTATAGATGAACAGAAAGAGAAATGGTATTCGCAACACCAGGGATTGTAACAAAGGATAACACACATGGAGAAATGGGTCACTGTCTGCCAAAAGCTCCAAGATCATTTCACATTTGTAAATGTATTTCCAAGGACCACCGCTGGCTTAAACAGTGAAATATGACTATTTAAGTCAGAAGAAATACTTGAATGATTGAGCACACTGTCACTTGAGGAGGCAGAGTATGATAGAAAAAGAATGAAAAAACACACCAATTAAAAAGCAGTTTTTCGTCTGATCAGAGGGTCAGTATGGGAGCGTGCTGGTTGTGCTTTTATTTGCCTCAAACATCACATCATAGCACAAAGTCTGTCTTGAAAAGCACTACCTCCTGCGTGTGCATGTGTGCTATTTCTCAGTAATGACATTCTTGTGTTTGTGTGTCAGGCTTATTTATTGATTTGTTTTTTTTTCCCTCTGCAACACAACATTTTCCACAAATATCTGGCTCAGACATCAATAGAAAAAGATGTAACATAGAATGAAAACCTCCACTTCAGCAGCCTCGTCTGTTTCTTGGGATTTCCAGGTGATAGTGGGGTCAAAATGTTTTTTTTTATCATTTCCCATGTAATCTTCCTGAAAACTCAATTTTGTGTTTTCAATTTATTTGACCTCATTCACTTTACAGTCAGTGGGCTCAGTCTGGTTGGATTTAGGAAGAATTTGGCATCGACATCAAGGGTCTGCTGCTTATCCCGCACTGTTTTTTGTCCTATATAAGAAATCCAAATATTATTCAACTCTCCAAGTGCTTTTATTCCGCATAATGACCGAAATGTCCCTTTCCCAGTGCTTCACCGTCAGCCTGTGACCCGCAGCCTCGTCTTTGACAGGGAAGTCTGGTTTGTGGGAGCAGAGAGGGAAACCAGAAACTCTTGTCTTTGACAAAAAAAAGTTCCAGCCAGACGCTCTGAGTCACAACCTCTGTGAGAGAGGAAGAAAAGGAGCGGAGACAAATGGTGAAATATGGAGGGGAGACATGTAAGAACAAGGTCGAAAATAGTCTGCATCAAATCTCCCACAGTGCTTCTGTTCATTTGTCATGAATACGGTATGTTTGGAAAAAACTTTTGGTCAGTGGAAGCAAAAATTATGAGACAAGAGAAAGAAAACAAGGCTAGGCAAGCCTTGTGCAATCAGACTGCAACGTTACAGACACATCCTTCCAGCCCGTCAGTCACCCTCTGTATGATTACCTGTCATTTGCTGTAGAGTTGCGAAGCGGTTCTGCAAGTAAAAGTTCATTGAGTGACGTGAGTCAGTCAGGGCACATCTGTGGCTTGGATCAGCATGAAACTTTCCTAGTTGAATCATCAGAAAAAGATAAACAACCGAGTTAGAAAATGTCTGGTTCTTTGATTAAATTAAAAGAAAAAAAAAGAAGGTACAAGTGTTTGTACAACAAGCTCAGAGGTAGAAGTTAGCTACAACTCCCTTGGTGTATTTTAGAATGAAACAGAATGTTTTTTTTATGGTTGCTAATGATTAGGTAATGATTACTTAATGAAAAAAAGAGGGAGTAACTAGCAGTTCACCGTTAATGAATAACCCCTAATCAGTGAATATTATGTTCCATTTCTGCCATGTTCTGACAATAAATACACATAAATCTTACACACTGTGCTTTTAAAGAACTATATGTCAAGCAAAGTACTTCCTAGTTACTTGTTCTCGTCCGTTTCTACTCATTAATGAAAATCCAGTGAAACAATCTGCAGCTCCAGCTTCTTTGTTGAAGCTATTTGATGTGAGTCTGATTAAAACTGCTTGTTCATCATTATTATGATCACAAAGCAAGTTCTTTCCTTGATGAAAAATATGATGGAAGTTTGATCTTTTCAACAGCACAAGAACAGCACAATTGTAAACAAATGATCTTTTATCTTTTACTTCTGAAGTTAGAATTCACAATCCTCCTCTTGGCTCAGCCTGTGCGCCCTAACCTGAGGTTCTCTAAATACAGGCGATGTGATTTGTTTGCCAGTTGGCTGCCACAAGCAGCGATGCGTGAGTCAAACCTGCACACAGGAGGTCCTGCAAGGTCAGAGATGAATTACATTAGCACAAATCCATCAGACTGCAAGCTTCAAGAAGTAATACAGGCAGTGATAGTAAATTAACCTCAGCTTCTCAGGCACTTTTCTGCACTTTACAGGTACTTTTCTGCACTTTATAGCAAATAGCAGTTTTGAATTTACCATACAGGCTTTACTTCCACACTCTAAAATCCCTGAGATGATCATTATTAGACAGGTATCAGTGACCCAAGATGCACACAATTTTCAACGACAAATGGCTTCTGGGGAGAAATTATACAGTGTGAAGTTTGGTCTATTAAGACCTTTGAAGTGTGGGGCATAACGTATTGTAATTGAAACATGCATGAGGAACAGAAATTACTCTCATGAATCAAGATGGTTACTCTGACAGGTCATTTTAGTCACGTTATACCTGATAGGCTGCAGGGGGTCCATTAATTCCTGGCATCTACAAAGTAGTTCTAGTTAAACTGTCTGTTCACCTTTCTAAATTAATGCCCTTGACATCATAATGTTATGGACTAGTCAAGTGTAGGGGATTTACTTAGAAGTGTCTTATACTAGTCCTAACCTGGAGTGTGTCAAAGAGGGAAAACTGTTTTTTTGACAACAGAGAAGCAGGAGGGTAAGCTTACTGAGGAGCAGGCTAACAGGCCTTGGTCCAGGCCTTGCCAGCGCTAGTCCCTGCTCTTGGTCATGTGCTGTCTTGTTCAGGTCACTTAAGGTTGGTGTTGGATTGATCCCGAAATAAAAGAGCTGCTTCTCATAAAAAATGTGGTAAAGCTGTCCTCAGTGGAGCTTTCCAAGACCTGGCATCTGTGTAATACCTCGCACACCAAGCTATCAGCCTGCATCTAAAACCAGCAAGTAACCGGGACGCAGTCAAAGTCTCCGGTTACAATTTATTGCAGCATATTAACAAGTGATGGCAACTGTAACTCTGAACCTCTGAATTTACTGATACTTTGCATCACATGTAATCATCCCAACTCGTCAAATACTGACATTTTGTCATGACCTGCGGCGTCTCATACTGGTGCACAAGATAGCCATTACCATCTGTGCAAGGCGCTGCCAGAAAGCCTTCTTAACACATGGTTAACATTGTGAAATGGTCAGTTTGGGTGGGTTTGTGTGTTATGTGCGCCATGTGACATTCAAACATTCTCTACCCATGCTCAATCTTTCTTTCTTTGCTTTGCACTACCTAATTTGTAGTTAAGAATTACATTACTGATGTGAAAATATAAGATTGTGCTTTTTTTTTTTAACCAGTGGATTCTTGTACACATTGTATCTAACTGTACATGGATTATTATATACGGCACACAAACAGTAGCATCAAAAACACAACAGCAGACAGAAAAGTGGTAGATTTTTCAAGAATTCTAGAGTTTTTTTTAAGCAAACCTGCTGCCCACTGACTTTCTGTTAATGCTGTGTTCATGGTGGCTTATAATGATAAACCTGCTGTGTCAGGTAAGATTGGGATTGACTATTGCGCACCTTAGGTGCTAATAATAGCATGTGGAAAGCTACCCTGAATTGAAGGAGTCAGTGAAAAGACAGAGAAAGTAATAAATGTCAGGATATACTGTGCTTCACTTTCATGATATTTATTGAAGAAACATTGTGAAACTTTATTCACTGTGAAGGTTTGGTCGAAAGCAGACATCATCCCCAACAACCTCCAGCTTCATACTTGCTTGACAGTAATAAAAATGAAGTGTTAAAGTACATTTCTATGCTGAGAAATGGAACTTAGATATATTGGGGGGTTGAATATAACTTGAGAAATGTTATTACATGTACAATATGTAAGTTCTGCTGCTAGGCGTCTCTCTTATATTAAAACAATAACAAAAGACACAACTTGATGAAGTGGATCATGAGAGTTGTTATTGTCACTTTTAAACAACCAGCCACCAAAATTTGACTCAGGCAGAAATCATGTTCATGGACAGGGTAAAGGAAAACAGAAGTTTTTCTCTAAACACTTACATGTTAGAATATAGTTGCTGAAAACATGTCGAAACACTGAGAACTACATAGTACTGTGTTTTGGACTTAAACTGGTTGACTGTTGACAACGATTTCTGTGTTTCTGAGCAGACCTGAAACATGTCTCAGTGACATGCCAGAACCATGGTCCCCCAACACTATATAAGCCCCACAAACCATCACTTCAACGCCATTGCCTCCTCCTCCCCAACAGTCAGTTACAAATGCACCTCAGCAACTCTGTCAGTCCAAGTCAGCCCAGCAGCTCACTTCAGTTCCAACAACCTGACACAGAAGAAAAAAATACCTGTCCTGTCCCTGGCATGTCCAGTAAAGCTGCTAGATAGAGTGTCCATGTTTCAAGTCGTTTTTCAGGTCTTCGTAGTGCCCCCAGTGTTTCACAGCGGAGAAGACTGCCAATTTTTTCAGGATTTTGAGACCTAATTTTATATACTTGATATTTTTAATCATTCAGTTTGGCTGGATGGTTAATAACATGTTTTTGTAGTGCGACAAACTCAGTACACACATTTTGTGTTGCTTTACAGTCACTTTAAGGATTTACTCATGTTCATTTAGTTACATTCACCAACTTCTGTCCTTCAGTCATCTGTAGTAATGTTTTTACACTCATAACTGAAAATAATTAATCATAGTAAATGCTGTTATGAAATCTGGCTAAAATGATAGTTTAGGTGAGAGAGCAGTGTGTGTGTGTGTGTGTTGGCCGGGTACTGGGGTGGCAACAGTCCTCTCGGCACGCCGGGTCTCCTGCTTGCTGCCACTGTTTCCTCGGCGAGCCCAGATAGGCTAACGGCTTCACCACTACGGTTCAAGTTTTGTTAGTTAAAAGTCTTTTGGTGTAAGAGATAAACTCAAAAATACAAGGTTACAGGGGGAGATGCACAACGCCTTCCTGGCCCTTCCAGCGACTTCCAAATCTTCTTCTACAGGTGTGTTCAGTTCACACCCGTTCATCCACACAAACCCAGCCACTCCTCATCCATCCATGACTGTGGAATATATCTTTCTTATGTTAATTAACAGGAAGCACTGCTTAATCATAACGGTACACATGGCCTGTTACTTAGTCACAAACTGAGCAAAAGTCCATTTGCAAATTTAAATTTTATGCAGGTTTATATAAAAATGCAAGATTACTGAAAATCTCTGAATAAAGCCAATTTTATATGTGGCTCAAAATCACAAATCTGGCTCAAAGAGCTTCAGCCTTTTACAGCCTGTTCAATGCAGCATCCTCATTCCCTAGACCCTATTCTGAAAAAGCCAAACTCCACAAACCCTTAAGCCGAAAAGCAGTGCATCATCTTCAAAATCAATTTTAAAAATTGCCTCGCGTGGGAAGAATGGCTGGCAGAGACCGACTGCATCATCCTGTAATTACCTGACTTATTTTCTCTTCAGAATTAGCTACAGGTGTTATGCAAATTTAGCAACCATGCCACTCTGTCATGGCTGTGAGCAGAGTCTTACTATGTTAATTTACGATAATTACTTGTTCACAGGAAACCTAACCGAGGGAGAGTGTGAAGAAAATGTTCTTGGCATGGAGATGTGCATGGAAAATCTTCAAGGTGACAACAGCAATGTGTTTACGTCCCCGTTTTTAATTATTTTGCATTTCCTACACTCTCCCAGTGGACTGATAGTTTTGTCCTGGACATCTGTGCTATTATCTGGAGCTAATCTTTGGTTTCCACCAGGTGAACTGATGAGGATAGCGATCTGTTCATAAATAGATCGCACTGGCTGTTTTGTTTTATGGGTACATGGCAGTCATTTCAAATACAGACAAAATACTGCCTTACAGGGGCATGGAATTTGATTATGCAAAAACTTTCATGCCAGAGCTGAGTTTCACGATATTGGTGACAGGCACGAGTGTGGCAGTTTGGTTCACATAAGGCCACACAAAATATTTTATTGTGAAGCTGGAAGTGAGACAGAAACATTGATTTGAGTAAATCTTTGAGTAGAAAGTGAAAGTGATACCTCCTTGTCACAGTAAGACAAGGTTTTTTAAGGGGGATTTGGTGAAATGAAAACCATAAAAATGACTCCTTTGCAATATTTGTCTTATTGCTCCTCTGTAAGTTCAGTCTGTCTCATCCCTCTTTTACCTTTCCCTGACCCTTTTCTCTCCAGCAGCTATACAGGCTGCCGTACAATAAGCAGTCAGTCAGACAGATTTATGAAGAAAGAAGCCCTTTTAAGTTATGCAAAGATCATTTAGCAACAACTTGAATAAATGAGAATCCATGGCAGCTTGCTAATGCTGTATAGGTGTGATATCTTCTGTCTTCCATGGTTGTGTAGGGCTTGCATTTGTGTGTGTGTGGTGCACATGTGGGTGCAATAAGTCTGAGGACATCTGAGTCAACAGCAGACTTGAGGTGTCCCAGAAAGGATAATTGTTAAGGAAACAGTCACAGACTTACACACATGGTATTCATTGGTTCAGAATTAAAGGGAAATACCAAGACTGCTACTGAAATATAAAGCTGCTCATGGCTGGATTAATTCCGCCCTGGAGCAAAAATTTGTTGTGAGCCCCTGGTGACAAGCTGCTGCACAACCAGCACCATCTCTCTATGCATTGTGTATGTGTCCTGTCTCTAGTTAACCAGATTGAAGAAGAAATCTGAAGTGAGTAAAACAATTTAAGAAGAAATAACTCTTCAAAATATAGATCTAACAATTCCAACCATGAGCAAGTAACTTGGCAACAGTGGAGAGGAAAAACTCGCTTTTAACAGGAAGAGACCTAAAGTAGTATTATCTAAAAAACAACTTGGTTAAGTTTAGGAAAAGTTCTCAATATTGTTTAAAGTAAGTACCTAAGTTACACAAGTTCATGTACATAATGTAACTTCCGTATGCTTGGTTAGTTTAAGTTAAAATAAGTATAAAGAACTTACATACATTACATACGTAATGTATGGTTTCCAATGGGACGTGAACCCTGGTCTGAAGAAAATAATTAGTGGTTAACTGAGCAATGTATCAGAAGCCCATGAGGTGCACATTAGGAGAAATATTAAGCACTGTTAAAAAACAATAAACCAAAGTAAAGACCTGGTATTAGTGCTATAACTTCACTGTCCACCTTGATTCCACTGTCCAGTGCAACAGATGGAAGCAAGTAAACAACAGGAAACCTAAAGGCTATAATTAGACTAAAGTTAGAGCTGAAAAACTCGAAGTGACTCATGCAAGTTAAATTTATAGTATTAATAAACCTCAGACCAGACATAATGTAGCAAAACTGGGAAGATAAAACGCAAATGTTAAAAGCTTACAGAACACCAGGGAATCCCGCTGCAGGGAAAGAGAAGAGGAAGTGCGACATAAGAAATAAGTAGCAGAGCTGAACTTGAGTTGTAATTAGTTTCAGGGGTGTAACTTATTCTTTCCCTTCATAACTTAAGGTGCACTTCGTAGGAATCTGAAACACTTTACATGTGTTAATCAAAGTAACATAAAAAAATTAGACCATTACCGTGACTGTACTTTCTCAGCCTGTTAACTATGTGAAGAACTTTGGACAAATTTTCCAGGAAAATCCAAAGGACGGGACATTTAGGCACGGTGCCAACAATGTGCAACACTAGCTAATGTTAGCTTTGAAAGAAAAGTCCACTTCAACAAATGACTCACCCACCACAACACATAGTCCACCATCAAAGCCGACATTACTGCAAAACATGCTAAATATATTGTGATATAGTGTATTCAGCTGGTTAATGTTAACTAACATTAGGATGCTTATGCACAAGGTCAAATTACTAGTTAATTAAAGTTGCAAAACACAAACTACTGAGTGAATATGTTACATGCCAAATTACTTCACCAATGAAGTAGTAGCTCTCACATTGGTTGTGTCATGGTGGTGATGAGGTGATTTGCAAACGGCTAGCTAGTTAGTAACACTGGACCAATAATCCAAATCAAATATATGAACATTAAATTATAGTACGCTTTTCCTATTAATAGTAATTCATTTTCCAGCATTCAGCCTTCAGTCTTGTGTATGTCACGTCACTGTTTTAACTTAAAAAAGTGAGTATGCAGGCTTAAAATTTAAGCTTGACCAAATTTGAAGACAAGTTGAGGTGATTTTGTACTCAATACACTGAAGAAATTGAGCCAACAACTCTTCAGTCACACTGATGACCATTACAAATTTGTTCTCATCATGTTTTTTAAAAACTATAAAAAAGGAGGGTCTGAAGAAGGGTTGGAGGGTTGAAGGGTCAAACAATGCATGCTGGGAAGCCTGCATATGTGCTGATCATTTTTCTTTAGAAACACAAGTTAATGAGTTGAACTCTAAATAAAACTTGTATGTTTGTGTTAAGTTAATGAGAAAAGATTAGTCGATCCCACTGAATTCTGGATTGATTTTTTTTTTTACAGCGCAGGACGATGATTGAGTGAGTGTCATTAATACTGAGGTTTCTCTTAAAGTTTCATACAGAACCTTTAACTTTTTTTCTTTCCTGTTTAATTTGTGCCCTGGTGACTTAATACAACAAATATGCTTGGGGTCATTTTTTTTTTGGTTTGCAGCAAAGTAAGTGGATGAAGTGGAATGAACAGCAGCTGCAGTATGAAGACGAGGAGCTTAGATTTAAGTTGCATAAATCTATAGCACCATGAAAATTGGCCTCAGGTTATCGGGGAGCTAACGCAGTGAAGCAGGGAAGAAGATATCTGATTCTTCCAATAATCAAGCTTTCTCAGCTGGCTAACAGAGTTTCAAAGATAGGCTACCGTCACTGAATGCAGACTACAAAAAGCCCCTCTCATCTTGAAGACTTGCCTTGCCCTTGCCTTAAGCTGTCATGCTGGCGTCCTGCTGATATCTGTCATTTTTGTAATATGCAATTAAGGATGTCTTCTTCAGTTTATGATATCTTAATTTTCAAGTTTAAAATTTTATTAAGAGAAAATGATGAAGGCAAGTCTGGTGAGTTTGGTTAAGTTTCCACTTCTTGCCACAGTAGGTGCTCACAGACTCTGGTCTGCAGATAGACTTTGGATTTATCGGAATTAAATCCAGCAAGAGGGATGAAAAAGAATAAGTTTTCCACCAAATCCCAGTGGGCAGCATTTCACTGGGTGTGAGTTTCTAAGCCTAAATTTAACCACCGGCAACAAACAGATAGAAGTTCAAATGGGCTCAGCATTAAATCGCAGTAACAGAAGATTAAAATTGTCAGGCTGATACCTCAGGTCCATTTCAGGGACTTCTTATAAATTATTACAAAGGCCTTAAGGTTCGTCTTTGTCAGCTTCACATTTGACGCATGCATGTCCCGATGTTCTGCAGACTTTAGAGACCTGCCAAGACAAAGACAGTTGCGTGCAGAAAGTTAGAAATACATAAATAATAGGGCAAATTTCCACCTGGGAATAATATAAGTGTAGCAGTCTTGCCTGCAGTGAGCTCATCCTTGTGCAGCTGACTCAACCGCCTGCTTTCCTCATGCTGAAGCAGCAGCACAAGCAAATGCAAAGTAATGGGTCAGCTTTTACAGCAGCTGGTAGAGGTTGGTAATATGATGTTCAGAATTCGTACCTCTTTTCAAGGACTTTCAAGGTGCATTTTCAAGGTTTACAGGCACCTTACAGGTGTAGTACAGTACACTACACACACACACACACACACACACACACACACACACACACTCAAAATGATTATTTCACACCTTTATCACATTAAATCAGATGTTACTGAGCTATAAACAACAAAAAGTTATGTGATAGCATTCTACAAATGGGTGGCAAGTTCAAGGAAAACACAACAGAACTTCATATATCAAAATGTGTCACCCATCTGTAAGTGGACTTTGAGTCGATGAATAGATTGGTTGTTAACTTTTACATTAAGTGGATTGCATTAAACTGTTACAAAAGGATTTTAATTATTGATTTATCATTTTGAGTAATTTATTTTAAAGAAAAAATGACCAAATTATCTTATTTCAGCTTCTTAATTGTGAATATTTTCTGGTTTCTTTATGTCACTTAAGTGTGCGCTACATTTAGGATATTTTCACTACTTTACTGTGCCATCAGACAGTCTTTGGTTAGTTAGGGGAGAGTGATATTTTGCTTATATAAGTGTAGTTTTCCATCGCAAAACTCCATAGGTGAAATCAGTAATTTTGCATAAAAAAAATAATATAGACTTAAACTGATATATATTAAATAACTACTATATATGTATACTCATACAACCCCACATCAAATTATCTAAACTGTGCCTTCAACCACATGTCTTACCAGCAAATGGACTACAAAGTGCTGGGAAAAGAAGCAACATTAACATGTTACTCAGTCTAAGTTAATAACTTCTGACAGGAACGGACATACTAAATATTAAATCTCAGTAGTCTATTCATGAATTTCTGTCTCTGCTGGGTTGGGCAAATACTGAATATTAGTGATGCTTTGCGCTTTGTTCCATCCAGATTATTATTACTCAGCACAGCTGCCACTCCATTAGACTTTCCATCCCAGCAGGAGATGCTGGGTACAAATAAAGAGTCTCTTCACACTTGTACACACAAAAACTTGTATTAAAACTGACTGATGCAGAATGTGCTTCCATACTTTCAGTGATTAATGATTGTAAGCCAAACATGGCAGCAATCTTTCTTCTTAATTTACTCTCTCTCTCTGGTCTGTGTGGCAATTTTCTCTCCTAAAAATTACCCTCATGTACAACTAATTCTGAAGGTAATGGAGCATCAGCAAATACGTTTTGTATGAAACTTTATGGTGCCTGGACTACAGTTATTATCACAGTAAGAATGGAAAAAAGTTCATATTGAACAGACCAACAAAATGGTCACTTGCAATATATTTAATTTGTTTTCCTACGTGATCCTCAGCTGAATGTTTGCCTGTTTACGCAACTCAAAGCATTAAGTTAACATTATATATTAGAGACAGATCCTGGTCTTGGTTTAATATTGAAAATGCTGACTTGAAGCATAAGACTGGATGCCTAAACTGGGGTTGAACAGTCTATTGGGCAGTCTGTCTTTACGTTTCCAGCGTGGTTAGAGGGCCCCTCCCAAAAATGTGACTACAGAGCGATACATGAGAGGCTCAACAAAGACAGAGCTGAGTGGCAGGTTGTGTTCTCTGTCAAGTGTGCAATACTCATATTTTAACAGAACAGCAGCTCTCTGAGGCTGCGCTAAGGCACAGCGGTGCTTAGAGCTAAATGTTAAACCGTCTTAGTTTATCATGCAGCGCTAAACGCTCCAGCTGAGGGTGATAATGTGATTTTGCAGGTATTAAATCATGATGGTGCAAGACGAACAGTAAAGGGATCACCATTAATGCGTCTACAAAACTTCACGGCAATTCATCCAATATTTTTGGAGACAGCTCAAAAGCAGAACTGTCAACCTCACGGTGGCACCAGGGGGTTAGATAACAAATGAGGACGAGTCCTAGTTGATGAAACAATTGTAAATTGTCTGTCAATGTAAAGTTAAGTCCATTATCCTGAAAACAAAAGCCAACTGCTCTGAAAATACACTGATTTTAACTGTTATAATCAGACAATAATTCATTTAACATTCTGCGTTAATTTGAGGCCTCATTAATGTGAAACAAGCAACGAAAACTGTTTTTCTGTCCGGAGAAGACATTTTAAATGAGGACAGTGCAGCTGTAGTGTTGTTGTCAGAGAAGCGAGTATTTCAGCTTCACAGGTTTACTTCATCTCATGACATATCATATTCCTTTCATGATTTATTACAGTAAATATATTGCAGATTTCTCCTTAAAAATATCTTTCACATCAAAAATATCTTGAAATTAAGCAACAATATTGCATAGTCAATATATTTTGCATTTTGGAAACTCACTATGGCAAACAGCTCAAATGCACAAATTTAATTATCATATTTTTTTCTTCACTCATCACCGTCTAGCTGAACCATAATCCTTTTCCCCAAAAGACGCCAGTCTTTTATCTGCAACACCCAAGATAATCCTCCAGCGTGCACACACACATGCACACGCACACACTCACAGAGTCATCATCTTCTCTGTTTATTTCTTGGGAGACTTGTTTTTCGCGTGATCTGTGAATCCATCAAAGAGCGTGGTGTTTTGGTATTCGATGACAGCGCTCGGCGGCAGACAGGAGAGAGGCCGTGGCCGGTGTACCGGAACGGTCCGGACTCCGCGACAGCCCGCAGGCCCTTCTTAACCTGCTCTATTGCCAGTGTCAGAGCATATCGGCTGTGGGGGCATCATGCGCCGCCGGCCTGAATGGCTCTGCGAGTGCAGACTGGTAATAACAGAGGGGCGAGATGGCACAGGGGGGAATTCAAAAGGAAAAAAATATTGTGTTCTGTCTCGCTATTTATCCTCCCCTGGGTAAGCCACTCAATTGATACTTTGATCATCAATGTAGCGCTCAGTATGTGTGCATCTGAGAGGAAACAGAAAATGAGACTGAAGTTCAAAGCACACAAGACTTTTCCTCTTAGTAATGAGCATGTGCTCTCTCTTTGTAACAAGGGAAGTTTTCAGCAGGGACTTGTGGACCCTCCGAAGTGCCAGCGGGGTCCGCTGGGCTCCTTCGTCATCGATGAATGCTCCCTTCTGGAATTGGAACAGTCCCTACCTCGCTCCCACGGGTCCTAAAGGGTCCTAAATCTCCCCTTAAGTTCATGAGTCAGATCCCCGCAGGCTGGCCTGCCGCACTTGTAGTGCACCGTGCAACAAGTATGAATATCCTCTGCGGAGTTGCGGTCGAGATGAATTTCCTGTCAAGCGAGCGAGTCATTCGATGTGGTACAAGATGCTAAGATGAAGAGGCACTACAGCTACAGTTTTAGCAGTTACTTGATGCAAATTCAAGTACTCATGAACAAGGAAATTAAGTGTGACGGAGCTCCTTCTCTTTTGGCTGGGTAACATTTCCATGGGAGAGTTCAGATCCTGGACGAGCCCCCATTTTGTCACAACCTGTTTTTCACCTGTGACAGCTACTTGATGCAGATTCAAGTACTTATGAACAGGAGATGGAGTGTGACAGAGTTTTTTTTTTCTTTCAGCTGGGTAACATTTCCATAAATGAAGTGGTAATCCTGAGATCTCTGATGAGAGCTGTACTTTGAACTGACGATTGGTGTCTTGGGCTGATCTCTGCATGACAACTTGAAAAAAGCCTGGTTTGCTTATCTGTCAGGTTTACAAATGTGCATTTAAACTGACTTATTGTCAATCGTACTGATGGAATTGTGATAATTACCCTTTAAAATACAAACAAATATACAGGGTGTCCATAAAGTCTCTTTATAATTTAACAGATTTATTACAAAAGACAAATCTGTGGAAATAATTACAAAATGAAAAGTAGATATCGAAGATTTTTTTTGCCTCATTTAATACACCTCTATATGGACACCATTAGTTGCATGAAGCACATCAAGACAGTACTCAATTTCTTGCCATGTTCGCTGTAGTGTAGCCTCATCAATGGTGGCAATGGCATCAGTAATCTTTTTCTTCATGTGTGGAGAAAACCTTCAACAAACCACCGAGTACATAGAACAAATCTGATTAACATCTCATCAATTACTTTTGCAATAAATTTTTTAAATTGTAGAGACTTTGTGGACACCCTGTATTGTATTTGTATGTCCCTACCCACATAAGTCATTAAAAAGCTATCCTTTCAGTATTAAAAGGTGGACAGAGAAAATAAATTATGGCTGATGAAGGAGGTTCATTAGAGTCACAAGTCTGTTGCTAAACACTTCACTTAATAGAGACTGAAGACTGAAGATCAACCAGCTTCTGTTGCCAGAAACTAGGTGGAAACAATTACAGTTTCAAAGAACCTGTACTGCAGAAGCGACCCACATCTTCAGGGCGGCCTTTCAGATTGGGATGGTGATATGATGCCACTGAGGCGAGTGGAAGAGGCGTAGGTTTGTTAATGGCCGTTCTCATAGCTGTTCAAGCAGCTATTTTGCATTTAAACATCCCCAGTAGCTGCTTAACAACCCAACTTCAGTAGATTTTTGCAACACAATGCCTAGACATATTTGACATGATGTCAAAATTGTTGTAACTGTATTAAATAAATGAATTCCTCAGAGGTCATCTACCAAACGTTAATCCGAACTTAATCCAAATGCTGAATGTTGTGCTGTTGCTCGCTACTGCTGCCACCACTGCTGTTGTTAAGCATAAGCATAAAGCATTTCAGAAGTCCCTCCTCTACCCCAGCATCCACCTGTGCACTCAGAGCCGGCCTTCCCTTAGATTAGTTTCATCAGTCCCCACTCCCTGCCGTGCTGAGCTTGATATTTCCTTGTGGAGAGCGGAGAGGCTGGAGTCTAGATGGGGGACTGCCTGCTGTTCCAACAGCCCATTATACAGAAACCCCGTCAGTCCAAAATTTGACTGAACGCCCATTTGTCCGACAGCCTGCTATCCCAAATTCAAATGCCTATTGTTCCGAAACCCTATTTCTTAGATCAGTGCCCCTGTCATCTTAGTTGTTAGATGTAAGACGATCAAACATTCGGTCTGTCTTTTGTTGTCTTGCCTGTTCCAACAAAATCAAACATGTTTGATATTGGTTATTAGATATTAGAGAATTTTAAGTCTTGGCTCATGCAGCGTGTGAGGCGTGGGTCAGGGTTGAGAGAGTGTGTCTGAGAGAGGAGTAATGGGCTTTCAGACAAATGGGCTTCCAGGCCAATAGGACATTTTTTGGACTATTGGGATTTTGAAAATAATGGGCCGCTGGAACCACAGCATAGCACCAGTACATTCACATACTTATCTATTTCACAAACCTGACTGAACTGCTATGGGTACAAGAAGTCAAGATGTCATGTAATGGCTTCATTCATTTATTATATGATTCTACGAACTCTTTGTTGATTGGTTGATTCATTGTCATTTTCAAAAAAAAAAATAATGTCATATAAAGACTTAATGTTGTGTATATTGTGTGGTTGTACATTTGTATCCTAGGCAGGGGTGAGCTAAAGGTTAGAGAAGAAAGCTTGTGACAGGAAGGTCAGTTCCTGCCCAGCCAGCTATATGTAGCCTCTCCCTTATTACCAGCTGCCAGTGGCCATCAGATCAGAGTGTGTTGGGACCAGTCATTCTGAGAGTGTGATTAGAGTGTTCCTACTCTTAGTTCAGCTCCACTGAATCAATCAACCAATCAATCAATCGGACTGTATTTATGTGGCACTTCACACACATGAATAAATGTCTTTATGCCTCCATGGCAATGACAGCTGTGGCTGGAGGCATTATGTTTCCAGGTTGCCCATTCTTGTGAACACAACATCTCAAGAGCTCCTTGAGAGAACATCTTCAAACTTGGCACAAATGACCACTCAGACTCAAGGATGAAGTGATTAAATTTGGTTGGACAGAAGTCAAAGGTCAAGGTCGCTGTGACCTTATATGTCGGTTGCGTTCTTGTGAACACAATCTCTCAAAAACACCTTGATGGAATTTCTTCAAATTTGGCACAAGCATCCGCCTGGACTCAAGGATGAACTGATTAGAATTCGGAGGTCAGAAGTCTCTGTCACCTCACATTTGTCCCATTGTGACAGAAGACACAATATCTTAAGAACCCCTTGAATTTCTACAAATTTTGCTCAAATATCCACTTGGACTCAAGGATGAACTGATTAAATGTTGGTGGTCAAAGGTCAAGGTTACTCACAAACATGTTTTTGGCCATAATGCAAGAATTCATAAGCTAATCATGACAAAACAAATTCACAACGGCATTACTCGTCCTATTACTATATTCCTTTTGTACCTTGTTGTGCTCCAAAGTTGAACTGCTGACTCAGTGAACTGTTACACCCAGAAAGCTTTTGCTGTTAGCTGTCCAGATGTAGGCTGTAGTGGAGACAAAGTCGACCTCTCTGAGTGTGGCCTTCAAATTAGATTCCATCGCTGCATATTCCCCCACGAAGAGCCAAACAAACTCAAAACAATGACAGTACTACCAAAGTATGCGTCTCTCCTTCTCCCTCGTACTCCATCCTTCGGTTAGCTTTTTGACTAGCAGCTGCTGTGACCTGCCCTGACCTGCCACATGCACATGTCTGCCTAGGTCTAAAAGTAACTCAGTAAGTTACATGAACTAATAGTAAGTGGTAGGCAACAGGCAAGGGATCTTTTTTGTCAAGTCTGTCCTTGTTTAATCTGACTATAGACAAGCTTTAAGGCCAATTTTGCCATTTGTTTTGTGCGTAAGAGAGAGAGGGCACGATGGACAAGGGAAGTAGAGAGAGAGCCGACATGAAACGTGTGGAACAGCTATCAAGTGAAAGTGGAGTACAGAGAAAAAAAAAGAGAGGTGATGAGCCGGTAAAAGGTTAATGGTAGAGCAGCTTAGAGACAATTGATCCCTCATAATCTTCAATATGCTGAGTGGAACACAACTTCAGCACAGTGACAAGGCTATTTCTGCAGTCAAGCCCTGGAGGGAAGACTTCAGTGGGAGTATGTGTACGAGTGCGTGAGGCAGTTTGTCATCTTAATGTCTAGTACTGAATGTAACCTTGTAAAATATGGAGGGCCTTAAATCTTTTTTTATACCCCTCTACACACACAAAAGTGCACACATGCACACACAGGACTGTGAGGAAGAGGAAGGTTTGCTTCAATCACTAGCCCAAAAAACAATGCTAAACTATTGAATGGCTGGTAAAATCTGACCAATTACTAGCCATTTTGCTGGTGGACGAAAAGGATAAGATAAATGCACTTTTTAAAGGACAATTTCAGTATTTTTGATGTGTGCCCTCATATTTTCCCATGTTTTTGTGTCTAAGTGACAAATAGGGGCAACATTTTTGAAACTGGTCCAGTTTTTTAGACTTCAACGCAGTCAGCAAAAGCAAAATTGAGATGCAACGTTGTGCCACCAGCCGGGCAAATGCACACAGTCCCCTAAAAGTGCTTGCCATTGACAAGCTCAGATTGTTATTTCAAGGGACTGACAATGTTATGGAAAGAATTGCTACAAAGAAAGACCTTTTTAAAGGGTAAGATCATTTTGTTAACCAGAGACAGCTGTTATTTTGCTCTGTTCAAAGTAACCAGGCTCCATTTCCCAAAACGGTCATTTTAACATCACAAAAGACACTTAAATAAAATAAAACTCACCAAAATCATCTCAGCTCATCTCTCTGCTGCTACAACAATCACCAACTCTGTTTTTCTGGACGAAACAAACCCTTGCTGATAGATGTGAAAATATTCTGGCTGTACACAGCGTTTCTGTGCGCCGCTTCTCTGATTTCCAACCTCTCACTCCAGATATTTTCTCATCCAACGCAGTAAATCAAAGGTTTATTTTGACCAGACCAGAGTTGGTGATGGTTAGAACTGTGGGAAAATGAGCCAAGGTGTTTTGATGAGTTTTATTTTGTTTTTGCTGAGCTTGACTGAAGACGATGGCGACAACGATAAAAGTACTGTTTCTGTAAACGGGGTCTGGTGGCGTTGCAATAAATTGCCTGTTTCTATTAGACAAAAAGCATCTTACTCTCTGTAGGAATCCTTTCCATAATGTTCTCAAACATTCAGAATAACAATCTGAACTGCCACTGGCAAAACAAACACTTTTAGTGGACTCACTGACCGTGCACAGTTGCACATAAGGACTACATTTCAGCCCGTTTCGCCAGCTGCCAGCTGCAGCTGTCTCGCTCAATAGTTGACCAATTTCAAAAATTGTTGTCCCCATAAGTCATTTAGACACAAAACATGAGAAAATAGGTTCCAGGTTGAAAAATACTGAAGTTACCCTTAAAAGAGACAAAATTACACCATATTGCACTCACGGGTCACACAAACCTTTTAGCGTCTAGTGGAAAGCATTTTTTGCCAGCTTTATTATAAGCATTATGCTCTGCCTCATCTTTCTGTGTCACATCTTGTTATTTTGTTGTTGTATTTCATTTATGGTGCAAAAAAAAAAAGTTTCAGCAGCTACATTGTGCGACTGTACTATCTCCTCCATCAGTTGTCCTTGTTGGAGGGAGGAGGTGAAGGAACAAAGATGAATAGAGGCTGTGAAGAATGGCTATCAAGGAAGGAGATGACAGGAAGGAGGTAAGAGATTGAATCAGCGGGACCACACCCGAACACACACACACACACACACACACACACACACACACACACACACACACACACACACACACACGCAGTGTTAGAGAGTTGTGGGAAAAGGTGGTACGTGTCATATGACAAGTGCTTTTGGGAGCTTATCATAATATTTGAGCTGCTTTATCGCAGAGTAGCTCCTCACAGCAAACCTTTGATTTTGTTTGATGTGAACTACTGTGACCACAAGGGGCAACAATGAGAAAATATTTTTTTTTAGAAATACATGTATGTATGTGGTACATGTGATACATGTATGGTTAACTTTCTCATGTCCATTAAAAAGCAGCATACAGCTGCTTCCCTGAGCTTTTCTATGGGAAGCACTGCACTCCCACACAAGAGACGGTCCCCAGACGGGCCTATAAGGAAATGTGACATACATTTGTGGTGTTTAGGGTTAAACAGTTTCAGATACTCCTTACCAAATACTATGACTATCATTTATTTTAGTGGAAGGATGCTGCCGTGGCTGAGAGCAATTCTGAATTCTTCAGGGCCCCCAGAGCGAACAGCAGCAAGTCACCAGGGAAGGTGGATTTGGATGGGATTTAATTTAAAGGAAAAAAAAAATCAGCAGAAAGTGTTTAAGTGAGGTGTTTGAAGTGTCTTGGCAAAGATAGATGTTCCTTCATTTGGTCTTTTGATGATAACACATCAGTCAAAAATTGGATACTGAAGGGGCATCCTCGAAAGGCTCAGTCATTCAGAAGTATGGATGGGGTGAGGTTAAACCAGTTTAAGAACAACATTTCGCAATGCAAAACTGCAAGGGATTTAGGAATTTCACCATCTGAAATCCATATTATCATTACAAGATGCAGAGAATCCAGCAATCCCTGCTTGTTGTAGCAGCACAATCCCAAGACACATTCGGCACGTGTGACAACAGAATGGTTTCGTAGTAAAAGAGTTTGGGTACTAGACTGACCTGCCTGCAGTCAAGACCTGTCCTCCATTGAAAATGTGTGGCACATTATGAAGCACAGCAGAGACTCTATGCTGTTGAGCTCCTGAAATCATGTATCAAGCAAGAATGAGAATGAATTTCACTTTCAAGACTTCAGAAATGATGCCCTCAGTTCCAAACACTTACTGAGTGGAAAACAGTGGTAAACATGACATCATACCACCTTTTTTTGAACATGTTATTGGCATCAAATTCAGAATGAGTGTATATTTAAAAAAAAACAATGAGGTTTATCAGTTTGAACATTAAATATCTTGTGTTTGTACTGTATTCAATTGAATATAAGTTGAACAGTTTTTGCAAATCATTGCATTCTGTTTTTATTTACATTTTGCACAATGTCCCAACCTTTTTTGGAATTGGGGTTGTGCTGGACTTAAGTCATGTCTGAAATGTAACCCTGAACCATGATCTTTTCCTAAATCTAACCAAGTAGTTTTGGTGCCCAAACCTAATTAAACTGTGACAATTTAATAATGTTAACCACATCACAACAGTCCAGCATAACAAAGGTCCAGTATGCCTGTGACTTGTCTAATATTCAGTCTCCTTTTAGTTCTGTTTTTGACTCCACCGACTGGTTTTGGCTCTAAATGCTTCACTTTCTGCTGATCGCTAACGTTGTCTGCTGGTCAGTGCAGCCCATTTTTGCTAAGAGCTATGCTTATGAGAGTAATAAACTCAGCCAAAAATACAAGTGTGTAGGAAAAACTAAGTGGTTGTAAAAAAAACTTGAACAAAATGTCAATGTCTGTATCTGGACCCAGACTTTAGTTTGACCATTCAGGGCAACTGTCTCCATGGAGGAAAACTTCCTCTACGTACATAAAAACAGCTCATTCTGAGCTAACAAAAACAAAACAGTTCTAATTTTCAGGTGATTACACACTAATGGAAACATAGTTATGAATATTCTGTTGAATTTCTGCCATGTTCTGTCAATAGATTACCCTAAATTCAAAGTTCAAATTAATATTCTTGTTGGAGGTTTGGCTGTCATTCAATATCTTCTTGAATTAATTAACTAAACAAGCTAAATTAGTTTCCCCAACACTGTACTGATGCAATCAAAACACACTTGCACCTTCATGCACAGATACAATTAAAACACAGACTGCAACCCACACTTCTCCTTACTCCAGTACAACCCATTTTAAAGCTGCAATTAGAAACACTCTGACAGTTACAAAAGCTGATTCTGCTGAACTCTGACTAACTCCTTAATCACAGCAAAATCATGACAGACAGTGCAATTTTTTTTCTTAAGTGAATACCCAGTATGGTTTTTAAAATGACAACTTAATTGTGTATTACCGTAAATGAGGCCTGGGGCCTTTGAGGATGTGCCTGCGGGCAGGTCCGCACATGTCCCTTGCGTCTCTTCAAGTTGTTGATTTGAGCAAGATATGAGGTTTTCCAAGGACAGGAGATACACCCTGTTTATTACCAGGAACAAACTGTGGAAATTCTAATCTTTGCATTCCTTCTTCATCAAAAAACACTTCCACAACAACCTAAATCTGGAAAACTGAATGTTTCTGCTAGCGTGAAATAAAATAACTTAATACATATCTCTAACTCTGCATATCACTGCACATGAATAACTTCTTCATGTTTATTATTCATAAACAGAGTGCAGAAACTAAACCCCTTGTTCTGCTACAGTTTGCTGAATAGCTGAAAAACTCAGCTGTGATTTCATGAAAAGCAAAAAAGAATATTCTGTTTAAGATGAACACCCTGTTAGATGCATTGTGTTGAAAGAGAAAGTGAGCAAACTAGAAGAGTGCACTACAGAGTGCAGAACCCTGCCAGGAAACAGATGGTGAAGCACCTGCTGCAATGCCACCATGACTGCCAACATCAACGTGACCCCCCCATGTTTGTTGTCCCGAACTAAAACAAGATTTCAAACTGAAGCAGTTGCTGATCACTTGCGGCCCCCACAGATAGTTGGTCGAGAAGAGCGAGAAGTCAGCTGTCAATGGTTGTAGAAAACAGAATATGTCTCCTCCAACCAGTCAAGCTGCAGTTTGCATCATGTCTCTCCAGACTCATATAATGAATGCAGTGAAGACTTTAGTGGAATTTAAGATGAGTCACTGCTGCACTAACCTGTGACTTTGAAGGAATTTAATAAAAAGTATTGAGTGTATTTTGTAAGTTATCACTATGCACGTCTGATTCCAGTGAATCATTTCATGCTGTCTTCACTCAGACTATTTTTCGCACAGGAGCACAGAGGGCTGATAGAGAGCTGAACATGAATATGATGTTACAGTGAAGCTGACCTTTGACCCTCTGGATATAAAAGATCATCACCTCATCATTTTACCCCATTATTTTATCCTGTTAGATGTGTGTAATTTTGTCATTGTATTTGGCCAAAAATGCATTTAGTGAGGTCACCATGACCTTGACTTTGATCTTTGACCACAAAAAAATCTAATCAGTTCATTCTTGGGTCCAAGTGGACCCTTGAACCAAATTTGAAGAACCCCTGGGTGAGGATGATGATGGTGATAACAATGAACACCCTGTTAGATGCAGTGCATTTAAAATGAGACAGGAAAGAACAGACTATGGTGGAAAGCTGTGAGAGGTATGACAGCAGGCACAGAAATGGCAAATGGACAGTTTTGACAGCTGGAGGCAAAGGCATCAGAGACATCATTTTTGTTATAAAAGGTGTGTTTGGTACGCGTCACCTGGCACGCCTCTGGTTGGTTTCTAATTTCAAGAGTGCCTGTATGTCTGCCACCCTGCTCAACCTCTGACTTCAATCTCAACGGAGATTCATGTCCAGTTCTAACCTGGCAGCTAACCCTCTTCCTGTCCTCTGAAGGACAACCCCGGTTCAAGTGAGGACGCTCGACCAAATTACGAAATGCCATCCGTGTTTATATTATTGGATTGATTTTTCTCATTCATGCAAGAAAACATCTCTTAAAACAAAATCTGGGCGTACCTTCCCGGTCTAATAATAGATGAGGGTACGCACTGTGATGTCTCATCTGTTTGGACTGTCAAATCCACTTTAGCAAGACTCACCTTAATATAATCAGTCTCCTTCAAACGCAGCACAATGTAGAACGTCTGTGCAACTTTTGGGAAACTGCATTATAAGTTTAACTTGGCCAAACACAAAGCAGTGGCAGCGGTTTGTCTGCCATCTGATCTGCTGAAGATCAGAGAGACTCACACAGCGAAAACTCCCTCTCTGTACGTCTTAAGTCTCTGTGTGTGTTTCAATGGTGAATATTAGCGGGCTCACTCACTATAGTGGTCTAAATGAAATAATGAATGGAGATGACGAAAAGTTAATTTGGCTTGAGCTCGAGCTCTTGAGACCATGAAAGGCATAAAAAGAGAAAAATAAACTATTCAGGTCCAGCGTTCTGAGTGTCAGTCAGGTTCAACAGTACAGAGATTCAAGGGAGCAGAAGTGAAACTTCTTCACTGCAGTATGATACTCTGCAGCCACACAGCAATCAATGTAATGAATTAACAATAGCAGAAAGGATAAGGCTGGTGATACATTTTTTCATACCATTTATGCACCAAATTAGTGTGTGTATATGTGTTTTTTTTTTTTTAAAAATGCAACTAAGCCTGCTAAAAATAGCCTATGACCCTTTTCCTACTGCCAGAAGATGAATGCTGCAACTCATGTCTGTGCAGGGGAGCAGAGAGAAAGACATTTTCACAGTCTGTGTGTTCAACTCTCAGAACTTTTGTAGTTTCAACTGAATTAAAGCATTACTGGGTTTGGTCTATACATGTAATGTAAAGACCATGTTTTCAGGTCAAACTATTGGGGTTTCAGAATAAAGGGGCGTGGGAACAATGGTATGGCACCCAGAACACAGTGACATTGCTAGAAAGACACTTTGGGTACTAAATAATAAAATTAGATTTATCTTTTTTCTACCAAATATGTTTGTCTAGCCTGTGGGTCTGATTGCCCCAGACCTCAGCAATCAACCTGCTGAACAGATGAGCCCAAACCAAGCACCACACAAGTTACAGTATGTCACATGCTAGCTCTACTCAGACCACGCATGCTCTGGTTGCAAAAAACCAAGATGGCGACCTCCATGATGCCAAACTTGAAGGTTCAAAACTGTAGGCCACAAACCAGTAGCCCTGTCCACTAATTCTACAAGCAATGTGGATATCGCCACTAATTTTCATTAACACTTACTTACAGTTGCTTAATAACAATGTGCTTAGATAAATGTCAAGATTTTGAGTACACATAGATCACTGATTAGACTTCATTAGGGGTAGGAGAATTGATTTCCACAATAAACATTTATCTACCATAAAAAGTGCATTGTGTTTTAACATGCACTGATTAGCCCAGAGTAGTCGAAAAAACGCTTAATTTAATGTTTGGCAAATTGTTCAGTTGTAATAATAATGTGTTCAGAAGTACCTGATTAATGACGCATTTCTCTTTTGGCTCTCCGCTACATAATATTACATTAGCTGCCTTCAGTAATTTAAAAAATAAAAAGTTCTGGACCCATTGTGACTTGGCATCGCATCAAAACCAGATTTTGTTGTGTTGCCCGACACTAGTCTCCATTCAGGCAAAGTCATTTTTCCTTAATGAGTCCTGATCTGTCAAAGCAGAGAGCATGCAATGATGAATTCAGGATTATGTTCATGAGGGGAAATGAGGATCACTGCCTCGTGGCGATGAATCCGGGCTATACTTTGTTAATCAACGCATGACAAATGAGGCTGCAGCACTCTTAACCCTTCGCTATGGTAGAATGTCAAGAACCAGTGCAGATTATGTTCCTGGGTGATTGTGTGGACTCCCTCAAGTTTAAAACTGAGCCTTTTACCTGGCTGAGCAAAAAGGAGCTGGGGACACTCATTCACACACAGCAGGATGGGTTCTGGTAAGCTTAAAAGACATGACGTAATCAGTGGCATATAATCAGTTGTTCACAGTCTGCTTCCCTTTTGGACTCTGCTGTGACAGGTCAGTAAACCTTCCCCGTCTCTCCCTGTGCTTTTTAAGGCCATCATTTCTTTTTGCAATATATCCTTCCAAAATAAAGCGACATTTAATGAACATTCTAAATTACTGCTATTCAGGGAATCCTCGCCAGTAGCTTTGAAAGGAAATATTTTCCCTGACAGAACAATAAAAATTAAATATATAACCATTTGTCTCTGAATATCACCTAATACCAGAGAAAAGGCCTAGTTGTAAGTACAGCGTCGTTGCATTGCACATTTTCTGAACTTCCCTGAGATTCCATGAAACAAAAACGACACGAATCTGACTCAGGAGCAAAGCAGCAGATAACTTGTACTAACCTAATCTTGTGAGTTTGCTCAAGTAACACCATTAGAAAACTAACATTAGAATAAGCTGCAATGATTACAAACTTTGCTTTTTCTTTCTTGTTGTGCAACTTAACATTAATGGAATTGTATCACTAGCTAAAATTTGTGAATTCTCTGTGTAATGTAGCTTTAGTGGCATCTGGTGGGAGCTTGCATATTGCAAACACCTCCCATCTATCTTCCCTTCCAAGCGTGTAGAAGAACCTACAGTGACAATATGTGAAAGGACGTATCTAGAGCCAGTGTTTGGTTTGTCTGTTCTGGGCTACTGTAGAGACACGGTGGTGCAAAATCATGGCATTCATCGAAGAGGACCCTCCTTCAGATGTTCTAAGGTTACAAAAACACAACAATTCTTATTTTCAGGTGAGTACACACTAATGAAAACATACTTATATTCTGCCAATCTTACACATTGGACCTTTAACCCTGAAGTTAAATTCAACACAATGTTTCCATGGACTATTTGATGATCTTTCTGCCCTGGCATTCGCGTCTTGTACCCTCAAAAAACTGACAACACCAGGCCTGCTGCACCCCCATGCAGAGAGAACGTTTGCACCATGGAAATGTGAATGTTAATAATGTATATTTCTGTGTTAAATGAAAGGCAAACTTTGTGTGGTGGCACTTCTCAGATTAACCTCTAGATAAATCAATAGTGGTCTGAGCCTCATCCTCTAAAGCTTTAAACAAACACTGCTTATTAGATTTGATCCCAGCTATTCTTCTCCAGCTCAGTTTAATAACTAAGTTTCCTCCTTTTATCTGGGCTCCTGCCTGATTAGTCTTTGTCCACATACCCACATTCACATATTGGTCTCACACACAAGCGTACACGATCTGTTATATTGAGAGTTAGGATTATGATTGTATTACTGTGTTTAGACTGCTATATTAGTGTAGTTTAATAAGTTTCATTCACTGGTGCACAGATGCTTGCTTTTCATAAATGATTAAAGTCAACCTATATTATTCAGGAATTCACCAGCCTCATTTAATTGAACCGAGGATAGAAATGTGGTGAAATCATGTACTATAATTAAACTGGCTTACCAGTTATTTATTAGATTTCCATGTTTGTGTCTAAAGCTTTCATAGGAGACAGGCTACAGCAGCAAACCCTGCAACTCTGGCTTGGGTTTATCCTTAAAGTTGTTCCTGAAAATACCAATTTCTTATAAGGCAACAGGAATTTTCCAACTTAAAATAACTAAACAGCAAGGTAACTTTTTGCCCAGTGGCAGCTCACGATTACTTTTACTTTCCATTCATATTCGTCAGGTGTTGAGCTGCCGACACATGTGGAAATGGTTTTATTTGAAACTGCTGTAGCCAAAATTATAAGCTTGTTGTCTTTGGTAAATTATATGGTGGATTGGCCATCTGGAAATTAAGCAAAAGCCAGGAGGGCTGGCTGCGTCACTCAGAATTGGTCATGCATGCACTGGTTCAAAATGCATGCAGTCCAAAACCCATTTGCACCTTTTAATACACCCTCTCATGATGCCCTGGACGTAGCAGGTGGAAAGGTGAAGTGAGGACGGAAAGCTGAAATTAAGCGGGTATGAATGGTATGTTGGCTGAGGGTGAAAAATGTGCAAAAATAACAGATTGAGTGGTGATGGAAAAAGAGATCATAATGAATCTGGACTACGACAGTGTGACTGACAAGACAAAAGAAAACGTGGGCGCACATTATTTTACAGTACGCTGATAGGACATAAGCTGTTCTTTGTTCTAAATCAGATTAAAACTAGAAATAATATGTATTAGTCAGTAAACTAACATGGCAATACCCTATTTAAGACACCAGACAACAGAACAGTACTGTAAATCACATATCATAAAGTCTAATGAGGGTCTAACAGTAGGGAACAATACTCTTTACATACAGTCCTGTTGTAATGAGGGTCTAATACTGTCTAATAAAAAGCATATTATTTCTAGTTGAAACAATTAAAACAAAGTGTAATCGCAAACTCCCTGGAGTTTAACTACATGAAATTAAGATACATTTATTTATTATTACCTCAGGCAAGGAAGTTATCTTTTCAGACTGGTTTGCTGGTTTATTTGTTTGTTGATTACAGAAAAACTGGGGGCCTTTGAGGGTGAAAATTAAAGCTGAAAGGTCTCAGCTTGAGTGACAAGCTTGCACTTTTTCTGAGTCATTGTTAATCTGTTTCATAGATGTACACAGACTGCACAGTCAGTACTGCGGCTGTGCTCTTTTCATGTTCTGATGAAGCTGCTGTAATATGCACGGTGGCAGTGCAGTGCTCCTTTCATGTTTTGGTGGAGCTGCTGTATTGTTATGTACTCCGTCTCAGTGTCGAGCCTTATTTATTTATGGTGAATGTCCCTGAACTTGCAGTGGTTCTCAAACTTTTTCTTACTTTTTCCAGACTTGGAAAATATGTCACACCCCCACCCCACATTTTTTCTTTTTTTATCATTTATCATTAACAATGATAGGAGGAGCAACTACAAAAATAAACATGATAGCACCAGCAACTTGGGCACAGATCCTGGGAGGGATGGAGGAGGTGTGTCCACACCAACTTCTAAAAAAACTTGATCTGGGCAACACGAGTGCTGTAGTGCTGGGCCAGTCAATTAATGTAGTGGCAAACACTTCATCACAGGTTGGTTAATGATGTCACTGAGTAAATGATGTGTGCCGATTGTGCCTGTAGATTGAAATGAATCAGAAAAGAGTCTGTGTGTTGGTGTAACTGATGTTTTTTACTGTGAAAAACATGAGCTTACTATAAAACACCTGTTTTGGTTTAACAGTCTACTTGAAAGATCACCTGGAGCAGAGGGTATATTAACAGCATTTACAAGCGTGCAGTTCTTCTTCCTGTGTTACGACCACCTGTAGATTAGTGGAATAGTGTGCAGTCATAAGGAGTTTCACATCACACATGAGAAAATCAAAGTGGGGACCCACCAAGAAAAAACTGCTCCCAAGGGAAACCAGAGGTCAAAAACACTAGAAAACATTTAAAGATACTGCATTCTGCCTTTCAGGAAACAAAGCACCATTATTTTACATTCTCTACCTCATATGCTGCCGCTTAACTGCTCAGTTGAAGAATCACAGCATTTCATCGAGCGCACCTGCTCCACAGCATCCACCTGTAGACTCGAGTTCTTATTATCACCAGCCTCAGTCTCCTCTGTGGCTCAAGTCATTTACTTTTATAATTAGACTGCCACAAATCGCGAATTAATGCAACTAGTTCAGAAACTTCTACTGATCTCCCCAGTGAGCGCGCATGTTTACAATCTGATATTTCTGGAACCAAATGAGGCTCAGGTTGACAGATCCACCTTATTTCTGTCCTCCACAGAATCAGTCTGACATCAATTATAAACACTGGTGCATTGCAGGTGAAAGATCCAAACCGCAGCCTCTTGTGGGTTTTATATTTTTAATGGGACTGTTTGGGAATTGAAATGGAGAATTAGAATGTGCATTTCTTGAGCTGTAGGGCTGTTGCGGCACCTGCAGCTATTTTTTAAATCCTTTAGGGTCACCCGCAGGTAAAAACTGTATCAAATGCTAGAGACTCATTCAGCGTCTGCACAACTTTGTTGAATTTGACTCCTGTGCCCTTAGTAAGATTAAAACTCACAACTTTAGAGTCAAGTGGCAAGAGCTGACACTGTTAAAGGACTGTATCAGAGGTTTGAGGCTGTGGGTTCAAACTGCCAGCTGATTCAGTCAATTTTGAAAGCTGGTGTCCAAAAAGTGTGATATGCTCTAAGAAAGAGTTCAAGTATCTCTGACCCATTCGTTTAAAAATCTGGGTTCAATCCTTGGGTGACTTTTGAATCCTGATTTAAACAGAAAGTGTGAGAAGCTTCAAGAATCAGAGTCGAAATGTCTTTGACCCTATAGTGCAGTGCGTTGAAGGTTTAAGGTCACGAGCGTGATCCATGAGTCATTCTTGGAATTTTAAAGGCTGAGTTTCAAAGAAAAGACTCATAATCTCTAAGGACATCCAGGTATCTGACATGGTTCACACTGTTAAAGGTCTCTTGGAAGGTTTGGGGTTATAAACTCAAATCCCCAGCTGATTCAGTGAATTCTGAAAACTGATGTCCAAAAGAAAGAGTGAAAAACTCTTAGATGGAAAGTTCAAGCATCCGAGCCTCAGGAAGGCTTTCATTTCTCACACCGACGTTAACTGCTATCACTGCTTAAACATCAGCTGACATTTAAGTGGCTTTCATGGTTTAGATTCAGATGACGGTTCAGCTGTTTTCACTGCTTTTACTTCAGCTGACACTTTAATGTGCAGTAGATGTCAAGGTTTAAAAAAACAAATTATCACAGCTTCCTCTAAATCCCACAGTTCAGACTGCAGTCAACAGTCCCTCTGTAATTATTAGTTGTGCACACAGTGAGGGTGTTACTGTGAAGGTGACATAAATTAATTTACCATTAATTTATTTACCACACCTTGACTCCCCAAGGTAAATAAGCACACAAATAATTAAACGACAAGAACCAGATTTAATTTATTGGCTATTTATAATTAGTGTCAAGATGTTAAGGACTTATGGTGGACCTCTAAATGTTTCACACTCTGGATTTTTAGTATTAGGCATTGTGTTTGCAGGAAATAAGTAAAGCAATTCTCTTTGCTTCATTATCCTCCCAAAATATTAACTTTGAATACACACCATAACATATTAACACTAACATGCAACGTTTGGCACTTATTGGGGTTATGGTTAAGCTGAGGTTTCACATGCTTACAGCAATTACACTTCAACTGATTTCAACTACCATCAGAAAGTCTTTAAGATGTTAACACTTCATCTGAAACTATTTCAGACATTTCACATTCCAAAGTGTGTCTCCACGTGCAATTTTGAACATAAAATTAAACATTATTTTACACATTGCTGTCTGGTTTTGGGGAGTGTGCATAGATGTCAAGATTATTGATTATTATTATCGGGGAATGCTTAATTTAAAAAAACAACATTTGAACGATATTTAACAGTTACATAGTTTCCTCCAACAAATTTTACTTAGGATTCAACTTGATAAAATTAAAAACTTAAACTTTGGACTTAAACACCAATGACTCACAACTTCACTTGGACTTGAGCCTATTGACTTGAAAATACTTAACTTGCCCCAAGCTCAAACATTAAAAAGTATGTTGTTTGAAAAGTGACTCCACATATCAATTAATTTCCCTTAATTTCCTGAATTAACTAATACTATTCATTCCATGCAAGTCATCACTTAATTCCTCATTTTGTTCAACATCCAATCAAATTGCAGGACCGAACCACGAAGAACTAACATTACATTACTGAGCCCTAGTTGGGGAAAAAAAATGTTCTCTGGCAGAATGCCGACTAACTAGTTAGATAATCTTCATCAATTGTTAGTGAGCTACATCTTATGACTGTTAGAAAAATACTAGTTAACTAGCTAGCTAGTCTACATAAATCATTAGCTAGCTAGTTAGATGGCATTTTGCAAACATTTACAATTTAAGATGTGGCTAATGCTATGTGTTGCTTTTACAGGTTCCCCAACATCTTTTAGCAATCTTCAAAATGTAGTTTTCTTATGAACATAGGCAAACCTAGCACATAGCATATGTAAGTACAGGAAAGAAGAACAAAGAAAGTTGACCGGGGTTCTGAAGTACCAAGCTTGCTCAGCTGTTAGTGAAGCTCAGAGCAAAAAGGGGCAGGATTTAAGAAGGGTCAGTTGATGCTGTAACAGCACGGACACAGCAGAGCTTTTTATCAGTTCTTTACTTGAACCTGCAGACAGTGAACGAACATATTCAAACATATGCAAATTCATTCTTTGCGCACACCACATCTCGCACCAAGGAATTTTTAAGCAATTTTACAAAATTAATGACGTTTGACCCATGTTTGACCCATATTTGACATGTGTAATAAATTGAAATATTTCACAATTTAGTTTAGATTGCAGAAGCTGTTTAATGAGGTAATTTAATCCAAATCATGCTGGCATAAGAGCAGAGTTTCAGGTGCCAGTCCTGTGTTGGGCGTAGTAAAAACCTCCTCTGATCTCTCTCTGCTCCACCTAGTGTGGCTGACATCCCAGCAGGCCTCTGCCAGACACTAACTTGCACTGGTAAACAAGAATGTCTTGTGTTAATGCCAATCAGCCTGGTTGTTTTTCCATGCCTGGTTGTACTGCGTCACTAATTTCAAGCCCTGCTGACAAGGAGAGAGATTATTTGGAGGCTGTCCACCATGTTAATTTGCTTTGGTGAGGCTGATGGAGTGTTATTCTGTCTGTCTGTCCCGGAGAGCAGAGGGGGGTCAAATAAGTATAGCACAGATGGAAATGAAACATCAGATATAAAAAGGGAAGCTCTAACATACAGACCTACACTGTTCAAAAACAAACATGATACAGGAGTTCAGAATATTCCAGCTCATCTCAGATGCCCTGCTGTCAGCCATGAAATGATGGAATGAGAACACAAAACGGCCGAGACAGGTGAGAGAAAAACCAGTGGGGAATGGTAGCATGAGGGAAAAACGAGTGGAAAAGGTGAGAAAAGAGGCACTTGTAGGAGATTCCGTGACTGTGATGGCAATTATGTTTGAAATGGGTTTTTGTTGGGTTGTGGCAGACAGTTTATTGGTTTTATTCAAGCAAGGGTGTGAGGGTGGAAATACCAGTCTGGACTCTTATTCAGTATCTTCACAGAGACCTGAGATTAGTTATACAAGTCAACAGATTTCAGACTATTTCAAGTCAAAGTTAGAACTTCAAATTGTAAGTGATTCTGACTTCTTTTACCGCTGCCTAAAAGAAAATTGGAGATAGAATAACCTAAACCTGCAATCTACGAGCAGGTTCACGCCTAAAAGTCTGTGCCCAGTTGCTTAAACCACCTTCACTTCAAATCTATGTTTGTCCCTTAGGCTAAATATGTCCATAAACTAAGGGGTTCACTAAAGGCCCCAACAATTGATCAGTGTTAAAAACGCTTTGCACTGGCTGTCCCATTGTTTTCCAATGGAGAGAGCAGTGGTACCACTAGCGGCACCACTAGCCTCAGCATGGTGCACCGCTTGGATCTGCTGCTGACCACTGCACTGCAAAGTTCAAATAATTTGAACTTTGACCTTGTTTGCCACTGACCTTTCAAAGCGCAACTAACGGCATAACAGCTGTATGTGATGACGCAGGCAGAGGAGACCACAGATGTGGAAGTGACAGAAGCAGAGGAGGGAGAGACTGATGGTCGAGTCTTGACCCGCAAGAGAGCTTGCAAGAGTGATCATTTTAATGTTTGTGCAATGTCACAACGAAGGAATAACACAACAAATCTCGTGAGAGTTTTGCAAATCAAGGGTTCCCTTCTAGACTCAGAGAAAAGTGTTTCAGGGTTCCCTAAGCTCTACAACACAACATTAAAAACAGAAAAAGATCTCACTAGTAAATCTAATGCCTGGTGAAATGTGGACAGTCAGGTCAGGCTATAAGATTTGTGAAGCATATAGTTTATGCACTTAGCTAAATATGGAATTAAAGGTAGCCAAGTCATTTGTATACCTAGCAGACAGGATGTAGCAGTTGTAGCACTGTGCTTTGCCTTTCTGCACTCTACCTTGCGGTGAGTCCCGGACAAATTTCTTAAAATATGAAGGCCTCTTTAAGACCACTGTGACCACAAATGTTGCCATGGTTACACTTCACTCACATTATCTTTTAATGTACCTAAAAAGCATTTTAGCAATTGTTAGCTAGTTTAGCTAAGGCACTTAGTTAGTCTGTATTAGCTAGCTTCTCCAAAATGGATGACAGAAAAAGAAAAAAGAAAGAAAAAAAAAAGAGAGAAAAAGAAAGCCAAAGAGAGCAGAGGATGAGAATTTTATTCCCCTCGAAGAGTATGGAACGTGTGTAATCCAAAGTAAATCTAACCCAGGCAAAACAAATACACACAAGCAGAAGATGTAGCAAGCTAAATGACAAAAACAAGGTGTGAAATCCTGTAGTGACACAAACCATGGATGAAGTAATGGAGAAATATAAAAACACTACTGTGACAGCAAGAGAGGAAAGAGCCAAGCAACGGTAGGAGTTGACAAAAAATGGGTGGGTTTCAATAAAACAGTAGACCTAACAATAATGTGTAAGACAGAGTTATGTTAACCTTTGGCTGGCTAGCTACAAAGTTGCTAGTGCTAACGTCAAAACTATACTCTCGTACAAGTTGCAAAATATAATACTTACAGATTAAAGGGTTTTCCCTGACAACATCCAAAGGAAATCATTATGGAGATTTTATACAACTTATTTTTCGTAATGTGGCGTGAGGGGTGCGGGAGGATAGAAACTATATGTACTGCAGGCACGTGCAGAGGGGGGGGCGGAGGGTGCTGGAGCACCTGCCCCTTTGACCCTTGATGCCCAAAGTGCCCTTTTGTCAAAGTGTTTTTTTGTTTGTTTGTTTGTTTGTTTTTTGTAAGTGTGTGTGTAAAAGTATGTCTGTGTGGCCCAAAATAATAAATAAAACAAAATAATAATAATTCAGATCTACCCTCGGTTGGTCACATGATCCACGTAGATGTGCCCTCACTGCCCTGACGTGCCCAGATGTGCCCTGTAGCTAAGCGCTGCTAAGCAACGGATCGTCCTCTACAGTTCGGCACGCGTGTGATCCGCGGACCACGTGTGAGCATCATAGTTTTACTGTCACTGTTACTTATGTATAAGTTATTATACCCGAAATCTCAGTGCAGAGTTGCAGTGAACAGACAGGACAGATGCTGCTGTGTGCAGCGCATCTCTGTGAAGAGCGACTGATTTAAAAGCCGTCACATCGCCTCGAGTGAAATCCAGACCATAACTTTTTTCACTGATGTAATTCTGCTATCACCAAAGAAACAGATCATCAAACTGTGATGTTCATTGAAACTTTGGTGATATCAGCTGTCTTAACTTCTACACAGCTCCTCTCTGCTCACCGGTGCAGCTCTGTCTCACCCCGTCTGTGACACAGTGTGTCTGCTGATTGATTGATTGATCATGACTTCTAACCAATCAGATGTGCTGCTGTAGGCGGGACATTGAGCCAGACTACAGAGCGTAGTTGTGTATTATACTGTACAGTCTGTATGATCTAATATATGTGTAGTATAGTACAGCACTGTATAAGTTAGAAATTTTTAATATTATTACCATTATCATTTCTATTATCATTATTATTACATTACATAACTATGGTGATAATTACAGACAGACAAAGATTAGAGACAAGTGCATTTTTAAAATAATTTAACCCTAATCCCACCACTTTTTTTCTTTTTTGCTGATCCGAAAAATGATCTGCTCCGTGACTCAAAACCGTGATACGATCCGTGAGCATCCTGTGTGTGTGTGTGTGTGTGTGTGTGTGTGTGTGTGTGTGTGTGTTTGTGTGTGTGTGTCTGACTCTGCACACACCTCTCATAAGTTATAGCTGCTAGTTAACCACACACAGCGTGCTGAGGGGAAAAAGTATGTCAGGCCTCTTTTTGTGTCTATGTGTTTCTTTTGTCACGGGCAAAGGGCATTAGAGAGATGTATCATTTTACTGTCAAGTGAGTTGCAGTGTTTTTCCTATGTTTCTAGAGACAATGAGGCATAGGCTATTATTTCACTAAAACTACATGTGCATGTACATGCATAGTCATATAATTTTGGACTATTACAGTATAAATCTAACAACAATAACAATAATAATTAGAAGAATTTGAATTGTGATTTTCTCAACCTCTCATTTAAACATATCAGTACTTGTTTCTAACATTTGTATATATACACACAAATTCAATATAATATGCATAAATATAAAATATATAACTTTTATAACCTTGCTGTTTTGCGCAAAGTGGATAGTCAAACTGAATAAAAGCACAAATACATTTAAATACATGATTTCTATATCATTTAATTCTTTTTTTTACTTTATTATTAGCACTACAAATAATAAAGGGCAGATTATGAACCAGCACCATGGAGCAAATTCGTGGCCCCCTTTTAACTTTGAGCACCTGCCCCTCCAAAGGTCTCTGCACGGCCCTGATGTACTGGTATATAAACTATCTAATAATTCATCCAACAATTGTTAAGGCACACAGGTTCAATATCACCAGGGCAGGAGATGTATTACAATAATGCAATAAAAGGCAGACAATCTTTCCCACATAACTACTCTTAATTGTTATTATTAATGTGATAATTACCCTTAATATGCTGAACTATGTATACCGTTTAGGTGAGGCACAGCGGGGCCACATGCAGGTGGAGGAGAGCCACCAGAAAACGCGGCACAATACACTGCAGCAAACATACAAAACAAAGGACAAGCAAGGTAACAAAGGCGGACAACATCGGCTTACCATGCAGGCACCAGACACAACCCACAGCACGCCGAGCGGCGCGACCCGTCCCCCGGCGTCTCAGCAGTCAGCTGCGCAACAGGATGGAAACAGCTGTCACCAAATGCGCACTGCGCGCGTGAACGACTTACACTGGTAATGCGCATTACCTGTTCAAGTGGTTATGATGTGCACACAAATACTGTCAGGCCACACACCTGCTCCACCAGGTTGCAGCCAACTCCACGAGGAGATCTCTGAGCGGAAGGAAAGGTGGGGCCGCCCACCTGTGTATGTAGATATACCAGGTGCCGCCCCGCAGCCACAGCGCGGTGAACTTGGCACAGTGCCATGCAGTGGCCAGGAGGGAGAAGCCATCCGGCTACACTAAAGTATCCAAGGAGGAAATCTTTGCCTAAGTGGTTTCATACAACCTGGCATCAGTTCCTAAATCGCACCCATGCAAGGATGACACATTGTTTTGATTTTCTGACCAGTCTGGTTTGTGTTCACAAAGGCAAAACTCAAATCCGCCAGAAATTATAAACACATGTCATGTGGTGCATTATTGTGGTGGATTATTGGTCATACAGTCAGCAGGTAAAAAGACAAACAGTCCAGTTTCTGCTTGGACATCGTTCATGCATGACTTGCATGGAGCACCATCACGCTCTGTTCGTGCTGGTGTTGACTTGGAGTGCAAATCGGCAGACTTTAGAAGACCGTGTATATGAACGTTTCATAAGAAAGCGGATATTAAAAAATGATTTAATAATGCAGTTTGTCATTTTGTTGTGGGCCCAGGTTTGTCCGGTGCCAGTCCACATTTTGGTAGCAAACCACTACTAGTTCACCACTCACCAAAACAGGAAGAGAAAATGTTTTTTTAACCAATGAAGTGGCACATACAGTGGTAAGATTCCTGTAATTGGTGGATTACAGAGCAGTTGTTCAGTCCACACTAGAGTTCGAGTCTGGTGTTCATAACAACCCAGACAAACTGCACCAAGAAGATTAACCCTTCGTGTAAATGCACCCGAATAAGTTTCCTTTGGAGTAAAGTTTAAAAAGTATCCGTCATTTATGAAACACTTTACTTTTCTTATCCTCTCAGTTTTCAAGCCACCTTGTAACATTAACATTCATCAGCAGCCAAACTGTAAGATGTTAGAACCAAAAACATTCACACAGTCACTGCTGGCAAAAAACAAAAAAAAACAATCCACATTTACATTGCAAATGTTCTGAGGATATTCTCCAGACAGGAGTGTCCACAGTCTGAGCTGTCAGTGTCCAGCATCAGCTTGCACTGAGTGTTTGCTGCTGCTCATTCATATGCAAAGAAAACTTCAAGCTCCTCAAGAGCCTCTTCAGGTTTTCATGCATTTAAACAGTTGAATGTGAAGATGGGGGATTTGTCTCACACATCACTATACACTAGTGTTTCATTCAAGATCTAAGAAAACATAAATTTTGAACAGGTTTTTTGTATGAATGAGGCTCAAAAACTTTCATACATTTTTAAAAAACGTGTTTAATGCTTTGTGTGCTTGGCACACAAATTGCAGCAACACCCTGCTTCATGCAGATGTCCAGTTCCTTGACTGTTGTTCTTTTTTATGTCTTCTACTGCAGCAGTGGAGGATTTTTAGCCACTTTGATCCAAGCTGAGATATCTTATGAGCGTTTGTATAGATGTTTGTTGTTCTCTGAAGATGAAGCCTAATGATTTTGGTGATCCCCTGACATTTTCTCTAGCACCACCATGAAGATAACATTGTTGGTTTTAAAGGGCAACTTAACATCAGCTAAAAGAAATCTTTTTTTTCCTGACTTCTGGTCATTTAACTTTGTCTTGCTGCAGCAGTGTAGAAGTGTACTCCAGGGGGTGTCAGTACTAGGGACTAATTTTCTTCTCAGTTAAACAGAAATTTAAATTTAGGCTAGTTGTCTAGTCTGAAAGTAAGAAAACACTCAGTGGCAGTAAACATTATCATAATGGTTTGCTGTGATGTAGCTAACGCTAGCACCAGCAGCCTGCTCTCTTTGCAGGTTAACATCCACATGCCTGCGCTGAGTGTGGATACACATTGCTCCAGTCAGGTGATTATATGCCAGTTTATTCTGATACAGCCTACATACAACCTTATTTTCATTTTCTAGATCAAGACACTGTTTTACTTCTGAGCAGTAGCATATTTTGGGGGAACCGCAGCCCCAGCTAGTGTTGAGAGGCTGCATAACGTCTTAGAGGTGTTTTTTTCTTGCAGAAAGGCCCTGACAGGGCGCTGTGGCACACAGGAATGAAGTGTCTGAGCTGCTAAAAAAAAACAACAACCAAAAAAAAACCCCTGCCTTTGGATCTTATTTCTATGACAACAATATCTTGAAAGTTCCTGTGACCATCATTGTTGCACGGGCTCGTCTTGAATCAAGCGGCTGTAAAACGCTGGTGAACCACATGTCATTTGGTATAAGTTCTTCACAATAAAAATATCTAAAAGCTTTCATTAAGACGCTCAGAGCAGTTGCACAAAAAAGTCTGTTTGCTGGAAAAACGACACGGCGCGCTGTGCCTTTTCTCTACCCTGCCGCATATGGCACAGTACTGTCTCCTCATTGGGAAAAACAGAAAAAAGAGTGGTAGATGAATTAATGACGTTAATGATAATAATTAACCAACCATTTCTGGTCCTGACTCGTAAACGTACCAATGTTTAATTGACTGATGCCTAATCACATGCATCTCTAGCTAACTGAATGTCACATGACATTTGAGCGTGTTAGCATTCTAAGGTTAGCCCCTTTTCACAACAGAAATATCAAGTAGATACAAAATAGCAGGTTAAACATAGGTGTTACCAATGATACTAATTAGCAGAGCTTTTCCAGTGAGCTAACATGCACAATAGCAGCAGCCTCACTCTGTCTGACATTCATGGCAGAGGATCTTAATGAGTATCATTGGTAACACCTATGTTTACACTAAATCACTGCTGTGAAAAAGGTCTATTAGCTAAAAGCAGCACTGTGATTTAATGAGCTTATTCAGAGGTACAAAATGTCCACTGTTTGTCTTGATGAAAGAAGTTTGCTCCTTGTTAACAAGGCAGAAAAAATATGCACACATGGTTTTGTTTGGCTGCAAGTTAAAGTTTTTTAGCCCCATTGCTCTTTAAAGATCCAGTGTGTGAGATTTAAGGGGATTTATTGGCAAAGTAAGGCAGAAATGGAATTTAATATATATAAGTATGTTTAAGCACCTAAAAATAAGAACTGTTGTGTTTTCTTTACCTTGGAATGATCTTTGTATCCAGAGGGAGTGCAGGTCCTCTGCCATGGAGGCCACCTTGTAGAACTGTCATATTTCTCCGATACATCGAAACGGACAAACCAAACACTGGCTCTGGATGCAGAATTTTGTGTACGCAGGCCTGCGTAGATTCTCCTACATGCTTCGAAGGGGTGCTTTAAAGGCATGCTCCACTGAAAAAATATATTTTGAGTATCGACACACTGTAGACTTGACAAGAGGCTGTGAAAACATTGCAGCTTCCTTTTCTAGTAGCTGTAGTCAGCTTTGGCTCACAGCAGTTACAATGGCAATGAGGAAAAAAGAAAACTCTGGAAACTGGCTATAGAAAAACTATGAATATTTGAAACTCACTGGATAAATTCTCAGAGGTGAATTTTTCAAGAGGAAGCCAGGAGAGGCTCAATAAGTTTCTATTGATGTTTTGATAAGTTTTGAAACTTTGAAATCTAATCTGGAATTCAAGCTGCGAAGGATCAAAATATCAGTTTTTCTTTAACTCTAATCATTTTTGTGTGAACAAGTAAGCACTTATTCATTTGTATACATGCACGGCTGCCTGCGCAGACTGAGACATAATTAAAAAGCTCAGAAGAGCGAGAAGAGTGTAGAATACTGAAATCTTGCAAAAGAATTAAACCCTGCAGTCATTACATGTTGTCCTCTCGTTTAATGGTGTACTCTATACTGGTGTTGTAAAGTGGGTAGCATGTACATTAAAAATCAGTTCAGGATATTTACACATACAATATATAGGGGCGCAGTTTTTGCTTGTTGTTTAACGTGATGCCACTTTCAATCACCAACCTTATTTATTACTGTTGTCAGTACTCTTATCCCTGACAGGGACACACTGTTACCAGATCAGCTCTCCATTTCAATGAGTATGCAACCTGTATGCACACTAACACACAAACTCCATAAGAACATTTGAATGCATCAGCAGCTGTGTGTCCTACGTGTTACCATCACCACATGAGAACTTTACTAAACTAAGCTCCCAATTATCCAATAAATAAATACACAGAGTTTTGAGGGTATTTCCAGAATCCATATGGATTGAAATTAAGACTTCTTAACCATTCCAACAGTTGCAACTGTAGTTTTTTGTTAGTTAGTGGGACCAAGTCATTATTTTGCTAGTAAGTTTAAAGTCTTTGCACTCGGGTTCCAAGTCAAGACAGAAAAGTCTCAAGTTCTAAACTTAACAAGTAAACAAATTGTAATTCAATTTTCACAACAGAGCCTTGACTTGCCATTCTTTGTGGATATTCAGATGTTTAACAAAGTTTGAAGCTGCTGCGTCTCTGTCTGTAATTTGCAAATTCACTTTTTCTCGACCTCCACATAGTTTTTGTACGGAAACTAAAACAATCTTTGGTATCATTTGGTCCAACTGAAGCTCAGCAACGTAACATGAGCTCTTCATGGTTCTGTCCTGCGGCCTGAATGGATGCTTTTTGTGATTGGCTAAAACAAAGTGGATCATGGGAATTAAGTATCAACTTTCTGAGAATGGGTCAACGTCACTGGTTCAGGAAGTGAAGCGAAATGCACTGATTAGCGGCACACTTTTTAAGTAACATACTTTCTCATCTATGGGCTTGGGGGAAGGTGAAGTATTTTCAAGTCAAATAGCTCAAATCCGAATGAAGTTACATGTCAGTGGTGTATGTCATATATTTACTGTACTATATCATAAAATGACCATGATGTATCATCAGAGATTAAGGAAATATTATGAGTTGAAATATTGGAAACAAGATGCTTCAACCAGAAAAGTATACACATTAAACTATTCAACTATTCAGTGTATCTAGGCTCCAACTATTTGGACTGCAGTACTCATTTTTGAAAGCTAGGGTCTTACATACATCTCCTTTAAAGTCTAAGCCCTATTGAAAGTCTTTTTGATTTTGTCTGAAGTCATCAAATTTGTGATTGGAGATTTGTGACTCGAATTTAAGTCATGTAAAAAGAGTCCACACTTCTACCTGTTCAAATTAGGACTCTGTCTTTCATCTGGCTTTGAAACATCAGTGCAAACTAACGTAACAGTGTCTCAGTCTGTCAGTGGGCCGAGTTGTACTTTGTGGTTTTGTGTCTCTAGCAGCAGGAGCCCTCTAAATGATATGAATGTGCCATTACCGCGGTTTAAAGCTGCTTTGTTTCTACCTAACACGCTCACACCAGCATGTCAGTCTCCAAAGATGGTTGTTTATTAACCACAATCGCCTTAGGAGTTCTCTTCCACTCCTGCAGAGATCTAAGCACTTTCTTAATCACATCTAGTTAATGATTTAATTCATTCTCATGCAAATGTTTACACTTTGAAGAAGAGCCCAGATCACTGTGGATACGCTTTGGTTTGTCTTAAGATTGTGAGCGCTGTATTAAAATTAACATGAAATCTCTATAAAACATAATTTTTGCACTGTTTGTTATGACAACTCATACTGATTGTTAACAGCAGAAATGAATGTTGCATAATTATGTTTTAGTGCCTTGCTTGTTATGTTCTCTTCAGTTCAGGTTCATGTTTCTTTAAGCGCGCGCAGTTGTTTGTTTGTCCTGAAAGCAGGCCGGATATTTTAGGCTCCCACCACATTTATCTGCTGTTAATGTTCTGTATGTCACAACACTGGTGTTGTAACAAACAGAGCGAGAGCTCAGAGTGAAACCAGCGTTACATCATTCTCGCTGACGTATGCAATTATGCATCTGGGACTGAAGGACTTAAAATCAACACATAAAGAGATAATGTTATAAATAACCTTTGCTATTGTGGGAAGGGGAAGACGGAGAACCTGTTCCAAGTGGAGGAACATCCCACGAGACATTAGTTTTGATCCGATATACAGCTGACGCTCTTTAACTTGCTCCCAAGCCAGTGATAACAATAGACACGAGGTGCAGATAATTTAAAACAATGCACCCTGTGTGCAGCCTTCATCAGTCTCCACTAACTGATGATTAAAGAAAACAGCAGATTTTGGGGAAAGTGGCCTCTTTGTCAGTGCTACATGATGATCTATCCTGCTCTACGGTGCTGCTCGCTGCTTGTTTTTATGAAAGCAAACCCGTACAGTTTTCTCCTTTGAAAGTTAAAGATACTGTGTGGAGTTTTCAGAAAATCCTTCTGATTAATGACACGCCGTGGCTGTTAAGTGAAGTGCAGTCAGTATTCTGTTGCTCGCACAAGCAAGCATCGTGGATAGTGATGTGGAAACCATCCTGATTCCTTTACATACAAGCCATTGTAGCGTATAAAGACATAATTAATTTGCAAAAAGCAAAGCAAACCATATTTATGAGGCATTTTATGGGCCCCTTGATAGCTTGGGGCTAATGGCAATTACTGATCTTTACTTAATGGTAAGTCTTGCCCTGAATATATGTGATTGGTTCAAGTCCTGTTTTAAGGTGATTTAGCATTCCAGTCCTATAATGTCATAATGGAGATTCAGGTGTGTTCAGCAAGTAGCAGCTACTGTAGCCTGGGCCCTCAAATAGAAATGAAGGGGCAGCTACAGAGGCCTGGTAGCCAACCCTCCCAGATTTTTTTTTTTCCTTTTCAAACTTGACACTACCTCAAGTGACATCACTTGAGAACAGTTCACACGTTCCCACTGGAGCCACAGAAGGCTCTATATAACTTTTTAAACTTTCAACTTTCAGTCTTGCTTCAACTTCCTTAACACTGTCTTCACCACTTGCACTCTCGACTACCACTAAGAGATTTGTAGGAGAAAACACAAGTTAACCCAAGCTGACCAATCACAGTTTTTGTTGTGTCAGCATGGTATCAACTTGTTACATTACGTTTTTGGTGAGCACATTGGCTCTGTAGCTTTAGAACTGATGGATTAGGGTTGATAGCAGCAGTAGTTATGCCGTTACCTCATTAATGCAGTAAAACAGTAAAAAGTAAAACAACAGCACTGACCTCAGTTGATCTATGTTACTTATGTAATATAGTCTGTTGTATTAATGATAAATCTTCCTTACAAATACAATGAAAACCAACATTTTACTTACCTTTAGACATCAGTAAAAAGAATCAGCCGTGTCTCATGAGGTCATATTTATTTATGCTTGTGTGTTTGTGTGACCTGAGAGTCGTGTTTCTGCAGTGACAGTCCCTTCTTCACTCAGAGATGAAATGTGCAGAAAGGTAATTAATCTCTGTTGTCCAGAGGGATATAAATCTGCTGCAAACACACACACCTGGACATAAAAAGTAAAGGTCCTTTCCTCTCTCTTTCATCCTCTTTGAAAATTCTTGAAACGTGTCTGAATTGTTGCTTTTTCCCCAAACCAACTTTATGAAGTCATCGCACCAAATGTCAATTAAACATGTGGTCTGCTCCTCTGCTCAGTTTGTTTTGTTGTGTTGTTTTCCTTTTGCCAGAAATTTGTCCAAAAGTCTGAACCATCCAAAAATGTTTTTGCACTAAAAAGGAACCAAATTATGGTCTCAATTTGAGACCTTGTTTGGACCAAGGGTCTGCTGTTTAGTCCAAATTGTGATCAATTGTCCAAATTCTGAACCAAATGAGGTACACTTTCAGAAATCAAGGTTCCAAAAGGTTTCTTCCTGAAGGGCTGAGGAACTACCCAGAACCATTTTCTGAAGAACCACATTTTGAAGACAGGTCTTTAGTCAGACTAAAGGTTTCATGAATTTTCAGAATAAAGAGTTCTTCAAGGATTGTTGAAATCCTTCAAGAATGCTTTTGTCAAGGGTTCTTTGTACCATGATATAAAATGGTTCTTGGGAGAACCCCATGATGGGTTCTAGATGAAACCACTGGAATATAAAGGGGTTCTTGATAGAGCCCATCATGTGGATTCTTATTAGCAACCGTAGAAGATGGAAAGGTTCTGGGATAAAACCCTCAGAGAGGGTTCTGGGTGGAACCATTACACTACAGAAAGGTTCTTTTTAAAACCTCTCATAGAGGGTTTGGGGTGAAACCTTTCACAGATAATTCAAAGTATAGCCCAAGCTCAAGAACCCTTTATGATTCTAGTTAGCCCCTTTGCTTCGATGCGTATAGGTGTGAAAGAGCCCTAAGACAACGGTTTTAAATTGCAGTTTTTCTGAAATAGATCTTTGGCCTGTCTTAACATTCTGTGCACAGACTTTGGGGCTTTCTGAAACACTTGAGAACCACTGTAAAAATGAAGAAGTTGAGAAAACTCGAAACTTCAAGGCAATTTACTATAATGGAGTTTTGACCTTTGAGCCAAACTCAAACTCTCAACTTAAGTTTTGATGTTTTGGCAACTACTAATCCTTTGTTGGGATAATTTACATTTCTTTAGATGAACTTGAATCTTTGAGTCTTAGAAACTGCAAAAAATTGAGTTATTGATTTAAATTTTTTAAATTTAAACCATTTAATTTTCACTCACCCAAATCATGACAAATAAAGTTTACAGCTCACTGTGATTCAAGTTCATCTAAACAAGAAAAGGACATTATTTCAACTTAAGATAATAGGTTAGCAAAACTTTTTTAAAGTTTAAAAAATCGATCACAGTAAGTTGCCTTACAATTTTGAATTGCCGCAATTCTTTTTTTTTTGTTTTTTTTTTGTTTACAGTGATCAAGTAGTCAGTAAAAAAAAACTTCCAGGGCAGCCTCCGTTAGCCTCCAACAATCACACCACCACGGTCCAATGTGTGTGCTTAAAAATCCAAGCTCAGTTTAATGACTTGTTTTTTATATATATATTTATATATTATTCCTACAAATACATGGTTTTCAGCACTTTGAAAAACGTTCACTTTCCTCAGTAAACCAAGAAAGCTAGAAATATCCTACAGTGAAAAAAAGAGACAAAGACAAACCAAAAAGAAAATCACAAAAAGACATGAAAAGAACAATCGAATCAAATTAAAAAACAACATCCTGTACAAACACTATGGCCCAATAATTTAAGAAAATAGTGTCTCTAAAACGTTCATATTGCTTTGTACCTCCACTGACCGGGCAAAGCCCACCCTGTGCGACACCAGGCAGTTCAGAGAGCGGCCACAGAGGGCGCCAAATCCCCGGTGCTGATGTCACTCCAGAGGTTCTGGGGTCAAGCTGCAGCCAGTGGCATGCAGGCTTAGCAGAAGAGAAACAGTCGTCATGTTTGTGTTGTCGTTCCATATGTTCTCTTCTTCTTCTCTGGTTGTTTTGGCAGTAACAATACAAAGACAAGGGATGGTCACACTACTACAGTACTGCACTCCTCATGAAACCAAGGATGTTTTCACTGTTTGTTGTAGTTTTACCATTATTACTCTCTACAGCATTATTACTAGAACTATCACCATCACAGATACACAGAGTGCATCGTGTGTTTGTGTGTGTGGAGGGTCCGTCCGGCTGTGTGTGTGTGTGTGTCTGTGTGTTGGAGGATCAGTGTTCAGTGCTCGGAGCTCGTCTTCTCAAAGGAGAAACTGGGAAGAGTCAATAGCTTCGGGTTGGTGTTGGGGTTTGGCGAGCCTCCGTCCTGTCCCGAACCTTCTCCGACTCCCAGGTCGAAGGAGTCCTTGGAGTCACTGGAGGGCGCTCTTCTCCTCAGGCAGGTGTCCCGGCTGGGCAGAGGAGGGGGCATCCCTAACCCCGCTAGCCCCAGCCCACCCAGGCCCGGGTAGAGGCCTGGCTGAGGCTCCAGTCCGTCAGGGGGGTCCACGGAGATGCACGGCGGGCTCATCTTCTTCTTGCGTCGGGGCGAGGGCATCTGAGTGGGAGTCTGGCTGTGGATCTGCAGGCTGTCGGCTCGCGACACGAAGCCGGAGGAGGTGGAGGTGGTGCTGCGCTGGGGGCTGGACTCCGCGGAGGAGCACACCTCCACGGAGTGGCGTCGCGGGTCATCAAGCCAGGAGTAAGGGCGGGGGCGGGGCAGGAGGGCGCTGTGGCCCTGCGTATCGGCGCTGTGGAACCTCTTGAGCTGCCTAAAACACGGACTCGGCCTCTCCTGGCAGCCTGTGTAGCTGCCGTCGCCGCTGTCCTCAGTCATGACGTCATCACTGCCGGCCAACCCGGCGTGGGTGAGGAGGGACACTTCCTGATCCACTGAGGCTTCCTCCTGTTGGTGCGGCCTGGCCGGTAAGGGCGGGGGAGGCGAAGGGGGCGGGGAGGAGGAGGTGAGGCAGTGCTGGTCGTGAAGCTGGGTGTGCACGCTGCTGGGGCGCGAGGGTTTTGGGGAGGCGCCTGGTGTGGCGGGGACCAGGCAGAGAGCGGGCTGCTGATGATGATGGGAGCAGGGCGAGGGAGAGTTGGAGGGAGAGGAAGAGGAAGGTGATGGAGGGGGGCTCAGAGAGGCCACATTCACGAGTCCTTCATTGCTCTCCGCTCCCTCTGAACACAGGGCCTCCTGAGAGTCAGTAGACACCGCAACCTGGAAGCATGGGGGAGGGGAGGGAGGGATGAAATATTCAGGAAAGAGGGGTGAGGAGATGGAGGTAAATATGTGATGAGGGGAGGGGAGGGGGAGATAGGGGAGAGCGGGGGTACGCAGGGACAGGGAGGATGAAAGGGGGAGACTAGTTAGTGTGAGGCGATGAAGATGAAAAGCAGCAGTCTGGGTCAAAGTTCACAGTCTGGCCAGCGTATTCCCAGAGTCCTCTCTGTTCTCGTCACTGTAGGCAGCGCGGGGTTAAATCGGAATTGCAACATTCTTCCATGAATTATAACATGGAAACACAAAGGTTACCCTGCATTACTCAACGGCAGAATTCCATGTTAAGATTTGTCAAGAGTAAGTTGAGTAAACATCCTTTAACATTATTGGATGTTCTTTGGTTTTATTAATTTGTTGTGCAGCGCTTCTGTTGAGGCAGAGCCATGATTTACTATTCATATATGACAGGAATAATTGTAAAAGCCACCCTCTGATCAAAAATTTATTTCTGCCCTTACATGACTTGGAAGTTTGAGCCTCAATGTGGAGAATGATGTATGTGGAGAGTCTGACACGACAAGGTTGTTTTCAGATTCATCTGCTGAGGGAGAAGGTTTTTAGGACTTAATGACATCAACAACTAGTTTGGAAGGAAGCCAATCCTACACAAGTGTGAAACTTTAAACCCACAGTGCAAAAACACTGCAAATGGACTTCTCAGTAAAGTAGGAGACAGCTTGTGTCCAGCACTTAAACTTCTGAAATGTTATGTTAATGTTCTGTTTTATAAAAAACAAAACTCAGAAATGTTCATTATTAGGCACAAACTATTATTCAAAGCAGAGAACGTTATCTAATCATGTCCAACAGGTACAGAGGACTACCAGGGCCAGACATAAGGGAGGAAGAAGAATAAAGCTAAAAACAGATAAGAATAAAGAAAAAATTTCAAGAAAAAGGTTGAAATTCCATTGTCAGAATAAATTTGAAATGCCCAGAATAATAATGAAATACCATTTTCATGAAGTTGAAATGTTAACAATAAATTTAAAATGTCAGGAATAATGTGAAAATGCAGAGAATCAGACTGAAAAGTTGAGAATAAAGTATAAATGCTGAAAATGAAGTGGAAATGTCAAGAATAAAGTCAAAATACCAAGAAGACAGTCACAATGTTGAAATGGTGAGAATGTCAAAATTCAGTGAATAAAGTAGAAATGTAGAGAATAAAGAAGAATGAAGTGGAAATGTCAAAAGTGATGCCAAATGAGAATAAAGGTGGAATGCTGTGGTAGCAGTGGTTCAGTTATGTCAAGAATGTTTTTGAAATGTCATTTTGAGGGTGAAGTCAGAAGTATTTCAAAATAGTATTTTGAATAGAACAAATTCAAGAAAGTATTTCCATTCAGAGTACAAAAAAATGCCTGGGACTAATATTGAAAGTTTGACCTTATTCTCAATATTTCAACTTTTTTCTCACATTTCTATTATTCTCCAAATTCAATATTTTATAAACCTTCCTTCTCTCATTTTCTCCAGTTATGCCTGGTGTTCATACTCTTTTGTAGGAGGATGTCTTTAAAGGGACTTAATGACTAAAATTAATTACTTGTGCTCAAATGCTCCTGAAACCTAATTAAGATTCATGTTGACAATTTTTTAAGGATTCTGAACGGGACCAAAAATGACTTTGCTTTTGAGAACCCGTCACCTTGTTGGTATGAAATACACATAAACTTGTTTTTCCTGTAAATCATGTTATGGTTCAGTACATCAGAGGACGTACAAACTAACATAACAACTCCAAGTGTGACGCTCATATTTACTGTTTTTCCTCCTTTGACCCAGGAACATGTTCGCTGCTTTTTTTAAAAATTCGGACAGAAGGACTTGGCTGATCGAGCGCTGGCTGACACAGTGAACTCTGAGCCAGACCACCTGACCCTTTAACCTTTGACCGTTCACACAAAACCCTGTAAACCATCAGCAGAAGATTCCAATTCAATTTACGACCAGATTCTGATCGGTGTTTCCACGCCGTCGTCCTTACGTCCTTATCTTCAGGGTGTGAGGCCAAGAGTCAGAGGGTAAACATAACATGCAGCTACTGTAGGAGAGGAAGCATTAGTAAGCACAATGGATGCTGGAGCTCATAAAACGTCCTCATGAGCTCATGACTTGCTCCTCATGGACCACAAACTGGGGAGGGTAAATTAATAGTTTTTGAAATGGGTGAATTAAAATATCTTGAACCAATAGAGATGAGGAAACAAGCCATGCATGAGTTTTAGGGCACAGCACTGGGTCGCCCTGCATGAGCCTGAACGGTGTGACCACAGAGACACCTAGTGGTCAAAGATATCACAACCAGGCCAGGCCAATCACCAGCCACAGCAACACAAGAGTCCTAATAATAACAGTGCATACTGGGAAAATACTAAAAAATTATCACCCTGTCAGACTTTTTGAAGCAAAATCGGGTAAGTGCAAGAACTACTGTATGTTTCAAGCACTAATAGAAAATTCACAAGTGCTCTATGTGGTACTGTGTGTACAAAACGGCCAAATGTACACGGACAGCACTCGCTGTCCTGTAGCAATCCCCTGAGTTGTATAGTTTGTAGTGTAGTAAGTGCACTGCATTGTGGGTAGATTTGTCAGTCAAATAATGTCTTTGCCTGGCTTGAATACATTCTATAACTCAGATACCAAATAATCCACTGATGTAATGTTACCCTACAGTAGCTCCGGCAGCTTGTATGAGAATATAGAAGCATTAAGAGCTACCTGTGAGAGAGTTTTGGATGCTTAGTGGCTGATGGTTAGCAGCAGACCAAAAATCTAATGAGTGACAAATGGAAAGCAGGGGGGAAGCTTGTGTGTGTGTTTGTCTGTCTGTTGGAGGATGAACATGGAACATGGAAGTGTTTCTGAAAGGCCCAGCGGTACAGTAGCTAAAGTCTGCTGTTTCAGAAACAGGAGTATCTGTGTTTGAGCAGTAGCTCAGGGTCGGGCGGCTTTTGGACCCAACTGAGCTGAGATTAGAGAGTAACAGATACAATATGGAGGATGAGACAGCAGATAAGTTAGCAACAGATAGGAAGGGGAGAAAGAAGGAGGAAGAAAGGTGGAGTTGTTTAGAACATGCAATGAGGAAAGAGATTTGGGACAGCTCTAAAGAAGTTTGTCTGTGCGACAGGCTCTTACCCCTTGTCTAGACCGCAAACATCATGTCAGCATCACGCTCACGTGACTACAGCATTCACGCCACATTGAGGCGTCTGACTATAATGGATCCGTATTGTCCGTGTATTTCAAAGCATCAGCAGCGAAATAAGCAGCAAAACTTTCTATGCAATCTGCACATTTCCTTCGATATGTGTGAAAATTCCTGATCTGTTTTCCATCAAAACAAAGCACAAGCACTACAGTGTGTGTGTGTGTGTGTGTGTGTGTGTGTGTGTACACAGTGGATGTGGATGAGCGAGAAAAGTGCAGAGGGCTGCGCTCAGGAGAGACAGTTGTTGGCGATTGGAGCAGAGGCCTCGCAGTTCAGCAGTAAAGTTGTCTAATGGCAGTAAAAGTACAGTTTGCCCATGAACACTTCTGAAAAAGTCCAAGAAGTTCTCCTCTCTTGCTTACCAGCTCCTGGGTAAACTGAAGGGACAGTCTGTGAGATTAAACTGGAGCAGAGTGAGCTGATCTCAGGCTGTGCAGCATACACTGCTCCGCCTAGATTACAAAATGTGGATAGAACATGTTTTCAGTGCCTTTTGTGTCTAAAAAATAGTCAGTATAATAAAGTCTGAATAAACGCTTCAGCTCGTGCGTACGCCCGTCAGATGCACCTGGTACACTGATAAAAATGAAAGCGTTTCTGATGCGTAATGTGTCTGACTCACTTGCGGTTGAGACAGGGGTTTAGGGCCACGATTGGGGAGAAACAAAATCGGACATTTTGAGAATAAACAATATTTTATGAAAAAAGTTATAAACTTTCTTAAAATGATGACTGAATATTGCAAAATAATGAGAAACTTTCTGAAAATGATGAGTTAGTATCTCAAAATAATTAGAAATTGTGTTGCAAAATAATGAAAAATATATCATAATAATGAGTTAGTATCTCAAAATAAAGACTTTGTCCATCAAAATAATGAGATAATGAGAAACTTTCTTGAAATAATGCATCACTATCTAAAAATAATGACTTCGTAACTTTGTATCTCAAAATGCGATTTTGGAATAACTAATTTTGTACATTTTAGTTGCAAGTAAATTTGAGGAAAAAAGTATATGTATATTAATATACATGCTTAATTAATCAAATTAAAGTTGAAGTTAAAGTAATCTAACTTACTATTATACTTATTTGCAGTTTAGTATGCTTTTTAAAACTAGACTGATTTACACTGCACTCAGTGCACTTCTTGATAGTACAGTGAAACACCAGCTTAAGTATTGCAGAATTAGTATATTTATTTTAGTTTAATTCATTCATTCATTCATTCATTCATTCATTCATTGTCTGTAACCGCTTATCCTTGAAAGGTTATGGAGGGCTGGAGCCTGGACATTGGACGAGAGAGGGGGTACACCCTGGACAAGTCGCCAGTTCATTGCAGGACTAGTTTTTTTTATTTTTATGTATTCTTAAATTATATTTCCAGAAATTTTAAGATAGGATTTTAGACTTTTTAAGATGCAGCAGACACCCTAATTCTGACTTTATTCCAGAATAAAGTCATAATTTTGAGAGATATAACAATTAGACAGTAGGATTACTGTCACCAGCAAAATGTCATGTGATATGACAACAACTGATACCAATCAATCAGTTTGTCAAAAATTGGTGATTGTGCTATTGTCCAAAAACGTAACATACAGATGACTAGAATAATGGTGCTAAGCTACATCTTTGCTGAAAACAAAAAGTTACATGCTCAGTATTAACATGGACTGACATGTAAAGTAAGCTGATAAAACATTCCTTGGATGGAATTCTACTATTATTAGTATTGAAGCCTTTTTGTTCCCATGATAACTTTATTTTTGATACACTAGATTATTATTTTAAAAGATAATTTTACAGTTACAACTCTAATTACAACCGTGTTTGTAAAAATCGCTTTTATTTTAAGATTTAAAGTTGGTATTTTTAGGTTTCACATTATTTTGAGATATAAAGTCATTATTTCCATAAAGTTTCTTATTATAATGACTTACAAAGTCTTTATTTTTTCATCACATTAGCCAAAGTCAGCGTCCATACTAAATGGCACAGTCACATACAGTACAGATACAGACAGGAGCAGACAATAAAAGTGAACATCTCGAACAGTGTGATTTAGTCACCTGTCTGCGGAGCGTGCGGCTGAATGTGTGTGTGCGTCTGGGGGGCGGTAGTCGTGGTATGCTCTCTGAGTCTGAGTGGCTGTGGGGGCTGATGGGTCTGAAGAGGTCTGTGGGAACAGTCAGCTGCTGGGAAAACTCCTCCGGTTGTGAACGCACCGAACTGCTGGAGCCTGCACACAGACAAACAAGCACGGTGCTGAATATGACGGGTAAGTAACAACCAAGCAGTTACAGCTGGTGTGTTTACACTTAGAGGAAATGAGCTGCATCTTCTGACAGTCAACCTGTGTTATGTTAAAACCAAGGCCTCCCATTTCTGTCCTGTCTTAGTGAGGCGCTGCAAATCTTGGATCAAAACCAATAAGCTACCAAGCTGCAACTGTGGTGTCTTGGAAAACAACAAATGAGATTTTCAGCTGTTGTCTTTTGTTGCAGGTGCTAGTTTCATTTTATTGTGACATTTGTTATCATGCAATAAGTGTTGTGTGAGCTTGTCTGCAGCTGATCTCACATACGACTGGACCAGTCAGCCTAATATTTTTTGTGCATATGTATGACTGTATGTTCAAGGACTTCTCATGGTTGCAGTGATACTACAACTGACTGATGACTCCTCACTCCTCTTAACCGGCCCATAGTGGCTTCAAGTCATCAACAACTGCTAGGCTAAAAACAAACCTTACCCACTAGTCTGTTGCAGGCCACATTTTGGCCTTTTTTGTGGTCAAAAACTGACATCCATACAAAAGTTTAGTTTCATCTTAAACCAGAGCATCTGTAAATCAATTCCATACTCAATAGGAGTGTCACAACTTCAGTTCAGGTTAGGTTTTTACACAGCTGCACATAATGTTGCATAACCCGATGTCTTGGTAACATCGCTTATTGGTTATATCACACTTGTCACAATGTAGCTTTCTAAAAACATTTTGAAAATGTAAATGACAGTGGTCAGGGCATAAAACTAATGATCTAGAGATATCTACAAACCAAACCTGTTTTTTTTTTTTTTTTTTTTTTTTAGCTTTTTTAACCCGTTATGAGTTTGTGCTAGTAAACAATGAGAAGTACAGACTTCATTACAAAATCAACTGTAACTTGCTTAGTTTGGAACCAGTTTTCATGAAATTTGGTTTGTTATAAACCTGAAAAACTGGCCATGGTACTAGTTACTTTTTGAAATGCAGTGCAGTTAGTGGGGGGCGATCTAATCAGCTTTATGCCAAAATATTAACCTTCTGAATAGCCACAAATTCCACTGGGACATGCCGGCGCTGCCCTATGGGTGACATCAAGTGTAAATTAATCAAAATTTCAGATTTATTACACAAATGTAGATATCTATCTGTAGCTGCCTGGTTGCTTGTAAAATTAATTTACAAAATGTTGTTAATAAATAATGTTTAAACTACGAATTTTGTACTTATTTATTTATTTATTTATTTATTTATATGTACTTGTTCAAAGTAGTTGGCAGTTGTGGTGGCATTGCAGTAGGTGCTTCACCATCTTTTGTGAAATTACCTGACTGGGCCCTGTTGGTGCCCAGTATGTGCTGGGGCCCCTGTGTCTGTGCTAGAAGCTGTGCTGGATCTGCTTGGCCAAAGGGCTGCGGGGGGGGAAACATGTAGCTGTCGTTGGGCAGGGAGTGTGTGCGTCCCACCGTAGGCTTCCTGACGCTCAGCAGGTTGTCCTTTAGTGGCTCCCCAGTATCAAGCTGCTCTGGCTGGGGAAAGAGAGAGGAGAGTCAGGGTCTCTCTGGAGCTGGAAGGATTGGGGCTTCTCTTTAAATCAAGCACTTTCACACTCTTTCTAAAACATTCACAGTTGATTTCTTTCTAAGACACAATGTGAACAAAGAGGCAGTAGTCATCAGCATACACAGCAAACAGACAGGATCTTTGCACGTTGGAGTTGACTGGCGCAGAGCTGCCACAGATCACAGAAACAAGACCATGCTAGGTGGAAATTTCCAGGAATTTTCTTTTTTTTAACCATTATACTATGCATCTTCTTGCGTCTGCATACACCCACGCAGTAGAGTAACTTTTATGTAAGCTTGCTCCGTGATTGTGTGTCAGCCTGACCCATTACAGAACCACCACAGAGCTACTGGAGCTCCAGCACACTTGACACCCCAGTAGCAAACACACGACAACTCAGATAGGAGTGAAAACTACCACAACGCCAGAGGACAGAAGACAGTACAAACACAGAAGAAGACTGATAGGAAAGGACAACAAGAAAAGACACAGACTCACATGTAAAGCACATAGGAAAGAAGACAGAAAACTGAGGAAAAGGAGGAGGACAGGAAAAGACAGTGAAAGAGGTAGAAGATAGAGGTCATAGAGAAAGCGAGACTACTCTAAGACTACTGGACTGGGAGTTCAGAAGTAATAGTTGATTGATATGGAGATGCTTGCTTACCCGAATTATGCTAAAATAAATAAATACAGCTAGCTAAAAAGTTAACAAAACATTATATGCCCACTAGCTTGCTAAAACATTAACTTTGCATTGTCTGATGCTTTAACTGTCTTCAAGGAACTTGATTATTTTGCTTAATCCATCAAAATATTGAGAAAAAGAAGGAAGGAAAGGGACAGAGAAAGAAAAATAAGAGATAAAGAGTAGAGATGAAGGAGAAAAAACTGCGAACTGGCAGGTGAGGAGGCGCACTACTCTACTGGACTGGACTGGACTGGACTGGAGAGTAACACACATTAGGCTGGAAAGGTGGAATGAGAAAGAGAAGAGAAAGTCGGGGGCACATAGTTAGATTCACCAGGGTCTTTCAACGCCTCTTGTGCTCCTCTACCTCCTCACTCCACTCCATTTCTTTGCATTTGTCCCAGCACAATCCAATTAACAGTGATTTCGTGTCATGTGTTGGCTGGCCTCTGTGCCTGAGACTGATGGTATTGAAATCGATCACACTGCATCGCTGGCCTGGATGTGTGCAGCACGGGCCAAGGTTACAGTGTCCCTCTTAGTCGAAGACGTGTCATCATTAATGAGCCCAACTGGTTGTTAATTATACCCTGACAAACAGATGACATTCAATTCATTTTCAATTTAGAGGGAAGATGTCCTTGATCAATGACTGAGTCCTCTGGGATTGGGTATCATAGAGGAATGTACAGATTAATTCTGCATACATCAGCCTCAACGCATGAGGGGGTGTCCTGCTGTGAGAAAATAATGGACGAGGTGGTGACATGATGTGGTGTTCCTTCCAGCAAGTCCATTATTTTCTAAATCAAAACATTTCAGAGTGCATTATCGTGCTTTTACCATGGTCACTTAATGCACCTGGCTTGATTTGTTATCCATGGGGCATAAATAAAATATTGTTTCCGTTATGTGTGCACTTAAGCACTGATTAATATTGGTGGCTAGACCCTGAATTATGGCTGACGTGTTCTGATATATGATTTTGATTCACACATGCCAGCCAATCAGACATATTCAGGACAAATACATGTATTCCTATATTAGTATATTGATAACACTTTATTTTGAGCTTCTTTCATTTCCTTGTAATTTCCTCAGAAGTTTCCTGTAAAGAATTATGTCACTTGGAATTCATTATAGAGAAAATAGAGCTCTGATAAAGTTGTTGAAGTTTTGCTGTTGTGTGTTGTTTATATCTTATTTATTACTGGATATGTCGAATGTTTGCTTTTGGAAAAAAAAATCCTCTGTTTTCCATGTTCAACTGACCTGCTGTACACGACTAAAATGCAATTATGTAACTGGGAGTGTATCAACTGCACACTGTCTCCATTGTCCCTATAAATAATAACAAATGACATAGTTGTTTCCAGGAATTTTCTTATGAATTTACAGTTACGCATGAGCAACTGTTATTTGTTATTTGACCTGTTTAATAAAGTTTTTACATATTTTCTGTAGACATGGCAGGCTTGGAAATATGTCACAATATGGAAGCTAAATACCTAAATGGACATATCTGTCTATTTTTATAAAGAGCTTGGCCCTATTGGCTGCTAAATGTTGCACTATGTTCAGCTAATTGCTAGACTCACAAGTCTGTCTCTCAACGCTTTGACAATCTCTTAGTATTTGTTGCTAAAACTAGGTGAAACCAATTAGAGACCCGCTAAGCCATGTGCCTACCAGAGTGGAGGGGAAGGCGTTGTGTCCAGTAAGGTATGTCCTTGAAAAAATGTAAGGGGCAGAGGTTTGTTATTGTCCAAGAAATATTTTGCGTTTAAAAATGCCCAGACAATCGGCAGATGGCGAGATCTCCTATCATCTGGTATGGCGAGACAAGCTAATTGCTCATTTTGTCCATCTTCTGTTTGGGGCTGGGTAGATAGTTTACAGTCGATTTTTCATGCGTGTGTGTGTCTTTTTCTGAAAGTAGCTGCCAACTGCAGCCCAAAACAGCTATGACAGTGAGAGTGAATCAAAACGGTAATGTTCTGTGTCAGAAAACCAAAACCATGAGCCGAAAGTTTGTGTAGATTAGTGTCGGGGATAATTCTCTGTGGTTTCACTAGAAAGAGCGACATCTTTCACATGCCAGTGGACAAATGATCTATACAATAATTTGAAAAACTATAGCTGCTTTAAATGTTTTAGCTGTGCTGGGACTACAGGTGGAAATGAGCTGTTAGCTAATTTAACATCCAATAGGTCAGTCTTAGAACATTACACCCCAGTGTGAGAGTAGTCGGGGGACGAGAGGCTTTGGAAGTGCCCTGGGAAAGGAAACACTACAAAATACTGCAGAGAGGGAAGAGGAGAAAGAGGGATGGAGAGAGAGAAAGAGAGGAACTGTCAGTACATTGCATTCCAGACTGGTTAGAAAGAGGGGGTTAATATCGTCGGGGGCCGAGTCGTCTGTCAGAGCTAGGGACCAGGATTTCTCAGAGGCCAGAGACAGAGCTTCCATCTCCGCTAGAGGGATCTAGGCAGGAAGAGACAACGGCTGGTGAGCAGAGAAAACAAAACGCACACACCGAAATAAGGACGCTACACACAGAAAAGACCTGTAGCTAACAGGAAAATACATGTTTGAAACGACACATATAAAACTGGAAGTATGCAGCAGAGCAAAACAACAAGGAGGAAAGACAAAGCAACATTTATAACCACGTGAAATCACATCTCACCTTTAGACTTTCTAAAACTGTATTGTTGTTATTGTATTGTGAGGTTACCAACAGCAGTATTATGTCAGAGTACAGACACACACACACCTACACACACTCTGAAATGTACAACCTTATGATTCTGAACAACGAACAAACTGTTGAACGTGATGAAAATGAGACAACAACACACAAACAAACAAACAAGCAGACGAGGTGATTCATTTACACTGTATGTGTTGTAATGGTGGAGGTTTAAGGTTAATGCCACTAAGACTGGGTTGCACCAACAAAGATTAATGTAAGGCAGATGCTGTTTGCACCCAGGATGGAATAGCCAGTAGGGCTACTGGCACTTGGGACAGAATAGCTAATGTGACTATTTGCACCCAAGGGTGGAATAGCCAATGTGGCTATTTACATCCAGGTGTATATCAACTGCATAATAAAGACAAGCACACTGTATATAGCCAACTGGCTATTTACACCCATATAGCAGAGACAAATCATGATCTTTTCCCAAACCTAAGTTGCTGCTCTTCAAATTATGTCTAAACCTAAAGTTATTATTGTGAGCTAGCCTAAATGCCAACAAAATGTTACATTGTGTGCAAGCTAGCTAAAAAGTTAAAACGTTACATGCTTTGGTAGCTAGCTAAAAAGATTATATAATTTTACAATTCTTGCTAGATAACTAAAAAGTTAACAAAATGTGACACTGTTTGCACGTTAGCTAAAAAGTTAGTTACTGTACTCATGATGGCTCAGCAGAGAAGCTCCCATTTGTTGGCTGAATTAATGGAGCACTACAGTAAAATAATAGAAGACTTAAAAATGGACAACAGCACAGTAAGGAAAACAGAACCTGCCTGGTAGCAACTGGCAGACTGCTTTAATGGAAAAACTGGACTGAAAGCAAGAAACAATATATTATAAAACTCAACCGGGTTGAGTCTGTCCCTTAAAGTTCTTAAAGGAACTTAAGTATTCTTCTCTATGTGTCTCAAAAAGGCAGTCATTTTAAGAAATAACCTCTTCAAGTGTAAGTTTAAAGTTAATACTGGAAACATAATTTAAGAACCTGATTTATTCAGGGTTAAAATGAATCTTTGTTGGTGCAACCAAGACGAGAGATACATAACTAAATTTGGTTTTGGGTTAATTCATGTCACTGAGCTGAATGCTCAGAGCTCTGCAGAGTTTGGCTTCAGTCTTGCAGTGTTTAGAAGCCTTGAGCATCGCTGGCTTCTGTAAGAGGAGCTGCTGTATGTTTGGCCTCATACCTGCTTAACAGGGGAAATGCTGTCTGACAGGAAAATGGGCCATCCGTGCAGCGAGTGACAGCGGCTCAATGGAAAACATTTCTGCTAACGTATCAGGAGGAGAGAGGTGGCCTATGGCATCTAATAATGACATCTCGAACCCATTTAAAGCTTTTAGAAGATGGGGTTTCGCGATGCTAATGCAATTGCTCAAAATTTGCCTTTAAATGAGGAAAAGAGGCACCCAGATGCATTATTCAGTGACTCGGTGATCCATAGCTGAATTGATTGAGCCATTACTCTGCAGACTTGTGTGTAACAGTGTGATCTCCTTGCTTCAGGAATGCCTTTGGTGGGTTACTTTGCTGTGAGTGTTTGGCGATGTAAACACATAAACATGCTGCACACGGACATGCAGACACACAGTTGTGTAGAGGCGACAGAGCAAACTCTACGCCATGTCACTGAGGCTGCTGAACCAGACCAAAAACCTGCCAAGCATGAATGAATATAAGTGAGTGGAGACGTGAGCAGGGGGATGAGATCATAGCTGAGGCGGGATATGACGCACTGCACTGTGGTGGGCAGCGGGGCTGGTTAGAGAGGGAAAAATATTCAGTGTGGAGGAATGCCAGTACAAAAATGGGAATGGCTGTAGGGCTGCACGAGATGTACAAAACAGCGCATTAGCACGCTTTCGCATGAATCTTACCAAATGAAGTTTTTACAGACAATGTGTGCTAAATTCCTGCACAACTTTTACTTTGAAGGCCGCAATGATTCTGTACTCTACAAATGTTATCCATCTTTAAGTCATTTAGTCTGGTATTGACTCATAAAATTTCATTTTTTTCTTAAAACAAGTGGTAAATTCTGCCAATGCTGGTGAGATAATTTCACCTGTTTTCAATCCAAATTCATTGTTCTGAGAGTCAACCGAGCTCATCTCCATACTTGGTGGAGTAATTTGCTTTATTTAAAGGGTCACTTCACCCAAATTAAAAAACAAGCCAACCTATTTTCTTGTGGAAATCAAAAAAATGTTTGGGCAGGATCCCTTCCTGGACTCAGAGGTGCTTGAGGCACTCTTTGTAATCAAAAATCACAAAAAAAATAAATAAATAAAAAAATCCAAGGTACTCTCTTTTCAAAAAAAAAAAAAAAAAAAAAGGTTAAATTAAAAGGGAGTGCCTTGGAGGTTTTTGTGACTTTTAAGTGAACATATTTTCTTTATTAGCTCTGGTACAATAGCACCAAACTTTTCCTGCCTTAGACAAAAACTTGCAACCCCTTATTGCAGTGATTCTCTACCTTTTCATGTTTGTGACCCCCTCAAATCTAAAACAGGAAGACCATGACGTTTCCTTTCACAAACAGACTCAATAAAATCTATTCTGAGTCAAATTACATTACTGGTACAGGCAATGACAATGGCAATGTATAGCCATTCCCCAGTCTAAGTTACAGCCCTCATTTCCCATCATGCCTATTGCTGAACTAAGTAGTTTGCTACTCAGAATGCAAATGTTACTTTTTGTTTGTGTGTGTGTCCATTCAGAACAAAGTGGTATATGTTGGTCATTGTCGTTTTTTGTGCTGATTTACAGTTGTAACCATTATTGAGGTGGCTGTTACATTTTTTGAGACCAGATGTACAGTATTCTGCATATTTTTGAACAACCCACAGAAATTTTCCTGCAAACCCCATAAGGTTACCGACCCCCAGGTTGACAACCCCTGCCTCATCAAATGTTTATGACCCTGTTTGAAATGCATCTTGGGTGATCGGATCACAAGTGGACATACCGTGACCAGTCTACTCACTTTATGTGGGACAGCACAGCATTTTTATCCTTCATCTGACCGTCCTACATATGTATATGATGTCCCCATTTTTATTGCCTCTTGTTTTCAAAAGTCAAACCACTGAGATAGACATTTTTCTAAAATCTTTGTCCCACATATGGTTTGTCGGGATCTGGTCACTGTAAGTGGATGGCACTAAAAACAAGTGTAAATGACCACTGAGACAAAATGTGGTCTGATGACTCGAACCACTTGCAGAGGTCTGGGATGCATTACCACATATCTTTTTTCTTAGCTAGCCCATGTGAAACAGATCTGGCACTTGTCTGGAGACAGACTGACATAGCAACTATGTGCAGGGCCCCTTTGACCTTCCTGCAGGAGGGACATAGGCAGTAGTGACATCTGAACACAAGCAGTCAGCTGGACACCTTGGAGATAGTAAACACAGTGTGGACGGTGATGTTCTTGACTGTCTACTTGTGTCCGGATCACTGAAATGCATTTTAAAACCAAGTGCAAACAGGGTTTAAGAGTTGAGCTCCCAATCCACAGCTTGCAAGGGATAGCATGTTCAAGGAAGAAAACTTATTTTCCAACTGACCCTAATATGCTAAAAGACATATCCCACTAACTTGGAATATGCAATTTCTTTGGGGAATTTGGGTGAAGCAAACCTTTAAAGGCACCATCATGTATTTTAAGAAAGTTTTTACATGAAACTACATTGAAAACAAGGGATATGGTTGGATTTTTGTGTCAAGGAAAACAAGAATTTTTCAGAATTTTGTTTTTGATAAAATTAACTGTCTTGCTGTTTTCATTTTCTCATGATTACTTGTGCAGCCCTACACATTGGGAGTAAAATAAGACTCAGTGGACGTATGAAATGGAGGGAAGTGAGTCATCATTCTGCTGATTATTGACCTTCTTTTCGCTGCTGTGCTTGCTGGGCTTGGGGGGCAGTGCGTAGTAGTGGCAGATAGAGCCAGACAGGTTGTCCATCAAACTCAACTCTCCCTCCATTGAACCCTGGATGACCAGGGAGACCGAGTCAAACTGCGCTCTCCGCTGGACAAACTTTGATAATGCAGAGAGGATAGAAAAAGAAAGAGGAGAAAGAGAAACAGAGAGAAACAAAAGGGACGGGAGTTGTGGAAAAAGACAAGGACATGGGGGAAGGAAAGACAGGAGTCAAGACAGAGACAGGTGAATAAATATGGAAAGAAAGAATGGATCACAAAGAAAGAAAGGGAAGGAAAAGACAGTCAATCAAGTAGAAACAAACAGGTATACAAACGGAAATAAGACAAAAAAACATCCAAGTAGGAGAACTAGCACGCCTTAGTTTGTATCAGTGCATAGCAACTGAATCATCCTCCTAACCAACATCCAGCACAGTTTCTTTGTGTTATCATTTATTTCCACAAGGGGGCACTACAACACCGCAGTAGAGCTGCTTTCCCACAGGGCTGCAGAAGAGACTGCAGCTCAAACCACACGTATTGGAAGAGCGGCGGAGGAAGACGGATAACATCTTAGAGGGAGAAAACATAACGACAGCAAGACCTCTATTTCCTATCCCCAAAAAGTTCCCCGCTGTCTGGAAATAGCTGTTGAAGTGAACAACAAGGCCCTGTGGTCCAGCTTTCCCATGGCACTGTGACCTCTCTATGACTGGCATGTCCTCTACAGGGAGCAGCTACACACACACACACACACACACACACACACACACACACAAACACACAAGCTGTAAACCATCCTGATGTAGGTCAGTATGGGTTACACAGAATAATAAATTTGCATATCCAGAACATTTTCTGGATAAATTATTATCATAACAATGCAATTACTTTCAAACAAGTGTCTAATAAGTGAAGAGAATGTGTGTGAAAAACAGTCAATTTTGGACACATCACAAATAAATCTATGCACTTCTATTTTGAAATGATGCCAGAATGTGTGATGGATATGTCCTAATGTGGCCATATCCGCTATAGTGTGTTTACATATGGAATAAAGTGAGTACATTAAGACAGTGAAGGAACATTCCTCCCAAGATATCCATTATTTCACATACCATCCAACATGCTCAGCATCTCTCAGCACGGGCAGAGAATTAACTAATGGTTTGGACCAGAGTCAGAACTAATGACCAGAGATGTGGAGGGGGGTCATCTGACTGGCTGCACAGCCTGGCCCCCAGCAGGAAGTGACCTCGGAGCATCTGTCATGTCACACGGGATGCTGCGTGGACCACTGAGAATCGAAAGATCTTACCCAGACGTTATCCAAATGTGTTTCGCACTTTTTTGTAAATCTCATCAGCACTGAGACAAAAGTGTGATTGTTTTTTGTTTTTTTTTAGTTAACTTTATGATATCAATTGTTCTTTTTGTTGTATTACTTGCAGTGTAACTCAAGGATTGGTCCTTGAGCCATTATTATTTTTGATTTATATTAATGATTTCTGAAATATTTCTGTCTAAAGGCCTTTACACACCAACAACAGTGCAAAAAAAAAAACAAGTTGTAAATGTTTCAGAGGTGATTTGGCCTCAGGATCACCCAGCTGGAAGTTCAAGGACATTTTACGTAGACTGTTGAAGCTTGATATCCACACCACTGGCAAACTCATGTGCTATTCCTCTTTGAAACTGTTGTATCTTTTAAAATTTTTGAAACTTTACAGCAGAGTTCTGTGAAACAAGTGATGCTGTCAACGACAGCAACATGCCATTTTAATTGGTCAGATGTGTACATGTCTTTTGAACGCTTGTACTGAGTGGATACAGGTTCAGAAAAATATTATTAACATGCAAATGAACTGCATGAAAAATCTGGTGTGTAAGGGCCTTAAGGTATTATTTGCAGATGACACAACTTTTTTATTCTCAAAAAGATCCTGGTAAATAACTTAAGTCTTAAATCAAGAACTCATTAAGATGGTAAGATTGTTTTTATCTCCTCATTGTTATCCTTATGGATTATCTTTGTAAATATCCCACTGATCATTAGTTACTTAATTACTTTCTTTATTTGTATATATGGATGTCTCCTAATGTGTGCGATGCTTATCCTTTATTTTTCGTCTTCTTTTTTCCCTTTCACTTTTTTTCAGCATTTTAATGTATTTTTCTCCTCCTCTAATGAATTAAATTATGCACTGGAGAGTGCCTGGATTTTTTGCAACTCTCCATCAGTACATTCTAAGTTGTATCTTTTCTATATGTGTGACTAAATAAATATAAAATTACATCAAATCCTCAGGGATATTATAATGTATCAGTAGTAACTAAACTACTTTGGGGTCAACAAGGAAATATTTATATCATTCTGATTGTTTTCTGTTCTTTGTTTTCAGTGAAAGTTTCTGAGAACATATGAAGGAGCCATGGTGAAAGAATGCTTTCAAAATCACAACCAAAAAGACAGTGTGCACAGATATAAATAATGTACAAGCAACACAGAAAAGATCAATCACCTCCAGTGGGGGATCCAGGCATGAAGCAGGGTCTGCTCTGATGTTTACAGAGTCTCTGGTTATATCAGCAGTTGGTGAGTCCATAGGACCGTCCCTTTCCCGCTCCCTGTCTCCTCCTCCGGCGGACCTCCAGGGGGAACCCCCAGAACTCGACCTGTCCATGCCCGGTGCCAGAGGGTTGAGCTGGGGTGACCTTGTTGCCATGTTTGCCGCTTCACTCTGGAGCCTGTCCTCCAGCTCCAGCTCTGCCTCCAGCTCCGCCTCCTCCTTGGCTTCCTTGTTGCTCTCCTCTAGGTGCTTCATCAGAACAGCAATGACAACGTTGACCAGGACAAACTGAGCGGTCAGAACGAAGGAGACGAAGTAGATGGGAGAGACCACAGTGTTGTAGCAGGTGCTGGTGTCATTTGCACAGTCCCTTAATGTGTCCTGGGCAAAGTGTGAAAACATGATATGAGCACATTGGCTTAAGTTTTACCAACTAACAACCAAACATGACATTGATACTGGATAATTCTACAAAACACTTTCAATATAGTGACTGTTTTGAATGCCTGATGGTTATGTATTCTAGCTACACTAGTAGCATGGTTTTAGAGATCTCAAAGCCAGTCAGTCAGTCTCAAATATCTCAACCATTATTGGAAGGAGTGCCTGTTCAACCTGCTGCTGTCTGGACAGAGATACAGAAGTATCCACTGCCAAACCACCAACTACAGAACAGCTTCCCTCTGTAGATATAAAGAGCTAATTCTGAGGTATAAAAAACACATCAATTCTTACATTCAGGTGATTATACACACTTTTAATGTTATACTCTATTCTTGCCATATTCTGCCAATAATTCCACATAAACACAACAGACCTTTAAAAATGATCAAAAATCAATACCAACTGCAATGAAACATTTTACTGTGATAGATTTTGCAGCTATATCACCCAGCCCAAATTGTTTTAGCGTTAATTAACAAACGTTAGCATGCTAAGATGATAAAGTTAGATGATGAATATTAACACTGTCACTGTGAGCATGCAAATGTTAGCATTTAGCTAGAACAGCCTCACGGAGCTGCTAGCGTGGGTGCTATATACACGCAAGGATAACTCCAGCTGAAGTATGGTTAAATTTAGGGAAAGATCATGAAGATGGAACAAGAGCCCTAAAAATGGGACATAAAGTCAGTTCTCTGTGTGAAAGTCAGATGCACTATCCTGCACATCCATCAGCATGACCTCCACACTCTTACTTTCTGCCTCATTATATAAAGGGCACACCACTACTACTGGCACTGAACGTTGGCATTGAACTTAAGTGTGTTGCATAATTGTCCAATATAAATGTGATTTGTAGAGATACTGGCCTGAAATAGAACATAGAGACATGACAAACAACCATATAAAAGTGTTGGAAAGTTAGATTAGTTATTTTAAGCTAACTGGCAACTTAGTTTATGAATTGTCTTTGAGCCAAAATGTGAACAAATCTAGTGCTAAAAGAGTTCAGGTGGAAAGAATCAGCTTTTGTAAATGCAATGGGGAGGTGCAGCACTGATTTGCATTCATCTGAAAAAACTGGTTAGGCTAGATTAAGCTGAAGTATGTGTACGGATGTTTTCAGGAAACAAATGACTGCATTGTTAGTTTTACCTTCATTATGCCATTCCAGTTGTCTCCTGTGGAAACTCTGAACAGCAGCAGAAATGCCATCCCGAAGTTTTTGAATGTGGCATAGCGCCCCAGACCTTCACATTGGTGCACCTCATCGCAAACTGGGGAGACAAGGAGGAGCAGGGAGGCGATGAATGTCCAGACAGTAAAAGAGAGACATATAGGTAGAGCGATATAGGTCAGTGATGATAACCACATTACCACGGTCATTTGAAGCCTACTGCATGGATGAGCTCATTACCCTGCTCACAGCAAATTTTATTTTGAAGGACCAATCTCATGTTTAGATCAGTGCATGGATCTATTATTACAATGCATCTGAACGCTTCTGAAATGAGCCAACGTTGTAAAAGTACAACGCTAGTGTTAGCATTAGCATTAGCTTAACTTTAGCCTTTCCTGCTCAGCTTTGTTTGGGGCTAACCACCCTCACTTTTTTTTAGCAGTTTGGAAACAACACACAAGACTTTTCTTGGTCCTGAGAACATTAACCGTACATTTACTGCCAGACCGCCAACTTACTGATCTCCTCCACTAGTAGCAATGTCACTCATCTGCTGCTCGCTCTAACAAATTTCCCTGCCACACACACTTAGGTACGGCCCTATGTCTTAAAGGAGCTATGCTACTTTTATGACAGTATACTTCCAAGTCAGTCCAATAAAATATAATTATCAAGGCAGCTGCGGTGAACTGCCATTCTGCAGGGATATGCTGCTTTGTCACTGCAGTAAGAAAAAATCCATACTGTCACAGTCTTGGATAGATAGAGACTTTCATGGCTTTTTAGTTGTCACAATATATGGCATTACAATGAAATAATAATTATTATTATACTATTGTACTACTTGAAAGCTACTAGCTTCAATTAGACATTAGCAAGGGAAATCTATACAGTATTTCCACAAAGGGTTTTAGAAAGCAATTTACATCAGATAGATTAAACCCACAGAGGGAAGACCTGAATACTCGATGCATGCCTGAATGGTATGTATGTGTGTGTAATCTTTGTTTGTGCTTTGTCTGGTTTGCTTGTATGCATGGCGCATGTGTCCTTACTCAAGTTACCAAACAGCTCCACTCCCAGCGCAGCAAAGATAAAAAAGAGTAGCATGAAGAGAAGACCCAGATTCCCCACCTGCAGGGAGACAACGGGAAGAGAGAGGGATTAGTCAGAGGAGAGAAATCTGTGGCAAAATAAACTAATAATAAGGGACAATAAACAGCTCATTCCAGTGAGAAAATAAAGAGAGGGCCGTGACGAAGCAGCCAAGAGAAAATGTAAGCTTTGACTATTTGCTAAACCACACCCCGAACAGCAATTGTCCAATCATAGTTTAGCAACTAGAAGTAGGCACAGCAGGCCTGTCAAGCTCTTGATTTCCCTGTGGGTTGAAGCGGTGAGCATGAGGTTGCAGTAAAAGAGATACTCAGAGTTTGGATGACAGTTTCTTGTTTTTATCCTCTCTAAAACCAAAAAGTGTAAGGAATGGATTAATCAACTATAACAGACTGCAAATGTTAGCATGTTTGACCAACTAGCTTACTGCCTACAGTAATACACTACCACTTTGTACTACATTACTCTGGGGATCACAGATTACACTAAACACACACTAGACCCACTGATGACTGGGTCATCCACTACATACATTATTTCCTCACTGTGTGGGCGCTGTTCTGGGACACTTCTAGACACCATGGTGAACAGACATTCCAGTTTGTCCAGAACAGTCTTGTTATTGGATGTCCTGAGTCCCAACAAATATCTGTAAAACACTAAAATGTCCTGATTTTCAACATTCACTACAAAATTGTCTTGGTCCACTCATTATAACTTACCCAATATAAAAATATAAATAATGCACTACACGTCAATCTATCAATCAATCAATTTGTCATTGTCAAGACTGATGCTAGCCTATCTTGCTAGCAAGCCTCACAGGCTTTGATGCTTGCCTATGACTTGCTAACAATTAGCTGCCATGCCAAAGAGAAAGGGCTCCAGAAGGCTCACTCCTTCCTTAATGAAGAATCTGGCAACAAAAAATTACAGCGCTGATAGCATCCAAGGTGTTGAAAGGTGCATTTGCAAACTGGTAAAAAAATTGTCGCCATCCTGATGGAAATAGCTGTGGTGTGTGCATAAATACATACATGTGGGGTTTCGAATACGGATCTCAGAGTGGGGTCCTCCTATCTTTAGCAGCTCTGTTCTGCTCTAATGGATCTGGGTAATTTAGACTATAGCAACTGCTACTTAATTTGTTATCCTTAACCTTTATTTCCACGCCTTCTATATGTATCATCAACTGGTAAAAATGTTGACTTTTTCCCAAGTAGCTTTCGCCTCTGTCTTTTAGCATGATATTGAGTATGTAGCCATATACCATTTTGCAGGGTTTATATTTTAAAAGTCAGCTGAAGACAGTTAAAAGTCATGGGAGTTAGAAAGGGCATTTAAATCTATTCTGCATCTATTCTTTATGCTAACATTGGCTTACATAGCTAGCTAGCTGCAACAGAAAAAATGTGCTAGCAGCTGTTGTCATTTCAGCTGACAAAATTAAATGAGCTTGAAATGAGATCGCTTTTGTCTACCTCTGTCTGAAATCAAGGACCCAAAATTAGCAAGATTTGCAGGGTGTAAAAAAACTGTCTCCGTAAACCACATATGTGTGTGAAAGACACAAATGAGTACAAGAAGCAAAATCTGAATAGAAATACGAGAAGCCAATAGTGTGGCTGATCCTGGTGAAAAAGATCATAGGGAATAACTGCTTTACCTTCATACAGAGGTGGGTTTGGGTAAGGAAAAGCTTTCGGGTTTGCTGCTACTACTGCTGCCAGTGCTAATCAGCATGTGGCAACCTGCTCACACCCCCACCATCGCCTATTATCGGATTTATTAATTATGAACACTTCTGACAAGCTCGAGGAGGAATGACAGACAGAGGTAGTATCAAAGACTGCTGCGAACATAGGACTGTGTGTTATTTTTTCTCTCAATTCTAACACTGCCGAAGTTGTTCTAATTTACCAACTCCACCACCCTCAAATCCACCCACCATCGTTCAAAACAAAACCTCAAGCTACATTCCCTTCCCAATCTCTGCAGGTTGCTGGTTATGCAAATAAGGGCCTCTTGAGTCGGCAAAAAGCTCACGGGAAACAACAGCACCCTTTAACAGAAGAAAATGCACGAAAAAAGAAATGCCTCCGGGATGTAATTTTAGGGACAGCTTCTGTGGGATGTGTAAGGAAGTGAAAGATCCACGGAGGAAAATACAGAGGAGGAAGGAAAAGAGAATTCAGTGGCTTCGGTGGATGTTATTTAACAGCGTTGACTGTGTACCTGAGGCAGGGCTTGCATAACGGTGTCCAGCAAAGCTCTCATCCCCCCCGCCATCTTCAAGAGCTTCAACACTGCGGGGACAGAGAGAAAATGAAAAAGTGTCCAACCAATATTAAGATTGTTCAGTCTTACATAACAGGACAGGGACCTGTGCCATCACGCCTTCTGCGAAAGTGAAAGGACTCAACATTTTCCTTACTTACAAACTAATCCCGTTCCATTAGTGTGGTCACAGGTTTCCTTTCATTGAACAACATTAAGCTTTCAGATAGCCTGATTGAGGTCATATCCTACTGATTGGGGTTGCAGTTTGTGGTCACTGGTATGGCGATGGGGTACCAATGGAGGTACACCAAGACTGATAGATAATGAATAATAATGAATGGAATAGTAAAGATGCACAAAAAAGAGTTTTTCTTGGCTTGGGTTAGTGACTTCCATGAGTCTCTCCGGGTTACCTCACAGTAACAAGGAAACAAGCCTAAGCCAAGAAATGGTTTCAACTAGGGGTTTTGTGATGTAGCAGTACTGACGATAACCGTAAGATTTTAAAAAATGAAATATTCATATCCGATCAATAATACACATATGATAATTTAGATCTTTAGGTTTAGGAATTTAGGTCTTTTGGGACTTTTTTTTATAGTTCATCTGGTCGCCTTTTTACCATACGTTAATTGTTATTGCACTTTTTGTATACTTTTCTACAGTTGTAGTTAGAGACTCCCTCCACTTCAGTACATTTATAGTTTGAGTGTAATTTATTTGCTAAAAAAGAGACAAAGTACACAATAAACAAAGTTAAAAGATGATGTTTTTTCCTAAATTTTGTATTGCAATAATATGTCATGAATTGCTGTGGCCACAATGATTGTATAGTGAAAATCTGATATTGTGACAGCCCTAGTTCCAACAAGTAATTATCTGTAAAAAAAGCGCAAATTGTCAATCCTACATTTTGGGGTGTTTTTTGGTGTAGGTCTAACAAACAAGATATGAAGTGTTAACTTTCTCCCTGTATCCATGCTTCGTGCTAAGCCAAGCTAACTCGCTGTTGTCTTAACCCTTACATTGATATTAGTCAGAAAATGCTGCTTGTTAAATATGTATGTTTACCAGCAGATTAAAATCTTGAGTGTCAGTGAGTCTTGTCCTTACATAATCCCATATGTCTTTGTGTTTATACTCAACATTCCCATGGAAATGGTCTGGTCTGGGAATATGTGATAAACAACAGCAAAAGAAGAAGCAGCTCAAGGGTCGTGTGGTCTGATGCCGAGGTAAAACTGGTACTACTGTCCTCCAGTAGCTATTAAATTTGGCATGTGGGATGCTGCTGGGCAGTAGCAGGGTCCCATTTCATAGCTAATATATTACATGGTATCAGACTGGTGCATAGACTTGCATACTTGTTGATGCCCGAAGCCACAATTTAGGCTTCCTGATACTGGCGTCAGTATCAGAACGACCCTGGTACAAAGTTCTAATTCAGTTCAAACACAGCTACTTTTAGGCAGCTCAAAAAGTTTAAACAGCAGAAACATTAGAGGAAGATGGAACTTGTACGTTGGCGAGGATGATGAAATGAGATTACAATGGAGCCAGTGTGTGAACGTAATCCAACTAAATCACATCTGCATGCTGTCTGAATATGAGATGCATGGTGATGCCAGAGAGAAAATGGAGCCACTTACTGTACCCACCCAAATCACAGTGTCAAACACACACACACATCACACACAAGATCACGTGTGTGTGCCTGGTTGTCTGTGTGACAGTAATCAATAACGACTTCCATGCTACTTCTTTTATTACACATTCAGTAATCAGACAGAACAGATGAGGTTCCCTCCTGCCTGTCTTATCTCCTCTTTCTCTCTGCTCCCCTCATCTCTTCCTCCTGTTTCCTCTCCTCCGGCCTTCTCTTATCTTTAATTACCTGGACAAGTAATCAGCCTGAAGCACGCGGGCAGTTTGGCTTCTCCTCTTCCTCCTCTTCCACTCCTGCCAAATCCATCTCTCCTCCTCCACCCTTCTCCACCGTTTATTCTCTCTTCAGATATGCCCTACGCTCTCTGTCTGTCTCACCCTCCAACATACCTTCCATTCATTCATCCCTCATTATCCTCATCCTCTTCATCTAAACCTTTTCGGCCTCTGTGCCAGCGACAGCCGTGGCCATCCCATTCCTGTGAACGTGATATTTCAAGAACGCCTCTACAGATTCTCTTCGAATTTGGCACAAATGTCCACTTCGACTTAACAATGAATTGATTAGAATTTGGAAGTCAAAGGTAAAGGTCGCTGTGACCTCACATACGTCCCATTTTCGTGAACACAATATCTCAGGAACGCCTGGAGGAAGTCTCTTCAAATTTGGTACAAACATCTACTTGGACTCAAGGATGAACTGATTAGATTTGGGGGGTCAAAAGTCAAGGCCCTTGTAACCTCATGTCCATCGCATCCTTGTGAACGCGACAGAGGAATTTCTTCAAACTTGGCACAAATGTCACTTGGATTCAAGGATGAACTGATTAGATTTTGGTGGCCAAATGTCAAAGGCTAAGATCACTGTGACCAGTTTACATCCATGTCTATAATACATGCAGATGTAGTATATAGACATGAATGTCAGCTGAAACTTGACTGGTTGGCAGAGGCATCCAACCGTTTTGTGGCAATTCTAGTTTCACTCTAACATCAATTGCTTCTCATTCCAACTTCTTTCCATCTTCTTCTAATCTATTTTCAGGTCAGAAGTTATTCATCATCCTTGCCTCCTCCTCTCCTCCCTCCCTCCTCTCATTTATTCCCTCCATACCTAGACTCGGTCCCTAGCAGCTTAATTCACTTACTGTCATAATATGTCTTGGCTCTCCTCCACCCTCAGCTATCTTTCCTCACCTCTCTCAGTCTTTGTCTCTATATTTTTCTCGCTCTCAGTGCTGTGTTTGTCAGCTGACTGTGTTTCTTGGTGCCATCTGGTCGACTCACACCCTGCCCGAACCCCACTGAGACCCGCCATGCAAAAATGACAAAGAGGGGAGTCCCAGGGACGTGGCTGTTTTACAAGGCATCTTAAAAATGCAGCACCGTGAAAGAGAGCAGAGTGTGTACGTGTCTGTGAGGGAGTGTGCCGGGGAGGGGATGGGTGGGTGGATGGATGGACGGGTGAATGGGCAGGGCGAGGGGCAGGGAGTTCATACCTCGTGCAATCCTCAGCACTCTCATAATGCGGATGATGGTGGGGTTGATAGGCAGAGAAGCCTCCTCAATCTTCTCTAGAGTGATGCCCATGATGGACAGCAGCACGATGACCAGATCCAGCTGGTTCCACCTACACACAGAGACACACATTCATCATTCTTGAACACAGTTCCTACAGAACTTCTTGTCACTTAAACTTGCAATGCAACTGGCTGCAAAATCTGATCTAAAAATGTTGTCAAAATCATCAAATTCATCAGTCATTTCTTTGAGTACAGAGATGTGAACTCAAGTCAAACGACCTGGGCTTGAGTCCAAAAACAGTCACAAATCCGATGACGTTAGACTTGACAAATCATTTTGAATAATAATGTGTCTTCACTTGGTCTTAAGAGCACTTAGAAACACAATCTGTTGAGAAACGAGCCAAATCAGTTTATTGCGTTTGCTGGCAAGAAGCTCATTGCCTTTGATTTACCTTTGTCAAGAGTTAGATAGGAAGAATGATGTCACCGTCAGAGAAGGTTAGCTAAGCTTAGCATAAAGGCTAGAAACAGGGAGAAACAGCTAGCCTGGCTCTTCTTAAAGGCAACAAAATCTAGATACAAACACCTCTAATGATTAATTAACAATTTACATCTAAATAAAATGAAACAACAAAAGTTGGGGTTTTCTGTTTCTTCGCCAGGTGCAGTGATTTCCTGGACTTTGCACTCATTGCTTGGCAATCTCATGATATAATGTGATAGAATTATATAATAATATAATTAGTGGCTTAGAGGTGCTATAGTTTTGGTAGATTTTGCTTCTGCCAAAAAGAGCCAGTGTTAATGCTATGCTAAGCTAATCATCTACTAGCTCTGGTGTCATCTTTTGGTAAAGACGTACAAGTGTTCTCAATCTTCTCATCAGACTTTCGGAAAGTGAACAAATGTTGTCCAAATTTGAAACTGCTGATTTATGTTGTAATGTGGTGATTGCCAATTTTGTGCTGATTTATAGTTTTAACCATTAGTGATGTGACTGTTACATTTCTTAAAACCAGCTGTATTTTGCATATTTTTAGTGCTTGTCCCCCATGTTGAATTTCTTTAAGGAGCTGATGTCACTATGACCTGCTTCTCAGCTCTCAATCTGTTTTTTCTCCACAACCGTGTGGCGACTCCCAGAAATTATCCCAAGACTCCCTTAGGGGTCCCAACCCCTAGGTTGAGAACCACTGGTCTCAGCAACAAAAATATTTAGTAAGGTTTACAAAAAGATAATTGTTTGGGTTAAAATAAGTACAATTTAATATACATAAGATAACTTCTATGAGTTAACATTCAGGAAAGTTTTAAATGTTTCCCAGCTGATGTATGTTATGTAAACCGGTCTCCTGGGTGAAAGTTCAGTCTGTCCAAATCCATCCACCCCACCTCCTTCATATGCAGACTTTCTTGCTTGTATGCCAGATCACCTGAATTCAATGGCACAATAAAACATAATGCTAGAGGGGCACCTTGAGAAATGATGCCACAGGGGTTCCCTATAGGTGTCATAGCTTGAAGCATAGGGCCACTGACCAAGCTGCCATATTTGATGCACTGGGAGTCAGAACAGGCTGACATATAGACTTTATCAGGAAGATAAAGATGAAGTCCTGTGTTTCATTAATCAGATTTCTCCACATCCCTGATGATCGAAGTTGATTGGTTTTGTTAATGCACATGCTTGCTCATTCACAGTATATTAACCTTCACTCATTATTTACAACCAAGCCTACAGGGGTGAGTATTTGACACTCAAAAGACAGATTTTGTGTTCAGTATCACTGTGATCGTGCAGAGAGTACAGAATAAAGCCAAAACTCTAGTCATACACAATTAACTAATCACATAAACTTAATTTTCTGGATGCATGGAAGCGTGCAGTCTATTTCAGTGTTATGAGGCTGATTAAAAAAAAAGCAGCAATGCTATAATTTCATTTTAGTATATCATAAAGATAAATGTAGTACACTCAGATGAGGAATCAGCAGGCTACTTTCCTTCCCAGATACTGTGACTTGTGAGATCAAAGTGTTGGGACCAAATTTAATTTTCCAGGCTCTGTGCAATAAATGTGCAGTGAACAAAGTGTTTGGAACAGAAGGAGCGTGTAAAAAGTGAGTAAAGACAGTGGTGGGTGGTCATACTAATCGGTTTTGTCAATTTTCTTTGTTTCTTTTCCACGAGTAGGTTTCCCTCTGAGTTTGAGTGTCCATTCTGTAGTTTATCCCCCATATCCTCATTTAGCACTCAAAGAACAGGAATCAAAACAAGAATATCAACTTAAAGGAATAGTTCAAACTATTTAAAGTGACGCTGAATGAGCTATATCCATACTATTCATTCATATTTAATTATCCATACTACAGATGAAAAATTACAGATTTTCCCATGGAGTTTGGAGAAATATTTTGCCTCTCCTAGCAAGGTAAATCGATGAAAATATTCTAAATATAGCACACAATTAATCTGATTCTTTTTAGGTTGATAAAAGATGCTCTCCTGCTCACTACGGACAAGTACCTCATACAACCAGACTTCAAAACATCCAAGCTTTTCCATTAAAATTCATCTAGACTGTCACATGTTTCAAAGTTGTTCTTACCTGTTTGTGTGTACCTGTGCATGTGTGTGTGTGTGAACTGAGTAAATATTAAAGCGTACCGCTGCCAAATCCAATAAGGGTAATGGTCTACTCTGGCAAAGAGAATGGACATCGTGGAGCCCTTGGTGGTCAGCTCTGGTCCAACAACATGATGCCTCCAATGAGGTGTGTGTGCGTGTGCGTGCGTGTGTGTTATGTGTGTATTCAGGTGATGTGTGCTAGCATATATTTGGGCGGTTGTGATTGTGTTTGTGCATTATTGTGTGGTTTTCAGCGGGACGCCAGGGATTTCAAAGCTATGAAATCATCTAAGGCAGCGTGTTTTATGGGTGTTTAACGAGGCCGTTTGTATTCATACAGGCCTCACTGAGAACCATCCACCGGAGCACCTTAGAAAAAGCACATTTAAGTCTCTGAATGCTGCCTCAGATTTTCCACATGACTCAGAGGTTAAAGAACGGTACCTTTAACCACCAATCTATTATAATATTGCATCCAGTAAAATGTCAAAAGCCTAAACTGGGAGGTAAATGTTTATGCAGGGATTCTGTCTGATCTGTGTCCAAGATTTGTGGGAAAGGTCATTACTGTGGGGAGCACGGCAGTTTATTTGAATACTGACTTGTCCTTGAAGAAGCGCCGGAAGCCAAAGGCCACCAGCTTGAAGACGGACTCCAGAACAAAGATGAGGGTGAAGATGTAGTTACAGATCTTCAAAGCCTCGGTCAGCTCCTGAGGATGTGAGGGAGAGAGATGTTAAAGATTAATAAACCGCGCAAGTACCCATCTTAACAAGGCAGTAAACCTTGAATTACATTTTCTGTTATCTTAGCAGTGTAAGCTGTGGCCTTAATGAAATGCACTGAAACTGCACTGAAAACCAATGAAAAGACCTCACTCTTTTGCCAGTTTTTTATCACTACACCTAAAGGAGAAGTATGTAACAACTGTGCATCCAAAAATGAGTACTGCAGTCCTTTAGCTTGAGCCATAGATCGCATATTAAATAGGTTGAAATTCATTTAATATACGATCTATGGTTGAGGCGAGTTGTTCCCCCTTGGCCCCTCCTCCCCAGACTCAGGGAATCTCAGGCAGGCTGCAGGAATGTTGCAGGAGTGCAAGGCAAGTTCAATATTACACTTTGACAATGATGAGTGACGGCGAGTCCTATGCTGCAAGCTGATCAGCTGTTCATTGTCTGTCAATGTAGAGCTAACCCCGTTATCCCGAAAACAAAAGCCCACTACTCCGCTGCTGCTACTCTGCTGCCTGCCAGACTCCATTAACATGTTGCTCACTCAAACATTATAAACATCTTTTCCACCTAAAAGATTATTAATGATTTCTGTGACTCAGACACTAACCTGTTCAGTAAACATTCTGCATGAATTTGAGCTCTAATTACACTGCTCTAACTCCTTTAATGACTTGCTTTGGTTTATATTTTTGCTGTGTAAATATACAATTTTCCTTTTACAGCCTTTGCATGAAATACCAAAAGGTCCTTATTGTAAACTCTGTCCTCTTCTCCAGAATTAGCCATTCCATTAATAGATCACTCGCATGGCCCCTCCGCTCCTCCCTCCCTCATTCTCTAGCAAAAGGCCATTAGAATCAAAGTGTCCATTTTTGCCTGTGGGAGAAGTCACAGTGCGCATCTGCATGTAAAAACTGACCTTTAGCAGCCAGGCAGGGAGAGAGCTAGTAGTCAACAGGGATTTCACTAAATCCTCACTGGTGGCACTTCATCGCAGCTAGTTCCAGTTCGTGATACATCACTAACACCCACTCTACCCCATTCCTATCTACAGTGCGTTACCTCCTTATTTGTCCAATAACCTTTTATTTATCTCAGTTTTTATTCTGCTGCATCTCTTTGTCTTTTATACTCTTGTGGAATTTTGCTAAATACAGTCTTTCCCTCCACCGCCCTCAAACATATTTTGTTCTACCTCCACCTCTGGGTTCTGATCAGGCAGGTGGTTAACAATATGCTAAAGCGACAGAAATATTTCTAAAATGAGTGGAAGACAAATCCCAGCTGGAACCCTTGCCTGGTGGTGATTAACATATGGGCTATAAATCCTCAGTATCCAAACCAGACCTTGGTTATGGATTTGTACTGGGTTTACCAGATGGGTGAAATTTGCAGTACCCCATGTTACCTTAAATTTATGGAGTTTAAAGCCTTCCTAAACCCTTTTAATATGTCTTCCTGTCTTTTATTGATTGTGCATTAATCTCATATTCATTGTTTTGACCTCCCTTTTATAGTCCATCATTGCCTTTTATACCAGGCTTTTACAATTCTTACTTCCATTTCCTTTTCTATTGAGAAGATCCCTTTCTCATGCTTGTTTAAAGACCTAGTAAGGTAGTTTTGAAAGGTTATTTTTTATTATTCTTGATATTTTATTAGCTTGTATACCTGCCTATCAGAAGCCTCATGAAGTCATAGACCTGGTGTTTCAGGAAGATTAAAACTAATATTCCAATGACATTCAATTTAAAAGGCAAATGTACATTACATACTAATCTTTTTCAGAATAAACTGATGTTTTGACCTTGTATCTTAAACCTTTTCATCCCGAAACAGTTTTAAAATATTTGCCAGAATTTAGTATTTTCTCCTGAATTGTATTTGTGGTGGAGTGAAAATGTCTTTGACACAACCAGACTGTAGGACAGAGTCAGTTATGTCTTTTTGGGTTAGTGTAGGTCTGACAGTATGCAAACAAACATCATACCAAATGTCAGATATATGATTGTAATATCGTTTCCATCTAATTGACCTTTGCCACCCCCTTTTGCTCTGTCCTCCTGTAACTAACTTTCTCAACTTTCTTCCCTACCTCTAAAAGCGACATATGTGGTTACATCTCCAGCAAATTAGCCCTTTTGGGGGGAAAATTAGGATGTTTTTTCAGTTTTTTGCCATCTCCATAAACATTTTCGACTGTGATGCTTCAAAATGCGCATTAAAAATATGTTGATGGAAACATGACTGTTGACTGACCAATAACACGAACACTGGCAATCTTTTGAAATGATCATTCAAGCTCAGGTATGAACATTTAAAGGAAATAATCCCATGACCCCACCCCACACCTATGACATCTGACCTCAGGCTGCTGGTAGTGCTCCATGGACATGGCGATGACGTTGAGCCCTATGACGACGGTGATGAACAGGTCCAGGTAGTGGCTGGTGCACATCTTGTGGATGAGGAGGCGGGTGGGAGAATAATCGGAGTAGTAGGGCTTACTCTGAGCTTCTGTTGGAAGTGGGGAGTGGTGAGGGGGGTGGGGTAAGGAGGAGGAGGGGGAGGAGGAGGTGGCGTTCAAAAAGTGAGATAGGACGTAATATGCTGGGACACTTTACAGTAGACCTGCTGTGTTGAGGACTGGAACCACCAAAGCTGCTTTAAAAAGAATGGTTAGTCAAACACTCCTGCACACTTAAATTCACTCAAAGTGGTATTACAGATTCGTGAAGAGAGATGTGAAGAGATTAGAAAAGAGGAAGGCGGATCAGATGCTGGACGGAGAGAAAGAGAGACTCCAGCCAAGCCCTCCTGTGGTCTGCAGTCATGACTAATCTAATCAAATCTCCTCTCCTCTGATCAACAATTATTTAAATAAGCTCTCTGAGTGAGAGTGATGGGAGATAAGCAGCACTGAGGCAGTTGTTGGGATAATTCCAGAGGCAGCAAAAGTACACATATCCATTTCTCAAGTAGAAGTACACCTACTTGTGTCAAAAAATATTTTGGTAAAAGCAGAAGTACAAATTTAACTGGGTCAGTGCAGGCTCTGACAAGTACTGAAAGTATAAAAGTAAAAGTAGCCCCCTGAAGGATACTCCTACTAAGTGTTTTTGTGTACAACTAACTGAACCTCACCTTTTATCTAAAGTCTATTGTCCGTTTCGTCTTGACACTGGTCACTTTTTAAGAGAGATATTGTGTATTTCATATTGTATTTTGTACTGTGCAGTGTGTCCCCATTGCTTTATTATGGTAGCCACCTGGATTTACTGTAGTCTGCATTGTACTGTGAATTATATTAATTGCATGTACTTGTTATGTGTAGGACTACAGATGGAAATCTCGCTAAATCTGGTACAACCAAGTTTTCATTTTGTATAAATGATCAGTGTCATTGCACACTGTCCTTTTATAAATCAGCTAAACTAAATTAAACTAAACTAAACTATGTCTTTCACACCGTTTTCATCTTCATACATCTAATTAGGTCATTTTAGTTGTGTTACGTCACTTTCGTCTTCTTGCATTACATTGTTTTCGTTTTGTAATATATCACTTTCATCTTGTTAGGCTTTTTAAGTTGTTTTCGTCTGTTGATTTCTGCTTGTTATGTCTTACATCATTTTTGTCTCTTGGTCTCCTCTGCTGTGCATGATATTACTGATGGATACACAAGGAATCGTCTTTTCTATGAGGTGGAAAAGGTCGGGAGTAAAAATTAAAAGTTGTCTGAAAAATAAATACTTATGTAAAGTACAGTATTTGTACTTACTTGGTTTTAATTTATTCTTTACTTGCCACCTCTGGATATCTCAGTGTGGAGATTTGGCCATCTCTCCCTCTGTCTCTCTGACCAACTTACCGTCCCCTATTCCTTTCACTTCCCTCTTCTCAGGAAAAGGACATAACGTGGGAGAAAAGTTTCCCATACTCATCCATCACTTTGTTCCCCACCTCTTTCCTTCCACCCGCAGAGGATGGATGGATGGGCTGGGATTTAGGATGAGGAAGAGAGAGGAGGCACGCTCCATCTATTACCTTATCTCTCCATCAGTGAAGGAGAGGCTCTAGGTCACACAGGATGGCGAATGACGCACACACACGTGACACACACTCAAAAGGCAAAAGTCCTTTGGGTGTTGGGAGTGCTCCCTCTCTGCCCAATTAGCCCAGGTGCGCTGCTGCGGTTGCAGCTGTGCTGGGCTGGAACCATTCCCACGAGTGTGCACGTGTGTGTGCACTTCATGATGTGCGCCTTGTGGTTTCCCTATCGAATCGGAGAATCTCCACACATAGATCAGGGAATGAGACAGGAGAGCTGAGTAAGCAGAGTGTGTTAACGGACTGCCCATCCATCCCTTAATGTTAAACATACTATATATATCTGCATCTTTAGGGATTGAAAATCATCTCTTGGGATTAAACCTTCCAGGTATGTACTTACTATCAAGGGAGAGCCCAGAATATTTTCAAACAATAAGGTAATGTACATCTCCATAGTGCGCCTTTATTTTAATTCATAGGCTTGAATTCCTTCAAATCTTCCTAAAAATAACATTCTACAGGCTTTTAATGTGAAATATTTGAGCAGGAAGTGTGAAGTTTCTTAAGATTAAAAGTTGAAACAAATAACAGCAAAGCTGAAGTTGGAATTAATTAGTAAGGCCACTGTTACTATTAAAGGGGAACTGATTTTACACTTGAAGCTCAGCTCTGTCATTATAGGAAGTGCTATTAAAATCAAAACTGAGCTGGCCTCAACTTTTTGCAGCGCTCCAATAATGATACAATAAGGAAATAAGGGAAATCATAATAGGTGCCTTTTCAGAATAAAAGCTTGTCTCTAATGTAAGCCTGTTTTAAATAAATACCTGGTTATCTCTGCTGTTAAGGTAAATAATAGATGGCTTCAACATTGCAAGTTAGAGAGTTGTTGAGCTTTGGCAGAGGTCTGCACTCTGCTGAGCACCTTCAGGTTAATTATTCTATATTTGTGCTCAGGGTCATCTTTGCTGAAAGCTAATTTTGCGCCTGCTGGTAATTATTGATATTGACAACAGGGGAGATGATCCTGAATACTGGTGGTACCGGCTGAACCACAGGGTAGACCATGTCGGAGTATGACTGCTCCTGAACTCCTACGGTGATGTGCGTGCCAGAAAGTGTAAATAATGTGGCCTCTGGTGTGCTTGGTTTGGCTTTTCAAATAAATGCACTAAAACAGGATGACATACTCAGTCACCTGCTTTGGTTTTCAGCACCTCAGGTCATGGAGCAGCAACACTTCGTCATCTTGTCAGCTGCTTTTTTTTATATATATATGAGGCAATACTTTTAGATGTTTCGCCATATGGCCCACCGAATAGACAGTGATGAAGCAGGTTTAAAGCATCTTGGGTAAGTGTGGGAACACGTCTTTGAATCAGGGCAGTTAGGTATAGCCCTTGTGGGATGCAACAGCTTCATTCGCTGGGAATTCCTATTTACGAGATCCTCCATCATCTTTGGATGAGCAAACATTATTTTTACTCTGTTCTACTTACTGTCTGCAGGTGCACGGCAAGCTAAAGTAGACAGACACACACATAACAGGAGTCCCTTTGTTTTACCTCCTGTATGTTCTCCCATTCATCGAAATATGCTGCTAAAGATGCTGTTGTTTTATACTTTTTCTCTACCTGGAACCCAACATAAAGAATTATACCTACAACCATCTCTGAAAGGTTTCACCCATAGCCCCTAAAGGTTCCATCCAGAACCTGTCTAGTTTCTAAGGGTGCTAACAAGAACCAACCCAGGGGGTTCTACCTATTTATATTCCAGGAGTTTTATCTTGGGCCCACACAGGGTGCTTTACTGAGAACCCTCTCATATTCCAAGGGGCTTATTTAAAATCTACCATGAACCATTTTATATTTGAAGGGTTTTATCTAAAAGTCACCCTGGGGGTTCTACTGAAAAACGTTTCATATTCCAAGGGTTTTATCTAGAATTTACCAGAAACCATTTTATACTCCAAAGGTTTTATCTAGAATCTACCAGAACCATTTTATTTAAAATCTCCTGAGAACCCTTTTAAATTCCAAGGGTTTTGTCTAGAACCCATCCAGGGAGTTCTACTGATAACTTTGTTTTTATTTTGGTACAAAGAACCGTTGACAAACCCAAGAAAAAAGAGTCCTTCCTTCAGGATTTCAACAATCCTTAAGGAACTCTTCCTTCCAAAATCTGTCTTTGGATGAAAAGGGCTCTTCATGAAACCCTTAGTCTTACAAAGAACCCTTGACAAACCCTTTCTTTAAAAGGGTTCTTCAGAAACAAATTGTACTGGGTAGAACCATAGCCCTTCAGGAAGAACCCGTCTGAGACCCTCATTTCTAAGACTCTACTTACAGGGCCAACATAGTATGGAATAGCTCAAGTGAGTATGCTAGATTGGTTCACTTTCTCCCTAAAAAAGTATTGAGGAAGTAAGTAAGCATTGCCCTTTATATTATGGATGGGGCAAAGAGTGCAAGACCAAGAGAGAGATGGGGGGATAAGGGAGAAGAAATGGAAGGAAAAAGAGACACAGAAACCTTTTGGCTAAAGCTCAACTAGTCTCTGGAGGAGAGAGAAGGGAATGAAGTGAAGGAATACAAGGTGAAAGTTTAGAAAGCTAAATTACACTCAGCGCCCCAACTCTCCTGCTCTCACTTCCACTGCTACTTCCACTGCTCTTTTCTCCTCCACAGAGAAAAGACGAGAGCTGACAATTAATGAGGAATGGAGTTTATGCCGCTCCTGCTTTCAGTCAATGCTGGCATCGAAACTATTTTGTTTGAGTCAGGTAACAATAGAAAGAATGAAGAAAATATTCTCTCCCCTCCTTCACTGATGTGGCGGCCTCTTCTCTCAGCTCTCATCAGTTTGAAAGGGCAAGAGGATGGGTGCAAAGGCAAAGAGGGGTCACTACCTGCACTCGTCTCGTACAGGTCACAATGCCTGCCCTCTGCATCTCCATCCTCACATTTGACACCAATTCTGTGTACATTTAACAGACCATCAGGGCAATCTTTTCATGGAAATTTAGATCTCATTAAGTTTGTGAAGTAACCGCACTACATGAAATTACATCAATCTATAGTGAAGGTATTTTATGTTTGAGACCCAAATGGAATAAATGTTATCTTCTTAAGCTGCATTGCTTGCCAAAACAGATCTTTACAATATTTTGCAGTTTATCTTCTAACACTTCTGTGGCGAATGTCCATCAGATCTGTCTGCATTGTGTTACAGTTCCACTGTGGCTGCAGATGCCATTCTACCTGATAGTAGTAGTAGGAGTAGCAATGAGCTCTGTGATGGGAGCACCTTTCTTGCTGCTCTTTTGTTTTCGTTACATGCCGGGTCTAATATTGCATCCCTGAAATGTGACATTCACTTGCAAATGCATTGGAAATTGATCCTTGATAAGTCCCACCCCTTTTGGAACATTGTACAACTCTCCTTTCCTGTTTCCTGTACATAGATATGCTCTGTACTATGCTTATCTATGTTGAAAAGAAGACTAAATTATGGCTACCAGATGTTGCTTATATATATGGTCATATCATAAGTTAGCTAATGTTAATAGCAAGCTAATCTACAACAATCAGTTACTAGGCAGGTAGCTAATGTTTTGCCACAGAGCAAAAGATCAGCTACCTAGCAAGCAAATCTACATCAGTCATTAGCTAGCTAGTTACATCTGATAGGTAATATGAGCAAAAGGCCTGCAAACTAGCTAGCTAATCTACATCAAGCGTTAGCTTTTTATTTAACTTCTATCTTCAAAATTTGGTTTTCCTTTCATCATAAACAAGCTTAGCACAGATATCCAAGTAGACGAAACAGGAAAAGAGCAATATGACCAAGGGTCTGTACCAAGCTTGTTCAACTGTTGTTGGGACACACAGAAAAAAGGGGAGGGACTTAGGAAGGTTCAGTAGTATTTCATTCGTTACTGAATGAGTCTTAAAAGCAAGTCGTATACAGCACAACAAGGTTTTTCTGTAAATAAGTTTAAGCCTGCACATTACAGTGAAGAGTGGGACGGACACAGCCTGGTAAATCTCCAGTCTGTCCTCCCCTGCTCCCTGTGATCAGCCATACTGTGTTTTAATAAAGTAGAATTCACTGTTTCTGTTGTTGGACAGGGTAAAGAGTGTAAAATAGATGATTTAATTGCGGCTCATAAATACTACCGGCAGTCGTTTCCAAGCTGCCACACTGCAGTGCTGATAAAATCATTATTTATATCATTATTATAAAATCACTGACATTTAAAATGAGTGATCACAGCAGGGGACAAAAGGTCGTTTTCTTAATGCTGCACAGTCCCCAAGCCTCATTGGGCAAGTCTGTTGTTGTTGTTGTTCTGCAAAAACTCAGAGACAGACAATTTGGAAGGACAAGGGCCAAAATTAAGAAAAAAAAGATGTGTATATACATTTCCTGATGAGGGCTACTCCATATACACTATTCAGGCATGGGGTAATCCAACAATTAGGGATGCACAATATCTGATTTTGTCTGATATTTGATACGAGAATATTTTCCAAATCATTTCTAGCCTTATCGTGTTGGCCCACTGGGAGATGCTTTTCAGAATTCAGAATAGCTAGCTGGATCCTGTGGACATTCAGCTTTAAATTTACTGTGTGACTTCACTGTCGGTAAAGAGATCTAAAACCCCAGCTGAAAAGCTGCCCAAGGTCTGACAGACAAGAAGAAGAAAAAACGTTGTAAAAACAAAAAACATTAATAATTCCCTGTCCAAAAACAACCCCAAAAGCCTTATTCCTCCTCTTGCCTTTCAGTGCACTCCCCTTTCCCTCTGTGGACTTTCAAGTCACCTTTGGGAGATGAGGATGTGCAAGCCAGATAGTTGGCCCTGGGAGTTGCTTTTGGACGCGGCCACGCTCAAAAACATAATGCATACATTTCCGAGGCGGTCTTTGTTGGGAAATACAGACACGGTAAGGGTCCTTGGTTGTGGAACCAATGAGTTCGAGCGGCACAGCACAGCACTGTGGCTATACTGTGGCTATGTGGGTTGGGTTGGATATGTAAGATATGGGTTGGATCTGGAACACAGTGGACCTACAGCTGTCTGGAATGTGGTGATCAAGTGAGGGTGTCTACGGTAAGGTCGTGAAGTGGACAGGATGTCGTGCCAGCTACTCTGATGAAAAGGAGGCCTGACCATGAATCTCAAAACGACACTGCTATGACTTTGAGTCATTGGTGCAATGGTTTCTGCTTTGCTGGATCTCCTGTCAATGTGTCTGAAGGCTCTATGGGTTTGGTAGCTCCATCAGAGATTTACGGATGACTGGAAGATTGGGGTGAGAAGTGTGGATTGGTATGGTTGAAGGGAATAGAGGAGATGTAGGGACGAGAGGAGACTTAAAGTTTGGACCCGGCATGATGAAAAGAATGGCTGTGAAAGGAAGAGCAGGGCACGGGCTGTAAAAGCAGCAGCGGTGCACTTCAAAGGATGGAAATGACTCAAATGTCAGTGAGAAACATTTATATTTTCACATTTCCGAGGCAGTAGTTTGGTTGGATGCGGCTGCTGCTTTTATGCCCTTGTCCTTCATGGTGAATGGCTCAGTAGTAAACCTTGAGACTCAGTGTCTGCCAGGAAAAATGTGTCAGCCGTCAATGTCATGGACTGGGTGTTCAATTTTGAAATCCAGCAAACAATGAGTCTACAAAACAAAAAACAACTGTCAACATAAACAGTTACTGTAAAACAATCAAAAGATAGGTTTAACTGGAATTCCCGAATGCTCTGCTGCCTTGCTTAAATACCAAACAGAGAGAAAGAGGTACAGATACAGGAAGAAAACAGACAGAAACCATAAACATATAAAAATGAATTCAACTGGGGATGACGGAGAGGAGCAGCAGAGCAAAGTGAGGAGTCCAGAAGAAAAGAGGCAAAGAAACAAGAAAACATGACATCATTTAAAAATGACAGTGCATGATAACACACATACACACTCATCTCCACTCCTCAACACACAAATGCACATTGTGCTGGTTCACATAGTAGACTGACACACCTCTTTCTGAGTCATACTTGAGCAGGATGGGACCAATTGAAATGGGGGACTGAATGGTGAAGGCAAGCGACTGGACGGCGTGAGTGGAGGGCGGAGTAACAGGAATAACAGTGATGACAAGGCGCAGACCGATGGGAAGCTTTTAACAGTAGAATGACACAGCGTTTTAACCTTTCTCCCTTTGTTGAATCCATGGTTATATCCAGAGCAACTACATTAACACAGTCCCTGTCAACTACACACAACAGGAAAGAAGAAGAAGCCTTCAAGAGATAGATGATTTGATGAGCCTTTAATGGTTAAAGGCTTTCTATCATTCAAGTACCTTGACTTGAATTTAATATTGTAATTTTTTGTGCAAGATTTTCAGTTAAAGCAATATAAAACCTATTCAAAGAGAGCTATAAACCACAAATAAAATTCTTAAAATACATCTGTTTCACTCTATCGATGACTGAATGTGTTTTTTTTTTACCACAGTGTCAAAGCAACATATTCCCGTGGGGTGGCAGTTTACTGAAACTGCGTTAATTTTACGGGACTTTACTGAAGCCTACTATCATAAGTGTAGCATAGCTCCTTTAATGAATAGGGCAGTGCCTTATGCGTATGCAGTGCGTATGTGAATGAAAGCGAGCAGCAGACTGAGCGGGGCAGAAACTTGCCAGTCTGGCAGTAAATGTACAGTACAGGCTACAGTGTCACCGTTAATAAATGCAGCAGCTTCTCAAGACAGAGAAAAGTGTCCCTCTGTAAATCCATAATAATCCAACAGTTGTTGTTGTTGTTGTTGTTGTTGTTGTTGTTGTTGTTAGCGTGTCGTTAGCTGACCACTGGCAATCCCAATATGCCTTGCATTGTGTCTGTTGAGAAATCGGAAGCTGTGTTCTTGATTTGTGAGTGACAGTTCCGATCCTTAGATCTAGCAAATCCATGTGCTTATTTCCACATGAGATTGACTCTTCAAAATAAAATTTGCATAATAACTTGCAAGACAAATTGCATGTCGTAAGTCACGTAACATGTGTAACATTATGTACCTTAAAACTTAATAACATTGCTGGATTTCAGACAACCTTTGGATTGACTGTCATGAAATTTGATAAAGACACCAATAATACTTTGGTGATGACCCGACTTTCATCTACTGCTACCATATATTATAGCTAATAAGCTAAACAACAGCAGTAAAGATATCATATGGATCTAGCTCAAAGCACCACTGTACAGTAACATGAGTTGCTCGCTTGGCTGTAGACGCTTACTATTCTTCATTTCTCCTTCTAATTGACGATCCAGATTCCACCCATAAAAATCTAACAAATCAAATCAAATTGGAATCCTTCAACACAACACATTGTTAAAGCTTATCTATCAACTTCCAACAGCAGCTGGCCAAGACTGGAACAGAGGTGGTCCAGCTTGGTCTAATCAGTTGCAATGCCAAAATTAAAATAGTAAATAGTCCAATAATCGGAACGTGTCATGTCCAGCCTGATTTAATCACGCACACAGCTCATCTGCTAATTCTTGGATGTAACACATACACATATGGACACACACACGCACAGGTTAAGACACAGCTCTTTTGTTTTTGGACCCTTGCACAGAGAAATCCCCCGCTCAGGAGAAATAAAGGAAAATTCAAATTCCACCTCATGTCCCTTTCATCAGTACATTCAGTGCAGCACTACAGTATGAGCCTGTCTGCCACTCTGCTGTTCTCTTCTTGACATTTCTGTACATGAAATATTCATGGAAAAAGTTTTCAACATGAAACATTCATGGCAAATGTTGTTGGGGCAGTTTTTCCCCTCACAAATCACTTACAGCTTTTCAGTCACACTAAGAATTTATTGTGTGTTTGTTCGCAGCAGTTGAAGCAATTATTAATGAACATTGCCTTCTGTGGTAATTAATGAGCTTTATTACTCATTCTATTATTTGGATTTTTCTTTTCAGGCATATAAATGATTCTGTTGTCACCTATTGAGTACATATCCATCATCAGTCATTCATGCCTTCAGATTTATGGATGAACTAATATATATTTCTGGGAGGCAAATGAGCACAATTACCAGATGAAGTAACATTATTAGGGGAAAGCAGGGATGAAAGTAGTGGGGGAAGGGGGGGTGCAACAGAGGTCTCATCTGTCCAGATGTGCATGGCAGAGCATGTCAGGCTGTATAAAAAGTGAAAGACAGTCTGTAAGAGGTGATTAAGCGCTAAGGTGAATTTGATGGATTGGATTAATTTCATACAATCACAACATTATACATGATGCATTTAAGAGTAACATAGTTATTTGCTTGGAGGACTAACTTAAGGATTATTGAATGTTATATGTCAGAAATGTTCAGACAGTTTTTTGCAGTTACATTGTAAAAAAAAATGGAAACAACAGAAAATTTAAGGGGACTTACTTTTAAGCTCTTAAATTTTGAGGTAAATGATTAAAAAGTGTTGCTGTTGCTTCTGCTAATCTTTCATTGATATCATTTACTTTTCTTCATTAGGTGAACTTGAATCTTTAAGTGAGGGGCAAAATGAGCTGTGAACCTTATTTATCATTATTTGGGTGCCTGAAAATTAAATGGTTTTAATAGAAAATATTAAAATATTAACCATTATTCACTTTCACTCAAGTGAATGGAAGTTTTTCAAAATAAGAAAAGTAAATTATCTCAACAAAAGAGCTGGTAAAACCTTTTCAAAACTTTAAAGTGAGTAAGGCTCAAAAGTCACAAATCTATTGCAGTAAAGTGCTTTGAGATGTTGATTTTTCCCTTTTGTCCTGCATTGTGCTTTCGTCTCTGCTCCCCCCTAAATCATGTGTCTGACATTACTATTACAATTCAGGATAGTGATGTTAGTTGGCACAAAAGAAGTATCAGAAAACCTTAACATACACCCACTGGCACACCCCCAAGCAGATGCAGTAACATGGCTCCCAGTCGCCGCTAACCTCACAAAAGTTATAAAAGATTAATCACATTTGACGCTTCACTTAACACTGCTACCTACACCTTGTGGCATCAAACTTTCACACCCCTGAGCATCATCTCGGAGACTTTCTGCCGAGATATGTCACCGTCTCTCACTCTTTCTCCGTTCCCCTCCCCTATGAGATTTGTTTCCCTCCTCTCCCACTCACTCTCTTATTTGCCCTCTTCCCGAAGGACTGGTGTTATTAATTACGTCTCTACAACAGAGGAATAGAAGAAAGAAAGCGGGGCAATGTGAAACTTCCGTTAGATTCATCTCTGTTAGCTCTGACCCAGATACAGCTGGGATTGGCTGTTTTGTGTGTGTGTGTGTGTGTGTGTGTGTGTGTGTAGAGCTAATAGACGAAAAACAGTTATACAGTTATTTCATACTGTTTTGCATAGACCCACACTTATCTTTTTGGATGTTTGTGTGTATGTGTGTGTGTGTTGGCACCAGGGTAGACAATGTGTGAGGGGATGATCCTATTATCCTCATCTTGTTGTTGACTGCTGGCCGTGTGCTGACAACGGAGATTAACACCACGACATAGAGAACGACTGTGTTTACCCACCTCAAGGTGATGAAGATTTATGAATCTACACGGAGAATACAGCAGTCTCATTGTCCACACCAGCTGCTTACTCCATTATCTGTACAGTTCTAAGTGCACTCTTTTGCAAATGGGAAAACCATTATACATAAAACTAAAGTCTAAACCCCAAATTTATTTTTTTTTACTGGCTCTAGAAGAGACTGACCTGAGATATAGAGACTTACATTATGTGGCAGCTTAGTTTAAGATTTGCATATATTTTGTTGGACTTAAAAAGGCTCAAAAGGCTGGAAAAGTTTGTGAACCTCAACGTAAATCTGACCTGCATCTCGGATTATTGAAGTTTTTATGGTGAAGTCTATAATGCTAAATGTAGAACTGGAGTATTCTAATTGAGTTTAATGCAGGCTGATGTGTTCTTGCTGTAATTGATACAGTCTGCAAATTAGGCAATTCATCACTTCTTTTATTGCACTCTTAGAAATAAAGGCGCTAAGTAGAACCATAAAAAGAGTTCTTTGAGGATATTAACAACCCTTGCATCACTCTTTCTTCTCAAACGGGTTCTTCAGAAGGAAATGGTTCAGATAGAACCTTAGCCCTTCAGGAAGAACCCTTGCAACCGTCTCTAAGAGTGCACTTGTTAAATGTTACTCACTCAGCTATCTGTGATTTGCATTAAGAAATAAAATGCTAGTGCAAAGAAAATGTATCTAATAAATAAGCATTTCAGGCATAAATATGATTCCTTACTGCAATCTCCTTATAAATATGTTATTTAATATACTTGTTAGATTTGAAAGCAGGAATGTATGTATAGTATGAGGATGTGGTCCCACTATTTTGCCCGGCACGAGTGGCAAACAGCACTTAAATATGTGTGTTTCCAAAGCAACATGAGACCACCAACAGTGGGGGGACGAGGTTATGATCTGTGCCAAAAGTAATGGATAACAGTCTTACCGAGCTTTCCAGAGGAACAGAAAATATATATGTGTATAAACAGTAAATATGAAGATGACTACAGAAAACTCACTTGTTGAGGTGTATACATTATTTTGTCCACGTTCCCTGATAAGATGACTGTTTGGGGTGAGACATGAAGAGAGTGTTGTGATAGAGTGAATTCATGTGGGGGCTGACCCAGACAGAGCAGCTTGGGCTACAGTGTTGATCTGTTCAGCCTGTTTGGGAAGTCGAGGGCCATCTGTTATTATGGCGGAGCCACAATTCTCTAACTGACTATATAAACACACGCACACACACATTAAAACTCATATCTTAAGCAGAGACAGCAGCATCTAATATAGCATAACTTACTTGTAGCACATTGACAGAAAAGGCTGCAGAAAAATGCACTACAGGTTACATAAGTTTTCCCCCCTACTGACACACTTTGAGACGGTTGCTCTCTCTGTTCCTTGCCTGCTTTGTTCCGTCTGTTTGTTTCTAACACTTTCATTATCCTCTCTTCATCCTCTCATTGTTTACTAGCTCTCTCTAAGCTGGTGTTAAGCAGCAGAACAAAAATGCTTCTGCTTTTATATTTAGTTATCATTATAATGTGTCCTATGGCTCCAATTCTGCAATGTAGTGAAGTGTAAACCTTAAAAACCTTTACACGACTAAATACTTTTAACTTCACATGGTTTATACTGTATGATGTGGATCTAAACACCCTCAAGTGAATGCTAAAAGATGGTGCTTAAACCTCAAAACGATTGTTTCATTTCGAATGTGCCGAGACAGAAACAGAGTCACTGTTATACTGCCTCCTTACTACACAGCAGCTTTTACAGTGAAGAATACAAGGTTGCATCCTTTACCAAGCTAATTGTCTGTTGTACCATGTCCCTTAAAATTATGTATATACACTACCAATACAGTTAAAGGAAATAGAATACCACTGCAAAGTTCAGCACTGTATTGTGGCCATCTTCTGGTTGGACTCTCTTTCCTTCACTATCTGTTTGGCTGTCCTTCCCTTTTATGTGGGAAGCAGGAACTGCATCATTGATGCCCTGTACTGCTGCTCCTAAGCTATATCAGCTGTTGGATTCAGCCAGTCAGTCTTTCTTATCCTGGGCATTAAAGGTTTGGGTAAGGTTTTCCTTGCGTTTGTTTCCTCTGTCCTCTACACCTCACTGTACACTCATTAACGCATGCTAAACACTACTGCTGTTACTGATTTATATACTTTAAACTGCCCTGTTTAACATATGCATTTGGTTAAATCTTTTAGTTAAAGCTCATGTGATGCCCTCTCCTCTTCGTCCTTCCCTTGAGCTGGGCTGTGACGAAGTGTGGGCTTGTCCAGCATTTGAACCCGCAACTTCTTGGCTTCTCTATTAAACCTCTTGGTATCCATATAACTCATTTGGTACCTCTGCGAATTGTTTTCTGAATGTCAGATTGTGAAGACGTTACTTTAATTCCTCCTCCTTAGTTTTTGAGAACCATTGAGATCAGTCAAGTTTTTTTTGGATTGGCCAGGAAGGAATAAATGTAATGAGGATGGTAGTCTTTGTCTGTTAGAGGGGGCTGTTTATTTGGGATAACCACCCAGTAAAATGAGCCTTTATATTGTACAGATAATGCAAGATTTATTGGGGGAATAGTGATTTTTGGCTAGTAACAAGCATTTTGGAAATACTTTGAATGTTTCATTATGGATCGTGATATGACTTTCACACATCGCAGACTTAATCAGCTGAGAAACTGACAGTCTGTATTATACTGGGAAAAACATAAACACACTTTTCAGTAGGACTCTGTGTGGTACTATGATAGATTAAAAGAAACAGAAAGTTGGATAAAATCAGAAAGAAGAGAATGATTGTGGTCTAGTTTAATAATCAACAGTTAGTTTAGCCAAAACCACTATCTTTCCCTAACCTAAATCAAACTGATTTTGTTGCTAGAAAGCTAACCACACAAGGAACTCGGGATGTGAACCACGATTTCTCATGTCAAAGCTTAGTGTTTTGAACACCCACCATCCGCCCGACCACCCGCCTACAAGATCCATGTGGTACAAGAGTGTGGAACATCGTTCCCTGGAAGACAACGTTCAAACCAAACATAATCCTGGCAGCACGTACACTTCCTACTAAACGGCAAATAAGTGGCAAGACAAACTAGAAGAGTGTGCTCTGTAGACAGCAGATCTCCTCCAAGTAACTTGAAAAGAATATTGGGATGTAACGCACTTTATAATCAACATTTCGATTAGTGACTGGAATTTAATCACATAATTTTCTGTAATTATCTGTAAGGGATTGCAATTACATTTATTTTGCAATTTTATTACTCCCCAATACTCACAGTAAGCCTTGTTTTTAGCCTCACAGTTGTTGATGACTTGCAGCCCCTACTGGCTGGTTAAGAGGAGTGAGGAGTCAGCAGGTAGCATATATGTTCTGGGTGTTTCAAATTTTTGCAAACATAGCAAATCAACGGAATCACAAGAGCTCCTTGAGAATAAAGTCTCAGTTTTGTTCTCTGTAACAGCATTTGCGGCGATAAGTGGTTACTGCAGGTTTGTTTTTGGACCACACCTCCCAAAGATCGTCACCTATAGTCACTGATTTTTGTTTGTGTACAGTAGACACCACCGATTGACACACAAGTGAGCTGAGGAGCTGTTACGTTAACACTGACTAACCTCTCTGGCTGACCAACCACTCAACAAACACACCCAATTCATAATACTGCAAATGCAGAAATGCAGAAGTACAGGTTGCAAGGGTTATATAAAGTTTTTGAATGATACTGCTACTACACATACTGCTACTGCTGCACACAGCAGCCAGCAGAACAGCCTATAGACTAGTGCAGAACCACTGAGAGCATCATTACCCTGATACAAGCTGCTGTCTGTCAAAATATCCAGAATGCCGTCTCTCTGATAGCTTGCTGAGGGTGGAACAGGGAGAAAATAATACGAAACTATATTTACAAATTTCAGCATACATCATGTGCAGTGTACTGTCGCTTCTCCTGATGCGTCTGTCACAAGCAGCTGACTGCAGAATGCATGACTCAACACAACAAGTCGACTCAAACAGGGAGACACTTCACATTGACCCTGAGGGGAACTAGTGCCATCCTGGATGTGTGTTTGTGACTCTGCGTGTGTAGCTCATTGTGTGTCAGAGCGCATGCATGTCTACTTCTGTGTTTGGTGCAGATTTTATTTATGTGTCAACATGATTGCCACCACGCCCCTCAACCGCCTACACGCCTTTTTTCTTCAGTCACAGTGTCAAATCTCTGTGTTGGTTTTAAGTGTTTTTTGAACCAAGTTCAAGTCTGGTCAGTTTTCAGAAGCAAAGTCAGGACGCAGGTTTCAGGTCCCGGAAGGTAACATTTGAAATGAGACTCTCTTTGAACATTTTTTTCCTTTCAAAGCTGTGTTAATAATGATATTTAGAAACAAAGTGTTTTGAACATCATGTTGTACGACCACATCAGAAATCAGTTTTATACCTAATCTGAGTGCCCACACCAGAAGGTGAGGTAAAAAGCCCAAATAAATGACCGTTCCGAAGTCCCGCTCCATTTTGCTCTGTGCCCCAACAGTTTAATAATCTTGATACCAAGTGGAACCTTGGTCAACTTTCTCCTTTCCAGTTTCCTGTACTTAGATATGCCATGTGGTCGGCAGGGCTATGTAGAAAAGCAAACCAAATGATTCAAAGATGTTGCTGGGTGAACCTGCAAAAATGACATATAGTCATTATATGTCGCTGTTACATGTTTCCCATCAACATATTCAGAGTCAATGCCCAAAGCATTGGAAGAGTCGTGTCTCGGAGCAGTCTGTCAAGTCTTGTATCATAATTTTTGTGACTTACATTTGACTCAAGTCATGCTTTGGTTTAATTACCTGTGTTTCAAACATGTATGTCTTTAGCTACATAGTTACAGGTTTTCATTGAGTGTGTGTGCGTTTATGTGTTTGTGTAATTCTACCACGTCTCCCCTCCACCCTTACGTATCTCTTCTCCTCCTCCCTCCTCTTCAGTCAAAATCTTAATGCGCCTCCTCCATCATCTCCTCTCCTCTCTTTGTTCCTCTCTTCCTTCTATCCTCTAGAAAAGGCTGCTTCAGTGCAGTGCAAGTAAAAGATAAGGGTCCACTCGCTCACACACAAACACACTGTGCATGATGCGCGTGCATGCCCGCACACCCAGACTGAGAGTTGACCACCCTTACACAAAACGCTGGACGCTGTGTTTTATGTGTGTGTTTTGCGTCCTTGGCACTTCTGTAATTACCTTTGGGTGAAAATATCAAAATACTGCGAGGACTCATGAAAGGCTGCATAGGATCAACAAAGGGGTGTCAGGGTCCCACTCGCCTCTCAGACAGCCATCCAGACTGAGAGGAGAAGGGATTTGGGGATGAGAGCTGCTCCTGCATATTTTACACCCTGTTCTGCAACCATCTGCTCCCTGACACACTCACATATGCACACACACACATGCACACACACTACAATCTAGCACAGTCAAGTCTACCTTCCAGGACTGTGCCCTTATTTAACAGACACTGCACCTTGTAATATATATGTGCAAACAAAAGCATAACCACGAGCGCGCAAACTTTCATAACGCAGAGTTAGGGAAGGGGTCACCTTTCAGCAGCTCCTGCCTATAATTACAGTACCTTAAGCAGATTGCCATGGAAACAGGGTGCCACAGCAAACCAGTCAGAATGGTCAGAGATGACCTTTATGCCCAACAAGAGCCAACTGCTGTTAACAAACCTGCTGTGGTCTCGCTTAATAACAACTTGCACTGCTGCGACCTTTGCACACAGTGTGTTGTAGTAAATCAGCTATTAGATCGAGATTAAACATATGCGGTTTTGCAAGAGGTTTGATTCTTTTTTATTTAGATCATGATTTAATTCTGTGACACACCTAGTAATAAAGAATTAGATTGTTTTCCACCAAAGTATTACTTGAGCTGTCTTTGAGTGAAACAAGCTAAGCTGTGAATACTACAGCTAGAAAACTAGTTAGACTTTGTTTCAATTTAATTTATTGTGATTACATTTACATTTTTTGGCACTGGCTGTCTTAAATTAAGCTTTTAAGTCTCAATGGAAAATAACAATGTTCTTGATTGAATTTCTGTCGTCCGATGCCATTTAATGGAGGTCAGTGACCTTTAATAGAAAATGTTAGTAAAAGAGAAAATCTCTTCATCCAAGATGGCACCTGTTGTACAATCTGATCAAGATCTCTGATCTACTGTAACAGCGCTGAACTGAAACTACAAGACACAACGAGAGAGAGACAGCCAGTTAGTCAAATTTAAAGGAAAATTCTAAGCGATTAGAACTTGGGCCTTATTATTACAGCTTTGGCCATCGCTCCTACTGGCAGTAATTACCTTGTACTCAGCAAGTCGGACAGGCGAGAAACACAAGCAGGCAGATGATCAGAAAAGTTAGCCAAACTTATTTAGAAGGAAGAAAAGGAAGGCATAAGGATAAAATGATTACATCAAAGTTTACAGACCCTCTTCATTCAACTTTACTGACAAAACTTACCAAAGTAAGTGACACTAGTAGCGTGAAATTCTGTACACATATTCATGACCTCTTCAAGGTGAATTTGTCCTTCATTAGTCCCGCCCTTTTTCATGCTGTGCTCAAATGACAGTTGAGCAAGCTTGCAAGCTCGTGCAAATTGTGAGCTAACTAGCTGCATCAATTATTAGCTAGCATGTTAGCTAGTGTTTTATATTATTACAACATTAGCTAACTTAAGATGTGACCCATGTCACTTTTACAGAAAAAGGAGACAGAGCAAAAAGGGGCGGGACTGACGAAGGGTCATTGCTTTGCCTGTTCGCTGAGGCACTGAGCAAATTAGGACATCCTCACTGGGCAAAACTGAAAAATCTGGCATTTGCTTATTCTCTCAGTTGGATCGCTTCTACTTAGGAAGCTGCATTAGTCTTGTGTTTAGCTATGCTAGCAGCATGGCTCTGAGGATGGCAGTGTTAGCGTATGGATTGGTCCACCACTTCAGTTTAGAGTGAAATAGCTCAAGAACTTCTGAATGGATTGCCAGTTAATTTTGTACAGACATTCATAGTTCCAAGATGGCAAATTCCAATGGTGGTGATCCCCTGACCTTTCATCCACAGCCACCAGCAAGTCAAACTTTTGGATGGATTCATGCAAAATTTGGTACAATTGTTCTTGCTTTCCAGAGGATAAATCCTAATGTTTTATTGATCGCTTGTCTTTTTCTCTACTGTCATCATGAGGTAGACATTTCACTTTGTCCAGCACTATGGTTTATAACCTGTAAAACTACAGCATGCTGGACTTTGTGTTTATTAGAAATGTTTGCATGCTAACCCGCTAAACTAAAGTCCATACTGATGCATGGTCAAAACTTAATTCTTCTTACAACCTGTCTGATAGTCTTACTGCTGGTGTCTCTTGCCGTGTCAGACTTCATTGGAGCAATTTCCCGGTGTAGCTAGAACTTAGCAGGTACCTTAATGAGCACAACACAGGGTTTGGTGAAATGGTAAAATTTTATAGTCGACCAGCACCAGCCCAAGAACCTTCGATTGCCAATATATTTGCGCAGGTGTATGAGAAAATCACAAAAAATTGCTCCAAAACAACATCTGAAGATGAACACACCCGACTGCTAATCGCCCCAACCTAGCAAAAAATAAAAACAACCAAGAGAAAAGATGCCCATCACAATTAAAATAAGGCCCAAAATGTACTAGAGGAGAATTATTCTTTGTCTTTGTGACCTTTCCCTGTCTCATCATGTCTCCATATCAGTTTCCCTGCCAACATAACTAGACAAAAATCTTCTTCTTTTGTGGTGGTGGTGCAGCGGTGGAGTGCTGTGGACGGTGGATGGATCGCGGACGGCGTGGAAGAGCTGTGAAAAGACAAAGCCACGACAGAGAAAAAACAGGGCTAATGGGAGAGAGGCAGGGGGGCGGGGACGCAGGATGGGGCCCCACCTCCCGTGATCATTGAACTTAGAACCCTAGCCACCATGGTGGGTGGTCGTGGTCAGTGGTGGTGTGGGGTTTAAAAAGGGACACACAGAACATGCTGGAAACTCTGTACCTTTCAATGTGCCTTCAGAAAGGGCCCAACTCACCCCCGGAACCAATAAATCTAGAGGAATGAGACCGTGTTAGTCAGGCAGAAGGAGAAGACAGCAAGGAAGGAAGGATGGAGAGTGAGAGACAGGAAGAGAATCAAAGAGATAGAAAGAGGGAAAGAAGGATGGAGTAAGGCCAGAAGGAAGCGATGAAAGCTTAAGCTGGTTTATGTTCCTATGTTTTATCTTTCCAGTGATTCTGAGTCCACTTCTTTGGGTTAAAACTTTTGTGAGAATCAAGAAGCCGTTGACTCTCAAACCAAAGCAGACATTTACAACCACTTTATGAATTGTATTCTATTGAGATGTCTCTTTCTAGAAGCAACCTGGCGTTTTTGTGCTACTATTTCGCTCATAAACCTAGCCCCTTTTCCACCCTAAACAGAATTGTGTATAAAAAAACATTTTCTGGCAAAAATACGAAGCCAGTAAAAAAGAAGACAAATGTTTCAACCACAGTTTAAGGAAAAAAAAACAGGGAGTTGAACATAGAAATATGAAGGTTTTGTGTGATTTCAAGAAAAAGGGAAGAGCCTCTTGGGATGTTGAGTGTACATGTGTTAGACTGAGTGTTCAACGGTCTGGGAGAGATTCTGGATTGGTTGGATACCCTTGGCAGACGCCTCCTGAAAAAGGAAGATCAACCTCCATCTGTATTTCTCAAAAGCTGGACGGACACATTCCGACCATCAAATCAAATCATCATGTCATATAGACGGAAACAAAGGGATTTTTTTTGCAGCTTTAAGAAACCAATGGTGTCCACTGCTTCTTGTAGAAATTTAAAAAGAAAGTGCCTATTAAGGGGGTAAATTACTGTAAGTATAGGCACTCAATTCACAGAGTCTAAGGCTAGCAGATGCTAGCGCTGGTGTTTTTTACATGTAGGAAGAGGCAGTGGAAAGAATAAAAACCAAACCAAGCAGTTTGTCACCAACTCCTATACAGCCGGAGGGGAGGGGGAACAGGCAGGGAATTAGCTAAGTCCTAAAAATCTCACCCAAAGTGATCTCAGATCTTAGCTACGTGGAAAACTAAGGGGAAACTCTTCATTTTCCTCCAGATTTTAGTATATCCCTGCCCCTGCGGCTGTACTAAACCACATGCAGAAGAGGGGAAGGGAGGGGGGTTGTCTCCTTTTTATGTTTAGAGCGATTAAATGATCAACAACTCCCCCTCCCTCTAGCTCTGTATACCCACCACCATGCAAGCCCCGTCTGTCAGAACTCACTGGGCATGCTCCAAGGGGCCATCCCAAGCACGGCGTCTACGAAAGACCAGGCAAGGTATGGGAGGAGGGAAAGGTAGGGAGAGCTAACACCAGCGATCAGCTGTCTTAGCTCTGGAAACTGGCCAATTATGGAAGCTTTTCTTAACGTCCAGCTTGTTCAATTTGAGGCTGGATTTGAAGAAAAGCCTCCACAGTCTGTCGCAGAGTCGCAGAGCCAGAATAGGTGACCACCGGACTGCAACAAAAACTAGCCGGAGGGCCTACAAGGAAAGGAAAAGAGGGGGGTTCTACCGCAGACTAGCAACTGTAGTTGGTACTAGTTCACTAATTGCGTTCCTCCGAGTTTGGCCAAACCAAATTAAAAAGCAAAACGAACAAAAAAAAAGGCTCAGGCTCAAATCAAGCAGGACTCAGAAAGATGTGGAAAGACTACCGACCAGCCAGCTCCTTCTCCTTACTCCGTCTCTTTTTCTCCTTGCGTTTCATTCTCTTCTCATCCCTGCGCTTGGCCTCCTCGGCCTCCTGGTGGCGCCGGCATTTGTGGAAGTTCTCCACCACCACGCCCACGAACATGTTGAGCACGAAGAAGGCCACAATCAGCAGGAAGGAGATGAAGTAGAGCAGCATCCATGGGTTGTAGTTCATGATCGGCTAAAACAAACACAGAATACAGAGACATTTAAATGTTTACAGTAGAAATCTCTTTTCATGTATGGATTGAAGTGTAACGTATAGATGACAGCTAACAGACAGAGTCAGTACACATTTTTAAATGTGGATGGGTCCAGTGATTTCTTCAACTATAACCAAACTATATGTGATCTGGACAATCACAATCCCTCAAAATCGGTACATTGTGCAAACAAAACTAGACTACAATAATTTGCAATTACTTCTCAGCTTGTATTCAATTAAATACAGTGCAAAGACAAGATATTTAATGCTATGTAATGATATTTAAACAAATGCCAACACGATGAGTCCACATTTCAAATTAGTTTTGGAAGTAACAGACTTCATGTCCTCGGGGCTAAAGAGGAAAAGGACCATCCAGACTGTTTCCAGTGCTAACTTCAAAAGCCAGCATCTGTGATTGTATGGTGCTGTGTTAGTGCCCACGGCATCATGGATACCTGTCACATCTGTGAAGGCCTCATCAATGCTGAAAGGTGCATGCAGGTTCTGGAGCAACATATGTTGCCATCCAGATGACGTCTTTTTCAGGCACGTCCCTGCTTGTTTCAGAATTCAAGTCGAAGGATTTTGCAAATCACTGTATTCTGTTTACATTTTGCACAACGTCCCAACTTCAATGGAATTGGGTTTGTGTGTGTGTGTGTGTGTGTGTGTGTGTGTGTGCATTTGTATTTCCTTGTATAGATGTGTGCGTGGGTGGGTGAGACAGTTTGAATGTATTAACCTGTTGGTCAACTCCTACAGCATCTAGTCCATCATACATAATATCCACCCAGCCGTCTTTTGATGCCAGAACAAAAAGAGACATCAAAGCCTGCAACAGAAAGAGAAGGAGATGTGAATTAGAAATACTACACTAAAAGCCTTGAATAAACTTCATATCGATGCAGTTCAACTAAACATTAATTTATTGATCAGAGATTTTTGGCATTGTAGAGGCCTCACCTGTCCCAGGTTGTCAAAGTTGTACTTGCGTCTGACCCATTTGTGGTTGGCCTGCAAACAGTCGGACTTGTTGGTAATGTTCTTACCAACATCTTCTCCTTCACAAAAGAAGAACTTCCCCTTGAAGAGCTGGGGAGAAAAAACAAGCACATGCATTTTATTTTACAGTGAACTCCAACACAAAATGGACATTGCATATAAAGAAAATTTCACCCTGTAACTGTACCCAATGAGTCAATGTCTTGCACTGTTTTTCTTTTAACTGTGCACAGTAGAACTCTACTTGGGCTACAATTCTCTGTATCTTTTATTCATAAAGAGTCTGGTGGTTTCAGCGGCAGACCATCCTTTCAGCTGCGGTGAGACAAGCAAGAAGCTGACGTCTGCAGTTCAAGTTCAAGCCCAGTGCTACAGTAAGCATCACTGAGAGGTATCAGTCTTCTCAGCAGGGTGGAGAGGACACCAGAAATCGTTTCCCAGAAATGTTAAACTCACTGACAGAGCCATGGTGGCTGAGTTTCCGTGTTTCCAGTCTTTACACTAAGCTATGCTCCCTGTGGTTGTGTATTTACTGTACAGACATGAGTGTGGTAACAATGTTCCCATTTATCTCTGAGTATATTTACCAAAATCTCAGGTTATTCCTTTAACGGGATAGGTCCGATTATTTAAACTGGGGTTGTATGAGCTACTTTTAAGTAGTCAGTGTATTAGCTACAGCAGATGCCGGTTCGCAAGCCCCCAGTTTGGAGAAGCCGAGAGGAGTAACAGCACAGACGCTAAGCAATGAACTGCTGTGGACAGAGAAGGAAACAAAAGGGATTTTAGCTACTTAAGAGAAGGTCCACCCGAAAAAAATCACTACCAGTTCAAGTGTACTTAACTTTACTTTAAACCACGTTAAATAAGCCAAATATTGCATTCTTCAAACCAACGAAACAGCAACTAAATACACAATATTATAATAGAGCGTGCACTTAAACTGATATTGATTTTTTGGTGGATCTTGATTAGGGAAAATCTAATCGAAAAATCAGTTAGGTTGGAGGCGATGTCAAACTGACGATGAAGATGGAGTGCAACAAGTTGACAACTCAGTCTGATTTCAGCCAGCTTGGCATACAATATATAAGAAAAATAAACTGTAGGTCACTGAATGACCACACTCAACTGGCAACATTTCAAACATTTTCTATACTGGAGGTTACGGACTGTGCAGTAAATTCCACAGAGGAATGAGCAACAGCTTTCATACATTGCCTCACGGTGTCGTCACAGCTATTAACCCGCCGCGACACTACTTTACGTGGACAGATGGTTTATGGACATAAACATACTGATAGCGAGTAGACAGGAGCATGAACTGAGCCAAGGGCAGAGAGCTCGTTGGTATAGATCGGTCCTTGGGCCGTTAGCCATGAAATCTCCATTGCGACCAGATAAGCATACATAAGTGTCCCAATGTATGAGTTATAATGTGGAGAGTGCATTGAAAAACTATTTTTCTGCTAAGATTTCATGATGTATGCACTACCAAGACGGGGCGGGAGACAGTGAAGAATTGTGGGAGTATTTGTCACGTGTCAAACTGTTGCGGCAGGATAGCAGAGGGATAATGTATCTGACTACCGTCTTACTACCTTTTTGTTTTCCCATTACTTCTGCCTCTTCCCTCGCTCTCTCCTCTCACCTGTACCCCCAAGATGCCAAAGATAATGAAGAAGGCGCAGCAGATGACCACGATGTTGCCGATGGGCTTCAGTGATGACATCAGGGTCTCAACCACCAGCTTCAGCCCCGGGGCTCTGCTGATCACACTGGAACAGAGCGTAGAATAGGATTTTAGTGCACTGGCCGTGTGTGTGTCTGTGTGTGTGTGTGTGTGTGTGTGTGTGCAGGGCACTCTTAGGTCACTTACAGTGCAGCTCATAGCAGATGGAGCGGGGATGCCTGCAGCGTTCCAACCCACAACCCCAACACACCCGCAGGCCCTCACACACTTGCACACACACAAAAACCCTTTCTGTTGTTATAATTTCTCCTTTTTTACCACACACTCAGAAATAAAGGGGGTAACTAGAATCACAAAGGGTTCTTTGGCTCTTTCCCATAGTAGAACCCTTCTCGGTCCCTGGTAGAATGTTTTATAAAGGCTCCACCTGGAATCCTTTCAGGGGGTTATACCTAGAACCATCTGCAAAACTTTTCACCCAGAAACTCCTACGAGAGGTTCTACAGAGAACCCTTCTATGGTTGACCATCCAGAATCCTGTCTGAGGGGTCTATCTAGAATTTTTCCACCTTCTAAGGGTGCTAGCAAGAACCTACCTAGGGGATTTCAGCAAGAAACCCTTTTATATTCCATGGGTTTTATCTATAAACAACCAAAGACGTTCTACCGAGAACCCTTCAATATTCCAAAGGTATTATCTAGAACCCACCCACGGGGTTCCAGCAAGAACCCTGCCACATCACGGTACAAAGAACCCTTAGCATAAAGAGTTCAGCAACCCTCTCAATAAAGGGTTCTGCCAAGAACCCTTTCATATCATGGTACAAAGAACCTTTGACAAAAGAGTTCTTTAAGTAATTCAACAAACATTTCTTTAAAAAGGGTTCCTCAGCAGCAAATAATTCTCGGCAGAATCTCAGTTCTTCAGGAAGAACCTTATTGGAACCCTTATTTCTCAGAGTGCACATTCAGATTCAGCTGTTTTCTCATTCACACACATTTCAGAACTTCTCAAACCAAAAACACTTGTTGGCTTAAAGACAAATTAACTTCTCTTTCATTCACTTCTGCTCTTCTTTAAAAAAACATCTTTCCCCCTCTTTCACACCTCTTTCTGACTCCTTTCATTTCTGCAGTGGAGAAAACAGACACATCTAATTAAGCCAATGGACTGATGAGGATGTTTAATTAGTGCCAGCATGGCACCCGGCACCGCACCGCACTGCAGCTGAGCTTCTCCGACAGGGTGAAACACAGACACACACGTACCACTGTGCATAAAAATCCGCCGATGCACACACACTCATCTGCACAGGGAAAACACATGAGCACGCAGAGGCAACAGCTCCCCCTCACACACACACACACGCACACACACCAAAGTCAATATATGTCGTAATAGATAAGATGACACACCAAAAGGCCTAAAAGAGAAAAACAATGCTACACAGGCAAAGAGGCTGTCGAGTTGCTAATCTGCTCTGCCTTTTGTCTATTCATCTTTTTCTGCATCGGTTCTTTTCCCCTGAGCAGACAGCTGAGTGAAGGAAGAGTCAATAGCACATTAAGAGAAGACATGAGATAATAAAAGGCCAGGGCCAACCAAGGCCGATGATCAATAGCCCTGATCAGAGAATAACGAGCGCAGAGCTACACCTCGTCACTTTGCACCTCACTGCCTCTCTTGACGTCCTGTTGAGAGGCACGCCGGGCTGCAGACCCGCTGCTGAGCTGTAGAGGGTGCTATTGTTCAAGAGCTGTGTCTGCTGTTAGGATTGATGCAGTTGTTCTGGTATGAGAACATACTTGCATTGAATTCCTCAGCAAAGCCAGGGATGGAAGTCCAGTTTCAGGGTTTTTGTGTGCAGTATACCTCTCTTTTTTTTATAGGTAGAATCAGTAAGATTTGTCCAAGCTGTTTGCAGACACACCAGAAAGATAGCTGATTGTTGAGTTTCATTCCCAGGGTGTCAGATACTGACAGTTTGTGTTGGTTAAGTGCCTCAAACAGATGCAAATGATGAGAAATACAGGCTCATAATTGAGGGTTTAAAGGAGAGATCTGTAATGTGTTTAATAATGCAGTAAATCATAAAATGACCATCATATGTCATCAGAGATTGAGGAAACATGTTAAGATGAAATGCTCACCATGGTGTCCCCCTTTGAAATTTCTATTCTGGGCCACAATAACTGTTTTTCTATGCCTGATTTATGTTAATTAGAGTTCAAATTAATGCAGAATGTTCGCTTTAGGAGTTATTGTCTGTTTATGAGATGTAAGAAATACTTAATAATTTTGTAGAAGGCGTCGATATTCATGACAGTTAAATTGAACAATATGTTAATGGAGTCTGGCAGGCAGCCACTTAAGTCAGTCTAGAGTGTGTGTTTTTGGAACAGTGGGCTTTTATTTTCAGAATGCCGGGCTTAGCTTTACATTAACAGACAGCTGACAGTTTGTTATTGTCAGTTTACGTTGCGTGCCTCCTGCAGTGCTTTTGCAACCTGCCTGAGCTTCCCTGAGTCTGGGGAGGAGCGGGCGGATGGAAACAACTTGTTTCAGCCATAGATTGTATATTAAATCGGATTTCAACCTATTTAATATGTAGACTATCGCTCCAACTTGCTATCTGGACTGCAGTACTAATTTTTGTACATGGAATTGTTGCATATTGATCTTTTATGCAATTATCTCTTAGCTAATTAAAACAAATTAAAAAACTTAAATTAAAAATTAAAAACACTGCAAGGATCAGCTGAAGATGCTTGATGAATCCATCCTTTGTAGTCAAATGTTTAGCTCCCAATCCAGGCCAACTTGTCACCCTTTCATTCGTGTGGGCGTCTCTCTAAAAAATTTTGACATTTCAAAAAAGTAAGAGGAAAAGAGGCTTGTGAAGAAAATAAATGCCATAAAAGTGGAGGGAGCAAAAGGAAAAATGCAACTTGTTGGGGAAGTCGTTGAGTTTGCAGATCCCAAACACATCGTTTGCTGCCATTCTCCAGCTCAGTCTCCTCAGATCACACATTACCTGCAAAAAAAGAGATGTTTCCACACATTGACTGCTTTGCATATGAAAACCCCGAGCCGACCTCTCTCCCTCTTTACATCATGTTCTCCTTTTGAGCTCCGCTCTGACAAATATGCTCAAGTGAAAAGGCTTATTAAGGAGGGGAACGAAGGAGAGACTAGCTTCTTATTATGAGTCAATACACTCTGATGATGCGGTACGTGAAGGACACACACTGCGATGGGCTCCTCTCTGTAAAGTCAATTTGCATATGACACACACACAAAAAAAAAAGAGATGAGGAAGAGCTGGATGGAGGGAGCCGGGGGAAGAAAAGTTAGCGCTCGCTTCTTCTAATCTACCTCTCTGCATAATTTCATAGCAGTTCACAGCGTGTCCTTGTTTTGTGTGCCATACAAAGGAGCGGGAAGGAGGCTGCCGTGATGCACAACACCTGCACACGTGCACCACCGCATCTCTCTCTCCTCCACCGGCATATCCCTCACACTTAGGAGAGAGAACAACAAGTTGGGCAATAAGTGGCAGGCATGTTCCCACAGTGCAAACACTGGGTGTAATTAAGAGACGCGGGAGATAGAAATAGGGAATAGAGGGAGGAGAGGAGGGCTGCTGAGCTGCAGGGATATAGAGGGAATAAGAAATGAGGCAGCTTATTTTCTCACTTTCTTTGTCTAAACTTTGTTTCCAGCTCCACCTCGCTGTGTAAATCTCTTCCAGCTCTCCTTTTTTTGAACCTACAGCTGTCTTTCCTCCAGAGCTATCAAACTTTACCACTCACTGCTCTCATCCCCGTCAGCAAATGAGTAAAATGCTAATATAAACTGTAAGTTAATGGATTCAGGTGGCACATACAGTAAGTACTACAGTAAATCTAAAAGTCTTGCAGGCCTAGAGGTAAAGTTGAGATGAAATTAAAAATGCCTTTTTAACCCCAGTCACAGGGTGCACCTATTTACGAATATTTGCCAAAAAAAATCATCCATTGCTTTATATTTTTTATATCAAAATCATAGAAAATCTGTTAATTTTTTCTTCCTGTAAAAGAAAATATGACAGGTGCTTACACAAGGTAGAGCTAACCAATTTCAACCAATCACAGTACAGTAAGAGAGAAATGTTTAAGGTAAACTGATGAAGATGACTTCAGCTAAAAATGCTTTTTAAGTTTATCATGTGTATCTTTCATGTGTATCTTTATTTTCATCTAGAGTATGGTCTTAATAGTGAATGATAGTGTTTTGTAAACTTCATGTTGTATGTAATGGGGTTCTCTGTGATTGGTCCCTGTACCTAGAAGCAAGGGGGAGAAAAGTGATTGGTTCCTAAATAATTGTGTCCAGCTGTGTGTTCTCTCTGTTCTTGTCTATATTACCAAATTCAATTTGCACAGTACTGCAAATGCAGTGATGAAGGCTCTGTGCCGAAATGCATAAGCGTTTGTTTCTTGTAATGAAGGTCAAATTATTTATTTTAGTGAAATATATTTTGTCTTCTGCAACTTTTAGACTGGACCTTTTCGATTGTTAGGAATATGTTCAACGGTATGGTGCTGAACATCAGTGTGTCTTCCAAGATGTTCGCCACTTCAAACCTTTGTACTGCTTTGTACTGCCAAAATACCATGGTTATTAGCTGCTCATCTTCAGCTTCGGTTTCTGCTAACTTAGCTGCCGTAAGCGGGCAACAGAACAGTGCTCCTTGTGAACACACCCAGAGCGAGACTAAACACAGCCTCCGAGACCAACAAAAATACAGTATGAAGGTCATTTCTGCAGTTTCCTAATGCTTTCGGAAGCATCCTAATAGCTTTACTTGTTGCTAAAGTAGCTAACTGCTAGCTGTCGTTAGCCTGGTTAGCCACACAGGTAATGTTAACGTAGTTGACTGAGCCCTGGCGTAACGGAAACCAAACCACTGTTGTTCTGTCGTCAAACATTGGTCTCAGAAGCTGTGCTGTAGCTGTACGGCTGGGTGGGCTTTACATTAATGCTCATTCAGTGCATCTGGCTACAAGTCAAAGTTGATGTACGATGTTTCCAAGATGTTAAACTTTGATATGAGTGGGGAGAGGGTCCAATCTGTGTCACAGGGGCTCTGGCCCCTGTTGGCCCACCCTCGCTGGAGCTGCCCCTGTCTTAATGGATCTTAATCACATGCAGAGTTAATTGGCCACCATCAGCACTGTCACATACAAGGCGTGAGAGTGAAAAAAAATGTAGACACATAGCGAGAAAGCACATTAACTACCCAGTGGAAGCCTGGGGATAATTACATCATCATCAAGTGACGGATGAGCTGAAAGGCTGAGCCGACAGGGGTCAACCACAGGAGAGGGATCTATCAATAAACAAACCTGTTGGCCAGCCATGACCTCACAAACACCACAAAGCTGTTTAGATCAGTCTGCCGCGTGGCAGGTACAATTAATGGACACGCAGCGGCGGGGACAGGTTGGGGTGGGGTTTCTAGGTTGCAGCTGAATTGTCGACGAGGTGTAGGTGGTGTTGGCTGACATAAAAGTGCCATTTGGTGACACAGGGTACTAACTTCTGGGCTTCCCTGAGGCCTCAAGTTGTGGGCTTGATGAATGACTGCAGAGGTGTGTGTGTGTTTGTGTGTGTGTCCTGTTAAACAAAGCCGATGCATCATTCTGTCACACGCACAGACACGTGCACACATGCTCATGCACCCGTGCGGACCCTCCTCTCATGTGCAGTGCAATGCGAGTCATGAATATCTCTAAACAGACACATACAAATGTACAAAACGTCACCTGCCCGCTGCAATAGCGCTCACACAAACAAATGTAGCAAGCAAATCAAGAATATGATGATGATGGCGCTTGTGTGAACCCCCCGTGCACCGCACTGCCAGAGGGGAAAACACAGACAAGCTCATATTTAATTCAAACAGCGCGAGTCTGCCACAATCGAACTGCAGTGACAACAAGCTGATATTGAGAAGTGCTATGGCTGACAAAGCTGTGTCTGCCTTGTTTGACAGACACAGTTTGAAGAATTTTGAACAACAGTTTTTAACTTCATAGCTTTGAGGTCTTATTCATGAAAAATGAAAAATTGTCAGCATATTCTTACAGTCATTATAACCTCCCTGTGTAGCCATTACATTAATTCAAAGTCAAATAATTGTGCATTTTATTGACACACCTAACAAAAAGGCAGGAGATTTGTCTATGTCTATGTCTTCCTTAAAGGGTATGAGTTTAACATGTTTTACACAAATGAGCCTGAATTAGGCATACTTAAACATTTATGCAATTTGTAACGAATTCTACTAATGATGAAGTTTGGAATTTAGTTTACTGACTTTATGAATCAGCTGACGATATGATAATGCACCATGGCCAAGACCATGACAGGCCTGTTGACATATTGTCATAGTTGCAAATAGTTACCTAACATCCTTTTGGGATCATTTCTATATTCCCAGTGTCCTGTTTTCCAGAATTTTATGGCACATAACAGGAACATGACAAAGTGTCCAACGTTCCTCAGTTGTACCTAGGTGCTCTCCCAAGGTCCTATGTTAACTTCCTCTATGTGGTACATAATGGGCTAGGGTTAGAGTTTGGAACTAATATAGAACAGAGGGTCTTGGGAACATAGTACCATGATGACTTAGGACCTTGTTAACTTAAGATCTGAGCAACATAGGACCTTAACAACATAGGGCCCTGGAAACATAGGACCTAACTTATGACCCTGGGAACACAGGGTCCAAGAAAATTTGGACTTTGATTAATTAGGATCCTAGGTCCATAGGACCATTGGAACATATGTCCCAGGGAACTGGGACTTGGGATCCTGGAAACATAGGACCCTAGGAATATATGGGCCCTGGAACATAGGATCCAGGGAAAATAGGGCCCTGGGAACAAAGGACCCTGGGACATAAGACCCTGGAAACATAGAGCCAAGGGATCATAGGACCCTGGGATCACAGCACTCAATGGGAACATAGTACCTTGGGAACTTGAGAGGACCTTGAGAATATAGATCCTGTGAACATAAGGCCTTTGAAACTTAGGACCCTGGGAACAAGGAAATGCTCCCCATATTTCGTCAACATATCATATTGGTGAAACCCTAAATACCAAGCAATGCAGAAAGACTTGGACGATCCCTGATGAGAAGTCAGTTTTTAAGATCATCATCATCTTCCCAAGTCCAAATGTTGGCAAATAAGACAGCAGAGACAAGTTTGCAGCAACTGTTATGAGTATGAGAAAGAGAGAGGCTGTACCTCTCTCTCAGCCTTCAAATTTTATGAAGCAGGTTTTCAATCAACATGAAAAGCAGTGAAAGCTAAATATTAGGCTATAGTTTTTAGAGCCACCATGTAGCAGTTAATTTGAGTACTGCATCTGCGTCAGTGCTTGGCTGGCACATGGTGGTGGCTGCTTGGGAGACACACTGTGTTTCTTAATACCAGGAATGCCAAAGACAGACACTCTTGCCAACTCTCTGGAGAAGTTCACAAGGACAGAATATTTACCTGCTGGAGTTTGAAATGCCACTGCAGCAGGGGTGTAAGGCCAAAATGAGGAAACTATGTTTTTTTTTTTTTTCAAATTTAGCCAGCTTTGTGAGCCACAACGTAAAGTGGAAGATGCCCTAGTAAAGCCTATGCTCATTCAGAGAGAAAATGACTAAATTGCAACTCCACGTGATCACCGATGTCCTCATACACAGTATAAAATATTAGGATCTATCCCTGCTGTGCTATAGATTTTTTTGTCACCTGTTTTTTTTTCTGAGGTGGTTTTAGAGGCATCTATAAGTCATCAGACTATACATCAGGTCAAAATCAGAAAATAAAATCAGATCCAACCTTTTCAATGAATAGATCAGGTTTGTGTTAAATTTTGGAGAAGCACTTGTAGCACCAACCTGCTGAAGTCCACAAATGTTGCACTTCCCAAAGGTATGTTAGTTCACTAATTAAACTTTAAACATTTATGGAGCCTGAGCGGTATTTCCATTCTGTGTTGACCCGACCAAATTATCTTTAACCGGGTTTAAAGTACAGCCATACAGTATACCCACAGCAGCACACTAATAGCTTAATATGCTATAGCCTTTAATGCTGTGCTCCTCCTTTTGGATTGAAAGTTAATAACTACCTTAAAAAATGATTTTACAGTATTGCTTTCTCGTAACTCCTCTGCAGCCTCAGGGGAGGAGAGAGCCGAGCTACCGAGCTCAGCTCTTTACTCTCTCTTCTTCCTTTTCTCTTTCCATCCTCTCCTGTTCCTCCCTCGCTCACTCTCTGCCTGTCTTCAACAGTCTTCCTAATCCCGTTTCTCTCTCTGCCATTTTGCATTTTTCTCAAACTGAAGACGTACTTCTCCAGAGAAACGGTTGCCCTTTGCTCCTGACAATATTTCCCCCCAAACTTAAAATTTGTCCAATTTCCTGCTGTAATTGCTAGATATTTTCTAATCTGACTTTAAAACCTTCCCTACTCGACATTAATACAGCCTCAGTCTGGTTGCCCTCTGGGGATTAAATCAGGGAGGGCAAACAGCAGAATGACTTAGAGACAGAAGATTCAGCTGCAGTTAAAGTCAGGTACTTTTTTCAAGTGCTCAGTTTGTCACAGTTGCACCAGATCTAATTAGAAAGGCCCTTGTTTGACAGCAAGTGCACTCACTAATGTCGCATTAACATTTCACTTGGAAGTGATCGTTCGCAACCAAACCAAATTCTGAAGGATGCTGTGTAAAATACTGAAAGCTTTCTAAAAAAAACCTCCTCCATCCCAACACTCACTTGTAGGCTCTGAGTCTATGTTCTCGTCCTATAGGAGGGTAGTTCTTATCATTGCGCCCTCTCAGTTTTCAGTAGCACAGCAATCCACACTTGAGTTGAACTTCCCAAAGGGAGGTTTAAGTCACTTCCTCAGGGGCAGCGACCAGGTCAGAGCTTAGCCGCCAAATATTACACCAAGGACAGATGCTAATATTGTAAGCATTGACCACACAGGCAACCAAGCCCCTAAATTTGGTGGCCAAAGTACATATTTGTGGCTCAAATGTAACCTTATGTAAAAAATCATATGGAAAATGCAGTTTGGAAGAACTTGGTGGCTGCAGGGTCACCTACATGGAATATTTGGTGGCCACGATTAACGTCGAACCCTGAATACAACGATTCTACATTCACATGAAAATCTATTTCACATGAGTCGGTTGACTGAAGTGCAGTAAAGATAGTTGACCAAAGTTGAACCAGGGAGTAAACCTGTAAACACTGATTGATGTTTACAGCTTTTGTGTAAAACTTGTTTGTCTGCCTGACTGCTCATGTTTCTTGTCCTGTCTGACACACTTTAGCCTCTTGTGGCCAAAATGAGTATTGCAGTAACAAACACAAAAAAAGAAGAAACTCAGAAACATTTTCCTGGCAAAACTTGTTTTCAGGAGCAAAAGAGGGGAAACAATTTAGATCAGACATGGAAAATGGATCACTAGAATGTTTTTTCTCACTTGCCTCTCAGGGCTTCCGTATAACAGCATGAAGTCAAAGAAGAAAGTTATACTTTGAAGGCAGGGATCGAAGTCTCGGCACAAGATTTTACTTTGATATCAAAGGTGAAAGTTATAAAAAGGAAGACAGAAAAGATCAGGGGTGTTTAGTGGGTAAATTTGGCAGAGCAAAGATGAATATTTGATTTTCCAGCTCTTCCTGAGAACTGTGATAAATATTCAGGAGAGAGCAAAGCCTCAAGAGCTCCCCTTCACGAGATGAGACACCAAGCACGCGGCTGGGAGCCAAGCCAAACATGAAGCCACACGCATGCAAATGGTACACACGCATACACACACCGAGGTTAAAAGTGATGCACATGTAAAGACAGTGTATGATATTTTCTTCCGCCTCGCACACACACACGCACACACATATTTGGAGATGCAAGTACAGATCCAGTCTCCAAATTGGTGATTTCCGTCTTATTTCCGCTCAAATAAACATAACTGAGCAATTGTGTACATGCTGACAATAACACAAGCATGAATGCACACTAAAATAAATGCCTACACACACACAAAAATACACACACAAATCCCCAAAGCTCCAAAAGGTGGTACATGTCAGGGCTGAGAGAAAGCTCTGTTTGTTGCCACCTCCGTCCGAAAACAAAGCATCCACATCAGGCACTTGTATCATCTCATAACTCTGGGAATTGGAGAGATTTAAACCTGTATATATAGTAAATGGCGTGTAGTTGGGGCTGACCTTTTAAAGGGATCGGTTGGATTATTTGAGGTGGGGTTGTATGAGGTACTCATCCATAGTCGGTGTATGATGCCCCCAGTTAGAAGAAGCAAAGAGAGGTACCAAAATGGAAGCTAGGCAATGAACTGCTATAGACAGGATCAGCAGCAAAATGTTTTTTAGCCATTTATAAAGGTCCATCTAAAAAAATCTAACTATTTGTGGGACAAGGAAAGGCATATTTCGGCCCAAAATTGCAGTATAGTTATTATAAACATCTCTCTCTCTCCAAACCAACCAAACTCCATGGACAAAATCAGTAATTTAACCTTGCAGAACATGGGAGTTACGAGTTTACCGCTGCCTTGATCTGTTAGTTAGCGTGTGCTACTGTGTGACTTTGGTGAATCCAAACTATCCTTTTAAAACACATGGCACAATAACACAAACAAACTAACAGATCAAGCCAGCGGTACTGTGACTCCTGTGACTCCTGTGCCTCCCATGTTCAAGGTAAAATTACTGATTTCACCTATGGAGTTTGGTTGATTTGGAGAGAGTGGTGTTTGGCTCACATAACAGCAATTTCCCATCAGGAAAGTGTCAGCCATCATCTATTGTCGATAATACACTGGCTGTGGATGAGTGCATATAACCCTACATCAAATAATCCAAAGCATCACTTTAATATTACCCAACAAATGTGTCCAACCACTGATTTGCATTCTGTGAAAGGTAAGACTGAATTTCATGATTCCTGTCAACAATTTTAGCAGTGGCTGTGAGTCTTCTTAGTGTGTTTATTTGTCTGTAACTTTTGGCGTCCCTGGGAGAGCCACTTACCGTAGTGGCCTCAGGGTCCTCAGCAGCCTCAGCACTCTGAGCATACCCAGGATCTTGGTACCAGAATTGGAGATGAGGGACACCAGGATGTCAATAACAGAAATCATCACCAGCATCCCGTCAAGAACGTTCCAGCTGCTCCTCAGGTAGGCTTTTTCCCCGAAAAACCAGCCCATGGCTACAATCTGGACACAAAAAGGACACAGAGGGATGAACATACAGCAGAGTGCAGAGTTACTACACTGAGCAGAAAACATAGAGGGTTCAGTTACATTTAAAATTCAATACTAACTCCAAATGTAAGTGGCATAAAACCATATACGAATCAGTAATTCAATATTTACTTTTTGTCTGCGTATTTGCAGATTTGTTTGTTATGAAGCCATCTTTTCTATTTATTAGGAGTTGATGCTTAATGCCCTATATGCACAGCTTATTGACTTTTCAGAGCGATTGTTTACTTGGAGCTTGGCAGGGAAGATCATAAAAGCTGCAGGCATATTCCAAACCTCATTTCTGATTCTATAGGGTCTGCTCATCATTTATTCTGCACATAATGCAATTTGCATTTCAGAAAATAATAGAGAGACTGGCTGGCTTTGTGTTGTTTTTTTTTATCTCAAACTTATTAAATCAAGACAACTATCGTTGTATCTTGCAATTCTGAACAGCTGATGTAACTGAAAAGATGAGAGAGGAAGGGGATGGACAGAAGCTAATTTACAGCAGTCGATGCTAATCAATGCATAACTGTACATACTCTGTATGAATAATGTGGCAGAGTAATCATCAAAGAGGCTGATCAAACTTTATCAACAAAGAGAGGTCACTGTGAGAGTTCAGACAGCCTCTTCACTTTGTGTACCTGAATTGACCCACCCTAAGCTCCGCCCCCCTTTTGCTCCAGCAAGAGTTGAGCAAACTGAACCTCTTTGAACTTCCCTTGTTTCCTGTATATGCTATGTGCTAGGCTTGTTTATGTTGAATAAAACAGGGGACCCCAAACTTCTTCATGTCAAAGACCTCCACAAAAGATGTGTTTACATTTAAAGATAATGAAGTCTTCACAGTCAATCAAAGATCAAAGAAGGATCACTATAAATTACAATAAATTAAAACAGCCAACCCTATTTATGCCCTCGCTGATTAAACTTCCAAGGAATGAGGTATATGAGCTAAAATATTCTATTCTTCCTTTTTCTGGAGAACCCCTACAATCCACTTAAGAACCACTGTTGGCTGAAAACCATCAGAAAAGAAAACTAAATATCGAAGATGGCTAAAAGATGTAGCTGGGGGATCTCTAAAAGAGAGTTACAGAGACAGCAAAGTGATAGCTAACTAGCTTACGAATCTACGAATCTTATGATATGACTGTATGTCTCTGCTGTGCAACATGCAACGTAAAAGAGCTTCCACAGCTGTCAGTATTATCTTAATCAATAGACATTAAATAGTTTTGATTTGGATAACCAATCATCTGTTGCGGTTTCGTACTACAGAATTCTGGGTTTAACATCGGAATTTGGCCTAAAGAGATAACGTGAAAATGAAATGAAAGTGCGTGTGAAATGAAAACGTGTGTGAGTATGTGTGTGTGCAGGCCCTGCATTCGTGAGCCCGCCAATCGCACTACGACCAAAAATAGAGACAGAGACTTTGAATGAGTGACACCCATGAACTTTCCTCCCCTCTGCCTCTGCTCACTCCTGCCCACGCCTGCACCGACCTCCATTCAAAGCTGGTCCATTTGAATACTGGCGAGACAATCCTCCGCTTAGCATTATGAAACAGCCCTGAGAGTGCGTGTGTGTGTGTGCGCATTGTGTGTGTTCACTGTCTGTTTGAGTATCAGTCTCTCATTCCTCTCCCTTTCCTCCCTCTTAACTCTGTTTCCTTTTGTATTTTGGGGGCTTACAGTACATGTGGGTATCAAGCAGACTCTGTATTTTCTCTGCAGATTTGTGTCTGAGCGGTTTGTGCAGTCTGGTTCCGGTTTCTTCATCTTATGCAAAAAAATGTTTTGCATTGTGAGTGAACACAGATGTGTCAACATCTTGTTTCTCTAAAAGCTGGAGACAAATGAGAGACCTCGATGTGAGGAAGTGCTTTTACTGTACAAAAAAATCCTGACCTATTAAATATACTGTGTTGTAAGAGCTGATGTCAACTGAGAGACAAAGAACAGAAGTCAGTGATGACTTCATGGAAGAATGCAAAACAACTATGCACCTTTAAAATAGTAACTGTAAGCTGATAATCATGTAGCTGGACGACTAAACAGCCACTTTAGTTCATTTAGATTTGACAGCGGCTTTTGATACAACTGACCCATCTCAGACCTCAACCCTTTTTCCTATGTACTCCAATAACAGTTGTGCAGACTTGGTACCTAGTTGGTAGAGTCAAATTTTAAGTTAATTAATCTTAGCAAAAAGTTAGCTAACAAGCTAGTTTATGATTGATGTAGATTAGCTAGCTAGTTAGCGAGCGTTTAACTAACTTAAGATATGTCCCTTTTACACTAGGCGTCTCTCTCACATGATAACAATAAGATAAGATTTTGTAGTAGTAGTGTGGGATCATGGGAGTTCAACCATCACAGCCAGTGAAAAATCTAGTTAACATGACACAGGCAGAAATCACACTCAAGGGTGAGGAATTGTTAAAGTTTTATTCACGTTGCGCTTAGTCATGTTCGCCGAATTCGTTCCTCGCTCATGATGTATTCATATGTTCTGTGTTTTCCAGGACACTGTTATAGCAACTAGCCAGCAACAGCTAGCAGGAATATGAATAAATTACTTTTTCTCTGCATTTGAACACTGTTAGAAACATTTGGGCCAGTATTTTTTGCCATTTTAATGAGGAAATGTTATCCAGCAGCCTGTCAAATTTAACTATTCTGCACAAGTTTGTGGCTGAGATTAATCACTGGATGACCTATCTGTCTTCAGTGCTTGAGTCATGTACACTACACTGATTTGTCATGTTTCTAATTGCTTTTCTTTTTATTAAGCTACTTTCTCCTGTCACAATGTTTGTATTGTACTCATCTTTTGTTCTGCTTAAACCTTTATCCTATTTCAAAGAACTTTGTAACCTAATTTCAATATATATTTTTTATTTTACATACCTATTTACTTAATACAAGCAGACATGAGCCATTCAGATGCAAGTCACTTGCTACAGAATGAAGGTATTTATTAGTACGTGTGGCTTTACATCACATGATGACCAAAATGAACAAAAGCTTTCACAAAATGTGCACTGGGCTTAGAAAGTAAGCCACATGGATTGGATTCTCACTTTGCGCACTAATGTGTCAGTGTGAGTGTCTCACCTTTATAGTCATCTCAGCCACAAAGATCGCCGTGAAGATGTAGTTGGACAACGTCAGGAAGATCCGCTCCTGCAGGAGAGAAGGAAGACAGACCCGCTTGAGCTGTGGTACATGCGAAAAGAGCCAATAACTAATAACAAAACAGTTGTTCCTGCTTCTAAATTGATCCAGTGTTCAGCTGAATAATGCATGAGGGGAGCTATTTCACTAACAATTTTCCCTGTTGCACTCACTAATGATGGCTGGCAGGCAATTAGAAAGTTTACTCCTTATTAGCACGGCAGGAAGTATTCAAACAAGGCCTAAAATCTTATGTTGCCTTTTACCAGTGGAAACAAATATGACAATGTTATCATCAGTTTTGAGTAGTACAAATAAAGTTGTTGCAATTATTTTCTCAATCAGCTGAATTGCACTGGGAACAAGTGACATTAAATCACACGTGGAACACTTGATGAGATGATTCAGTTGTGTTGAAAAACAAGAATTTAAAGATTAAATCAGCAGTTTTTCAATGAAACAAGCATGTTGCATCATTTTTTTTCTTTTTTTATCAGAGATAAATAGTCAATTCAGAAAACAAGCACCATCATTTTGCAACGCCATCAGGACCGAGCTATTAGATCTCCATCTTTACACACATTACCGCACTCCATGCTTCCCTGTGGCCTGAGGCAGCATGGCTCAGTGGTGTGTGTGTGCAAGCAGCAGAGGATGGGAGCCTATTTACTGAGCTAAACAAGGACGGAGGAGAGAAAACAAGCAAGCTAGCAAGAATAAGATCCCTTCGCCGACCGCTTATTTACCCTACTTCCCCTCTGTCTGAGGAGACACAACCCTGTCCTGCCACTGACTCTGTGTGTGTGTGTGAGTGGGTGTAGGTGGCTGCCTTTCCCACGGCCCCCGACTACCGTCACCCGTGCTCCGAGGAACACAAAATCACACACACAAACACAGACATGGCAGTCCCGCAGCGTTTTTTGTGAAGGCTCTGGGAATTTCAGGCATGACATCACTGGGAATGCTGGCGTTGACAGGGTTTATAAATTCCAGGCCTTACAGCAGCCATTCCGGTCCTCTGTGAACCAGTTTCCATCCTTTCATTCATTATGAACCAAGAGGCATGTGGAGGGATAGCAGCTCACACAAATATACGTTGCTAGCCAAAACATTGCAAGTAAATAGCTGTAGCCATGTTAGCTAGCAAGAATGCAAAACTTGAACAATATTAACTTGACGTTGATGTAAGTTAGTACGTAGTGGATATATTTAGCCGTCTGAAATGAAGACAAAACAAACAAACAAACAAACAAACAAAGAAACAATTTAAATGCTCCTAGAAAGAGCTTAAAAAGAAAGAGCTTGTTTAGCTCTCTAGGCTAAAACAAACAGCTTTCTATCAGACAGCTTTCTACATTAGCTCAAAAAAGACCAGACTATTTAGCCTGTAAAAATTAAGAATATATGAATTTTCTGTTAAAAATGAAAAAGAACAATTAAGCAACCAAGATGAGAAAGTACACCAACATTTCATGTATTCACTGGCAAGCTAAACAAATTACATGTAAATGGCTTTAGCTAGCCTGCAAAAATGTAAGAGTATTGACTAGGTTACTGTAAGTTTCCATTATGTTTCAGCAAACTGAAATAAACTAAATGATTTTTAAATTTAGAATTTATCAACAAACCTTTAACATTGCAGCTCTAGGTGACTCAACAAAAATGCTGGTATTAACTTAAGGATACTTTTTCAAACTGTTCTTGACTAACTTGATTGAAACGAACTAGCTAAATGATAAAAATGAACAAAGTTTAAGTAACTGAGAATATGCTCTCTAGCAAGCTAAATATGGTTGCTAGCTAAAATATCATATGGATGTCATTTTAGCTAGCTTGGTGACCTAAACAAAGTTAAGTTTACTCTACTTCTTTGATATGTAACATTATACTTACTTTTAAGCAAACTGAAAATAACAAAATCAAAACAAAAAATATATAGCAGGCTAAATATAGTGATCTAGCTAAAATATCACATGTAAATAGCTGTTAGCCATTTTAGCTAGCTTGCTGACCAAACCACACTCTACTTATTCTACTTTTTTGATGTCTAACATTGTATGTTACAAAAGTGAAAAATGTTGCTAGACACAATACCGCACATCAATAACTGTTTTTTTTCGGTTTTCTCTGCTCTCTAGGCAAAGGCAAAGAAGAAGGCTAGCTAAACTGTTGCATGTAAAGAGCTGTTAGCTCTTATTTAAGCTCAACTCTACTTATGTTATAGTGATAATTATACTTACATTTTACAAAAATAAGTATTTAAAAATGTCACTAGACATGATACTGCATATCAAGGTGTTGCTGTTTTCTCTGCTCTCTAGCAGGCTAAATATAGTTTGCTGACTAAAATATTTCATGTAAATAGCTGTTAGCTCTACTTGAAACTGAAATTAAGATTATGACAAACAAAATTAAGTTTAAATTAAAATAGTTAAGTAATAATTTGCTCAAGCGGTTTCCCCTCCAGCTAACCATCCACAGATGAAGGCTTTTTATTATGTGCAGCTTCCTTTAGTTTTCCTGTATTTGAAGATCGAACGACACTCAAAAGCAGTAAAACACCTCCCCCCTTTGCCTCCCTCTCATTCCTCATCTCTAACGGCGGCGGTGTTATTCCCGGTTCAACGCCTGGCACCCAGTGTGTCTGACCACAACTCAGGGAACCACAAGCCCTCAGCCTCAAGAGCTCAGCGCAGCTCGGCCTGTTCTGAAGTAATGCAGCGGAGGCCAACAATGATTTAAACTGAGAGGCACTTTGCTTGGTTACAAAACAGTGAAAACAATAACCGATGCTAAACGCTTCCAGTAGGTAATCAACAGTGCGCTCCGCAAGGCTTTGTACACTGGCACCCCAGATCCTGGAGAGGTACAGTATCTCTAACTTTTAAGGAACTGTATAATGATAGCAATTATTTAGTGGGTCACTGTACAGCAGTGAACTGTTACATAAAAATCGTGCTTAGTGCAGCATTCAATTATGCAGCTACAAAGCTTTCCAGTACTTCTGAGCAGCACAAAACAAGAGTCAGCCCACACCTCCTGGAAAGCCTTCATCACGCTCCAGTGTGTAGCGCCATCTCTCCATCTTTACGCTGTATAGAGGGGATGACGTGCACGCAGAAAACTTAAGACTGATTGTATTTTATTCTGTTAATGTTGATATAATTCAATTTTGAGCTCTAGACAGTGATGTATTGTCCCCTTGCTCAATTAGGAGTAATAAATCATAATAGGTGGTATAATCATCCTCAATCACTTCCACTGAGCTACAGGAAGACAGTATCCAGGCAACCTCCAGCACCAAAACCAAAACAGCAATGGACTGCAAGCCAAATGCAAAGTGCCTGACATAACTTCCAGGACAATAAACTAATTATTCAGCCTGCATTCCGCACTAAAATGTTGTGACTAAAAGATTTTATCTCTGAGGATGTTTCTATTTAAAGAATATGACACATGTCTTGTGTCAGGCTGGCACCGTGGGTGATGTAAAGCAGGTGCTTTCAAAAGAGCGGCGGCGGAGTGATAAATTATACATGTTCGGTTGTTATACACAGGCCCAAAACAGAATCAGCGAGTGGAAATCGATTCACAATCGGCTTCATTAATTCAAAAACAACCCACACAGACAAACAAATAGCATCATGCAACGGCCACCCGGGCAAATGAGATCTGGAGCAACGAGCATCGCGGCTCCTGAACCTGTAATGACGGCTCAGTCTCTTGTTTCAGGCCGCTCGCTGCGTCATGCATTTCCATCTCATTTCAATAATGGCCTCAGGGTGCAGACTGGACATGACGGCCGTAGCGGGAAGCTGATAAAATATATGTGCATCCGAAAACACCACTTTCTGATCTGAATGTTAGTGCGGCTGCAGTGGTGGATTTGCTACCAATTTGACAACCCTTATAAATGATGGTTTATAATTAGGTCGTAAACACTTTATAAACCATTAATAAGCTCTTACAACACAACACATCAGAAGAACAGCAGTGACTTGTTGCTTACCAAATACTGAGCCCACATTTATCTGTACTGTTAAAGGGACAGTTCACCCCCAAGTCAAGAATGAATATTTTTTCCTGTCCTGTAGTGCTTTTTTTTTTTTTTGAGGTGACTTGCAGAATTTTGAAGGTATCAGCCAAAGAGATGTCTGCTTCTCTTGAATATGATGGGACTAAATAACATTTGGAAAATTTAAAATCTGTGTCACTTTCCAAAAATCATGACCAGGTCACTCAAGATACTCCCCTCACCTTGTTTCATGTAGGAACTACTTTCTTAGCACAGGAGAAAAATTATGTTTTTGATTTTGGGGTTAACTGTCCCTTTAAGCCCCAGACCTTATTGCTTACTTATCTTACATTGTTTCTCAGCGTTTATGCCTGTCAGCTTTATCAGACCTTAATTAATTAGTTATGAGCATTTAACAACCGTCAGTATATCTCCATACAGTCAATCCAAGATTTTGCAGGGTTTTTTGGGAATTGCTGCGGCCTAAAATCCCTGTTTTCATGACAACTTTTGTAAAAAAAAAAAAATTGGGATGCATGTTGCAACATTTTTAGGCATTTTTGCAAGGAAACTTTTGGAGCGACTTGCAATTTTTTTTGTGTGTAATTCACTGAACGTCATTACATCTTTTATGCCATTTTTATCTTGTTATGTTTTTTTTGCATTATGTCTTTTTTTGTCATTTTTGTCTTGTTTCATCTTTTATGTTGTTTTTGTCTTTTTGATTAAATTCATTAAAAATCAAAGGCAACTTGTTCCAGTGAGAAAATTCGGTTCTGAGTGTTCAAAGTAAACTTATGAAAAAGGTGCAGGCTTACAAAAATTCTAACAAAATATGTGCACCTGGAAGTTATTCCACAAAGAAGCACAAACTCAGTATTTAAAAAAATAAAAAGTCAAACTGAAGGACATCTTTAAAAAAGTAAATAAACATTGAGACGTACATGTTTGACATTTGCACAAGGGACTGCTATGTTTGGCAGAACTTGCAGTAAGCAATGATGAAATTTGTCTAAAAGTTAAACTTGCATGGTCGAATCCAGAGGAATTGGTTGAATTTGGAACAATAGCTGCGACTGCAAAATGGGAACTTCCTGGAGGGACTTCTTAATGGTCAAAAAGATTTCACTGGCGTATCACCATTACCAGATTCATACACTCTGACATTTTCAGCATGCACAATTTTGCAGTGCACTTTACAGTAAGGCATCCTGTGCCAGTTAATTAGTGGTAAGCAGTAACTTCATCTTGCCAAATAGTGAGCTTATAACTTGCTTCTAACTGTTAATTAATGATGTACAAAGTTTTAATAACCTAATTATAAACAACTTATAAATCATTTATAAGGGCTGGTAAAGCAGCACGGTGGATTTTGTGCATTTGTGTGTTGTATCTACATATGTGTGTGTATGTGTGCAGAGGTGAGAAGCATGAAATCATCCCATCTGTATGTGTGTGATTGTGTGTGTGTGTGTGTGTGTGATCTCTGTGCCCTGATTAGACTGGGCTGCCTGCGGGGTGGCCTCCAGTTGTTAAACATCTCCTTTCCTGGACATTAGCCACGTACGCCAGCCCACAGATAATTGAATCAATTACAACGGCACTGTCTCCTCCATGTTTCAGTCGCAAAACAAGCAGAACGGAGCGTTCCAGCGAGACCGAACCGCAATTAAGCCCATCCATGAAACACCTCACTCAGTGAGAGAAAAGAAAAAAAAATCAAACAGTGATAATTATTGTGTTTATGCATGGAGCGGCTGGACTGTGTTCTGCTGCTATCACTGGAAGAAGGAAAGGACATAGTGTTAAATAGATGTGTGTGTGTGTGTGTGTGTGTGTGTGTGTGTGTGTTGCTGCAAGGCATTCAGCCAGCTCTCTTCTATTTGAAGCGATGGTGCATTAACTAAGGAGGTGATGGTGTTGATGATGCAGTGCAGTAGATACAGGGGTATGGCACACATTACCCAAAGCCACTGGCTCACAGTCAAACAGGAGTGATTCCCTGCTTACACAATGTTCCACTTCATTTCTCTGCAGAGAGCAAACTACTGTAGTAATTCAGTTTTGGGGCGTGTGTGTGTTTGTTTGCACATCAAGGTAGGACTTGCTGACAGGTACTTTCTCACTTTTTACTTTATTTCTGTTTACACGTTTTTGAGCCGCCAGCAAGTTTCTTTATGATTCTTCACATACAATTCAAACATTTCTGTGTTTCTATATGTATATGGGTCGATGCCTCTTGGCCTGTCTACCTGTCCTTCCTTTTTACTCCACTTCTTTCTGTGTTTGGAGACTCTGAACGCAACACACTCAAGCCGTATCTTTTCATAGCCCAGGTTTACAGACTGGACACTCACACAGAGCCTGTTTACACCGGTGAGTAACATTCATTCAGAGGTGGTATGTCATTTTTGTCTTGTTACGTCGTTTTTGTCTTCTTATGTCTTTAACATCCTTTTCATTTTGTTACATCTTTTATGTCATTTTTGTCTCGTCATGTCATTTTTGTTTTGTTACGTCTTTTATATAGTTTTTGTCTTGTTTATGTCTTTCACGTCATTTTTGTCACAACTTAAATGCCGTTTTTGTCTCGTTATGTCTACCTCTCCTCCGTCTACCCTTTTTACTTCACTTCTTTCTGTGTTTTTCACTGAAGACTTTGAGGGCAACAAACTTGTCTTCTGTCTTTTACATCATTTTTGTCTTTCGCATCGTTTTTGGCCCGTTACATCTTTTACGTTGTTCTTCTCTTGTTACATTATTTTCATCTAATTACGTCTGTTACATTTGGCATGCACTGTTGGATACACCAACAAATTGTTTTGTTATGTGTTATTGTCCCATCCATTTAGGCTGAAACTGGTCTTGATTGTTCAGAAGAAGGTGCTAAGTGATACAAAGAAAATATATAATCTCAGTGACTGCTGGCTTGAGAGCTGCCCACTTATGATTACATCGCCCAAGATGCATGTTAAAACCAGTTATAAACAGCCTCATAGTGTGTATTGAGCAGTGTGATCCTACTCTCAATAATCTGAGACTCACAGCACTGCCGGGGTCGATGTGAGGCCTCTCCATGGCGATGGTGATGCAGTTGAGGAAAATGATGACCAACACGATGTGGTCAAACATCTCGTGGGTGATGATCTTATTGCACAGGATCCGAAACCTGCCAAAAAAAAAACAAAAAAACACAGAAATTTGAAACTTGAAAAGTGAAAAGAAAATGGATTTGACATATAAAACGAGCAAGTGTTCAAACAAGGATGTTTTGATATGACAACAAGAAACATTCCTCTGATTACCTCTTTACAAATTAATAAATTGTTTTTTAATGGGGTCTAGGCATAAAAACTACTTGGTTAGGTTTGGGGTTAAAATAACTTTTCACTCACGACAGGGTACCTTTGTCCATCATGGTGACAATAATAAACATGTGCTTAAGGTTAGAAAATGATCGTGGCCATAATCAAGAAGAGAAAAAACAACAAGGTCGACTGTCTGTGCAGCGCAGTCCAGGCATGTTTTACTGAAACCTTGTGAGCACTTTACCAGTAATGAAAGATCTCATTCAATTTAAGCGAGCTTGTCTCAGATACACTAACTCTGTAATGAAGCGCTGTAGAATTAGGAGTCATTAATTATGCCTGACTTTCATTACACGACATGAAAAGGTTCCCAGGCTTTTAGCTTGTGACAACAGAGAGAAAGAAAGAGGGAGCACTTGTTATGTATGGCGCTGGAAAGGATTTAACCGTGCATCAAATCCGCTCTGATGGCTCATATCGGTCTAAGTGTTCAGCGGGGGACAATATTGTGAGGCTCAGATCTGGATTTTTGGCTTTATTTGACAATGCAGACACCATTGTGTCAACACTGCTGAATGTTGCTGAGTCTGTGTGTGTCATCTGATCATTATGCATACAGTATACAGTCTGGGTGAGCTAATTCCTCTTTGAAATCTGTGCGCCGGAGTCTCGATGATAAAGAATTCAAGTGTTTTCAGGAGGGAGGGAGGACACATGGCAAGCACACGTCTCTGGTGCCGGCTCCTCCTCCGTGGTTTGAAGGGGCTGAGAACTTTAATGTCAAGTTCAATGCCCCCCAGGACTCCCAAACACACACACACACACACACACACACACACACACACACACACACACACACACACACACACACACACCAAAAACACCAAAAACCTCAGGAAAAACCTGTCACCACACAGCAAAAAGTACAAATACCGCACTGTCAAACCTAGGATTTGAAAACGTGGCTGACATCTTGATGTATGGATGTTTATATGAAATGATTCTGACAAGTGTTTGAATCTTTCCACCCTGCTGGTATTTACTGACCTTTTGAGCTTACTGGCATCAATGCCTCAACTGACGGTGGACATAATTGACTTAAATATTGATTACAGTTAGTTTTATACTTTTAAAATGTCATTCGGTGTGTTCAGACTAAACCCTGAGAGGGAAGTAAGAAAAAAATATTCTGGTGATCCTTTATCTGAGTTGGATGTAAATTGTTTTCCCTTCTGAATTTATGACTTAGGGACAGGAGAAAAAAGATTTTGCCAGGTGAATTTTTTATTACTACTTTTTGATTTGTGAAGGTATTTTTTCAAAGTTGGGGACATGGGGGAGGAAAAATAGATGGGTGAAAAAGAATTGGGTGGGAAAAATAATAAATGGGCGAAAAATATTTTGGTCAGAAAAAAAATTTTGTTTGGAACTCCAGGGAAACTTTTGCATTCTCTCGCAAAACCCTTTGTGCTCGGTTGCAAAACTTCTGCATTCCCAATAAAACTTTTGTATTCTCACAAAAAACTTGTTCTTGCTCGTCTTTTGCATTCTCTCACAAACCAAACTTTAGCATTCCCTCAAAAAAATTTGTGTTCCCTAGCAAAACTTCTGTATTCTCTCCCGAGATACACAGGTATTAGAGTGGAAAAGAGCACTCTGCAAAACCCCAAGGGAGACAAAAATGCGGACTGGGTCATTCAAAACTTTAGAGAAGTAATTAATGGGAATTTCCTGTATATGTTAATGCTTTGGTAATGTCACTTTCATCAGTATCGTTACCCCTCTCAAAGTATTTATTTTATTACTAACTTTTGTGATCTTAACATTACTGCGCATGCTAACTAGCTTACATTAGCAAACTAGCATTTAAGTTTGTATCATCAGTTTTAACATTACTTAATTCTCTTTTATACAACCTGTTCAAGGTGTGAGTTTTTTTCCAGCCATATAATTCTTTTAATTTTTTAATTTTTAATTTTTTGTCCCCCATGTCCACATAGAGGCTACATATTCTAAATAATCCTTGCAAAAACTTTTTTTTCACCTGTTTGTAAGCCATAAACAATTTAGATCAGAATTAGAAAATGTATCACTAAACTTGCCTCTCAAGGCTTCCATACCAAACACTACTGACTTACTAAATCTCTCACTTTTTGATTAGTTTTTCCATCATGTTTGCAGATTTTGACCTTGTCAACCAGCATTCATTTCTGAAGCCTTTGAACATCTCTGTGGTGTTTCCACTTCCCCAAAATCACGGGCCACTTGAACGGTGTAGGCGGTACTGTGCAGAAAGTTCCTACAGACGTTTCTATCAGCGGTGCTCAGGAAATGGCACGACCTCTTTGTGAAGAATGAGTCGAGAAGATAAGAGCCGCTCGTCCTAATTATCCAGCTCCTCTTCTTTTGTGCATTCCAAACAAACCAGAGACATAAACCGCATCACTTCCTGTGTGCTGGATGATTGCTTTCCTGGAAAGAGCGGACAGATGCTGAGAACAGCTCATGTTTTCTTCAGCTATAGGCTGAATCACTTTTATGTGTTACCACTCAGCACTAGAAAGTAGCAACACAGAGAGTTTGGACATAAAAATGAAACGGGTCATTAATTTCACTATTTACTGTCCTTCCTGCTGTGGATTTGTTCTATTCTTATCTGTATCTTATTTTGTGCTGCTCAGATGCAAGGCTGAAAGTAAATAATTACAATCACTAAAATCACTGTAATTAAGTCATTTTTTGGTACTTGTACTTTTAAGGTTATTTATTCATGTCCGTAATTTTACTTGTACTTAAGTATTTATAACACTGTAATCTACTCAGTTACTTTAAAATCACAATTAAGTACTGAATTAGCTAGGGGTCGGCAACCTTTACTATCAAAAGGTATTTTTGTCCAAAAAAATGAAAAAAAAATAAATCTGTCTGGGGCTGCAAGTATTAAAGTCTGCGTGAATGCTTGAAAACAGTTGCTGAAAATATGTAAAAAGACTTTTCAACTGTTGTTCATAATTGCTGTGTTGAGGTAAATCAGGTTGGTGATTGCCCAAGACACTCAAACATGAAAACCATTGCTTGGACTCTAAAATTACGTCACTGGAGCAGACGATGTAATGAAAAAAACATTCTGCTGTCTAAAATCCCTTATTTTATATGTTTTTTGTCTTCAAGGGCCTGACATCACTGGGAACTGCTTCTTGGCTCTCGTTCTGCACTGCTTTCTACAATATTTCATTTAATTATTTTTCTCCACAATTATCTGGCAACCCCCTTGGAGGTCCAGACCCCCAAGTTGAGACGTTTAGACAGAAGATTTGGAGAAACTGAATCTTGTTTTGATTAAATACCTGTTATTGATAATGCATTAAACATCAGTGGTCAAAAAGTTACTAATACTATGAGTCATTTTTGAAAGGAATACTTTTTTCAACACCAGTTTATTACTCATAGTTGAGTAATATTGCAGAACAGTGCTTGTACTTGAGTACACTTCTTCAGTACTCTTTCCACCACTGCTCAGATGACACACTTCCCCTGCAAGGTTCAGTCTAGTTCCACATGATCTAATCATGTATAGGATCACGCCCCGTTCTTGCGGCGAATACTCCTAATCGCAGTGACTGCATCACAGCATGCCCTCATAGCCGAGCCCGCTCCTCCGTTCATTTAAAACTTCCCCTGCAGTAATCGTCGGGAGCAGCAGTAACAACAGCGGGCACAAAGACAGGTTGAGGTGAACTCAGGTCCATGTGAAAGCCGCTGGACTCCAGCCTCCCGCCACGCCGCTGTCTCTTGATGTGATTGTGAGCACAGGCGGGCGTCTGCGGTGGTTCAAGGCCAGAATGGGCGCCACGCAGAGCCTGTGTCCTCGGTGTCACTCTCAGCGACAGCCAAAGCTCGCGGCCCGCTGAGATTGAAAGGCAGCTAGAAGGCTGGTTTGAGCCAAGATTCTTCAGTTTTCTTAATACTCTGACAATAACAGACTACAGGGAGCTTTTTCTATTAACCTTTTTAATACAACCAAAGGAGAGGAGAAGCATCCAGAACTTAAAAAGGCTCAAATTCACAAGTAAGCTGCATGTCTTCAAAGCAAATCAACAGAAAAAATAGTCATACTGATATAGAAGTATAGTTAATTCTCAGTTTTGTGAAATATGAACTAAATAATAAAACAGCTTTTGGACATTTTTGTACAGCGTCTTCATTTCAAGCCTCTGGGTGGGTGAGTCACCTCAAGTCACTTGGAAAGTGGAAGCCCACAGTTATGCTAATTAGCTTTAAAAAGTAGCTACATCATTTGCAAACTTGTCTGTTTGGACAATATTTTTCCTTCATGTTATTTTAACACCTTCTGAGTCGTTGACAGCTTCTGCATGCTGTTTTGCATTTGTTGCACATTATAACATGTCATGGGGCCTCTAGCTAATGTTAGCTAAGGGCCACACTTTGCTCTGGGTTAAAAGCCTTCTAAGCCCCAGGCTTAGAAAGCTTTCACACTGGCATAACTATGGCACATTCCATAGTGGGCTAACCCCAACTTTAGCCCACAGCTTGCTTCAGAGTAGGGTTAGCCCAGAGTTTGCTGGGTTATCCCTTGAAAATCTACTAAACATGCATGGGGCTAAAAGGTGTTAATAGTTACACCTTATTTTAGAAAGCAAACATTAGTCATGTGTTCCAACAGACTTTTAGGCTAGTGGCCTAGTAGAGGTTCGGTGTGGAGTGTATATCCCTGGGCTTCCACTAACCCAGGTTAACAATGTATTAACAACCACAGCACAGTCCAAAATGGGCTAACCCTGACTTTAGCTTAGGGCTTGCCAGTCCTGCAGGGTTAGCACAGAGTTTGAAAATCTGATAATCGACTAAACACAGAGCTAAAAGGTTATTTGAGAATGTAAACATTAGAGCCGTGTGTTCTGATACACTTTTAACCCCGGGCTAGTAGAAGGGCAGTGTGACTCGTATAGCCCCCTGGGCTTAAGTTAACCCCGGGTTAACAATTTGTGTGTGAAGCACAGCTAAGCTACCCCAGGGTCCTCCTAGCCCAGGGCTGTGCAGTGTCAAAAACCCTAGTGGGACTAACCAACATAAGGAATATTCAAATCACAGCTGGTCATCTGCTTGTGTTGTTGTTGAAACTGAAGTGATATTACAGACTATTTTTGGTGCCCACCCACACACATACTGTATTATAGAAAGTAACACGAACAATATTGTCAGTCATCACCAAACATTCCCACTCCCTCGAGTACACTAATGAAAGAGGTACTATCACTGCAGGGAAAGAAATAAAACTTCTTTTTGATAATCACATTGCAGAAGTTGAAAGAAAACATTGCGGGTACATACACCAATTTCTTGGCTAAAATGATTTTAATTTCACTTTCGCAGTTTTTAATACTTTCTCTGATGTTGCTAACTCAGATCTATGTCTGACAATGGACATTATCTATTATTGTATCTGAGAGTCATTCAGTTTTGAACATCTTAAAGGAAGTTTTTCCTCGCTGCAGTCGTCTCAGTGCTTGCTCTGGTGGGAAGAATTGGGTTTAATATGAGCACAGTATAGACCTGCTCTATTTGAAAAGTGCCCTGGAATCATTTTCTTATGATTTGGTGCCGTACAAGTAAAATTAAATTGAACTGAATCTACTCATTTGGGATGGATATCATATGATACTGCTGATGGCTAACATTAAGTTCCCAGTGGGTGGGTAGGTGGGGGGGCTGGTTGTTTGATGTTTAATTAGCATGTTGCGGTGCTGTGGCGGCTGGCTGGGGCCAGCATGTTCCTCGGTGTTGCCTTCACAGCCACATCCTCCAAACAGACAGCAGAGATGCACAGATCAAAGCCCCAGAAGGGGAGGAGGAGTGAAGGAGGGGTGGGGGTGGTTGTGTGGAGGGGGGGGGCAACGTATTCAGCACGTGGCTGAGATAACACCCAGCGCTCAGTAGGAGAAACTCCCTTCCTCCCTTCTCACTCACCCCTGACATGGCAGAAATGTGCAGATAAAAGAGACTTCTGAAGTGAGAATGTGGGAGGAAACAGGAGTTGATATACAGTGGGGAGGACAGAAAAAATGCTGTGCTCACATTGCGGCAAAAAACACATCGCCATTACAGTCAGCATTATGGGATGTCAGTCAAACGCAATGTTAAGAATCCTCTTCTTGTCAAGAAGTCAGCTCAGTCTTTTCTTGCACACTGATAACAAAAGTCTATCATTTTAAAAGTGCTGTGAAGTCATTTTTGGCATTCCGTTTAATTTTAAAATACAAAACTTACTTCATCCTAACTGCAAGGCCTGGAATTTCATCATTTTAGGGGCAAGTTGTTTCACTTGATGTTGCCAAATCAGAATCTCAACAAAAGACACTGCCATCTAAAAAAACACAGATCGTAAAGAGGCAGAGGAGAAAACAACTAAATCAGCTGGGGCACTGCAGATCGGCCATCAAGACCACTGCGGCTGCAGGACAGATCTTTTTATTTGAGCGGAATGAGGCCAAAGCGATGGGGCACAGCTGCTGCTATTCCTGCCCTGATAACTGCCACTGGAAGAGGCAGTTTACAAGTGTTTTCCTTTTGGAAACAACAAACTTTCAGAGTGCTGTGGACCCAGAGCTTTCATGAATATGTCAAAAAAAAAAAAAAAAAAAAAAAAAAGAACCCGCAAAAGTGAGGTCAAAGAGGCAGCGTTATGGAGGTGAGCTGTAAATACTACCTTGACTCTGGAGGGAAGAGGTAGAGTGACCAGGTGTCTCTCTCTCGACACCACCGAGGCTGTTTCTTCTCCAGCCAGCGGAGCAGTCTGGCAAAACGGCCCTGGAGGGAGCAGAGAGTACACGGTGCATTCATTATTCATATGTTCACAATCTCCTGTTGCATACTGTGAGCCACAGTTAGTCTCCACAGATGGAGGTTTTTGAATATGTTTGTTCTCACAACAGTTTGTTTCACGCGTATGAATGTTTCATCAAAAAAAGGCCACCAACAAAAAAACACATAGATGTACTTTAGCCTAATGCAGTATGCAAACACACAAAGATAAGGTTATAATTTTTTAAATTTAACTTCAGAATAATATTTATTAAATGGGGGATTTCATTTGGAGATGTGTAAGAAAGTGCTTACCCTTTTCTTAACTCCTTTTTGCATTGGCAAGAACAAAACATCACTATACAGTAAAAATAAAGGGGACCTATTATACGTTCCCTTATTGTCTGTCATATATATATAATGTTACAGTATTTATATTAAATTTAGCCAAAGGTATAAATAATGAGGTAAATGTATATAAAAGTAACTGCATGAGCAAAAAGCTCAGGCTTCAGTGTGTGCTGAATGCAGCGTTTCCATCAGTTTATCCTATGCTACACATTACACTGACGTCAACTCATTTCTTCAAATGTTATTAGTCATCTGCTCAGCATAGCACACCCAAAAAGGACAGGGATACACCCATCCACCCATGTCTATTCATACTAAGGTGATTTACAGAGGCCCCGGTCAGGACTCTGATCTGGATCATATTTTAGAGGAAAGAAAAAATTCTGGTTTACCCACATATGTCGTCCGGCTGCTCCGCCAGGACTATCTGTGATTAACGGAGTCTCTTTAATTCACAGATAGCTGTACTTGTTGTGCAAGTAATCAGTACCTGCTGCTAACATAACTGCTGTTAGCTGCAAGTTAGCGCTGTTCGCTGACTATCCTTGCTGAACCCCCTTAACGTATATTTGAAGATCTTTTAATGTACTTTAACTGATGTGGGAAAGCCATGTGGCATTTTAGCAAAGACAGAGGTGCACCCAGACTCACCAGGTGGACCTCCTCTTCTGCATTTTCGTCTTCAGTGTTGTCCTCTAGAGAGACATGTGTGGGGCCCATGGCTGACGGAGAGCCCTTCCCATTGCAGTCGCTGTGCTCTGGGGGCCGTAAGTGGCCCAGTGAGGGGGGCCTGGAGCTGTGCATACTGGCTGAGCGGTACAGGTAGGGCACCTACCCAGGGAAAAGGACGGCAAGGAGGGACAGGATGCAGTTACATTTGCTGTAGTCTCATTACTCTCACTTTTGCTTCAACATTGCACTGTGGGGATCCTCAGGGCTCAGTCTGTGGCCCCATTCTGTTCATCATTTACATGGTGCTACTGGGATGTCTCATAAAATCACATATAAGTTTCCATTTTTATGCAGATGATACCCAGGTTTCTCTTAGCTGTAACACAAATAACATCAGTTAAAAAGTTCCATGTTTTTCCATTTGTCTTGAGGATATACATAAACGGATGTCAAAAAATTTAGTTCAGCTAAACATGAAGAAGACTAAGACATCTTTAACTGGCCCTGAATCCTCCAACCATAAAAACATTTTAGGGTCATATTCCAGTTTTGTCTCTGGCATAAATCCCTCCTCACTACAACTCATCCAAAATGCAGCTGCTAGGATTTTATTCCCATCTTGTTATCTTTGCACCAGCTGCCTGCAAGTTTTAGAGTTGATTTTAAAATTTTAGTCATCATTTTTGAAGCAGTTTGAAATGGTTTGGCCCCAAGAACCTTCTGGTCTTTTAATTTCCCATGTGCCACCACAGCCCCTGAGGTCCTTAAATGCTTCTCTCCTGGCGGTTCCAAAATCCAAACTAAAAAAACCAAAAAAACCAACGGCCTGCCAGCTCTGGAACAACCTTCCAGGGGAGATCAGGGTGGTTAAGTCTAGCTCATCCTTTAATCCTTACTTACTTATTGGCTAGCCTTCCTGTGATCGCTGACCTTACCTTTTTCTACAAAAAATATTATTTTTCCTGTTTTATGTCTTATTTTTCATTATGTTTTATTACTATATTTGATGTTTAATTGCTTATGTATTGGGGGTTTTGTGAGTGTGTTATCCTTCTCCCTGTGATGCCCTGAGCCGAGTGAATGCAGGTTTCAGCCAAACATGACAGCAGGTGAGTCCCCTTATTAACATTCCATCAGCCAGAGAGGAGTATTTATCCAGTAAATCCATTATCCAGAATTTTAACTGTTGCAGTGATTTGCTGGTTTGGCAACCTCGGTATGGTTGACAAAAATAGTCTGGGGGAAGATTGTTACACTTTGCCAGAAGATCACTGGCACCACCTTGAATGATCTTGGCTATGTTTATCAAGTTAGAGCCACTCAGAGGGTAAAAGGCATCCTGGCAGAGCATCAACACCCTCTTCATGCAGAGTTTTGACTCCTGCCATCAGGGAGGAGGTACACTTTCCCCTTGGAGGGCCAAATCAAACAGATATCTGAGATCATTGGTTGCGCTGTTGGGTTCCTAAGCAAGCTGTAGGCCTAGTTGGTGCAAGATTGCACACACACTTCAATACTGATGGACTCCTAGTGCTTTTATAACTCACTTCAACTTTATTATGATGACATCTATTGCATGTTCATTATATATATTTATGTTATTTACTAAATCTAATAATGTGTATTGGTTGTGTATTAGTTATGTTGACTACTGTTGCAAATCACATTGCCCCTTGGGGACAATAAAGACTATCCTGTCCAATTTAAATACCAATGCCCTGATCTTCTGGAAAAAAAACCTGCATACAATTGACTCTTTATGGCGTATAAGTAAAGAACACAGACATTTGCCAAGTTGCCTAAGGTACACAATGTAAAATGCAGCCTTAGTGACAATAATTTCTGAGTCATGATTAATTTAACTTAAACTCTCCTAACTTTAGGAAACTTTGGCTGGCCTGTTTTTTTTTTCATCTCTAGTAGTAGTTTACTAGCTAACAGTAGTGTTCACTAACACAAGCTAACGGTAATATTACCTAATATAGCTTGCAGTGGTTAATGCAAGTGTTAGCTAACTTGTTTGATCTGTATAGCTGCTCTTTTATTGATTTTATAAAATGGATGCCAGATACAGCGGCGACTGTCTGCTATCTTAACAGCTAAATGCCCATCTTTATTTATGTATTTTTCAGTATGTTTCAATAAGAAAAAACAACAATTACAAAGTTATGAACCTTGGAAAATGAGAAAAGTAGTGTTGGTTGCATTAGGTAATGTTCATAAAAGCTAACAGGTGTTTTTGGATTGAGTATTTAGGATTTCCCAACCTGAGATAAGACAGTATGAAGTACGATAAGATAGCATTCCTACAAATTAAGTTAGTTCAGACTCTTCGTATCTTAAGACTTAATATTGGAAGTTTCTGTAATACGGCTCCTGCAGAAGGTTTATCAGGCCAAAAAAACTAGCTAACCTTGTTTCATTGTGTTTTTAAATGTGTGAATACGTCAAAAAGGATATATATTTGTATTCAGAAGTGCTGTGTGTGTTTTCACACTCAAACCCTGAATGCTGTGTGAGACCACTGTGGCATCCTCTGTTTAGAGCTATGACTAGGAATAACACTCCAGTAAGTGCAACAAAGAAGACTGCCATAAAAATTTGGCAATATAATTTTAAGATGTACACTAAAAGTTACTATTGTCAAGTGAGGTGGACTTAGAGTTTGTGAAGACTGCACTATAAATGCAGCCTCTCCCACAAGTCAAATGTCATACAGTACTAGGGGGTAGGGGAAAAAGATACAGCATCATATTGTGTGGTATTTTGTGTGTCAATATTGCATCAATACACAGTTACTAAGTATCCAACTTTTATTCTGTAAATATTATATATATTCTAAATATTGATGAGCCTTTTTAGTACTAGAATAATAAAATCAATTCCTTTTTCAGTCTGCTAGATGATGCTTTTTGAGTTATTTTCTGGTGAGGTCAGCAGAGGTCATGGTCAGTGGGATTGGTTGTTTTTTCACAGCACTGGTCAGTGAATCTCTTCAGCAATCCCATTTTGCTGCACTAAAAATCACTGGAGATGAACAGACTGAAAACTTCTAATTAGGGGCAAGAGATGTTGGCAAAAGTTTTGTATTGCAAAATATGTTTTAACAATACTCAGCATATGGCAAAATCTTTAAAACTGGAATAATAAGCCATCATGGGGACTGTGATTTCCACCCCTTCACTGTAAAAATTAAAAAGTATAAAAGTCTCAACATTTTGAGGCAACTTACTTAGATTTCTTCATTAGATTTTTTGAGCTTTGAGCCCAACTCAACCTCTTAAGTTCTGAAAAAAGTTTTAGCAAATAGTAATGTTTTGTTGAGATCATTTACTCTTCTTATTTAGATAAATTTGAATCTTCAAGTTTTAGAAACCCCCATATATTTGTATTTCAAAAACTGTTGAGTAAACTCATCCCTATTAACACAAGGTCGTTGCAGGAATGTAGTTGCAACATAACTTTTGCAACACGTCACACTGGAGTCACCTAGCAAGTGAAATTCCAAAGTGTAGTCACCAGTATGTTACTTTAAATGTCACCAGTTGTATGTTGTCCCAGTGCTAATATTGTGACATTTCAGAAACATTGCAGCAATGTCTTCTTATAAAGCACAGAAAATGTCATGCAGACGATGTTGACCAGATGCTGCAAAAATAAAATAGAATTCCTCATATGTTGTAATGTTTCAACAAAGTAGCAGCAACACAACTAATAGTAACCTTGTAATGAGATGTGATGTAATATGTAATGTAATGATGTTGCTGTAACATTGTTACAATAATTAAACATGCCAATCACAACATTGCAGGGACACACTGTGTTTGCAGGGACTGAAGTAAATAATGGTTAAAAAATTCATAATTTCAATTCCAACCATTTAATTTTCAAGCACCCAAATAATGACAAATCATGTTCACAGATCACTGTGAACAATTTTTGAAATGCATCTTTATGGGGTTTCTAAAACTCAAGGATTCAAGTTCATCTAAAGAAGAAAAGTATATTATCTCAATAATAGATCATAGGTCGGCAAAACTTTGCTTAGTTTATTTCAAAACTTTGGGTTTGAGTTTGATTAGAAATTGAAAGATCCCTCGAATGCAACTGCCTTTCAATTATGACTCTTTTTTTTACTGTGTAAACAGTACTCTTGACAAAATACCCAGAAATCAGTCAAAGGTAGAAACTGATGGATGCACAGCATCTACCTGCAGCAGAGCATCAGGGGGCAAGTCCATGGAGCTCCGAGTCTCCACTGACCCCATCCTCCGGTGTCGGGGCCCTCTCTGCGACTGGGACATGGAGTCCGTCCTGGCCAGAGAGGCGTCATCATCCTCCATTAACCCGCCGCCTCCTTCTCCTCCGCCTTCCCCATCATCTGAGCTAGAGCCGCCCTCCCCTGAGAGGAGAGACCGTCTCTCCCCGGACTGCCGCTTCTGGCGTTTGAGTGACGGGGCGCGACCCAAGCTGTTCCAGCTGGACCGCCGGCTGGTCCTGCCACTGCCGGAGCTCCATGGGGCATGGGGAGAGGCGCTTCGGGCGCTGGTCTGGAGGGCAAGAGGAAGACAGAGTGATAAAAATCAGGAAGGAGAAAAAGAATAACATGAGGGACAGCCTGTAAAAGGGTTGATCTTGAATCTTAGCACTCTGGTGATGTTGTTCTTTCATACAGCTGAACTGAACTGACTCGGCTTGACGTGAGCTGAATTGAATAGCGATTCCCGCTGACAGGCAGACAGGAGCAGATGTGGGGATCCAGGCTTATTTTCTCAGGTCTTTATCCTGATCATCAGTTTGTCAAGTAAAGAGTGGCAGTGGCAGCAGTAAGTAGTGTCGGACGGCATGCCACATTAATCATCATCAATCATTACGACCTCCACGCATCAGCAGGACACATACAATGAATTCAGATTTAGAGAGACGCTCAGGGGAAAGCCGGGCGGCAAAGGGGTGGGGGGGTAGCGATAATTCTTGACACTTATCCCCTTTTACACACGTGTTAATGTTGGCTTTCTGACATCCTGGAACAGGGCTGTTACACTTGAGAGTAGAGTGTATGTGAGAAGAAATATACCAACCGGGGATTTGTCATAGCAGGCCGGGTCTACGGAGACACTGCTGCCTCTACGGGACTCGTAGCCCATGATCGGGTCACCTCCAACAGGCATCTTGGGAACTGGCATGGGGGTGGCAGCCGTGTGGGTAATCAGAGGTGGAGTCAAGTTGTTCTTCAGGTCCACGTGACCGTTTACAGGCACTACTAGTAGAGAACAGTTTATGGGTTAGGAGTGGGTAAGAGCAAAGTAGAGCTATCCATACTTTTTTCTTTTTTCTTTTCATAACACCTGCTCACAGTGATGGTACAGAAGATGTAGTGGGCTCAGTTTTGAAGCTATACTTGTGTCATATGAAGCTAGAAGACCATATCAGGCTAGCTTGTTAGGAAGGGGGCTAAATAGCACATAAAATTTATTCTAAGTGTTTGCAGGGATGATTTTCAAAAGAGGAATATGTCCACTGTGTGAATATGGTGAATGGATACCCAAGAGTTTTCCCTTTACAGACCTACCCACTTTATGCTAGTCTCAAATGCATGCAGTTTTGTTGCATGCACTATAAATGTGTTATTTTCGCCAATTCCATTTGAATATTTCTGTATACTGGGGTGGTTAAACAGTATTGGGATCACATGAATTGGGTATAATTGGAAGGCTATGACTCTTGTGGATTTAATGAGCCTGGTTGTATTCATGTATGATGATGTTAGTCCCCACAGCAGCCATTTCATTGTACTGAGACCATTTTTTGGACACATTTTTATAACATCACTGTATAAACCTGACTTTTGAGGATAATCAAAGCCTCATGAAACCAGAAACTTGAGACCTGGAGCATTCAGACAAGATGTGGCTGTCCTAGGTATACTGACAGTAAGGGATTCTCTGAGGAATCCCCAGTACAGAAGCTCTGAAAAATGTAATTCTTGCAGAAATCTCCAGGTGTTAAAAGTTTATGATACCAAATCACAGCATAATTTTTTTCTATGGTGTTCCTCAAGGTCTTGGTACCTCAATGTGGTATTTGTTGAAAAAATGAAAAGAACATTGGATAAAGAGGGCAATGTTGAAAAGAAAGTGACAGAAGCAACAGAAAAAAGCATCACAACAGAGGATGAAAATTCTAAATTGACTTAAAGCAGGAGGAACAGCAGCAAGAGGTGGCGCAGAGGGAGGAGTGCCACAGGGATGCACCCTCGGTAACGCGGTGCAGCGTACTTAAAAATGGATGCCTCATACTGTTATTGAGCAACATGAATATTTCAGCAGGGCATTAATCTTAAGGGATGCGTGGGAGAGAATATTATGTTTGGCAGCAACACAAATACATGACATGCGGAGGGCAATGCAACTTTAATAACGCTAATTCCTCCGTCTTCCAACCTTTATCCGAGGACTAGAGGATGTATATTAGGCTCTTCCAGCTATGTAAGCACTTTTCTGCAGAGCATCTGATGGGGCTGAAGGGGAGATGATACTGTACGTCTGGGAGTTGTACTCCATACAGTAGTGTTTCCATCAGGCCTTTCAGTCTGTGCGAACAGTAATTAGAGGGGATGGGAAGTGGCGTATGAGGAATTATGGATGAGGCTGCTGTACTGGTTTGACGTTGTGCAGGGAGACAGCCAGGCACGTGCCCAACGAGTGTGGTCGGAAGCCAGTGGGGAAAAGACTGAGACCACAGACATAGAACAGGTAAGGGGGTGTTTACACAGGCCGCACTTTAAATGCTCTCGACCTTACTTCCTGCTGTGCCCGAAAAATTTTACATACATTTCGACAGAAACGCAACAGTATGTAATCTACAGGGATCTAACAAAGATTAGGGAGGGAAAATGCCAACAGTTAACTGTGCAAACACAGATGGTACAGGTTTTGCCAAGTGTTTGTAATAGAGGCTTTGATAAACCACAGAGGGTTGGGTTCAATCTATTGCATTCCTCACTGGTTCAAGCAGAGTGCAGCAATGCGTGTGTCTGTATATATACATACAGTTAATACTGAGGGCATGCTACAGCAGGGGTTCTCAAACTTTTGCTGACTGAGTGCCAATTTAAGGAACCATCATGTGACAGAAGGCGGCACAGGAAAACCCATGAACTTGTAAGAGGATCTGTGATTGGTCCCATACTGGTGTTAAACATTGAATTCCTTAAGCACTGAATTCACCTGTTTGCAGATCACTTCATCTGTCCCCCGAGGTCCAACAAAATAAGAACTGATCCTCCATTTTTCCTCAAAAACACAGCATTTGGCTTTTCCATCTCACTTCCACCTTAAACTGCCAAGATGTCCACCAAAATCGCTAACTTTAGCTAACAGCACAAGCACAGAACATAACTGACCTTTCCTAAGTCCCTAAGTTTCCCAGTAACAGTTGAACTAACTTGCTAGCTTGGTCAACTTCCTTCTTTTTCCTGAGAAAGTGATATAGGGTCACAATTTTAAGTTAATGAATTATGTAGATTAGCTGGCTAGTTAGCTCATGTTTTCATAACATGAACTAACTTAAAATGTGACCTTATATTGCTATTACAAGTTCCCCAGCAACATCCTTTAATAATCATATAAATTAGTTGGGTTTTTTTCAACATAGACAAGCCTAGCATTTAGCTAGCATAGCTAAGTACAAGATGGGAGAAAGTCAACCAAGGTACCAGGCTTGTTCAACTGATAGAGCAGTTGAGCAAGCCCCAACTGAGCTCCAACTGTCATTGGAGCACAGAGCAAAAAGGTGCAGCATTTAGGAGAGGTCGATTCCTGACCCTTCCTGACCTGACACTCGTGAGGTTGCCTTGCAACCAGTAGCTTTTTACAAGCTATCATCCCTAACCTGACGTCTGATGCAGTGGCTGTGAAATGTATTAAATGTAGGCTACTGAAATAAAACTGAAATAAGACTGATGAGTAAAATGTGATGCATGCATGTCATGTCACATTTGGGGGACATACAAAATGTGTCAGAGGGCTGCCATTGGTCTGAGGGCCAGACATTGTGAACCCCTGTACTAAGTGTGAACTGCTCAAAGATGCGATCCAAGACCCCACTGATGACTCACAGACACACAAAAGATATCAGCAGGCTTTATATCTAGTCTTGTTGGGGACAGGTTGGAGAGTCATGTAACAAGCTCCAGCCAATGAAAGCAGACATGGACTGGGGAAGCAGAGGAGTTGAGAAGAGGTGGAAGAGCATTGGAGCAGCAGCCAGAAAAGGCCAAATATAGAAGAAAATTGGCAAATAGTAATTATAAAGTAGTTCAAACTAGTTCCAGCTACAACAGCTGCTCACTGATGCTAATGCCACATAGTTTGGAGAGCAGACAGACTCATCGGGGATACCTTCTGGTGAAAGCTCTTGTAATGTGTGACCCCCGCTGCTGATTTGTCATGTAGTGCGCAAACCACAACAACTTCAAGATTCCCAATTACAGAGGCAGAAAGTTTAGTGTGAGCAGTACAGCAATCTGCCGACTTTGAAAGTCATGTAGTGTGTCCACGGCATAATGTGCATTCCTCACCTGCAGAGGCTGATAAATCCTTCTTGCTGCCGTTCACGTCCTCCATACTTCTTGCACAGGAATCAATCTCCGAACCTGATTTAGAGGCATCGCCCTTGACAGACAAAAGCACAAGCGTTAGAAGGCAAACACGTGAGAAGTATCCTCTTAGTCGAGTTAACAGAAAGGCGGTGGGTTGAAGTTGCCTCTAAACACAGATCCCTGCTTAGTTGTATCTCGCTCCCAATGTTGCATCAATCCTTGTTCAGATCGGACGTTGGATCGGTCACTAGAGGCAACCACCCTCTCGGAAGCGGACAGGTGAGGTTGGGGTCTCCAAGATCCCAAAGTTCAAAGGTCAAAGGGTACAAAGAGACGGTGAGAAAGAGTAGCTGTGTAAAGTGTCGTCATGCAAGGAGGTCCACAGAGAAACCACACTGAAACTCAAGCAAGCAAGAAAGCATTTTTCCAAGAGAACCTGGCCAGTACACTGAGTTCACATAAAAAGGTTGGCCACATGGCAATTATTTTTTCTTGCCGTGACCCGTAAACTGCTACAAAAGAGCTTCAGTGTGGTTGCCAGATCTACAATTATCACACCGCACAAACACACAACACACATGTATTGTTTTTACACCAAAATTAGTGTAATTGTGTTTTTTTTTAACTGCAGCTAAACCTGCTAACAATATGTGAGTAACCCGTTTGCCTTTCTGTTTTCTTTCTTTCATTGTGTTAAGTTACCGCTGATGTAAACCCAACATTTCCTGATTTTACTGCTTCATAATAAAAGGTTTAGGTAACAAAATAACAGGGGACTTTTATTGTGAAGAATTTACAGGAAATAAAATGTTTATCCACTAATAAGACACTTGACTAAAGACAAGCAGTAATCAGTTAAATACACACCTTCAAGCGGGTGCAAACTCCTCTGTGCTGGGTCAAACCGAGTTAAACCAACCAGCACTTATATGGATTGCAGAAGTTACTGACAGAGGCGACGAACCTTCTTTTCCAAAAAGTGGCAAAAATTAGCACGTCCAACCTGGTGTCATGTTTCTACCACTGCCAACTGGAGCTGGAGCCGATAAATGCACGTGAACAAATGCACCCTTTGATGGATGTTAGTGGGTTTTTGTCTAGTGTAAATGGGACTTCAAAGTGTGTAATCTAAAAATCAAACCCAGTTTGACTTTTGACAGAACAGCAGAGCTGTTTATGCCTTGTTTTGTTCTCTATCATTGTTCCAGACAGCAACGTCAAAATGAGTCTTTCTCCCTGTCTCACATTTACATATCTTTCTACTCCTCCAGTCCTTACTATATTTCACAGACTTTCTCAGGCTCTTAATTACTTTCCGCTTCACACTGCCTTCCACTAACAAACCTACTGCCGTGAACCTGAGATTCCTGCTTGTATTTGTTGCCCTGTGCCAGAGCCTGCAGACTCCATTAATATGTGCGAGGGTGCCAGGTGGACGCTGGATTAATAGAATGCCGACCCGGTGAGTCAGACCTCTGTGGTAGCAAAGTGAATAAACTGTGTGCAGAAAAGCCTCAGGACCTAATCACCATGCACCTCCTTTTAAACTAACAAATTACTTTCTCAATACTTCCCGTGAGTGTGAGAGAAAGACACAGTGGTTGTGGATGGACTTCATACTGTATTTGTTTATTGTTGGGTATGGCTATCTTTGGGGCACTGATTTGCATTTTTCATTCGTACTTAAAGTCATTATTTTTGCGCCCCAGACTGATTGCCCTGGACCTGTGAAGTGTGGGAAAATTAGGTAAGGAGAGCGGATGCTAATGAACTGGGAGGCCAGTCAACTCAAGAGCCACTTGGAGACCGCTGTGGTTGTCGTGCTCATCATGTTTCTGCATCACAGTGGCTCAATCCTATTTTAAACTGTTGGCTCATAGCAACAAATTTGCAGCCAGTTTGCAGGATATCTGTGTTATGCAACTGCCAATCAGTGATCTGAGGTGTCTTCTGCTCCACCGTTTAGTATCAGCCCAGGTTACTGAGGTGATACCAAAAAGAGAACCAAGTACCAGATTCTATCCATACCTTTTAACAATGGAAAACAAAGAGCTGATTCAGGTCAAGCTGAGCTGTACAAACCAGTGGAAACATAGCAATGTTTCAGTGCCTGGAACAAGAGATGGTTCGGCAATTTAAGCTATCCTAGCTCTGGAGATGGCAACATCAGTCATCGTGTCTGTCGGTGCATCACTTTGGTCCAGAATGCATTAAAAGCTTCCACAGGAGACCGACTGGAAGCCAACTGGCTTTGGTGATCCCTTGACTTTTTCTCCATGAGGTTGACATTTTTGATGTATAATGAAATAACTCAACAACAGTTAAATGGATTGTCATTAAATTTGGTTCCTCACAGGATGAACTGAACTACTCAGCGGTTAGACTGAATAGTTTCAAACTGTGTTTAACTGATATTCCCTGATCCAATTCCAATACTGCAAACACTAGACTAAACTTCTTTTTCTATTTTGAAGTTTTAAGAATAGCTTTCTTAACACCCATTAATTCCAGCTTGTCATAGGCATTATTGTGCACTTGACACTGAAACAGGATCAGACAGACAGATTTTGATGCTCAGCTTCCAGTTTCTTTTTCCAGTGACTGCTGATTTCTTTTATTCGTACTAAAAGGGAAAATTCTGCACTTTTCATGCAGATGCCCAGTCAGTGTTGATGTTGTACATGTTGTCAACTAGAGCAACACATTCCTCAGTGCGAGCTATACTGACTGGGAAAATGGAGTTCTAGATGAGTATTTCTATCACATAATGTTATGTATTGACCGACAAAGTAATAGCTATAGGCTTCCTGGTACCTGTAGGCACTGCTGCACGTCTCTGTGAGGAGGAATGCTCAGTTTTCTCGGTTAACATAGCACACTCCAAGGAATTTATTGCTTCAACTGTCTGCATTTACCCTCAACACTGACTGGACATCTGCATGAAAAGTGCAGAATTTTACCTTTAACAGTTTCGTGGAGGTATCTTTGTCTCTTTCTGTTGTTAGTCTGAACGAACAATTGTGCAGTGTTTTCTTCTTGTGCACAAACATTACTTTTTTTGTTCAAAATCTACGTATCTATTTGTAAAAAGGACTTTCCGCAACTTAAAAGCATGAAACTATCTGACTGTGCCGAACCAAGCCTTTGTGGCAGGAGATTCCAAACATTTGACGGGTTTGGTGCATATTTTAGAAATGTTTGGGGCGTGAAGATTATAATGCAGACAAATGTTCACACATCCACCATCACACAGACGTACTGCTAACCAAACACACAGCTCACACCCACGACCATTTATCACCAGACATAAATTTAAAAATAAAATCTGTTTTAACCACAGCAAGAGCCCCTATCCCGCTGGGCTCATCGACCCACACACAATCAATCAGACAGGACAGCTGTGATAGGACAAACCCAGTGGAGCGTTGGCATGGAGTATTGTGAGTGCTCAACCTTACTGTATCTCCTCTCCCTGTCCCTGTCTTTCAGGTAAGAGAGCCGCCGTGTTTTTACTCTTGGTTTTGGTTCCTATGAGCTTGTATCTCCAGTACCGTCTGGTCAATTTAAAGGTCAGTGTGTGTGTCTGTGTGTGTGTGTGTACTCACAGGAATATCAAAGCTTGGCCAGGGGTTTTGTTGTGAGGACACTGTGGTATAAGGACCAGACCTGACAGGCCAAGGTGAAGAGCAACAGGACAACCTGACCTCGTCTCCCCTTTCTGAGGCCCGGCTTTTGATGAATTTATGGGGCTTTAGTCTAGCATTATTTCATAAATATAAAGAAAAGAGTGAGACTGTTGGGAAATAACAGAAATGACATTGGCTGGGATAAATATATTTAGTTTGTCTGGAAGTCAAATTTGCGAAAATAATACAGGAAGTCCCTCCCCATCCAGGGCAACCTTACTTCATAAATAATATGAAGGAAAAAAATATAGTGAGAGAAAAGAATAGTCCACTTTGAATTGTGTCATGAATTACACATATGTTTGTCAGTTTAAAACATAATTTTACAAGTCAAGAAAAGTCATCTATTGTTGAAGGTTTGTCGTAGTTTAGTTTAATTTTATGTGAAAGCGCTCAGTGAAGTACAACTCTCTAGTCTTTCTAATTCTGGATCTTCACAACAAGTTTTACAACACTTTCTTGATTTGAAAGTGTATCTTTTAAATTCACGTTACGCACAAACAAGATCAAAATATGATTTGTCTCTTGTCATAGATTACCATACATATTTTTTCTGAAGTTAGGTCCCCTGGTGGTTCACCAGAGGGGAGGGTCACCACCTCTCTATGCTGTTTTCTCCAGTGTAAATCTTTGGTCTATATACCAGCACTTTGTGACAGAACAGTTTAAACTATACAATTTCGATCAATAGTGTAAAAAGATTGAGCAAACCTAAGCTCTGCTCAGTCCTAATCCTCAGATTGTCAGGTACAAAGGGCAATTTAGAAACCTACAGTCACCTGGCTGCTGAGGTGAAGTTGGAAAGGAAAAGAATAATCCAGCTTAGACCCAATTCTGATTTGCCAAATTTCCTCCTCGGTTCTCTGTGTCTTTTTCATTTTTTACCCTTTCGTTCTCTAGCACGTCCTGTACAAATTCTTGTCAGGCAGACGTTAATTCGTATCTCAGCTGCCAGAAAACAAATCCTCTGAGAAAAATCCAGCCAGGGTGAACTTCAAACACAAAAAAAGACATATGTTTTTTTTTTATTATTTCCAGATTAAGGCATCTCTTAGGAGAAGCAAGAATTAAATAAGACTGATAGGAGGAGCAATCAACAGAGAGGTCTCTGCACTTTTTGGATGTAATAATACTTATATAGAGGGGAGGAGATGTTAACTGGATTATATTACTGACTCTACACCATTGGCATGTCAGAGTAGAGTACACTGTTGGTTTTGAGAGCCATGATCCGTGAGTAGAAGTGTTCTCCCTAAGCATTAGAGAAAAGAGGTTTTACTGGAGAAAGAAAAGGTGGAGATGATAGCTCTGGAGCAAAGGGGGGCGGGGTGGACTCAAGGGAAACCCCTGATCCTGAAATAGCAGGTTTGTTTGGATAGCTTGTTTACACTCTGCCACCCCAATTTGGGCATGGTGGTGAGAGCAGGAGATGGCCCAGACCAGTCCTGCTGCTGATAGCCAGACAATAATAGACACCAGCCGCACACAGGGGATCTCAATCACATCGCTTCAAAAAGGGTGTAAATGGGAGACGGAGGGTGGATGTTGATAGGACGAGGTGATTGTGTGTGCGTGTCCACCAAAATTGTATCCCACCACAGCTGCATTTAAGACTCATCAGCCCAGAATCGGATTGGATACCTGTGCTGTTGTAGCAGACCTCTAAACTAATACCGACGCATTAATGACACAACATTACAGGTATGGAAGCCGAGGGATACCAACAGTTGAATAAAATGATTTCATCAAATTGCAATTTGATTTTCTGACTGTGTGCAAACATTAAAATGTAAAAATTCAGCTCTCATTTCCTTATTTAAATTCCACTTTTTTCCAGTTCCAATCCAATATCTGAAAATGGATGTCAATACCGATTCTTCACCTATACTATTATTATTATTATTATTATTATTACTATTATCACTATTATCATTTTTAGAGGAAGTAGTAATAGTAGTAGTAGTATGAGTAGTAGTACTAGTAAGATTACATAAGGCTGAAACAGAACTTCAGTCTGGAAAGCTTGTTTACTTTGTGTAATGTAAACTTGAACAATGGTGCCATTCAACCATTGTGGGGTGCTGTAGGATTCTGGCTTGTGACATTCACTTATGCATTTTATAGGCTGAGAGACGGTGCTCATTTGCATAATTCCTATATTGCATGGCTGAGATTTGAAGTTTGCATTTTATATTCCAAAATGCAAATGTTACTGTTTTTGAGTTTGTCATGTGTTTGTTCAGAACAGAGTGGCATAGCACAGCAATATGGAACATGTTTCCTCTATATTACATGCAAATCCAAAGTATAGGTGACAAGCTCTTCAACATTCGATTCATTTTGCATAAACAGTGCTGTCAGATTAAAATGCAAGGGATTGCCAAAGTCAGTGCAACTCAATACAAATGTCTGTACCAAATTTCACGGCACTCCATCCAATACTTCTTGATAATTTTCAGTCTGGAACAAAGTGGCGGACCAACCCACACTGCTCGCTAAAAAAAAATGCATAGTTACTGCCAAAATAAAATCTGCAAATCATTTGCCGTATAGCAGAACACTACTCGGATGATAAGAAAATTGAATGATAAACTGACTTTTCAGTTTCAGATTCGGCAGATAATATGCAGTCTAAAGTCGAAAATAAACGAAAAATTGAACTTTCATTTTAATACTGGCAGCCCTGGACTTCCACAGACGGCTAGTATATTCAGTGTATGCAAAGTATACAGTGTAGAGACAGTATGTGAAACTATGACAGCAGGTTTAATCATTAGACCAATCAGCAGACTCCACTCAAACTCCCATTTCAAGCTCAGGCTTCCAGTATAGTTCAAGAACGTTTTGAAAAATAAAAACTTCAGAACAGTTTGGAACATTTGCCCACTGGAAAACTCCTGATCAGCTCTGGATATCATTCAACAGTGTAAAAGGGGAGGACACGAGGACAAAACTTACAGTCATCTGCTTTTTCAAACTCTTCATTTCGCAGAGTGTATCGGCCTCGCCTTAAGAGCCTGAGTCATGCAAACAGAGCTGACCCCCCCGTCTCTTTATTAGCTCTCATCTTCTAGCCTGGCTGGATTTATCTGGCTGTGCCGGGGCCTCCCAAAAAGCCAGCACCCAACCCCCCTTTATCCCCCCGTCTCTCCTTCACTTCATCTCTATCCTCCAGCCAGATAAAACAGAGACTGAGAGGGAGATTTTTGGCAGCGTTCTTACCCTGAGGCTGGAAAGAAAGAAAAAGAAAGGGGAGGAGGGCTGGTGGGAGGTGAGCATTCAATCTGAGGTTTGATGTGGAGTCTGCTTAAAAAAAAAGAAGAAAAGAAAGAAAACAGTATCTTACACACACACACACACACAGCAAAGTGATGCAAGTGTTAAAGCACTTTGTTGTCTGTCCTAAACTCCACTGAACAGTCACTCGGCCCCGGTTAGTTTCAGCAGCTGGGGCATCATGCAAGAAGCAGGTTAGAGGACTTTGAGATGATGTGACATGTTCTCTGACAGCCATGTTGGAGGTTCTCTGCTTTTGTGATTCAACAGGGAATAACTTGATTCATAACCGGCCGTTATGTTGCTTCCCTTTTCCCTAGTTCTTTGCGGTCTTTAGCAGCAAGGGCACTCAAATTACAAAAAAATGTTCTTATGACCCTACTGGTACAGAGCTATGATGGTTCAACAGATGCTTTGAGATTTCAATTGCTGAGACTTTATCTGGATTTCATTTGCCGTTCAAGAATTGAAAAATCGCCTTTGAAAGACCAATTTTTGGGTGTCTTTGTGCCGTACTCAAGTATAATAGTATATCCCCCTACTGGTCAGCTTTCACATTAGTAATATTGATCTGCGCTCAAGTACACTTCATCACCTCCACAGCATTTGTTCCTTTTGTTACTATGGTGTAGAAAAGCCTACCAATCACAAGATTCCAATAGCTGTCCACTGCCTTGTTTTGGTACAGTTGGTTGTCACACCTGAAGTGAACCGTACTCAGACTACTTTTTCAAGTGGACCCTGGCACGGATCAAGAAATCATGCCTGAGTATAATACACAGTATACACATGTATCAAATGTACTGGACTTTGGGGTCAGCGTGCTCAGATCTGGGCCTGGGTCCCTGATGTGAAAGCCAACTCAGTCAGGATATTCCACAGACCTTACAGCAGTATTCTCACTGTTTTTTTGGGGTTTTTTTCGCTGTGGCTTAAAATTCTTGACAACTTTAAATCTCCAAACTATCTTTAAAATACCAAACTACTAGCTGCTTCACAATGAAAAGTAGTTAAACTACATCAACTACACTCCCAAAAAAAATTAGCTTGTCAAAATGTAGTTCAGCTAAATCCAAACTATATTACAGGAAATTAGCCTGGTCTCATTCCCAGCTCGTCATATGCCCATGATTTGTCCCCGCCCCTTTGTGACTCATACCGATGCGCACAGTATCTGTTAGTGGCTAAAAGCGATGCATCATGTTTTTTTTAAGTGACTTCAATCTAAATCCATCCAAGGCTGTATAAGATGCCCCGGGCGTGTCGCTCTTTTTGTTAATATGCAAAGGCAGGCAAAGAAATCTGAAGCCTCCGGAGCAGAGCGCACTTGTCAGTACAAAGTGCAAGAGCTAGCTTTAGCTGTGTTAGCTAGTGCCAGTTACAAAAAGTACACTTTCCATTCTGATATGTCTATGGCTATAGTCGCTTTTTTTGTAGCTGAACAGACTCTTCATCCGAGTCTGGGGTCTGACTGAGGCTCAAATATATATGGCTTAATCTCGCTGATGTGTCCTAACAACAGCTATCTTGATCACATCAACCATTAACCTTGCACAAGCAGCAGTGGCGGGCAGGACGTGAGGCCAGATTCATCATTTTTCAATGAGGGAAAAAGACTTTATGTGCTTCCAGACCCCCCCCTTTTTTTAAACTTTTTATGTGGGAAAACAATGTTAAACAAAATATTAATCATAGCTGGGTATTTTTACATGCTTTAAAACTTTAAGCTGTGCAATTGGATGTCCACCAGAATGCCAGCTGTAGCTGACTTCCCTCTTAACATTTTTATGTACGCAGGCCTGTGCCTTTGTGTTTTTCTTTTATCAAAGAAGCAGATATTTTCTAACACACTTACTCATCTTTTGCACTGATGATTCATTCGGGAGAGTTTGATATCCATTCAAGTCTTGGAAAAGCTCCAGTTGTGAGCCACCTGATACTGTCTATGCAGAAAATGAACTGTACTCTTACTTCCCACTTCTGTACTCTATTGAATTGGGCTGGCAACAAGACATTCGGCAGTGAAGATCTCAAAACCTTTGTGAATTAAATTGAAACAATATGCATGGAAACGACAAGTTAGAAAATAATTAGTGGAAAGTGAACATTGGGCCACTCTAGAGGATATTTCATCATGTTTTCTCTACTGGAAGGACACTCTGGAGGGCACTTTATTATGTTTCACCCAATGGGAGGGAACTTTAGAGCATTTTGTCCACTAGAGGGGCACTCAAGAGGGCACTTGATCATCTTGCCTTGGACATTGGGCCACACTAGAGAACACTTTATTGTGTTTTTGCTACAGGAAGGACACTGTAGAAGGCACTTTATCAGATTTTTGTCCACTAGAAGGACAGTCTACAGCAGTGTTTCCCAAACTTTCTTTCTGGGGACCCACTTTTTAAAAATATCAAACCATCACGACCCAATTCACAATATACCCTATCAATAAATCTTGGGAAGACTTAATTTGTGCCTAAATGAATGTTTCTGACCATCTTTACTGCCGTTTCCACATAACCTTATATTATCTTGATGCATTATTGAAAATATATACACATTACATAATTTATAATGGGAAATAAATGCATTTAAGCCGAGTAAACAGGCCATCTCATTGTGTTTATTTCCCCTCATCAGGAAAACAATATAGGACATTTTAGCCTACTTCATAAATTAGACAAAAGAAGCGCATTCAGGCAGAATTAACAGGGTTCCTCTCATCAGAAAAAAAATACACATTTGAAATGGTTTATAAAAAAGGAGCACTGCAGATATAAATCTTAAATTTGCACCTTATTCCACAGATCCAATAAAATCTCCTGTTACCCAGCTGTGAGTCACGACATTGGGCCACTCTGGATAATACTTTATTGTGTTTTCTCCATTGTAAGGGCGCTCTAGAAGGCACCTCATAACGTTGCATCCACCTGAAGTACACTCTAGAGGGCACTTTTCCACATTGTCTTGGACACAGAGCCACTCTGGAAGGCAATTATCATGCATAGAAAAGTTAGAAAATGGTAGAGTAGATAGCACAGTAGACATTTTTTGTTATTTGGTTGGAGTGGCTCTTTAAGACACTTGTAGCTGACTCAAGCTAGGAATTTATTATCATGTTTTTGATAAATGATCTAAGTTGGATTGTTAATCAGCCAAAATAATGCACAAAAGTAAGACTGACCTACATACAGTATGAGTAATCTCGCTACTGTTGTATATTCAGTCATTAATGAGAAGAACCTCCAAGCTGTGGCTGCGGAGAGATCTGACACATAACTGCAAAGCCTCTGTAGGGACGGATGAGGAGAACGGGTGTAGAGGGAGGGCAGAGGGGAGGATGAAGGAGGGCGGTTAGTCAATTAAATGGAAGGGAGGGAAGGCAGAGCTGCAGTGCTTTACATACCCCTGAGTCTACAGGCAGCTGAATAAGGCTCAGCTGGGCATGCAAGTCCTCCCGCTTGGACACTTCCTATAGTGGGAAGTGATCGGTGCAGCCGGACAGGAGAGGGAGGCGCACACAGGAAAAGAGGCACAGAGGTGAGAGAGAGAGGTGGAACCACAGCAGTAGACAAGAGCAGAAGGAGACAGTTAAAAAGGAGACCCAGCCTGTTGTAACATTTGGACTTTACCATGCAACAGAGCATATCAAAGCGACTGTCCTGGATCACAGTGCGCAGTCACGTGCTGCACATGTGTAGTTTCAGCAACCTGAATTAGTTGAAAGCATGAAAAGTCAGGACAGCAAAGAGTAGAAGTGAGGAGCACAGCCATGTTTTACCCTCCAGTCGCCTCCGTGTGAAAATCGTTGGGTCAGAAAGCAGTAATGAAAATGACCTTGACATATAAATTTAATGACTCTGCGGTGCAGATATGCATCGTTCAGGACATATTGTGCTCAGCATGGAAGCATTCCTCTGCAGCTGCCTTGTCAAGTACATACAGTATGTGTGCTTCAGTGTGAACTGTATATGTTTGCAGGTGTAATAAAAAGGTGTAATAAAAGTGAACAGCTTTGGTCTTTCTGCTGTTAATAGGACTCCATGAAGAAACAGATCGGTTTGGTTGCACTCTCTGCAGCAGATACTCACACTGTCATAACCTGACAGTGAGACACAATGAGAGAAAACAATGCGAAGAAACAGAGTATGAAGGAGATGAAATAAAAGCAGACCCGAAAAAACACCTCCATAAGATGATTTCCCCTCTGCCTTTACGTCCAAAACAATATGGATATTAACAAGTAATACATCTTTTTTTTTTTTTTTTCCTCTGCGTGACTGTGTGTGTCTTGGCTCCGCATCCATACATCTCTCTTGGCTTAGCTCACGTCGTTCAAGCGCCCGTCGCCTAGCAACCCTGACGCAGGGAAAGTTTGGCCGACTAAAAATAAACTTAGTGTTTGCAGAAAAGGATGTTAAGTTGAAAAAAGGGAGGGAGAATTAAGCCGACAGCTACATGATGATACAGGAGAGCAGAGGGGGGGGAACAGAGCACGAGGTAATAGACCTTAGGGGTTTCTACTTTTGTTTGTGTGTGTGTGTGCATGTTTGTGCATATGTTTATGTTTATGAATATTTCTCTGTCTTCCCATAGCTCTCAAAAGAGGTAAAAATTAAACAAAGACAATACACAATAAACTGACATTTGAATTCTTCTAAATTTTATGTAACTGATATTGGAAATAATAAGCTAATAACATATAATTAGTTATTAACCATTAGACGCTGGAAGCAGAGGGAGCATTGTGCTGATAAACAATTTTTGGTCAATTAAGAGCTGCTAATACAAGGTGTGAACATATTATAACACATTAATGTTGGTTAAACGACCAACCAAACCAATATTCACTTTCCCTGAGGTAAATATCTTGTTCTTTAGTCGCTGAATGCTCTGCTATGGTCACCAGCTACTTGCAATTTCAGTCTGTTTGGTGGTGGGTAGGTAGCATGAAGAGGGGATTTGGAGCTTTTTTTTTTTTTTTTTTGCTGAAAACAGCTGCCTGCTGCAACTGAAAGTGATGCTATGAGATGAGGGTGAACCAAAACAACAAAGTGGAAGGTCAGAAGACCCAAACAATGAGCTAATTGATGCTAAAAGCTCTGTAGAACTAAGGGGAAATGTCACCTGTTTCACATAAGAGCAAAATTATTGATTGTAGTCTTTTACTTGTATTTTACAGGGAATGTGGACGCTAGTTAACCCTGCCTGCTAACGTTACCATTTTTTACCATTTTTTCTTTTGTTCACGTCTTTTTAAACTCAAGGCCATTTCCATCAAATAAGCTCTAGTTCTTGAAATGCTTATTTTTAAGACTTTTGTAATCTTAGTGCTATCTAGTGAACCAGCCTGCATTTACAGAACAATCTTAATCAAGGATATCATCAACAGAGGGCTTTGCATAATACACAACAGCCACCGGATGTGTCCACTTTGGTTCCATAGGAAAACTTATATATATATTTTGTCTCTAGCTGGAAACAAATTTTTCTGATTCTGAACCAATGTTTCGTCTGAATGGTTGAAAGTTGGGTGCTCATAATCCCATATTACAGAAAGGAGGGGGACTAGCTAGCATTAGCAGTTACCAACTGTTTTAAATCATGACACAGAGCAGAGAGTCACAGATGGGGATAAGCAACGGCTAACACTGTCTGCCCTCCATTTCCCACATAACAAAATTGGTCTGGCCAGTGACGGGCCACACAGTCTACTTACACTCGGTCCAAATACAGCAATGAATTTCAGGCCACAGGTGGTCCAGATCTGGTGGGCACATATAGCCCATGACTTAGCCATATTTCAGCCAACAGGCATGAACATTGCATGGCTCTATGCAGCAATGTTTGTAGTGGTGTACAAGTGTTCAGTGCTTTGAACGTTTACTGACTGAATTTCCTCATTTAACTACACATGCAGTTCTGACGGCGAGTCTGAAGCTCAAATATCATACTGCTACCAATTGTACCAATTTTACAGTTACAAACTCCTGATTCACGATAACTGAAAACACAAAGGATGGTAAAAATCTGGAGGGACACTGGGCCATATTTCAAACAAAATCAACATATTTGATAACCCATTGGCTACTTTAGGCAACAGCTAACGTTAGGATTCATCCAATTTCAAGCTAATATTACCAACATCGTTACTGCCACACAAAACACACTGCTAAAAGTGATTGTAGCAAACTTTTCTGTCATATAACATCACTGACTTTAACCAGAACATTTCTGAGGTTTGGTGAAGACTTAGGAGGATTGCTAGCTAATGTTACATTGCAAGCTTGATTACATCAAGTGCATTTTACTTGTAGGCTTAATGTGTCAAATGTTCACTGATATTTCAAAATTAATTTTTGCTTTTCATATTGTCTCATCTAACACTATCAAATGGCAACATTAACTTTTTAGCCGTTTAGGGTTAGGGCAAAGGTTAGTGACAGAATGCTAACGTTAGTTATGGTCAGTAATGGGTTATCAATTACGTTGGTTTATCTTGAAATATGGCTCAATATCCCTCCAGTATTTTATTATCTCTTGCATTTTAAGCTGCTGTTTATATGGGTTAAAACCTTGAAGAGCAGCAGGACATCTGAGCTTCCCATCCTGAGCATGACGTCATGACATCATGAGGAAACATGAGGAACCGTGTGAATATGGTGAATTCACTCCTTTATTAATGTAGAGTGTAAGTGGGATGTCTGGATCAACACTGGGCCACACCAATTATGCTGTGTGGGTTGGTTAACTGCTTGTGTGACCATTGGAATTTAATTGATATTGATTCCCACCCACTTAGATATGGAACCAATCAATTAGAGTACCGATACCATCAGTTGGTTATTATCTCTAGTCTTTATTTATTTTTTTTTATTGTACTTTACTGCATAATTTTATTGTATAGGTTTTTTTTCCTCATTTACTATCCTTCCTTTCCTCTCATATCTCTGCTGCTGTAAGAATAATATTCCCCATGGGGATAAATAAAGAGCTACCTACCTACCTACCCGAAATTCATGCCCACAGAACACTATTTTAAAGGGGTGCTGTCACTGCAGAAAAAGAAACAAAGCTTCAAATTATTCTTTTCGCTGATTACAACAAGCACATGTACACCGACTCTTAGCAAAACCTTAGTTTGACTTTAAGAAGTCATAAATACATTAATCCCAGTCATGGCCTGCATGTAAAGCCTTCATCTTAAGCAGCTTTGGTCACTCCTCCTATGTGATTCCATTCACTGTAGTCATGCACTTGATATTTGTACAGCAGATAAGCGCAATAGCAGGAGAAGCCCATTCCAATTAATCCATATTTTATGAGGCTGTCAACCTCTCTCTCAGCCACCCCTCATCTATTCTCTATGCTCTCATCCGGAGAGCCAAAGAGCGCCGGAGATCAAAGCATAGGTGCTATCACCCCCTTAAAGAAAGAGGGAGAGTGGGAGACAAGTCGACAGCTAGAGAAAGGGCTGAATACTCGTGATTTAGTTTCTCCATCTCATCTCACGCTCTATTCCTTTCTCTGAGTCACTCTATCTGTCTCAAATAAAGCTCAAAATGGGCTGGCTGAAAAGTGACAAGAGGTCACTCAATACTTCTTTGCTCCCCTTAGACCCGAAAATGTTCCGGCTAAAACCGTTTTTTTTTTCTCTCTGAACGAAAACAGCCATTAATCCACCTTTGCCACCACCTCTCTCTTTCCTGTCTCTCGCTCTTTTTCTGTCTTGGAGAAGAATCGCAAACACAGTCAATCACTTTTGTTTTATGGCACAGGAAGAGTTGTACTGAGGAGGAGAAAGATCAGGGGGCGCATGAAAAGAAGGTATCCGAGCATGAGACTGATGAAACAGCGGTTGTGGGAGATGTGGGCTGAGGCACAGTCTAGTCTAGCAGACATACTTTTCTTATGATGTACTTTATGGCATGACTGCATTGGCAAATAAGCAGAACAATAATGAGGATGACTGCTGAGATAGTGGGAAAGAGTGGGAGGAGAAGAGGCTGACGGCGAGGTGGAGATGAAGAGGAGAGCAAAAGTGAAACGCTGCAACCGGTGTGATCTCGCGTCCTCACGTAACCCGCCGCAGAGAGTGCAAGGAAAGGTACAGGTTAATGCCCACAGTGTTTATGCCTCCGTTATGTAACTGTGGGTGTGAACATCCATCCATTAGTGTAATGTGTGCCTGCGCTGAAGAATAAGCACCTCATTGAGTAAATTTAGCCTCGTGTTTCAGTCTTGCTACCTAATTTTTCTAAAAACTAGCATAAATAATCACAAGAATGTATTAGTGTCAGTTTCCAAAGCACTTTCACCCTTGACAGAAATTATTTGTGTTATGACCTGGACGTGAGCCAGATCACAGTGCAAGATCCAAGGAGATGACCTGCATTTAACAGAAGATAAACGATCTCACCCCAGAGGCAAATTTCTCTCACATGCTTTTAGGAAAAGAGGATTTAATGACTGAATTTCAGACAAAATAGCTCAATAATTCACAGGGAGAGTTCACCCCAAAATTAAAAAATACACATTTTTCCACTGGCTTGTCACTCTTAAAAAACTAAAGGTTCCAAAATGGTTCTTCTTAAAAGGCTGGGGTTCTACCCAGAACCATTTACTTTAGAAGACTTTTGTTTTTGTTTTTTTTTAAAAGAAAAGCTTCCCTCAAGAATATCTCCAAAACTCAAAGACTCACACTAAAATTATTTAGACTGATAAATAGCACCAGTAGTAATAAGAAAAATATGTATTTTTGATTTTTGGGTGAACTGTCCCTTTAAGCTAGATTATTTTTCTATGGTAGTTTTGCACTAGTTAGTTTTGTGCATGTGTGACCCCGCAACATTATACCTCTGCCTGGAAACCCTCAACCAAGATGGCCACCAGCAAGTTGAAGAGGACGTAGTTGCCAAAGGTCATGAGCGCGATGAAGTAGAGGGCAGCTACAGGCGAAGTGGAGGCCATGCCATTGTATAATACTTTATTCCAGTCCTCCTGGGTTAGGATCTGGAGGAAAGAGGAGAGGGAAAAGTATATATGTGAAAAAAACAGTTCATTGTTCTCGTAGTTTAACAGTAGTTCACTAAGTCTCGACCACAATACTGTTTTTATTCGTTTAAGCTTTCTGTTCTCGCGAGACACATATGCCATTTCCATTTCTAACAATGGTAGTTTTACCTCTCCGAACTCTGTGTGAGTTTAAAAACAGTGTGTCCTTGATATAAGACACAAGGAGGCAAACGCAGCCTTCTCATTTCTAGTTAGAAACCATAATTTTATCAGCTGAGTTGACATCTGTCGTGAGCAGATTTTGTCGGCTATAGCGAGCTACGTTTGATGCCAGGAGGGGACAGCACATGAAGCCCACACAGCCCTGTGCACACCACTTCAACATGTGACACATTTTATACACAAGTTTGTCCTTTGAAAGGACACAAAATGTAGAAGCTTTCATGACAGTTTGGACTGAACGACTGTAGCCTCCATGTGTATCATCATGAGAGCAGACAAGTCAGTACAATGTCCCGTGCATCGAGACACGCTGAAGCTTTACACCGTCGAGGTCAGATATTTGACTGAATTATAAATGGTTTCTATATTAAGGGTCATAAATACTATACAGTAGGATATGCAGGATAGATGGTTGAACCCCGCAGGACGCCTTTGAGTTCACTAATCCAGAGCGACATGATGCAATTGGCAAAGTCTGCTCAAGCTTTGTAAGGTCTTGGAAAATTCTATGAGATAGATAAAGGCCAGGCGTTTGGGGAAAATGAAGAGGAATATTTGATTTAATATATTTCTAGTTATTTAGGAGGGATTTGTCTTTTCTGCCTCTGAATGGGGACAGCTACAGTTGGCACCAGTGAAGCAGGGATATGTAAAGTCGGTTGCTCGAGGGCACTTCAGCAGGTGCAGCTTGATCACACAAAAGTTCAAGCGTCCAGATGGTCGACGAACTTGCATACCTTTAGGTCATCCTGCTGCTGAATTTTTGCTTTCTCAACAGGCTGTGAAGGCAGGCATAAAGCTGCAGCTAAATTGCCCATAACACAGTGAAATGTGCATATTTAACAGAGTTAAAGGGGTTTGTGCTCACCTGGAAGACTGTCACGATGGCCCAGAGAAGAGAGTCAAAGTTCTTCCTGTCTGGCAGGGTGTCCCCGTCCCTCTCGGAGCCAAACTTGCAACCAAACAGATGCATCCCGAGGATACTGACACAGAAACAAACAGGAAACAGATTGTTTACATCAGGCTAACCCATTTCATACAATATAAATAAAGAGAAATTAACTTGTTGAAAAGAATTTGAGTTTGACTTATTTTGACTGTACCATAGTGATTATAACTGCTGCTCGCTAAAAAGCACAATATACAGAACATTGAAGGTAATCACTGCCTAGGGGACTGGTTCCCAACCTGAGGGTCCCGACCCCAGCTAGGGGACGCCAAAGCTTCACAGGGGGTCACACGTTTTTTTTTAAATAAATATACAAGAGGCCTGTATCTTAGCATTTCATTAATTTCTGTGAAGAAAACTAAATGTACAGCTATTCTTAAAGTTTATGTTATTATTCAAGATAATTTCTTTTAAATCTCACAAAATAATGGCACAGTGAAGACCTGAACACAAGCTGGAGCTGTCACTCTGTGCTAAACAGCCCCATCCTGCATCAGAAAGCAACAACAACAACAAAAAAAAAAAACTGAGAAAACTGAAATAAAGTTCTCAAAATGCATCCACAACACTAATTTTACACAAACCTCCTGCAGTTTTTGTGTTCACTATTTGGGTTGTTGTGTGTTTAGTGTTATGCATTGAATTTAATATGAAATATCCATCAAATATGTCACTTAGTCAGGTGTCATCTGTTTATTCAATGATAAAAAAGGGGGCTACTTAAGGAGAGAGGGTTGAGATCCTTTGCACTAGAGGACTGTGTTACAAAACCATAATTAGAATATTCAGCTGCCACTATCTTTACTAGTTTTAAGATCTGTTATCTTTGCTAGTTTCGTTGCCAAAAGTTTAGCAAAGATCACAAAAACGCCATGTGCAGTGTATTGTCACTCAGGTAATAAACAGCAAATGGTTTATAAACAGTGGGCCCATAATGCATTGAGGCAGAAATGTTGCCAAAAAAGGGAGAGGAAATGGAGTGCTTATGCCAGGTTAAGTTCAGCACCATGGAGAGCGCCACAACCCATGGCAGTGACACCTCATGTAGTTCTGTAGGACAAGTCATTCAAACAAATAACTTCTAACAAAAATAAAGTTGTGCCCCCCAATAAATAATTTTAAAACAACTCATTTAATGTTGAGAATATATATTTAATAGAGGTCAGTTTTGAAAGTATTTATGCATAAACACTTTTCGAAGGTTTTTTTTATGTACCCCTCTATCTGGCCTGCTAACTGGTCAGATGTCACTTTTGTTTGGTGAAAACGAGTGCAGTGGTAATGGAGCCTATCAATAAGTGTGGAGTACGTCTGGAGAAAACACTTCATCCCAGGTTAACTAATGAGTTACTGAGTAAATGACAGATTGAAGTGAATAAGAAGACTCAGCTATGGTGTAACTAAAATTTTTTACCGTGAAAAGAACGGTCCCTACCATAAAACACCTTCTTTTACAATGGAGTTTGGTTTAACGGTCTGTCCACTTGACAGACTGCCAGGACCAGACGTGCTTTAACGTTAACAATTCACATAAATTGAGCAGACCTACCTGCTAGTAATGAACCTTGTAAACAGCACAAAGAAACACTGAAAGTGGAACTAACATCGACCTGTTTTCTACTTCTCAGGGCTCCTATTTCACCTCTATCCCCACCTTGGTAAAAAGTTCCTAGGGTCATAGTTAGCAAACAAAACTTGCCACCAAAATGCTTAATTTTTACATTTCTGTTTGTGTACATATTAAACAGACACACTTTTAAACTTTGGTCAGCTGTTTCCACCCTTCGTCCACACCTAAATAAATAATGTAAAGTATTTCTCTGTCTTTAAATATTTTTCTTTCCACATTGGGAAATTCTGTTGGTCCAACTTAATTTCCTTGGGTTGGACCAACTTCATTTAATAGTGTAATTTTACTACTGTAAGATTAGTTGGAAAAAACCTTATTAAATTAAGTCTAATCCAACCTAATAAATAAGTTGCATTAACTCTAATAAATTTAGTTGACCTAACCCAAGGAAATTAAGTTGGACAAAGAGAACTGCCCAGTGCCTAAAGAAAGCTTAAAATTTAAATATGTGGAAATATGTTGCATAATTTAATTAAGTTCGTTCAATTATTCTTTGAGTGCAGACACCATAAGCTACTTTATTTTACTTCTGGGTCTTGTTCCACATTTAATGTACAGGGAACTCTCAGGAAGAAAGTGAATGAGTATATTTCCCAAAACAGGGAATCTTCCCTTTAAATTTAAAGGGAAAAAAATCACCTTTTTTGTGAAATATGCTTATTAATTAATATGAAATTTGCTTTCTCTACTAGATATCAATGTTAACAAGTCCAGAGTACTACTAGAGACTTAGCAGCATGGATTTGCAATTTAACATGTAAAAAGAGGGGAGTTTAAGAGGAGATAGAGAAAAGGAAAAAAGAGAAAGAACGGAAGACAGAAAGCAAATGGACTCTGCTGACATGTTTGCTGCTGAGCCTGTCAACCAGATTACCCGGTGGCTGGTCTCTGATGAGTAATACGGCTCCTAAAACTGAGTGAGGAGATCAAAAATATTTGAAAAAAAGTATTTTCTTTTCATTTAAGTATGGAGAATCAAACAATACAAATGGGCAATAGAATTAGATTTTTCTCTCTTTTTTTCTTGATCATTGTTTGAGTTCTGTGCAAAGATTCAGAAGGGAGGAACCTCAGTCAGCGTAAAATATATACGGTATATTATACTATTGTAAATATACTGTCTCATTTTATATTGTCTTAAGAGGACAGAAAGGAAGGAAGAAAGGAAGAAGTCAGTGTAAGGCAGCTAATCAGGCTTGTTATTGTAATGAAGCAGCAGTGAGTCTGCACTGCAGTCTGTCCGTGTTCACAAACACAGACACTGGAGCTCAACTGGAGCTGAGGGATCAATGAACAGGCCTCTGCTGTGTCAACTTGGCAACTCTTCACTCGAATCATCCGCTGTTTATCTATGCATATACAAGGCCCCTGGAAACTCAGTGCAGTGTTTCTGCGTGTGTGCCTCAAATACGCGCTATCACATATACACACATCCCCACGAGCTGCCGAAATAAATCACCACAGGCTAAGATACACTGAACACACACACATTAAGCTTTTCCTCAAATCTGTATCTCACTAATGTAACTACAGCTATTTAAGATCAGCTGCTACATTTACACTTGTCTGTGGAAAGCCATTTAGGTCAATATGATATAAATAAATAAATAAAAAAATAAGCCTATGAAAAAACTGGCATAAATTGAATATAAAAGATAGAAATAAAAAAGAGCTTGGAAATAAATGTCGCATTAGCAAATAAAAGGTCCCTGAAATAAATAAAACTTGTCCTTAGAAAAATCTTTAAAAATGTATTCATTTAATTATATTGACTCGTTTATATATTCATATTTACATGAATTAATATATTCATTGCAGCATTTACTTAGTTTGGGATTTATTTCATAGCCATGTTTGTTTATTTCATATGCATATTCATGTATTTAATACTGATTTAAATACCACTCCATAGCAGCCAAGACAGAGCATTAATTCCTTCAAAAGATCATAATTCATAATAATTATTTCCAAATAAACAATATACGTTTGTTTGGGAGGGAAATGTCTAATGTTGGAAAGATATCAGCATTTTTTCCAGTTTCCTACTGGAGGGAGTCCACACTGATTTAATAATTAATTATGACAATTATTTTTGTTGTTCTTTTTTTTTTTTTTTTTTTGAATTGGTCTGAGGGGGCGGGCTCTGTTGCAAAAATGTGATGTCACATGTTTCAGTATTTAGCAACATTTGCTGGGTTGTTTGGTCACTGCCAATCAAATCAAATCTTTTTGACTTTGCTTTTTTTACAGTACACAGCAAATTGAACAGCGGTCAATTTTTGCTCATGGGGAAATTTCAGCAAATGTGGAGTTCTACTCTAAATAGAGTCAAATCCCTCATATTTAACTCTTAACTAAACAAGTGTCAAAACAAAGTGTCTTTAAGTCAAACTCTAGGTGTCACTGTGCTAACTTCAGCACTGTTTCTGGTTGTGGTCTGTGTACTGAAGGCTATAGAAGAACAAAATTATGAACATGTTGTGTTTTGCATTAACCAGGTCACTTGTTTTAGACCTCTGATAAGCAATAATTTAAAGAGCATACATTGTTCCATATTGTTATAAGTTCTAAAAAAAACAGTGTTTGGAAAACTTTATTTTCCAAGTATTTTTTTTTTTGTGATTTAGAAGAGTTATGTTCACACCTTACACTGTTATTATAGGGGCAACACTTGTGTAAGAGCCAATTTAGTATATTTATTATTTTTTGATATTTGCATTGTCGTCCTCTGCAGGTTAGGCTGCTAAGTGGATGCCAACAGGATTTTGAACCCTGACTAAAAGGAAGTGAGGCCTAGATGGAGGTGGGATTTAATGCAGGAAGCCTGAGAAAGGACCACAGCAAACAGCACAATTTATAAGAAATAATAACGGAAACCCATTTTTTATAATGTAGGATGGCACTGATGCTTTGAACTCACATCTACACTGATTCTCACACACCTCAGCATCTACTGCAAAGCTAATAGCTGTTTTTTCATTATTTAGCAGGATGGTAGTTCCAATTTTTTTGTTTAAAGCCCTAAGTTTGAAAACCTGTAACCATTCACTTCCATTGTTTGGGAGTTTCTGGAACACTGTTTTCCTGTGAAACTCCTGCAGTGTTTTGCAGACTAACAAAATAAACCCGACCTTCAATCGGCATGAGGGTGAGAGTAAACTATCCTTTTAATATGGGTATGCTGGTTTTGTGTGGTCATTAACATTTTATGCTATAAATAAAGTCCCACGGGTCTTTTGAAAGAAACCAGTAAAGTCAACACATTTGTCCATTCCTACTGCTGATATGAGACCCCCTTGTTGACAGGTAGTCATCCATTAGGGTGTCAGGTTTCCTGGACATACATCATTCTATTCAATTCAGTTTTTTCTTTAATGACGAAGTGTGTGTGTGTGCATTTGATTTCGCTGAGCTCAGGCACAGGCCTAACCAGGCAGAAAGAAGGGTTGCTGACAACAAGAAGAAATCAGTTAAGTCTTGTCACCCCATCACCGGATCTCTGTGTAACTGTCACACATTTGTAGTGAGCTCAGCTCCTCTCAGCTCATTGCCTCCCGTGTCACTGATCTACCAATTTATTTTCATTCCACACCTTTGTGCTTCCAGTTCAACCTACAGGATCTGTTTCATGGTCTCTGATTGAACTTTACCTTGTCAGTTTTCTATTTCAGCTTCCTTTGATGTTGCTCCTCCATTGGCGAGAAGAACTGGGAGATTCACCCATTTTTTCCCCCTTTAAGATTAACACATTTTTGATGTCTGAGATGCAGATGCAGATGGCTACCTGAAGATGAAGATAAAGAGCATGAGCAGCATGCAGAAGGTGGCCACGTTGTCCATGGTCTTCATCAGCACCACCAGCTGCCTCTGCAGGGCTGGCATGAATCGGACCAGCTTCAGCACCCGCATCAGCCGGAAGGTCCTCAGCACCGACAGGCCGCCATCCTGCTGACCCACGATCTCCCACACACTGTTAAAAGAGAAGAGACGCACACATACACATTCATGTTAGATCCAAGGTCTTTAAACCAAAAGACCAAAAACCCTGAGCTGTAATCTCTCACTCTCAGCCAGCTCAAGTGTCATGGAGCGTTACTACTTGCCTGTGTTTCTTATAAGGTCTAGTACTGCTTGTTTTTTCCTAAAAAAGGCAACATATAGTGCTAACATTTTCAGTGTTTCAGTGTTTGCAAAACATTATTTAAACATTTATTCATTCTTGATTAAATCATTAAAGTAATTTTAATTGATTATTTTGGCGGGCTCTTTGGGGGTAGAAGAACAGGCCTTAAACACAACTTTGGCATATCATGATATACTGTGCACTGTAAAAAACAGGAAAGTTGATAAAACTCAAAATTTCAAGGTAACTTACTTCAATAAACTTTTGAGTTCAGTTTGAACATTGAACCACTAATGCAGACTGTCCATGGACTTTTTTGCCAGTATGGACATTAAACAAGTCTTAAACTGCCATTGTAGTGGTCTTAAAAAGGTCTTAAATGTCTTGCAGTAACTCTGCTAATGGATACTATAGTTATTCATAGTTAGTTACACAGTGCTGGAAATCTACTTAAGAATTAGTTGTTAGCTGATAAAATATATATATATATATGTGTTGTAAAAAACCAACCAAATCAAAAGTATGATAGAAATGGACAAATTGGGAAAGTTGGTTTTCTTAAAGTACAGACACACAACTCACTAATATTCCTAATTTCATCTGAAGCCAATGCAACTGATCTCCCGCCTGCCCCCGGAGACTTTTATCTGCCAAGTCAAGAAAATAGCAAAGCACTTTTTGGAAATGAAGAGGCCATTATTTTGTGGTGTTTCATCAGCGTGTCTACTACAACACTGCGCTACCAGACTACAAACTGCAACATCGCTCTTTGAGACTGTTTACAGTTTTTGACAGCTCTATTTAGTCTCCATGTTGGAATGATGATATCGCACTGTTTTTCTGGGCTTCAGAGTTCAGGAAAATACTGTAAGTAATGTGACTGCATCTTTGTGCTTTGTCAGCGTTCACTGTGTTTTTCTTGTAGAATAATGACCATGGGTGTGCAGAGTTTTTTGGTTAAGTGTTGCCAGTGGCTCTGCAGCTCACCTGATGACCACGATGATGCCATCAAAGATATTGTAGGGGTTCTTGATGTAGCCAAAAGGCCCGTAGACCAGCACCTTCAGCAGCATCTCCAGAGAGAACAGGCTGGTGAACACAATGTTACTGATCTCCAACGCGTTGGTCAACTCATCAGGCTGCAGACACCAAGAAACAAAGACAGGAGGTTGGTTAGTGTATGACTGTGGCAGTCTTGTGCCCTCTAAAAACAATGTTTTGGCAGAACAAAAAGAATTTAACAGTTCATTGATTAAATTATGAGTATGAACCAAGGAACTACACTGAGTCAGGGGAATTAGCCTTTCCTGTACAATCAAAGATATTTTTAATCGCCATTTATTCAACACTTTGCAGCATAAACGCACATTTTTAAGCTGATTGCTCATGAAAATTAAGTTTCTCTCCCCATAATATTTAAAAGATTGTTTAAATAATTGTGAACACAGGTTTTTAAATTGACAGCTCTTTAAAAAAATCAAGTTGCTCTTTTCTTCAAGTCTTCTAACATGCAGTCTTAACTGTCCGGAGCATGTTCAGTGAGTCCTCACCTTAAGGTGGCAAATAATCAAGTTATCAAGCCAATTTCATTAAGTTTAAATTTAGTCCTAAATCAATTAATGCAGAAATTTGAGTTTGAATTTCACACAAAATTAAGTTGGTGTAAATTCCCAATTCCAGAAAAGTTTGACATTGTGTAAAAGGTTTATAAAATGACGAACACAAGATATTTAATGTTCAAACTAATTAATGTTACTGTTTTTTGTAAATATACACTAATTATGAATTTGATGCCTGCAACACGTTCCAAATAGGGTGGAACTGCGTCATTTTTACCAATGTGATATATCACTGTTTCTTTTAAAAACACTCAGCAAGTGTTTGGGAACTGAGGGCGCTAATTTTGAAGTTTTGAAAGTGAAATTCTTTCCCATTGTTTCAGATCCTTTATGCAGTCATGTGGGTTTTTAATGCCCCTTACATGCAGCGATGTCTCTGGATTCTATTATAGATTGTAGATGGTAAAGTCCCTAAATTCCTTGCAGTTTTGTGTTGAGAATCGTTCTTCTTAAACTCACCCCATCCTTGCTTGTGAACAGCTGAACCTTTCCAGGATGCTCCTTTAATATTCACTCATGATACTGTCACCTGTTACCAATTCACCTGTGGAATGTTCCAAACAGGTTTTTTTTTGACCATTCCACAACTTTCTCCGTCTTCTGTTGCCCCTTTCACAACTTTTTGGGACCGTGTTGCAGGTATCAAATCCAGGATAAGTGTATATTTACAAAAAACAATAAAGTTTATCAGTTGAACATTAAATGTTTGTGTTGTAGAAACTGAATACAAGTCAAAAATGATTTGCAAATCATCTCAACTATTTTGGAATCGTGGTTGAAATGACCAATTTTATTATGTCAGGACAGCAAAATAATGTTTGCAGTTTAAAATGTGTATCTAAGTAAACAAATTAGAATCTTTATCTTGCAAGTGGTGGCAACAGTTTCCCTGAAAATTACTTTTTAGAGACCTCATATCTCCAAATCGAGCACCAAGAAATTTGTTTTCAGCTTGACTGCCAGCTGGGTGTGCATGTAGAGTCTGTGTAAAACCTGAAAATCACCAGAATGGAGCAACAAGGCATTTATATGACTACAGCAACAACACCTGCTGTGTCACATGTGCACAAGGAAATGTGCCAGTGACTAAATTCAATTCAAATATGACAAATCTGTTTTCTCACACTCAATACAATACACACACTCAACCTTTATCTCGCACCAGGACACACACACACACACACCGATCACAATGCCACTGCTGAATATGCCTGGGACGTCTGCTCAAAGCTCATCAGAGAATTGGCCTGCCACTCACATCTACATCAAACAACTGGTGTGTACTGTACGTGGGTGAGCGTTGAGGTGTGTGTGTGTGTGTGTGTGTGTGTGTGTCTGTGCCAGAGAAAAACAGGCCATGCAGACAGACAAGAGAAAGAACACGAGCCAAAAGATAAAAGGCGCGGCACATCCAAATATGACACGGTATGTAAATCAGACATCTATAGCGAGTATCCGTAATTATCGGCGAGGAGAAAAGAGCCGGTGGGAATGCTGTTATGTGTCTGTGGACTGTGTTACACCCCAGACAAGCTTCGCGAGGCCTTTCATCTCCATGCAATAAACAGTTTACACAACTCAAACACGGTGTCATACACACACATTACACTGACGTGACACAGAGGATGGAAGGTGTTGAGGGCCTGATCCGTTCCCGCATGTGCTCCGTCAGAAATGTGGCGTCGTCATCGCGACTGAAACATTATCCCCGGGGTGAAACCAGGAGGTAATGTAATGTAATGTAAACACAGTGTGTGCCATTAAGCCTGTCCTGGTGGGCTGTCACTAATCACTGCACACCACGGCTGTTTAAGCGGCGACTACTCAACGCGAGCAGAGAAAGGAATACAGAGATTAACATCACCAGTTGAATAAGAGCTCCTCGTGCTGCATTATGGCACCAGTTTGTCTAGTGCACTTGAGCAACAGCGACACAAAGTCACTTGGTTATAATTAAATATTATCACTGGTGTTGTTGCTCTGCTTTTAGGTCATACACTGTAAAAATAAACCATTTGTTCTGGGTCTTCCTTAAAATTTAAGTTGACTGAATTTAAAAAGATAAGTTGAGTTAATTTTGGAATGATTCTAAACAAATAAACTCTTCTAGTAAAATAAACTTGATATTGATTTGGTTGTAGTTGAGAAAATATTCAATAAGGTCAAGATATTAAGTTGAACCAACAAATAAACAACAAACAAAACAAATTTGGTTTCCTCCCCTTTATACTTTCTCAGTTTGAAGAGTTCTTCATCTCACACAAAGCTGCAGCTGCTCCCGTTGGAGTTACTTTGTTCCAACATTGGCACAAAGACAATATGTGAAACTGCTCCCAATGAGTTTGCTCAATTTTAAGTGTAAAGGGGTAGAGACTGAATTAGAAAAAACTAACCTACCCAAACTAAGCTTCATCATGGTTTGCAGTGTTTTCATTATTCAGTACATTCATTAATGTCATCACTTCAAGTTTCCAAGTTCTCAAGCATTCTGAAAATAAATACTAGAAATATTAAGTTCAATAAATAACGTTTTTATATTTATGTTGCATTAATGAAAAATGATCAGTTGATTCCACTACATTCCTGTATGATTTTTTACAGTGTATATGAAAAATGGTTGTTATGGTATCCCTGCTTTAAAGTTATAGCCTGAACATTTAAAAGGTAATTAAAATGAAACTTTCTTATTTGCCTGTTACAGCCTGTGGACTAATTTCTACGTAAAGGACTCTGTGCCTTGTAGGTGGATTTTGTTTATGTTGGACAGAACCAGGCCAGCTGTGTTTTCCTCTGCTTTCCGTTCTTAAGGCAATGCTAAGCTAATCAGCTGCTTGTGGCAGCTTCATATTTGGTGCCTTGCCATCATAGTGACAGCCAGTTATTCCTTTACCCCAACAGTCAAAAAATGTCCCACTAAAGTGAAGGCCCATTGGTTCCACAGCATGTTATCCCAAAGACAAATGTCCATTTCTCTGAAGACCTATTGCTCCAAAGGTCCATTGCTCCGAACTCAGGTACAGAACTCAATAGACTTATTTTAATCCAACCCATGATCATTTCCTAACCCTAACCGAGCATTCTCTGTGCCAAAACCTAATTAAGCTTCAGTCGTTTTACAACATTGACCACATGTTTATTATTGCTATCATGAAGGTCACCTGATGTTGGTTACCATGACAACAAAGGTTACCTTACATTTGCACATCAAAATAAACCAATACTGAGGGCAAAAAACTCCAGGGAGAGTCAGAGTGAGTATTTTCAGGACACTCGGCAGTATGCTTTTGTTTATGGGACAATTGGCTATCGGACAAATGGGTTTTTGATCAAATGGGATATTTTTCGGAGTACTGGGGTTTCAGAATCACAGAAAAACTGATGGATATGAAAGTAGTATTGTATCGATCTTTTCGTTCAAAAGTGAACAAGCCCATTTCTCAAAATTTCAAACTAATTCTTTAACTTCTCATCTAGCTTCGGTAATGTACAAGTATACTCCCGGGTGTGTCAGTACGCGATGACATCACTTTGCACAGATGCAAAAGAGCACATTTCAGATCAAACCCAACCTCATTAGTGAAGCTAGGTGTGGACAGACGTGCAACTGACTTTAAAGCAAAGAAGGCAGTGAAAGGATGCTGTTCAGCCTGGTGTTAAGTGACTCACCTAAAAAACAAACAACAGAAACCATTTACATAACAGCAGCATAGAAGTAAACTATTTTTTCATTTTTAGTTGCTGAAAATGGGTCATTCGATACGTGCACGTATGCTCAGTGTAAGCACAGTCACAACCAACCCCTGTCCACACAAAAACTTCAATAAGAGCATCTTGACAGTGTGTCTAAGTTTGAGCGAGTCAACACTTTCAAGTCATTGCTTGGTATTAAGTCATTTTTCCCATAAGACTAGAAAGCAGCATTCTGCCCTGAGGCAGAAAATAAGGTCCTGCAACACCAAGGCCTAATATTGCACCATAATTGTGAGCCCGGAGCTTCAAACCTGGTTTTCACTGGCTTATGATATATTATCACACTTATTGTCACTGCTAGTTTTAACAAGTGACAAAAAAAGGTTGTCACTGTCTTCCAAAATCACCTATATGACCTTTAAGAAGAGTATTCATATCTGATCGGCTGCTGCAACGTGTCCTCCAGCCAACTGTCCTCTAATATAAACAGAACTACTGAGTATCCACGGTGTCCACAGGTGTCCATCTATGTCTGTTTGAGAGAATATTCTGACTTTAAAGGGTAACTTTGGTATTTTTGAACCTGGACCCTAATGACTGTCAAAGTAAGTCCACTAAAAGTGCTTACTTTTGCTTCTGACAGGTACAGATTGTTATTCCAAGTGTCTGACAACATTATGGAAAGGATCGCCACAGAGATCAACCTTTCCAGTTAACCAGAAACAGCTGCGTTATTGCTCTCACCAAAACTAATCAGACTCCCTTTGCAAAACTGTAATTTTAACATCCTCATTCAAACGTGACAAAAACAAAATAAAACTCTTTGTTCATCTTACCACAGTAACAACACTGGGTAGAACATCAGCCCCTTCTGGAACCTAAAAGTGGGTAACGAAACTTGACTGTGATTCGAGAAGGAAAAGTAATTATTTGCTCTCTTCATTTATGGCAGGAATAATACAAATGAAGTGTATTTCACCACATTATTGTCAAGTATTATTGTTAGTGTAAGAATCACGCAATAAATGTGCAATGTTAAATGGACAGTGCAGAAAAAATGTAGAGAAGAGGGTGACATTTTTCTCCTTCTGTCTCCTTGTTAAAAAAGAATAATTTGCCCACAGCCTGCAGTGCAGCTCCTGCCAGGGAACCCTGCGTCCTGAAAAACAAGCTTTTCTCCGTTTCATCTCACCTCTTTGTCATTGTCTGTGTCTCTTGTGTCTGTCGCAGGGTTCACAGACACAGACGGATCTATTCGTTTGATCCCACTGCTTTATTGTGTCCATTCATTTGTACACTGATGAGCGAGGCGGCGGCAAATCCTTCATACGCGCGCAAACGCGTTGTGCGATTAAGAAAAGTTCAAAGGGTAAACAGATGCCGGGGCACTTAGATGTCTGTGTGTTCTTTCAGATGAATGCCCTCACACACGGCTATGTAGAAACACACACACACACACTCATGTACTGTACAGGCTATAATACCACAAATGCATCCAAAAGTTATTTTAATAACAGTGTGGACTAATACATCCACAGACCACACACATAAACCCACAGCGTGAGCTCTACTCCCACACTCTATACACCCACCAATAAGGGTTCTAAAAGGGTTTTTTCTGAGGTTCTATCCAGAACCATTTGCTTACAAAGAATCCTTTTTTTTAAGAAAGGGTTCAAATCCCTGGCTGGGTTTTAGATATGCATTGGGTTCTCAGTAAAACCCCCCAGGGGTAGGTTCTAGATGAAACCCTTGGAATATATAAAGGTTTGTTGCATAACCCCTTGAGTGGGTTCTAGATAAAACTTTTGGAATATAAAGGGGTTCTCAGGAGAAATAAAAGCCTTGGAATGAAAAAGGGTTCTTGGTAAAACCCCCTGGGTGGGTACTAAGTACAAGCCTTGGAATATAAAAAGGGTTTTTGGTAGAAACCCTTGGGTGGGTTCTTGACAGCACCCTGATAGAATCCCCTGAGAGGGTTTTGGGTGTAATCATTACACCAGCAATAGGTTCTGTATAGAACCTCTCATAAGTGAGTCTGTGTGAAACCATTCACAGATTATTCTAAATATAACCCTATATTGTTGGGTTCTAGGAAAACTCTCTGAGAGAGTTTCAAAGTGGAACCTTAATAAACAGTTCTAACAGGAACCAGAAAGGGTTCTTCTATAGGGACAAGCTGAAGAACCCTTTATGGTTCTAATTAGCACATTTATTTCTAAGAGGGTACCATGTATGCACACTTATAAACATGTGTGTAGACACACACACACACACACACACACACACACACACACATACACACAGAGCTTTATAATAGATGCGATTGATAAGCCAGAACAAGAAGTACAGTTTTTATGAGGTGAGACTTGGACTGCAGACATCTGGCCTTGAGACTGAGGTTCAGGTCATTATTTTTCCCCCACTGTTTCTGCTCTGCTATTGTTCCAGCTTGTATATTAGACATTCCTCAGACATCATGCAAGATTACTGCATGAGAATGAGACCATAAAAACCTTTCTCACACATAGAAAAGCACACGGGAACACACAAAAGACATGCAGGTAGAAAACCAGCAACCACACACATACACACACGCTAGCCTCACTAAAGGTTCAGAGCCATTAGCTTATCAAACAGGAGAAATTTCTTAATTGACTAATGGCCACTGAGGTGTGCACACTACCTAGAGGGAGACGAATGTGTCCACGTGTGCGAGTGTGTAAGTGAGGAAGACGCTCTCGCTGTTCTAATTGCTTCCTTCAATGGCTGTTTCCCGGGTAATGAGGCTGCGGGAGCATTAGGAGGTAAAGTGTGTTAGATGAGGAATAGTGTAATCTGGTTAGCGCTAATGTAATGTCACCTAATCTGATGTGATCTAATCTAAACGGGATGCTGTGAGCTGCTCCACTCCAGACTGTCAATGATGCAGCACCATGTCTGGTATTTTGTATGTGTGTGTGGGTGTTTGTGTTACTTAAATCAAGAGGTTTGCTTAGGCATCATGCAAAAGAGGAAATTTCAAGCATAAAATGGAGAATGATACAATCACTGTTATGGCTGTGATTCAAGATAATGATGATTTGCCTCAGATAACTAAATGATCTCAAAGTGTGCATCAATGCCTCACAGTGATAGTTTGGATTATTTGAAGTGGTGCTGTATGAGATACTATCAATAGTCAGTGTATTAGCTATATTTAGAATATCTTCACTGATTTACTTTGCTTCAGAGAGCTTTTTTTGGATGGGAGACCGCCACATATCATCTACTCCAAACCAACCAAACTCCATAGTGAAATCAGTAATTTTATCTTACAAGTTGCTGGTCTACTGCTGCCTCAGTCAGTTACTTTGTTTGTGTTATTGGGTGACTTTGGTTTTAAAAGGATAGTTCGGAGTCACTGGAGTCACACAATAACACAAACAAACTAACCATTTGAAGCAGGAGTTGACCAGTAACTCCCGACTTCTGTGAGGTAAAATTACTGATTTCACCTATGGAGTTTGGTTGGTTTGGCAAGAGTGAAATCTGGCATATATATGGGGTGGTTTCTCATCAGAAAATGCTGCCTGACTGCCAAGTAAAGCTGTGAAAATATTCTAAATATAGCGTACACTTAAACTAATATTAATCTTTTTAGGTGGCTACAGGCTTAGGCTTAGCTTCTGTGCTGGTGCTTCTCCAAACTGGGGGTGTACCGACCAATGTCTTGTGCAGCTCGTCCACTATCTATAAATGGGTATATATATATATATATATACATGGGTCATAATAAGCTGCTTGCACTGACAACCCATACAGTCATTTTTCTGGTGAGGACGGGCTGGACCAAACATAATAACCCCCCTAACATCATTAAACCTCTAACATCACACATGTCACATGACGACACTCATCTAATCCGTACAAAAAAACCCCATCATTTCTTGGAGAGTGGAGACTTGTTCCGAGCTGAGAAAAAGTCCACCATATAGCCCACTCTGAAATTGCAAAAAAAAAAAAAAATCATTTAATTGGTTAGCTTTAGATTGAGGCATGTAACAAAAGTAAGTAGAAGCAGTAAGAAAACTCATTTCTTCAACTCAGAAACCAAGAATTTAATGTTTCTGTAAAATATAAACTTCATGAAAAAGCTATTTCAACATGATCCCTTGAAGTAATGATGGATAACAAGTTGAGCTGGATACCATATAAATGTAATGAAACGATTTAAACTAAAATAGCAAAAAAAAAAAACAGAAGTTAAATCCAGATCTTGATAGGGCAAGGCAAAGGGGATAAAATGGTACATTCAGAGCAGAAGCTAGAAAGAAGAACTTGCTAAATACAGGCAGCATGTTATTTGACATCTCACTGAACCAGGAAATAACTGAATCCATCATTTGATCACTTCATTGATTCTCCCGTTTTGATTTCATGGCCTTCAGGGCTGGAAAAGCCCTCCCTCTAAAAACCAGGATTAGGCGCTGTTGTTTTGCCGTCTACATCTCACCATTGTACAAATTAGAAAAACACTTTTCTTAGTCCTGTCTTGGAGGGAGGCCAGTGTCTTCATATGCCAACTCCACGTTCCTCAGGCAGGGTAGGATAAAAAGCTGAATAAATATTGTCTTTGGTTGGAGCGAGAAGCTCAGCGAGAGGGTCTTTCCACTGTCTCTCTGGGTTTGGCAAGGGGAGACACAAACGTGTGTGTACACAATACAACACGGGAATGCATCAAGAGGGAATCAAACACACATAAACACACTGACTACTGAACATTAATTCCATAACCAACGGAGACCAAAACTTTAATATTTGTCCTTACAATACTTGGACCTAACTCAAAATTTAAATTAAATGTAAGACCGAGGGGAAAAGTGGCTGAAGGGATAGGATATATAAAAGAGAAAAAGCATAAAGGTCTGAGAACCATATTGTTTCAGTGGAGAATATTTAATCATCACATCCTGCAGGTCCCTGTGCCTCACAACACAAGCACGTATGACTTCTATTCCTCCTTCTACTGGGCTGTTGGGAGTCTTCAAACCTTCTGTTGTGCCTTTTTTCTCACCTATAGCTCCTGTTGCACCCTGTCCTGTTGTTTTAAGAGAGAGCGATATCTCTCTCTCTTTCCTTTATGTGTTAAGGCTTCATTATTTGTTAAAATGTTTGTGGTTCTCCAAGAAAGGTTGAATCAAGGGTAACTAGTATAAGGTGTAGATCTTTGACAACATTTCTCCGCTCATTGAAGACGCTTCCTTGGTTCTCTGAAGAAGGACTGAAGAAGTTCAAATGTTTCAAAGGATCTACGCTACAGTTTAATCCTGGAAAACCAACTTTATTAGACCTACTATATCAAAGATTGCAGCACACATGGTGAGAGGTAAGAAGTATGGAGAATTGTAAAATATCACTTTCATGATGCTGCTCAGACATTGACAGCTCACAGGCAATAAACTTGGCAATTCATCCTCGCAGCTGCAGTGAAGGTCAAGCTGCACGCAGCTTGCACAGTTTACATTACGTTCATTATAATGTTGATTAATGCTGAAAATGTATTCTTCTCCCTCAATAATTATTAGTTACACCAGATAAATACACTAAAGTGGTCTGGTTTGGAAGCCATATTTCTCCTTGTTACATATAGTGTTGCCAGGCATGAGCTATGTGTTTTGACGGTAGATGAAAACATACCTTAAAACCAAGTTCACTTCCTGGGATTCCAGGGATAGAGAATTTCCATTTTCATTTCATTTTTTCATTGTTTTCTTTTTTGGGTAAAAGATTAAACCCTAATCTACACCCAAGTCTATTTGCCCTTGATTTACAGCCTCAGATGCATGTTGTGTTTTGGGCTAAATAGCAAATATTAGCATGCTAATAAGCAAAAGAGAGCCAGTGAATAAATCTATGGTAATTTACTTTACACCTGTTAAATATCAGCAAGTTAGCATGCAACTCCAGCAACCGTGTCACCTTGCAGAAGGAAGTGTGCATCTACTCATGGACAAGAGGCCCATGGTTGTAACAGCAGGGGATGTAAACATTAATAGCGTCCTCCTCGGCTAAGCTGTAACCTCTCCTCCATGAGTAGATCTCTGCAGCCGATACCATTTTTTCCTTGCCGATTCTGATCTGTTTTAGGTAGTATTGGAGGCCTTTTGTGATACAGGCACTGGAACAACCCAAAAGGCTCATTTATCCTTAATGTTCATTATGCATACAGATACAGATGGTGACTTCAGTCCTTACTCTGTGTTCATTTTGTCCATATTTCTGCATGTTTTCTGAAAGCTTACGGATATGGATAAAATGGAGCAGTATCTCCAGTAACCATGAGGGCCAGTGTAGCCAGTAGACACAACAAAGAAGTTTTATCTGAAAAGTATGGGAAAAATTCTCAAGAAAGTACATGATAACTACCCCCTCCAGTGTCACCATGTTTGTTGTAGTCAGAAACTTTTGACTCTTCTTCATCTTTGGGGTAACTTTTGACTCTGACTGGCGCCCTCTAGTGGATGTATTGCTTTTAAATCCATGCCAACGTAAAAGACACATGAAAGTATGTGGGCAGTAACGCTTACATGGTTTAAGAAGCTTTCCATGGCAAATATGCACACCAATGAGGAAATTTAATATCAAAAGGAACTCTAACATGGTTGTGTGTTTTTCAGGCACAAACGTCTGCATGTGGTGTTTGTGTAACTCTACTTATAAAGTCAATCCTGAGCACTTGACCCTTGCATGCCATCCTTTGAGTGGCTCCTGCTCTCCTGTCCTCCTGTCCTCATAAAGTGAGAAAACAAGATCAGACACCGACATGCATCACCGGTGAGCAGCACTCAGAAGTGTAGACCCACTCGACCACATGTACTTTCTTTTTCAAGGCGTAGATTTCAAGGTTAATAAAGTCAAAACACAGCCTTTGGGAAATGTAGACCAAGCAACCCAAAAGTGACTTCAGATCACTTGTGCTCATGTAGCAGCTACACGCTGAATCAATATTCATGTCAGTGCTAAAAAGCTTCCACTATAACAGCAACAACAATTTCCAAAACAGACAGGGATCCAAACAGGAGTCGTACATTTTACATCATCTCTCCCTTGACACCTCGTGTTTTTCTGTGCCTCTTAAAGGGAAACATTGGCACTTTCATGTGGATGTCAAGTCAATGTTGATGGTAAATGCAGTCAATTGAAGCAATATTCCTCAGTGTGTGCTATACTGACAGAGAAAGGTGAGTTCATTCAGAGCAAAAAAAGGGATTAGAAAATGGATAAAAAAAAAAAAAAGACAAAGGTACAAGACTGACTGTCCATGACATTGCAAATAAAACATGTTTCTCTTAAAACAAAGTTGATACAATACAAACTTGTGGCTTCAACAGAAGCATAAACCATCATTTAACAGTTTCATAGCTCATGGTCAGTCTACCTTAGATGGCTACTACATTATGACTAACAATCTAAAGAACTATTCAAAATATGAATGGGATTTTCACTTCTGGAACCTCAATGTTGAGCCTCATTTCAGCTTGGATTTCTAGTCTCTGACTCTGAGAAGCCAGGAGGCATGTTGAGTAAGTATTTTTTTTGTCACTTAATGGTATGTTCTGGCCAACAAAGTAAAAGCTTTAGGCTAGAGTGGTGAAAACACGGCAACATTCTGGTCTATGCAGGAAATGCTACATTCATTTGAACTCAATATAACAACAACACTGTGTCCCAACACAATACAGTAAGTGATTCAGAGATTTTACAATCTACAATCCATGATATCAAATAAAGAAATCTCTGCATGTATACCGGTGACCTTTAACCCCTCAGGCAGCACTGCATAAAAAACTGCATTAAAAACCCACATAATTTCGCAAAGTGTACTACATGGGCTTGGGAACACTTAGGAAACCTTTTCGTAATTGGAATTTGGAACTGTACCATCAACACTGACTGGACATGCATATGAAAAGAGCCGAAGTGTCCTACTTCCCTTCGATCTATATGGGCACCAGCAAAGTTTATCAAGGGAGTGGGAAGACTGACAGAAGAGCTGCAGAAAAAGGAAGCATGGAGGAGATGGGCGGACTGTCTCTGTGGCCGTAAAGACAGAGGGAAGTTTCTTATGTAAAGTGAGAGGGAGAGGTTGACCTTCCCAAGTAAATAGACTATGGGCTGTGTCACATAGTTGGCAGACTCACAACTATTCCATCAGCTGCACCATAAATGGTAACGCTCTTAAACTGCACAGAGAGATAAAGCAGACACCCTCTCCTTACTCGTCCAGCGCGTCTCTCCCAGCCATCACCCCCTCTATCCCTCCAACCCAAAGTCCTTACACTCTGTCATCCCTATCCAACACTCTATTTAATCATCTTTTTATCCTTCCATCTCTTTGTCGCGCACACATTTACATTCTCCTGCTGCCCTCGAAGCGAGCGCATGTATGCGCCGTTCCCCGAGCAGCCCCAAGTGTTTGTGTGCAGACATTTGCGACTGTGCGTTTTAAGAGATAGGAAGCAGACAGCAGACAGGGGGGCTCTGTTATGTGTCACGGACAGTGAGGGTTCAGGCACTGGGGCTTCATACACACTGGTGGGGTGCAGGGTAACAACACAGTTGTGTTTGAAGGACATGTGTGGATGTACAGTATCTGTTATGGTCTGTCTACTCAAGAAGCCAGTTTAAGACAGGCCACAAAGGGACATGCTGTACATGTATGTGAGTGTGTGTGTCTGAGTGCACTACAGAGTCTTATCCAGTGTGCCAGTCCAAGAGTTACAGGTCTAGAGCTTAAGAGTCAATATCATAAGCTCATAGATATATCACACAAAAATATTATTATAGTAGTATCTTATAAATTCCCTAGTTATTTTGTTATTTAAATGCTTTTATTTTAAAGCAGCAAAATCAGGAAATATTTGGCTTTTATCATCAGTAACTTAACAAGATCTGAGTGAAACTGAACATGAAACAGTAAAATAAAGCAGATACCTGAAAGTGCAAACAGCGACGCAGAAAATACACTACACTTCATGTCACCACGATCTGCTTGGAGGCGGGTCCATCTCGGGGACAGCTCAGCACAGCTCAGCACAATATATGTGGTAATAAAAACGCAGCCCAAAGAGCCAGTGCAAAAGCTCTATAAATGACCAGTAGTTATGAAAAGTTTTAGAATTGGTCCAGCAGATTGCCTCAGATGACATGTTTCAGGTAGCAATCCTGTTAACCAGCATTAACATGGATTTTAACAGTGCAGGTGTCAATAGAAGACTGAAACACCTGTACCTGTAACTTAACATATTAATATGCAGTTTCTCTTTCCATATCCAGCAGATACTGAGCTTTATTAGCATTCATAGCCTTCATAAGACAAAAGACCAAAGAATAAAGTTACACTCAAACTTTATAGATAGTCGTCTTATCATCACTCCCAGCAGACAAAATAAAAAGAAAGTTGTTATAACAGAGATCAAACCAAGCGCTCGTAATGAGCCCTATCTTTCCTCCTTTCCAATTTACACATGTGAAAGCAAAGAGATAAGGGCTTCTAACAGTAAAGGACCTGACTGGCACACAGAGGAGATGAAACATAGTTAATAAATAAAATATAAGAAGTAAACATGGGAATAATATGCGCATAACATAATTTCCACAACAGAAGTGAAGGGAACTGCAGAGTCAGGTGATAATCTTTGGTGGGTTCATCACTATGAGTGAGACTAAAAGGTGTTTTTGGCAAAAATCAACGTGGAAAATACTGTTATAATCCACACACATGCAAACACACACAGCTGCAGAAACTCGACCGCCGTGACAAATTGTCAACATATCCCTTTCTGTCAGATACATCCTGTTCATAATCACTATAATTCATGATTAATAAGCACATTATATGTAATTATTATGATTATTGCCAGCAGAAACATTGATTGGCCTTTACAAATAGCTTGAAGTTTGATTCACTTTGTACGTGTGTTCATCAATTACTCATCAGGGTGGATGTTATCAAATTCTCCTTAAGACACAGTCAGAACTCCACAACCTTATTTGCAGCCAAATGATACATAAAACCAGATCTGCTCTGTGTGTGTGTGTGTCTATCATCCATCCACAGAACAGCAGGGGAGATGAAACACAATTTCTTAAAGGTACAGTTTTCCCCAAACACAAACTTTCACACTTAGCAGATGATGTACAGAAGGATGTCCCTTCTGATGCTGAGCTTTGGAGCTATGGGGAAGATATTACTTATTGTCATTAAGTACCCCGCTCACTGAGTAAAGTGTAGTACAAGATCCTCTAATATTAGACCTCAGAAGATTCCCTGAGGTGTTTCAGCATAGATTCTGGTGCACAACTAAGAAATCTGCAATCAATATTTTATACTTGATTTGTGCAGCAACGAAGCAACTTAGAGGTGGGGGATTTGGCTCCAGAAAAGAAGGAGCGTCTTGAACTGAAGGAAGGCTTTCAATGTGAAGCAACCGTGGGAAGTGTTGTATTAGCCACTAAGTCAGCCCTCGAGGGGCAACTTTCTGTATATGTCTATGAGAAAAGGTGGAACACAGCATCATTATTCAATTTTGGTTTGTAAGCAAAGAACTCAAAAACAAGCAGGTACAGGTCAGGCCTGGAATTTCATCATTTTAGGTCACTAAAATGTTCTCTACCTTTTTGAGGGCGCGAAGGCCCTCAAAAAAAATTTATTAACGCTAAGTACAGGGACACTGGAAGCGGAGGTCACTCAATATAAAAACGTCTAATAGTATACTAAATAGTGTGCGATATATAATGAGTTAGTTAGTTGAGATAACAAGTCCTTATTATAAGACAGTAACTCATTATTTTGAGATACTAATACATTATTTTTAGATACTAAGTCATTTTTGAGATGATAAGTCTTTATTTTAAGAATTTTTCTCATTATAATGACCTACATAATTTTTCTTTTTCATTATATCATAGTCATTATCCAGCAGCACAATGAAGAGAACATGAGTGTATAACACATATTTAGCTGTTTGTCACTGAGACTCCAGTCTGCAGTGTAAACCACAGAACTGTAGAATTGTAATATTATGCTTCATTGTAAAAGAAAGTTTATATCACATTGACACTTCTGTCCATGTTCACATGCTCCCTTTCTCATGCTCATCCGGAGTTTTCCAGCAGATGATACCAGGGTCGAAATCCAACCCACCTCTGGTTATGTGCACAGTGTTTTGCTTGATGTTGCTCAATCAGAATCTCAATGAAAGATGCTGCTTTCTAGTTTTAAGGACAACTTGTCTCAACCTAATTCCTAAAGTGGCAGTTGCAACGGGGGTACATGCTGTGTGCAAAACTCCAGCAGAAAACTTGGCTGGAGGATGTATGGAAAGCGAAAGCCAGCCTCTCCTCCATGTGGATGCAGTTACAGAGACAAACAGAGGCTTAGTGATCCTCGTGTCTATTGGATGTCGATGGGCTCGCGAATCAATGAAGCGTCTCAGCAAAGTTTTTCAGCAGCCTGTCTGGAGACTGGAGGGATCCATGTTACCCAAACTACGTAGGAAAGAGCACTCAAAGGGGAAGGGAGGGAAGACTTAAGAGGAGTGAGAAAAGAAGGAGAGTAGAAGAAGAAATATGAGACAAGAGTCAAAAGTATAAGGAGGAGAAAGAGGAGGCGACAGAGGCAACATAGGAAGAGAAAAAGGTAGAGGAAGGAACAGAATCATAAAAAAGGGAAGGAGAAAAAGAGAGGAGCGAGGGAAGACAGAGAGGGAGAAGAGTCAGGAAAACTAACGATGCAGCAAAGGTGGGGACTAGAAAGCTATAAAACCTCCTGTGTGTGTGCGTGTGCGTTGCGGATGTTTGGCATCTGGATTTGTTTATAGGCACTAGGTCAGGGACCGAAAGTAACCCCGTAAAACCTGGCTCTGCTACTCCTACTACACACCTACACACACACACACACACACAAACAAACAAACACAATCCTTGCTTTACCTCACTTACTTCACATGTGTTATATAACTTTATACAAAATCACACATGCCAAAAACACACAATACAATAGCCCCAAAGCAACACACGTCTCCAAACCTAAAACCTGCGCTTGGCAAATTGTTTAATTTATAACACTCATCAGAGGAAAACTGCATTGTGAAGCAAATAATTCTTCATACAGTGTTTTGCAATGATTAATTACATTTGAACACTGAAGGAAAATTGGTATCAGAGCAATACTTGTAGCAGGTGAGGGTCTGATGCAAACTAATCCACCTCCTCACCACCTTCACTCCCACAGCAATCCTCTCACCTGCAAGTTTATATATTACAACATCATATTTTCCAATTACCTGGTGGTGATTGATGCTTGGATTATGTTCAGAAGCTTTTTCAAGTGAACAAGCGAATTATTTATCTACTGTACCAGAGTCAAAGGGAGGGAGTCGGGGTGGACTACGTCAGGACTTTGACTCTGGAGTCTGGGGTTTGCATCTCGAGTCTGGTTTGTAGTAAAGTTTATGCAGCATAAGCACTTTGGTCAAATGCACAGTTAGTGATCTCTGCTGCTAGGGGTCTCTCGCATCAACAATAAGAAAACACACAGTTTGATGAAGTTGTCTTTATTTTTAAATGACCACCATCACCAATGAAATATGTCAAATTGCTGAAGTGAATTGCGCAAAAATCACATTCATAGTAGAGCCCTGCACTGAGCAAAATCTCCAGGCTACCAAATCAAAAGCACCACTACTTTGAATAAAATAGTTCTCTGGGTTTGATTGGTCATTGTCAAAAATATTTGGTTTAATGTAAGTAGTAAGTACATAAGTACATACTTGTTTTTAGACATTTTTATGCATTTTTATGCTTACAAAGTAAAAAAAAATGTTGTTGAAGCTAGCACACTTATCAACAAACAGGTTTAGGAAAGTGATGCTGATGCGATATATTGTAGCTTTTTGACAGATAGCTTGATATAGCAAGGATATGTGGAGTTCAACTGTCAACTTTTGGGTGGATATTTTTCTTGAGATTGCACAGGTTGCATTCACACCTGGTTGAGATCTGATCACAGCGCACTCCAGATGTGGTCAGTTAACTGCAATGTGTTCTACGTGCACTGACACCTTGCATTAATGTGCCTTTTTCCTGCCCCAGATGAGCCGTACTGATACAAACCACACTGTTAATATCAGCTGTAAATGAGGTCAAAGAGAAGGAACCACAAGAGTAAAAAAAAACTGCCGACTGAGAATGAAAGAAAGAAAAAAAAAAATCTCTGTCAGATGTTGTGGGGCCTTCCTCACCCGTTAAATCACCCCTGTTCATATTCCTCTCCCTCTCTGTCTCTCATACTCTCTCATTTCCGTTTTCTCTCTCACATGGCTGTAATTACGCTCATGTAAACAAACGAGACCAGAGAGAGACATCAGGAATTCCAGTTGGGCCTGTGGGAGCTGTGGAGCTTACACAATCACACAGAATGACACACACGTGCACCAAGGATCCGAGTTCAACTCACACCTTCTTACCAGCTTTCATATGAAGCTCTCATCTTAAGTCCCATTATGCACAGTTCGAAATAGAGGTAACTAGAACCATAAAGCATTCTTTGGCGTATCCCTATAGGAGAAGCCTTTTTGGTTCCTGGTAGAACCTTTCTTAATGGGTCAAAGAGTTCAACATGGAACCTAACATAAAAGGTTATATCTTTAACCATCTGTGAAAGGTATCACCCCCCTATGAGAGGTTATACTGTGATGTAACAATTTCACCCAGAATCCTGTGTGGGGTTCTATCCAAAACCTTTCCACCCTCTAAGGGTACTAACAAGAATGTCCCCATTAGGTCCTATAAAGAACCGTATAAGGGTTTTGTCTAGAATCCACCCAGGGGGGGATCTGACAAGAAACCTTTTATATACCAAGGATTTCATCTACAACCCACACAGGGGGTTCTACGGAAACACTACACACACTTTAAGGGTTTTAACTAGAACCCATGCAGGGAATTCTACTGAGGTCCCATTTATAATCCGAGGATTTCATCAAGAACCTTCCCAAGGGGTTCTACAGGGAACAGTTTTATATATGAAGAGTTTTATCTAGAACCAATTCAGGGGGTTCTGCTAAGAACCCATTTCCAAGGGTTTCATCTCGAACCCACCCGGGGGGGGGGTACTACCAAATGTTCTTTCTAGAACCCACCCAGGAGGTTCTACCGAAACCTTTCTATATTCCAATAGTTATATCTAGAATACCCTCAGGGGCCGCTACAGAGAATCCTTTTATACTCAAAGAGTTTCATCTAGAACACACTCAGGGGGTTCTACCGAGAACCCTTTTATATTTAAAGGGTTTCATCTAGAGCCCAATCAGGGAGTTCTACCAAGAACCCTATACACCAAGAGTTTTATTTAGAACCCACTCAAAAGAACTAAAAGAACTCTTTTATATTATGGTACAAAGACCCCTTGACAAAAGAGTTTTTCTCTTCCTTCCAAAAACGGTTCTTTGGATTACAAAAAAACTCTTGATGAACTCTTTCTTTAAAAAGAGTTCTTCACAAGCAAATGGTTCTGAGTAGAACCTCATCCCTACAGGAAGAGCCCTTATGGAACCCATATTTCTAAAGTGTGGACGACTGTATATTCCCATTGTGAACTTTGTGGAGGCATTTAGGTTTGTTACTAACTCAGTGGAGCTCCATCCAACAGCTGCATCCATCCTCACACACACCCTTTTCTTAATGAGACACACACACGTCCACTGACCTGTTCGTGGTACTCGATCCCCATGCTCAGAGTGTTGATCAGAATGGCAATCATAATCCCTCGTCCAAAGTACTTGCTGTCCACGATCTTCCTGAACGTGTCGCACACCAGCCTCCAGAAGCGAACTATGTTCGCCGCCGTCTTGCCCAGCCTACGGTGCTTCCTTTTGGGCTGCCGGCTGTCTCTCCTGTCCCTGTGGTGGAGGTCCTGGGTGAACTCGTATACGCCGTCGCTGTCGGAGTCCCCGGGGGTCTCGTTGCCCCCCGTGCCGCCCTCCGATTCGTTGGCCAGGGCCTTGGCGCAGTAAGGGCAGCTCTCGGGATCCAGTGTCAAAGCGGCCGTGTCCATGGCACTGCTGGTGGTGCTGAGGTCACGAGCTGACAGCTGGCGGGAGAGCTGGGCTGCAGCCGAGAAAGAAAAGGTCAGGCAGAAAAAGTGAGACAAAGAGAAGGAAACTGCAGGGAAATCTGTGTGATTGTGATAAATGACATAAATGAAGTGGTTTAGACAAATTGTCAAATCTAATGAAAAAGATTTCTTGTGAACAATAGCATTTTTGGACTTTTGCGTGTGTGTCAGAGGGAGTGTGTGATCGTGATGGGCAGCGTGTGCTGTATGAGTAATGCCTCGTCTCTCCAGGCTGTGGCCTGTCTGGCCGGCTGCCAGCATTTCTATCGTCTGGACAACCTGAACAGACCTGGCCTGACTTCTGCTGAGCCCACTGACTTTTAGAAGTTGGCCCGGGGCAGATGAAGTTGGCTGCGAGCTCGGACATGAGGGATTAACATTTATTGACTGTAATTAGCGCTCTTCCTGTCTCTGACAAAAAAACCCACACTCTGGACAGTGTTAGAGTTTGAGGCTCAATCACGACAAATCGATATCGTACTCCACCAAATAGGTGATTGCAGAAATAGGAAGGCTTCCAGTGGCGTGTCACTGGGTTGTTTTACCACTGATTCTGACTGGATGAGAAACTCCCCTGGATGCCTTCCAGTTTTTTTTACTTAAAGGGATAGTTTGCATTATCTGAATGGGGTTGTGGTACTTATCCATAGTGACTGTATTATCTACAGTAGATGCTGGTTGACAAGCCACCAGTTTGAAGAAGTAGAGGGAGTGCCAGCAAGAATGCTCAGAAATGTACTGCTGTGGACAGGGTCAGCCACAGAAACATATGTTAGTCATTTAAAGCTACTACAACTGGTTGTACTAACTGGTTATGCAGCAGTCTCAATTTAACACTGATGCCTCTATATGACCTAAATAAGCAAACAAACCCATCAGCAAGAAGTTTGGCTATTTCTATAAAGTTATTCTTAATGTCTGCCCCTGGGTCAGATTCCTCTTGAGAACAGATCAATCAAGCTTGTGTTTACATTTTCCCAGGCAAGTTCTCACCCAATGTCAGCTGGGATAGGCTCCAGCCCCCTGTGACCCTTCAAGGATAAGCGGTTACGGACAATGAATGAATGAATGAATGATGAATGAATGAATGAATGAATGAATGATAATTTTATTTTTGACCATTTATTTTGTCATTATTACAGAGGAAACACTACCGCTTTTGCCCACAGGGGCCTCCAAATTCAACAAAGTATATAAGTTCCCTGTAGTACCTTTAAACATTTTGGAAAATACAATCATTTGCTTCACAAGCAGGGTATTTATTGACCTATTTTAGGTGTATTTAGATCAAAATTGTGATAACCACAGGCCTAATTTCAGGTATCTACCTAAAAAACCATTAAAAAAAAACCTACTGACTTCGAGACAAGGGGATCAGAGGTGCAGAAATGCTAAACTAATTTCTGGATTTTAGGACTAATTTCAGAAGCAGTCGATGGCATATATTTCTTTCTCCACTTTAACTTTCTCCTACTTTTTCTCACTGGCACTTAGTATTGACTTTATGCTCAGACATTCAGTGCCACAGGATGCTGGTGTCAGAACATGGTTAACCTAGCTTAGCATAAAGCCAGGACAAAGGGGCAAACTGCTAGCCTCACCCTGGCAAAGCAGAAAAAATACACCAACTCTAAAGCTGACAAATAAAGATATTGTATCTTGTTTGTTTGACCTACACATGAACAGAAATGTGTTATACTGTAAGTGTATAAACTGTTATTTCCATATGTTTATGTTTGCCATCATATTTTGTGGTGGAAACACACACCTTCAAAATGAATAAAATAGAAAAAATCCTTGTAGTGGCTTTAAAACAGGCCCATCCAAAAAATCAATATCAGTTTCACTGTGCACTTAAACTGCAGTGTACACTTAAACTGTAAACTGTTAAACTGTATTTAATATATTTTCACAGCTTTACCTTGCCATCAGACAATATTTCCTGACTAGAACCACCATTTTCTAAGCCAAATATCAACCCATCTCGCTCAACCAGACTCCAATGGCGAAATCAGAAATTAGAGATGCTGGCTTTGACCTGTTACTCTGTTTGCGTTTTGTGGCGTTGGTGAATCCGAAATACATTCGGAAAACACCAACATCACACAAAAACACAAACAAATGAACAGATCTCTGGTTGAGCGAGAAAGAGCGATATTTGCCAGGAGTTTCCCACCAAAAAAGGCTATCTGACAGCAAAGTAAAGTGGTGCAAATGTTCTAAATAAACCATACAAAAACTGATGCTGACCCTGTCCACAGCAGTATATTGCTTAGCTTTCAGTGCTGGTACTCCTCTCTGCTTCTCCAAATTGGAAACATGCGGATCACCATCTACTGTAGCTAATAGACTGACTATGGCTAAGTACCTCATCCAAACCCAGCTTCAAATAATCTGAACAGTCCCTTTAACTAGAAAGCTCAGTAAAGCAAGCTTTATCCACCAAAGCTAACTCAAATAAATGCAACTAATAGCGTGTTGTGATTCGTCTACCTGTCGTGTGTGTGTCCACCAGGCTCGATGGACGTCTTTCCATGGGCATGTTTGGAATGTTCAGGTTGAAGTTGAAGTTCGTCAGAGTGCTCCCTCGTCTGGACTCCGCCAGGGCTCGAGCCTGCAGAGTGGGGTAGTTCTTAGGCGCTGGGGTGACAAACGGCACAGAGTTCCTCTTCATGGCCCTGGACATGGGAGCTAGGGATAGAGAGAAGGGGTCCAGGTTTGTGGGCGAGGGGGTACAGCGAAGAGTTTCTGGGTGGCAAACATTGTGAACTGAAGACGAATGGGCAGCTCCCATACCAGCATTAGACAGTGTGGCCAGGTTTGTATCAGAGGTGGCAGCCATCACTGAAGGAGGCAGGGCTGAAGTAAGACTCCCTCTGTTGTTTTGAGCACCAGCCTCCACGTCCTTACTCTCCAGAGACACGATCCCCCCTCCTCCCCTCACGCTGCCGTTCCCCAGGTGGTACTGGTGGTGGTGGTGGTGGTGATGATGGTGCATCATGTGATGAACTGACATAGATCCCTGCCTGGAGGACTTCCTCCTCCTTCTCTGGCTGCGCTGGGGATCGGTGGGTGGGGGCGAAGCGGCGATGTTGAGCCCGGCACGGCGGGCCAAGAACCTGCAGATATGGGCCACTTGCTTTGCCCCCTTGCGGATGATGTGAACCAGATACTTGAGCAGCTCATTGTAGCAGGAGCCCGGCTCGGAGAGGGATGCCAGAGTGCTGGCGTTGGACATGCAGTGCCTCCGCTGCTCCTTCATCAGCTGACTCTCCCTCTGCTTGGTCTCTGAGAACTGAGTGGCGATGACCACCAGGCACAGGTTGATCATGAAGAATGAGCCAATCTGAGGGGACAAGTAGGGGTAGATGACATTGTTATTCACACACTCTCAATGGATGCTCACACACGCCCGTCCCCTGACCGACCCACTTGTTCAATCATCAGCGGACACGCACGCACACAGCTGGTGGCACCATGAAGTGGTACTTACAATGATGAGTAGGATGAAGTAGATGAAGTTGTAGAAGGAGTGAGCATCCATCACAAAGTACATGATGTCCACCCAGCCCTCCAGAGTGATCACCTAAAGAAGAACATAGACAGAGGAAAGATGTCAGGACAAAGGAAAAAAGCAGCAATCAGACAACTCATAAAGGATGAAACCAAACAGAGAGTAGAATACTGGACTGGGAAATAAGGCAACCTGGGTGAATGGTTAGGTTTTTGTTTTTTTGTTTTTTTGCTGTTAGTTGTTTGTTTTTTCTTTCCCATTCTAATTTGTTAAATATGACATAAACCATCCTATACAATTATACTAACAAAGTATGTTTAAAAAAACTGCTGGTGTTACTTTAGTAGGGAGAAAAATGCTTCTGAGACTGTTGCACCAAAAAAGATTAATTTAATCTAAGTTTAGCTCTAATCAGTTTAGCAAAATGATGTTTGAGTGTTTATTTTGTAGATTATGCTGTTGAATTTGGCGTCAGCATGTTGTTGCTAATGTGGCTATTCCCATGTTCTGGTGCAATACTGTTGTAATATTTAGGGACAGTCAAGAGAAACTGTGTGAACATTAAGCCTCACTTAAAGCTCAGTAAATAACAAGAGTAGTAGGTGGGATGCTAATAACTGTTCTTTCATATTGCTTTTCTGTGGGAGTTTATACTGCAGCACAAGCTGTGTTAGCATCACCTTTGTATGCAGTAATCCTGCTGTGGCCCTTGCTAATTTGTTTTTTACTTTAATTGTTTCTCCTTTAATCTGTTATTTTTTCAGTTTTGTTGCTGAAACATACACTTGTAGGCATAGGAGGAGGAATCTGTTTATGCTGATAATGCTTTGTGCTCAAACACAATCAATGATTCAATGTTGGACAATGTTTCCCAGATGATGAAATTCTGAATGTGCTTTTTGTTCCCTGTCAAAAAATCAACTGGTTAAAGAGTAGTTAGAATTTCAGTTGGCAAAGATCTTCTTTGGTTGACTAAAGGCCTCTGAAAAACAGGAATTAAAAGATACCATATTTTAAAGCCCAATGTGTTCCAAAATACCAAGACTCAGCAGAAGAGTAATCCCCGACATTTTTCCTGTGAGCTTTGCTTTACCCCACACAGGCAAACTGCAGCAGTGTCCAGACTTACAGTATGGGGGAACTCATCTCCAATCTGGCTCTCATCCTCCAAAATTACCCCCTCAGCTAGCGACGAACGAAGAGCACTCCAACAAAAGGCTTTTCAAATGATGTGGAGATAGCAAACAAATGGTGTGGAAAAATGAGGCTACAGTCTGGTGGTGTGGCTCTGGCGACCTGCTAATCCTGTAAGCCCTGTTTCTCTGATACACCAGCCACTGGGGCAATTAGACTCCCTTTCTCCCTCTCGGTCTCTTATTACAGGCTTGCATGTCAGCCAAACCACACTGTATGTGACTCGCTGCAAAATCCTGTGTCTGTACTGCTGTTTTACCTGAAATATGGCAATCCAGGCATAGAAGATGTTATCGAAGTTGATGGCTCCCTTGAAGGGGTTGATCTGACCGTCAGAGCAGTTGGTGTAGTACTGGTTCCAGTTGATGCAGGTGGTGTTGTCAGTGATGTTGGAGTACATGTCCAGGTTGCACTTCACGCCTCCCTCCTGAAACAGCTTGGGTATGGAGTTGCAGTCCCTCATGCCGTTGTCTCGGGGCTGAGAGCAGATGAAGGGGTTCTCGTCATCATTTTCAGTGTGGTAGTATTTGTAAGGGAGATTCCTATGGGAAAGAAAAAGAGAAAATCGCAAGGGTGAGCCTGCTGACGAACTAACACTGGTCTTGAGTGTCATGGGACCCAGGAGATTTAAGACAGCACAGCCTGAAACCCACTGCAGGGCATTACTGAGTCAGTCAATTATCTAAAATTTGCAAATATTGAGCGAGGAAGCATTTTATTCCTTAAGACTTAAACTTTTCATTAAGAGTAGGAATATGCTATCTCTTTTCAAAAGTTATATAATCTCACTTTAAGATGATTTAAGTGCATTTGTGCTAATGAGATGGAAAAAAGATCCTGTAAGTCATTATAATGACAAACTTTCTCTGTATAAAAAGCTGACTTAGTATCCAGAATAACAAGTTGGTATCTCAAAATAATGAGTTAGTATCTCAAAATAATGAGTTAGTATCTCAAAATAATGACTTAATATTTCAAAATATTGATTATTATATTAAAAAAAAGACTTACTTACTTACTTGACTTACTCAAAGTAATAACAGTATTTCAAAATAATGACTTTGTATTGCAAATTAATGACTTTGTATCTCAGAATAATGACTTAGTCTCTCATAATGATAAATTATATGTTAAAATAATTACTTATATCTCAACACTAATATTTCAGTCATTATTTTGACAGTTTCTTATTCATTTCAGATACTAAAACATTATTTCAAGAAGATTAGTCATTATATTGTGATACTAGGTTTTTATTTTGAGTTCCTAACTAATTATTTTGAGAAGGTGTCTCATTTTTATGATTATTATTATTTTAATGAGGATCTGTTTTTTTCATCATTGGTGGACATGGGTTCCCATACGTAATCAGTAAAATAAAGTAGGGAAAGACACCCTTGGCTCAGGTGCTTACATTATACACTTTGTATAAAATAATAAACAGACTTGACTGATAACCATAATAATGAGAATTCTTGTGGATCTGACAAATAGAGCAGCTACGTGTTGTAAATTATCGCTCTTACCCAAGGCACCTAGCTTTTTCCCAGAAAATTTGCAGAAGACTTTGACGTGTCTCTCTTCAGGGAACCATCTCTGCCCTTCAGCCATCGCCGCTCAGATGCAATCTGCTTTTGTTGCCAGGTTGAGGCTGTTAAAACGGCTGGATGTTTTCAATACAAAGTGACGATCCCGCCTTTGAGTTTTGGCATACACCGGGGTAGAATTTTAAGTGGATCAACTTTGAAGCCCCGAAGTGTGCAGGTTTTAATTCCATGCAAATCCTAAGAGCAGCTGATTGCGCTGATTAACACTCCTTCAAACAGTTAGGAGGAACTAATCAGTGGAGCCAGCTTTAATTGTGTTGACAAACCTGGGGCCAAATGGTTGGGGAGACCCCTGTGCGCATTGTGTGAGATGAGCACACGCTTTTTCTTTTTTTTTCCACCTGCTACACCACCGCTTGGCATATCTGTTACAGAGCGCTCCTCTGTCTGGAATAACTGGTATGTGTGTCTGGTGATTGTGTGATATCTGGCTTGTCTGTCAACACACATTCGGCTGGCGGGCTTTATTAATCTCACATACCTTGAGAGACCGGACCAGTCCTTTTACACCTCAGGACCACCTCACACTCACTCACTCTCTTATTTATACATTCCAAAAAGCTGTTTCACACTTTGGGATGATCTACAAGAGCACTTAATGGTCTGATGAGCTCAGGCTGAAACACGTTTGATTTATCGCACCCTAAATGACGCATGGGATGTGGTTCCTGCTGGGTGCTCTCACATATCCTCAATCAGGCTAATAAAGAGTCACTGTCAACCCAGTTAACAGTTAACAGCTGTTGCAGCACTAAAATATGTATCAGCAATATGATTTCAAGAGAAATAGAAGCAGACATTAAAACAGATATGTTTATGACTTCAGACGTAGAGCCAGACTTAAAGGGATAGTTTGGATTTAAGCCAAGCAGTGAACTGCTGTGTACAGGGTCAGCTACAAAAGGTATTTTGGCCACTTAAAAAAGGTCCACCTGAAAAGAAATTAATCTTAGTTTAAGTGTACGCTTTATTTATAATATTTTCACCGCTTTACTTTGCCATTAAACAGCCTTTTCTAAAGCCAAATATTGCTCCCTCCAAACTGACCAAACTCCCCAGGCAAAATCTGTAATTTTACCTGTTCTATCACTGCCTCCATCGGTTAGTTTATGTTATTGTGTGACTTGTTTGTTTTAAAAGGATAGTATGGATTCACTGCAGTCACACAATAACACAAAGAAACTAACAGATTGAGGCAGCGTCGGACCAAAAACTCCTGTGTTCTATGAGGTAAAATTATTGATTTTGCTCATGGAGTTTGGTTGGGTTGGAGTGAGCAAATTTGGGCTTATATAACAAGGGTACTGTAGGTAATATCCCCAAGCAGCCCCACTTCAAAAAATCTGAACTATCCCTTTAAATGGCATTCACCTCATGCAGAAGTACGGACCTTCCAGATATATGAAGAAGGCCTAAAAATTGATGATGGTGACAAAAAATATATGCCAGCTCACCAAAGCCATTATGCATGAACTTAAATTACAGCTGTGAGATGTCATAAATCCTATAGAGAGTAATGAAGCCAGGGTGACACGGGGAACATGAATAAGTCATGGGGGGCCATGTTCCATATACCATGGGCCACATGGGGTCTTTCTCATTATTCCAGGGCTTGTCGCTTTCCCATTCATCACAGTGATGAGACTCTATAATCGCTGTATAACCTCATTGACTTCAGTGGATGACCTAGTTCAGTGTGTAGGGTCAAGGTTTACTCCACGGAGATACCTTGGCCTCCTGTAGACCTGTTTGTAATCTTATCTTTGTTGTTTATCTCAGATTCATCAGCAAAACTCATAAATAAATAATTAAATCAAGTCACCTTGTGCCTCTTTTGAATACATAAGAATTTTATGGCAGATAAAGGCACAAATATTTCTCCATTTTGTTCCCATGTTTGGTATCTTTTTTCAGTATCTTCTTTGACCAAAGGATAATTCTAGTTTATCACAACATTGGTCTTCTTCTTCCTCTCAGCCCCCAGCTACCATACTGACTGATTTTTCCAAGTGTGTGCATTTGTTTGCCTGTTGTTGGTCTCCAAATTGTATCAAAAGAAGATCATAGACATACTTCATAGGGCTCATGCCGAGTCAAATTAAAATGCTCACCATCACAAATTTGAAAAAGCTGTAAGTGAAGTCTTTCTTGAAAATGTTGGGTTCAAGATAAATAACTACTGATAACAACATTGAAGTCAGTTTTTTTGTTTTTTATAAGTGATTGTCAAGCAATTCTTGAGTCCTCAAATTTGTCACAGTCATGTTACTCGTCGCCCCCCAACTCCGTAAAGTGGAAGTAGTGAAAAAAAGTTGAGAAAGTTGAAAGTTTCCAAAATGGTTCACAGTGAGTTTTAATGAATTTACTGAGCAATTTTTGAGATACAAATTGTTTTGTATCTAAAACTCAAAGATTCAAGTTTTTCTTTTAAGAAAAATAGTAAATCATCTCAAGAAAAGATTGGAAAACATTTTTGGTTTACTTACAAAGAATTAAGAGTTTGATTTTGATTCAGAACATATAAGGAAAACAGGTACCTTCAAATCATTAGTTTTCAGATTTTTTTTTTTTACATTCGACTTTAATAGAGTATTTCTATCATTCAGAGGTGGGAGACTCAAGTCCCATGACTTGGGCAAGTTTGAGGACTTGAGACTTGCTTGATTAATACTGAAAAACACACATCTTGACCTTGATTTTGTTGATATTTAAATTGTTCCAAACCTAATATTTTCAAGGAACATTTTTTTTACAGTGTACGAGTGCATCAAGATTGCAGTTAACTGTATCTGAGTCACCTTCCACCACTGTGCATCATGTGACCATTACATACATGTATTATTAATCATCAAACTGAGGCTAACAGATGTGAGTACTGAAATCTCAATAGATAAAACTCTACACACACACACACACACACACACACATACATATAATACTGACATGGTAAACATGGAACTCACATGGGGAAGTTGTCTTCCACAAAGCAGCGGTTTCTGAGCCGGCCGACCCACAGCTGGACGCCCACGATGCCGAATATGAAGAAGACGAAGAAGCAGAGGAGCAGCACATTACCCAGCATGGGCAGGGTGTCCAGCAGCAGGGTCACCAGGATACGCATACCTGAGAGAAGGGACGAGGACAAGGTCAAACAGCTGGACAGGACACACAGCAGATATGTAGGCCTACTTGTGTGGAAAGGGTATATACCGTTAGAACTGAAAATCAAAACGCTTTTACTGTAAGTAGCAGCGCAACATGTTTTTCAGGGCTGATTTGAGTATTAGTTTTAGTATCTTATTGAATACTCCAGTCAATAATCACCAATCTGCCTCTCAATTTACAGCCATTCATAGTTCTGGCCTACTACAATACACTTACTAAGTCTTCACTGTCTTTATTCATTTCACCAACAACACTTTTTACAGTTGAATGGAAATCAAATAATAATGATAAATGGTAGAAATAAAAGTCTCCACATCACAGTCTGGTGAATTTATCCTCTCTGTGTTTTATATTATTTAAACAGCTTAATGAAGGCCTGTCAAAACAGGGTCATTCATTGTAGCAGATGAAGAGCAGTGCTGCGGGTTACTTGCAAACAATATGGCGTCTGGCTCTTGACAAACAGAAGTGATTCTGTATATACATATATATATATATATATATACATATATATATATATATATTTGTCAGGAGGATGTTTTTTCTGCCACTGGGAAGGTTTTCAGGAACAAACTGCTACCAGTGATGCAATAGAAAATCCAAACGTCAATACTATTCTATTGACTTACGGCACTTCAAAACAGTAGTCTGGTACTGTCATATGCATACTTGCTGACCTCAAACATGTAGAGTTTCATAAACTTTGTTTCCTGCAATCTGGTGACTTTTAAGGAATAACAGAATGCCTTAGGCTGCAACTGCTAGCTTTAATAGCAACCAGAAAATGATGGCACATCCTTGAAAATGTGATTACCGTACAGTTTAATGTTTTGGCATGGTACCTGCCAGTGAAAAATGGCATCTTTCAGCGGAACAAAACAGTAAAAATGAAAAAGCTGAGAAAAAGCAAAACTTCAGGGCACTGTGCTTCAATAGACTTTTGAGTTTTGAATCCAAGTTTCTTTTTTCATTATTAGGTTTCTAAAACTTACAAAGAAGACAAGCAAATTAGCTTAACAAAAGATTATAGGTAGTCAAAATTTGTTTAGTTTGTTTAAAAAGTTAAGAGTTTGAGCTTGGTTCAAGACTCAAAAATCTATGAAAGGCAGTTATCTTGAAATTATGAATTTTCTCAACTATTATTTTTAAAGTTAACAGTAACATTATGTTTTCATGTGGCTCACAGCATCATCAAACCACAATCAGTAGCGGCATATGGCAGCAATGAATTATCGTGACCCAGCTGGGAAGTGGTATGTAGCAGTGGAAGACCAGTGTCAATACACTTGCATGTGTATGCCACTAACAATCTGCATAAAACACTAAAATAACAGTGGCACACCACCAGCATGCAAGTGGCCAGTGGTATCAGTGGGATATGTCAATACCAAAGCTGTAGTTAGTATGTGGGTGGAAAGTGGTATTTGTCAATAAAAAATTTGCGACATACTGTTTATGAGTGCAGTAAAGCAGCAGAACACAGCAAGGTACTAAAACAGTGACTGCTGCCTATGGCAAGGCACTGAAAGCTGAAGACGGTTCAACGACAATGGAGACCTTTCAATTACCGTAGACACATGGCGGTAAGAAAGAATATATTTCTTATATATAAGAAAGGCAGACATTAATTCTGAAATATCAAGCACATCATGAACACGATTATTTAAGCCTGGAAGTAAAACACGCTGGATGTAATCAAGCTAATGTAGGCTAACGTGAATTTCAACTGTCACCCAACCTTTTCACCCAACCTCTGAAATATTCTGACTAAGTCAGTAACATTATGTACCCTGGAACACATATTTTTGTGTGTTCATACAGATTATATCCAACGCAAAAGTTTCATAAGTAAGACAAGGTATTAGCTGCTTATCTTACATTCTTGGACAAGAGACAGCAAGATATTTAACACCATACTGTGCACCTCTTTACATCCAATGAGTTTTACTTCCATGCTTAGCATTAATTTGTCCAAGATGTGTGCTGATATTTCAGAATTATTTATGCTTTTCCTGTTGTATTGTGTAACACACACGGTAACGTTAGCTAGGAAGTGGCTGAATGCTAATGATAACTGTTATCTCACGGTCACTAATTGGTTATCACATATGTTATTTTGGCTTTATTTTAGTCCTGAGTGAGATGTCAGAGGAAAATGGCTGCTGTGTGAACATGGTGAATTGCACTGTGTCAGTGGTGGGTGTGAATATGTGTAACTGCATAAATATTAAGCAGGCCACTGTAGAAAGCAGAGAAAGTGCTTAACAACATCCCCCCTTGGATGAATAAAGGTTAAAAATACATTTGGAGAAGACACACGAATCCGAAGTCAAACGTAAGTCCAGAGATTTGTTAGCGGTCTGTGAGAATGTCAGCGGTACACCTACAGTTTGCTCTGAATTAACGCCACAGTAAAAGACCTGCTTTCTCCGCCTTTCATGCAGTACATCCCCGATTCTGTCAGCTCTGGACAGTGTTCCCTCAAGTTTCTGACAACACACACACTTCCTGCCGCCCACACACTCCCTCCGCTAAATCTGGCTGTGTCCCTCTGCTGTTGCAGCTCACATTTTGCTCTTATTTTCACGCACTGGTTTTCTACCCAGAACCAGAGAAGAACCCTTGTTTGAAGAAAGGGTTCATCAGGTGTTTAGAACCCTTCTCATCCAAAGAACCCACTTGGAAAGAAAGAGTTGTTCAAGGATAGCTGAAACCCCTAATGGGTTCTTTGTACCATAATATAAAAGGATTCTTGGTTGAAACCCCAGTGTGGGTTTTAGATAAAACCCTTTGAAATACAGAAGGGTTCTTGGTAGAACTAACTGTGTGGATTCTGATTAAAAGTCTTGGAAATGGTTCTTTGTAGAACCTCCTGCTTGGGTTCTAGGTAAAACGCTAGGAATATATATGAAACGTTCCCAGAAAAACCCCTGGATGGGTCGAGGATACAACCCAGTGTGTTCTAAATGAAATCTTTGGACTATGAAAAGATCCTCAGCAGAACCCCCTTGGTAGGTTCTTGTCAGTACCTTTAGGAGGTGGAAAGGTTCTGGAGAGAACCCCTAGAGAGGGCTCCATTATAGAAGGGTTCTCTGTAGAACCTCTCATGGGGGCTTCTTGGTGAAATGTTTCACAGATAGTTCTATCTATCTATCTATCTATCTATCTATCTATCTATCTATCTATCTATCTATCTATCTATCCATCCATCCATCCATCCATCCATCCATCCATCCATCCATCCATCCATCTGTGTTGCAGCTTCTGTGTAATCTCTTTGTCTCTGTCCTTCTTTATTTCTGTCTGTCTCTCTCTGCCTCTTTTCCCTTCAGGCTATCCTCCCAGCAGTAACCCGGTGAGTCAGGCGTCAATAATGAGGATCATTTTTCTGATCAGGGGTTTTCTGGGTAATTGGAGAGGCCGGGCTAGTCTCTGTCGGAGCGCAGGCAAAGGTAGTCTGCTGGGCTGACAGCCACCGAGGAACAGAGGCGACAGAAGGAGGGATGCTGAGATGAAGGAGAGAGCAAAACACAGAGTGAACGAGAGGAAGAGAGACAGAGAGGCTTTTGAGTCAGACCACACTCACTGGAGAAAAAAAAAATGCAGGGTGACCATGCTCAAAACAAAATGTTTACTCAAAATGACAGTTTAATTTCTCAGTGTGCTTTTGATGGACCTTACTGTCCTTCAATTGTGGCTAGTTTTTCACAGCTCTGGCTTCAGCTTAGAAAATGATAATAATGCAGTAGTCACATCTTACATTAGCTAATGTTGGCAAAATGTTTAATAAAACCATTAAAACAAAACATCTGATTGCTAATGTGAGTTAAATACTAGCTAACTATCTAGCTAATGATAATTAGCCAGCATTTTGCTAAAATTAGCTGTCAGATGCAACTAGTCTGCTAATGACTGAGATAGAATAGCTAGCTATTTCGCTAGAGTTTTGCTAACATTAGTTATTAGATGTGTTGATGTTTTTATTGTCTTTTTGCTAACATTAGCTAACTTCAGAGTGTGACTATATATATTTTGCTGTTACAGGTCCCCTAGACAAGCCTAGCACATCGCCTAAGTACAGGAAAAGAGGAAGTTGACTGAGGTTCTGCCAGGTACCAAAGTTTGCTCAACTGTTATTGGAGTACAGAACATAAAGGGCAGGACTCCTCTATGTCAAAAACTGGTTTTAAGCCAGGATTCAGATCCGGACAGATAAGGGCCTGTCTAGTATTAAGGAATCTCTACATCCAACACCCATTTCACATCTTTTGCTCAACTCTAGGTGAAATTTAGTCTCCCTCCTGGTCACTTTTTTTGATAAGGGCAAATGTGAAACTTTGTCGGGCAGTCCCTGCTTCCTTTTGATATGATGCCCAAGTAACACGATTTTTAAAGGCTTAAATCCCTACCTCAAAAACTTTAATTTCACAGTTTGTTGCTCCTTCCTCTCTGACAAACCCCTCTCTCCACATTAAAGAGGCATACTGGCGTGGAGGTTTCGGATGAGTTATGGGTAAAGGGGTTAGATAGGATCAAAGCATGCTCCATCAGCACTAGACGTCAACTCATTCAGTTTAAAGTCATCCATTGGCTGCACTTTTCCAAGATCAAACTGAATAGAAATCCTTCTTTCTTTCTCTGTTACCTGTCGGGTGCTGGGACCTGAGGACATCTTTTCTGCTGTTGCCCAAAAGTCAAGAGCTTTTCTGGGATGACATTTTTCATTTGTACAGCAACATATAGAGCAGTCTCTCTGTGATATTGCTGCTCCAAGTATTCTTTTTTTTAAATACCTGAAAATAAATGTATGTTACCAATGTCTGTAACACTTTATAATAACCATCATTAGTAAGTGGTTAATTGATAGTTAATTAAACTTAAGTTAATAGTTACTTAATTGTTGACAACCCTTCAAATAATGTTTATATGCTTTCTAAACAATTTTCTAACTATGAACAAAGATTATAAGCAGCAGTTGCAGCATTTTTATAACCATCCATATAATGGATAATGGTTGCAACATAACTACTTCCTTTAGGAAACAAAAGTTCTTATTAGTATTATTGTTATTACTATAATTACTTAAAGTAATGTTGTTACATAGTTACATACATAAGTACAAATGGTATTATAATCATCTGTTGAAACTTTCTAATATAATGTTCATAGGTGTTTTACAAATTAATTATTACCTGTTAGTCTAAACTAATTATTTTACATTAACCAAACTAATGATCGAATAACATACATTAAAGCAATAATAATTAGCAAACATAACTAATTATCTTTTCATTGTTTCTTAGAAATGAAATAATTATAACTAAAGTTTAATTAACTTTTTACCATTTATCTACCATCTGAGAAAGCATATCCAAAATATATAACCACTCAAAATGCATGTTTCAGTTCAATGTCTTCTACAGATTTTATCCCCCTGATTGGGTATATATGAAAGCATAATTTTGAACTGATATTCTGTATATATGTATTTTGTTAGGTGTTACATGTGGTGATATTCGGTAAAATCCTCTCTGGTTTGGAGTTTGTTGTTTAAATGAAACACAGACATTTACTAGACATGTTTAAAATAAAATTCCATCTGTGTCCCAATACCTTTCATCTATACTGAGCCACCTGGGAGCAGCGCACCAAACTGAACGAAAAACTTTTCATATTTGTAGACAGATTCTGAAAAATATTTTTCGTTTCATGCGGGTACACACTGAGAGCGAGATTTCCTGTGTTGACAGATGGAAGGAAAAACAAGGAGGATTTTGCAGATTTTGTGAAGATTTAGAGAACAAATGAGGAGGAGACAGCCAGGAGAGGCGGGGAGGAGACAAAGGGAGGAGGGGAGCAAAGGTTCTACTGAAGGACAATGGAGTGAGTGACAGTGTGAGGAGCACCTGTGGGATAACGCGCATGTGTGCATTGTGTCTTTCACGGTATCATTCTGTCTCAGAGGGAAAGATCTGAAAACGAAACAGAAAGTGACAGCAGCGAAAACACGGAAACTCTTGAATGACACCCAAGACTCCTGAAAAAGACTGTTTTCAAGTTATTCAAATTTGTGTCGTAGCTGCTGCATTATGCAACTGGATGCAACACTCTGTCACACATAATTACAATTCATAGACATACTTTTATCAAATTATACAAAAACTAGAAATATTTTTTGTTCTTAGACAGTAGTTAATTACTAATTACACACCATATGCCTAATGATACACTAATATGACATAGCAAGCTGTACTTAGTATCTAATTAGACAAGAACTACAAATAATATGTTATTAATTAGACAGTGTTAGACCCTTATTAGTTTTGATTTGAGGGTAATTGAGGACACATTACAACATAACTGTACTGTGAACTAAAGTGCATTATTTCTCACTGTTAGACCCTTACTAGATTTTTTCTTAAGAGGGCAGTTTAGGGCACATATAACAAACCTGTGCTGTAAACTAAAGTGAAATACATACATACATACACCTGCCACTTCCCCGTTTAAAAACAAAATGTGATCCAGACCTATCATGTTAAGGGCAAAATTATTGGGATAGAGTAATATATTGTTTGTGGGCGACTGCGCAGATTTATTGTAATACTGATTTGGTCAAAGAAGTAAACATCTGTCTTGGCTAGTCTGCCAATTGTTTAGGACCAGCAAAAGAAGTAGTGTCTCAAGTAGGATATGTGTGAGCTTCACTTTAGTTTACAGTACAGCTCTGTTGTAATGTGTCCATAATTACCCTCTAATAAAGTCCAACAAGGGTCTAACAGTGGGATATAATACATTTTACTTTAAAGTACACTTCTGTTGTTATGTGTCCGTAATTCCCCTCTAATTAAGTCTAACAAGGGTCTAATAAAGAAAATACTATTTCTAGTGTCTATCTAATTTGATACAAAGCACAGTTTGTCATGTCTTATTAGTGTATTGTCAAATAAAGTGTGGCCCAGCATTACCATGTAGACAATCACAGTGTGAGATGAGAGTCATAAGGAAAATATCTGTGTGAAACTCTCATAATTGCACCGTGAAGAAGTTATTAAATGCTGAGCTACAGAACTGTTTACAAGACAAACATCATGTCATGATTCAAAAGAAGCAACCCAGTGCAGGGAGTTATGTAAAAATGAAAGTGTGAGTCATTGCCTGTGGTGATTTGTTGCTCTTTGCTAGGACTCCCGTTTAACATAATTGCCATGAACTTACAAAAAAAAAAAAAAATAAAAAATAAGAGTAGTGTGATACATTGAGCTGCTGTCACAGAGTTGTGGAGGCTCATACACCCTGACAGACCTGACTCGCTGCCTACAACAGCAACACACATCCTTTGCCTGACTGCACAACACACACGCACACACACTGAGCACACATTAAGCAGCAGCTTCCTCAAGCGATTGCTCTTATAGTGTAATGTGCTGAGCTGTTAGGATGCTGCTTAGCTGTGCCTGAGTTAGTGACAGCAGCTGGGATTAGTGTCGGCTGCAGGCCGAGGCACACTGACTGGCTTCATATGCTGCGATCCAGAGTGAAGATACTGTACGTCTGCACAATGAGAGTTTAATGCTTGAACCGCCCCGTGCTGGTATTCACACCTCCGACAGCTGCAGCCATGGAGAACAACACTGAACCGTTGCCACATACTTTCTCATTTACAACACAGAGTAGCTAGCTGAGTTTGAATTTGACAATCCCCTGAATCTCTCAGTGTCATAGATGAACACTGAATTGTCAAAACTGAGCTTGAGATGAGATGTTTTGTCAAAATCCAGAATATTTTATGGAGCCTTTGGAAGGCTTTCAGAGGTATGGTAATGTTAAAGACGCAAAGGATAAGACTACTGCAAAAACTCTTTGTAAACGCTGTAAAACAGGTGAAACAGTTTGGTAAGAATGAACACATGCTGTTGCACACTCATTAGGTTTTAAAAATTAAACCTTAAGAGTACCCTGTGGATTTGTCTTGCAAACAAAGCTATGTTTACAGTCTGTATTTCTCACAAAAGTGTACTGTACTGTATGTACTGTATTCTTGATGCCAACAAATGTGTTAAATGCATTTTCTTCCTCCTACGACAATTATAAGGCCAAGGTTTTGAATAACTGCAGATCTGCATTATTTACATCCACGTGTCCATCATTTGTAAGTCTTCCTTATCTTTGTTACCAAGTTTCTTGTTTCAGCTGTCAATGGGAATAGTAGAAGGTCACTGGGAGGAATATATACGTTCATATGTGCGTCCTTTTGAGAGTAATTGTTGTTCTGTGTTGTTTTTGTTAAGGCAGATGCTATTTGCACCCAGGTGCCAGTAGCCAACAATGCTATTTGCATCCTGGGTGGAAACACTAATGTGGTTATTTACACCCAGATGTTTATGGCCTACCATGACAGAAACAAGCTCCAAGGTGTTCGCAATCAACATTGCTATTTACTCTCAGAGTTTAAATAGCCAATGTGGCTATTTACACACACATGATAGAGACAAACCATGATCTTTTCCTAAACCCAACCAAGATGATTTGTTCTCTAAACCTCACCAAGTAGTTTTATTGCTTCAATCTAACCAAGTGATTTTATTTCCAAAAAACTAACCAAGTAGTTATGTCACTTAAATTAGACCAAGTAATTCTGTTGCCCAAATATATCCAAGTAGTTTTGTTCCTTAAACATAACCAAGCAGTTTTGTTGCCCAAACATAGCCAACTAGTTTTCTTTCCCTAAGCTTAACCAAGTTGATTTGTTGCCTAAACATTTCCAAGTAGATTTGTTGAACTCCAGTATCGTAACGCATTCTCCCACTACACGATTCTCTATGAAATGGCTTTGTCACTTTTTATAGGTAAACCACGGGGAAGGTGTGTGAATACCAAATAGTTGCTGTGTGCGCAGTCTTTCTCGGATGCAAATAGAAGCTTATTTATTATTTTTTATTTTTTTTGTAAGTAATACTTTTTATTTGAATTTCAACTGACTTCACAAGCACAAGATCTGGGGGTCACAAGGAAAGCAACCTCCTCTATCATAGAGATTTTACCTATGGGTATTAGATGCACAGAGCAGTTGAGCTCTTTGAGAGAACACAGAATTTTAAGGAGAGTGATGACAGTTGGGGAGCAATTCATCCTCAGGTATGAGGTTATAAAATATTTGTGGTGGTAAAAATGAGTTTTTCAGCATTGATTGTTATTTTGATGGTGGTATAAATTAAGGCATCAGACAATACATCAACTGGAGGACAACTTTTCACTCAGCGACGCAGGTAAACATGAATATGATGAGAAGGACCTCTGTTTATCTCCCAGATAAGAGAATCAATCCTCTGAGCCTCTCCCCGACCTGAATACTGTGCTCATTCCAAGTGATCGACATTTCATATTCAATAACAATCATCTCCTCCTCCGCCTGCGCGCCCTCTCCAACCTCGCTGTGGGCGGCCACTCCATTCCAACATGGCTGGCAGGCGGGTGGCTGTGTGTGATCGGGGAGCCATCTGTTAGCAGGCAGATTAGGTCTGCTTCCTCTGCTCTCCTGTCCAGGTCCAGCTCCAACCCAGCCAGCTTTGTAATCTGTGTACTGTGAACTAATGGGCTTTCTGAGTCATGGGCCAGCGTACACCTGCGTCTCGTCTTATTTGCTCCGAGTGGATGGTAACTAGCTGCATGTCAGCGACTCCAGACGGAGATGACTAGACGTCCCTGAAATGGAAATGTGCCTCTGCATAAACGAGCCATGTGACCCGAAGAGAGAGTACATGCAGAAAAATGAGAGCTGATGGAAAGAAAAGAGAACAGAGAGCACGTCTGAAGTCTGTTCACCTGCCATTTTATTTGCCCGAGTAGGTTTACTTGTTTTTGTGTGCACCAGTTTGTATGGAATTACAGAAAGTGGGATCTGATCTCATTAGACCTGGGCCTCATTTATCAACCATGCAGTTTTGTACTTAAACTGTGCATAAGATTATTTCTCTAAACAAATTCACTTACCTTTTTTGTGAGAGTATGCATATGTAGATCCAGTGGTGTTATCCAAGGCAAACCAATTCCCAAAGTACAGACACACAATCCACGGCACACAATCCACAACTTTACTTTCAACAATGAGAGCCTAACTGATGGATTGCCAGTTCCCTGATGAGGTGCAAAAACATAGTTTCTTCCAAAATGAAATTATGCCAATAATGCCTCCTCTTCGTTCTCAGCTCAGTGCCGTTCTCAGCTACAAAAAAGATTGTTGGGTGCAATGAGCGTAGCATTATTGCAACCTCAAACCAACTGGCCACTCTTAAGTCTTGCCCCTGTTTGCTCTAGTCAACTTTTTGTGTTTCCTGTAGGCCTACTTGGATACAACTTATACCAGGCTTGAAAGGAACATTTTTTAGATTGCTGAAGTGATGCTTGCTTGGGGACTTGTAAAAGCAGTGTATATGTCACTTCTAGGTTAGCTAATATTACTGAAATGCTAGCTAACTAGCTAGCTAATCTACATCAATCATTGGCTAGCTAGCTAGCATCTTCCTAACACTGATAGGAGCAACCCATCCAGGTATTTTGCTCCTGTGTCATGCCCCCACCCCTTTTTGGGTAAAAACAACCACCCTAATTTGACTGGTGGCCAATACTAATTGTGAGGTCCTTGCAAAGTTAAATGCATAAGATAAGACATATTTTAGCTATTAGATGCCCAAATCCTATGGCCTGTCAGCTATGTCAATCAACAACCAACGTCTTCACATAGAAAAAAAAAAATTATAAAACAAGGGTCCATTCTGTTGTGACAACTACCTTACTGAATCTTCAGGTAATGTATTTCAGACATCTGTCGCTTTTTTATACCGTTAAGACATTTTATTTTGCTCTTTTGATACTGTTATGGTAAGGACATATTTCTTCACAGTACAAACATTATTTTCATCATTTCTAAATCTCTTTTCTGATTGACTTCCACCTACAGACACAATTGGCACACATGTTTTTTACTCAGTAACATCATTAACTAAGCTGTGATGAAGTGACTGGCTGCTTTTGCTTGTTTTCACCTAAATGGATGCGTGCTCATGGGACTTGACGTATGGCAGCTGTCATCCATTAGTTAACTTAACGTGAATATATGCTGCAATTACAGGTCCATCAACAACATCTTTTAACCATCTTCAAAATGTGGTTTAAATCTTTCAGCATAGATGAGACTGGTAACATACCAGAATACAGAAAAGGAGAAAGCAGCAGGCAGCCCACCGGCTCAGTGGTCAGCACAATGGCCCCACAACAAGACAAGATACCAATTTTCTTGTTTGTGCGAACATATTAGAACTTGTTTCTTGCATGCTTTGATAAATGAGGCTCTGGACTGTTACAAAAAAAAAAGAAAGAAATGTAAGCTTTTGTGAAAAGGACACAGATCTTTGTTTCCACAACATCCCATCTGCACTGAATCACTTAACAGAATGATAAAAGAGACAATTTTTCTGCCTTTATGCAGCTCGACATTCAAAAGCAGCACTTACCACAGCTTAAACTCAAATCTCTTTGACAAATCACAGCTGTGCTGGGGAGGTGGTTGCCTACCTGTCTCCAGGCTATCTGGGAATACTGTACCACAGCACGACTCCAGTGATCAAAGTACTGAATTTTAAGCTTTAATAGAAACTACAGCTTAAACCTTGAACTGAAAATGAATTTGGAGTGAAAATACAAGGGAAACAGAATCTCTTTTTAAGAAACTAAATATCACTTGCATGCCAAGAGCTGGTGGAGGTGTCATACTGAGGTTAGACTAACAAGATCTTGTTTTTTTTTTAGCAAGAAGCAGATTGACAGCAAAGAGCAAGGATATTACTCTGTGACATCTTTTGCTTCTGGCAAACAACTTCCTCCTCTGAACTCTTCCTAACCTTATCAGTCTTTTATTTCTTCAGCTCCACTTACAAGCAAGGATCCCCCCCTCCCCGGATCAAATCCGTCCCCTGACTCCTCCAGGCTCTCCCTCTCGTCCTGACATCACAATACAGCAGCAGAAGTCAAGAGGTGACTTAAAGGCCTTCGGAAGAATAGAAGCCAGGACGTTCTTGCCAGCTCTTTAATTACAGTAATGAGGCTCTGCAAACAATGTGCTATAGGAGGAGGAGGGCGTGAGCACGAAGGGAGCTGGAAGGTCGATGATGTTGCTGTGTTGTTGCCGCCTTTAGGGCTTATTTGGGCGGAAGTACAAGACAAGTGTGTATGAACTGGGTGCTGCTCAAACACCAGGTCTAACAAAGCGTGGAGAACAGGATGAAACACTGCATGTTACTGATGCATGGGTGAAAATAACAGTGTGCACGTGCATGCATTGCAGGTCTGTGTGCATGGAAGAGTGCAAAAGCCTTTAGGGTTAGGGTTAGGGCGCATGGTGTGGCTAAACAATAAAGAAGTGCACAAATGCTATTCTTGGCTCAGTCTCGTTAAGTGTATTTATCTGTGTGTGTGTAAGGGTTTGTGTCCTGCGATAATCACCTCACCGCCCCCTGTGGCTTATCAATCAGCGCTGCCTCACTCAAACGTGGCCCACTCACAGCATTGAAAGTTTCATCAACTCAAGTGTTTTCTAAGGTTCCCTATTTATAATACTACTTTGAGCATAGCAAATTGAGTGCACTTTTCTCATCTATTCTGCATTAACATGTTAGAAAATGAAGACGCATTCCAAATAGGTGAGCTGATATACAGCTGTAATGTAGAAATGTACTAGACACCTCACTTATAGTGTAATAATAAACCAGCACAAAAATGAAAGTTAACCACATAGATCACCATAAACCAACATGTTCTGAACAAACACACTACAAACACTTTACAAACATGAACAAAAAAGTGAAATTTTCAATTTTTGGACAACTTTCCTTCCACGCTCCACAATGGTTGAAGGATGCCATTACACAAGTTACATTACCCAAACTAAACAAGCTTTCCAGACGAGAAAACTCTGGATGTGCATCAACATCCACTCACACAGAACTTTTAACTATGAAACTATGAAAGTTCAATTTGAGCCTCATGCAATCTTAATAATTCCAATAATATCAATAATAATAATAATAATCACCATCATCATGAGAAAAGGGTGTTGTATCAGCAGATACCTAAAATTAGTACTGGAATCCAATCAAAACGGAAAAAAAGTGGTCAGGTTTGGATCTCAAAGTTGGTAGCTGGGTCCAGTCGAGTTGGGTAATAAAGATGTGGGTACAGGCCAGGTTCAGGTACCTCCAATATGTTATGACTGCCTGGACTTCTCCATGAACTTTTCTGTGAACTTGTCCACTTGGCCGCTAAAACAAGTGACGGAAAATGTCTACACATGTGTGGAACATGTCCTCCACCAGAACACCAAAAAGTAATCAGAATTACTACGGGTCCGTGGTGTCCGCAGATGTCTATGTACACATCTGTTTGGAAGTACATTCAGTCCTTAAAAGCAGGGTTAGACACAAGCTCAGTAGCACTAAACTGACTTTTATGTGCAAAATCAGTTAAGTTTCTCTATGACTTAAGCAGTTTTTGGCATTAAGAAACTGCTGATAACCAGGGTGGGAAAATAGATTAACCCTCACCAGCAGGAAAATAATGAATTACAAAGTCAGACTGCAGCTGGCTGATATGAACACCAAACCAAGTGCTTTGGCAGATGAGCAATTATCATCCTGAGGTCCTTTTAAATTCTTAAAATATGTTTAGTTTGGGGGAAAAAAGCAGTAGCATTTGCTGGATAATCAAATTAATGTGGCACTTTAGCCTGGGGATAAAAAAAATTGTTTCCTTCTATGTATAACAATGGCACCTTTACGCCTACAAACAGAAGAGAGAAAAATTATATTTCAGCATTGTAGAGCCAGTATTCTAGGTTTCAGTGCCTTGAGGCCTGAAACTGAAACCCATTAAAACAGCTCTTCACTTTTATTTGCATATTGTAGCAGCTGAATCAAGGTCATAAAAGTAACATTTGCTGACAATACATTCTAAATGTTTAACTATGCAGCTATTTAATAGTTAGTGGGAGAACCCGATGCTTTGAAAAAGAAGGAAAAAGACAAAATGAATCTGAAAGGTTTGGGTTTCTTAATAATTTAGTATATGTAGATGTAGATTTTTTCTTTCGCCTTTGCTCTTTCCATGTCCAAGACACACTCGTACCCATGCAAACTCATGATACAACCTTCCCATAGTACCATATCTGTTTCTATGCTATGAACCGTGTGTCCAATAAATGTTCCTTCCTTTCCAGAGAGGGGGATCCTCCTTTGTCACTCAGGACAACATACTGTGAATATTAAGACCCACACAGAGGTATGACACCTTCTCATGTCCGCCTTGATGTAGCCAATGACAGGCTCTGGTACAAGGTCCCTGTGGGCCGGTACTGGACTTGAGGGTAATAGCCAATCAGGTGGCAGACGGTGGGTGGTGTGACACAGCATGGGGTTTTTGGTTTTTGTTGGCAGCCGGTGGATGAAGCCTGCGAAATGTATCTGTCACTTCCACTGGCAGGACTGCCATGTTAGCGCATCAATCAATGCCAGAGCCCAGGACGTGGACACCAGCCCAGGAACAATGTGTTCATTAATACAAGTCTGAGGGGGCGTGTGTGTGTGTTTTAAGATGAGCTCCAGCCTTCTGTTCCAATACGGACTAAAGGTAAGAGGTAACAGACACAGAAGGAGTGAGAAAAGAACAATGTGGGGCTGTAGACAGCAAGACAGAGGGGGAGGACTAACAGTTTATACATCTGCTGATGCAGGTCCAGATACATTTTAGGCAGCAGCCGACAAATATCAACAAGAGAGTCAACTGATATCCCTTTTCCTTACACATGTGCTGGCTTGGTTTGGCTTGGTTTGACTGCACCTCATCCCAACACAGCATCTCCATTACAACAGGGCTACCCATTTGAAGGTGTGTCTTTCAGCTGAAGACAAGCTTAGCCAAAACGGTGGATAAACATTTCTTTTCTATAAATACTTCACAGTATGAGCCTCCTATTAATTTGTTATTTGAATTATTTTATAACTTGACGTGACTCACATCCAGCTGAAAGTAAACAGGGAACAGTAAATAAAGTAGATACCTGAAAGTGCAAACAGCGACACAGGAGAGAAACTAAATTTTACCACAGAGATTTAATTAGAAGTTGCAAAAGTACAGAAAGCTGAGTACAGACACTTAAAAATGCCTTCTCTCTGCTCTCTTGCGCACTCAAATTCAATCTTATAATACATGCTAGTTTAAGGCGGAGAAAGGCGGGGCATCATGGGTTGGCTGCAGTTGTCGAGATGTCATGGCAACCCACTTGGAGGTGAGTCTGGCATGCTTTGGGGCTACTCCAGAGAAGGTCATTCTCAGGTGTGACTTGGCACAGCTTGGTGCGTTAAAAGTGGTAATTGAAATGTGAATCGGCGTGGCAAAGTGCCAATGGAAAAGCCCCACAAGAGGGTGGAGAGGGAAAGTTTGTACCTGACAGACTGAATAAACCTGCTGACCTGTAAGAGGCACATTGATATGAGCTATTTAATCTACAGTGTGTATCAGCTGAGGTGTGCAGCACTGTCTGCTCTGCATCTTTGGCTGTATATCAGCCTTGGCTCCGTTTGCACCTGGCATTAATATGCACCTCATATCTGGACCGTGTCAATTTATGATTTACTGGACTACACTTACACTTTATATTGAAATGCAGCTACATCTCTGGAATGCACAATAACAATAACTTGCTTATGTCCACACCCAAACAATGATCATTACACACCTCATATCCTGTAATAGGATTTACGATTTTTAAAATTGACAGGTCACTATTCACTACAGTTATCTAAGGATCCATTTTGAACACTTTATCTACCCATACTGATGACAGCCTGTTTTATTTGTGTGCTGTCTAGTGGCCTGTGCTATAAAATATACTTTGATTTACACAGTAGTTATATTACATAGATTGGATTCTCATTGCATTACAGTAATTGCTGGTAATGTGCCAAATGGCTCTCTGTCAACCTGTGGAGTGTTCAGCTGCTTTACACCTGAGCCTTGGATACTGGCTAATAACTTAGGACCATTAGCATTTATGCCATTGCATAAATTAACTGTTAAACTCTTTTCACACTGGATTACAATAACAAAGTTACTGAATGAATTCCACAGCCTCTTGACATATATGATTGAAGAATAATTGGTCTCTGTGATGAATACCTACATGTGTGGCTTGAGTTTACGCTGAAAGAGCTGTAAAAGTAATTTCCAGATGCCGCTGCAGTTTCAGCTTGAAAGATGAAGAAGCAAATGGAGAAAAGCCAATGAATCCAACCACTGCGATCTCATGTTACAGACATTCTGATGCATACGAGACTAATATCATCAGATGAGCTTCATTTTTGGCAAAGCATGGAACAGCAGTGGAATTTCTAGCCATACTAAAAGAATCAGGGATGGGACTATCAATCGGTTTGGTCTGTTGGCTCAGCGCTTTTGTTTAGAGCATAATGTCCAAAAATCTTTAAACTAGATTGCCATAAACTCTGATTAACACATTCATGGTTCCAATAAGATTAATCCAAATGACTCTGTGATCCCCTGACCACTCATTTAGCAACATCAACAAGATTTCTACTTGTCCAGCAATAAATGCCTTCAAAACTCTAGTTAGTCATCACTGTAGTTTGAGATTAACGCTTAAATAGCATGCTAACATGGTACAGATAATTTTTTTAGTTTTTAGTCTAGTTTTGATGGTCAATCTGTCTGTCAATCGGTCACTGTAGTCATTCCTTCTGGTTAAATTGGCTGTTAAATGATCCCTCTTTAGCACCACAATGGAATGAATAATCCCTGTTAAATAAAAATACTTTCCTTTAGTTTATCCTTCATGTGTGCTTCCCAGATTTGCTGTGATCTTAGACCCGTACCAGTACAAGTTGGGGGCTCGTCCATTTTGAAAATTAGGTTGTATGTAGTGTTTAGTTGTTAAATCACTGATTGCTAGTGTTTCTCTTGTGAATGTGCAGCACTTTATTATAAGTTTGTGTCCTCCCTAGTTGCCGGCAGGGGGGTGACAGTGACATAGTAGTAGTGGTGGGTTCCCCTGCTTGTGATTTCAGGTGGGGATTCCCTTTCTTTTGCGTTTATTCTGAAAGCATGGAAGGAGCTGAGAAACTGTTCTCTCTTGTTTTTCCTTGTTTTTATGGTGCTGTGGGGTGATGGAATCATCTATGTGGAAATTTGTTTCTTTCTGCAAAATAGTCATGAGACAAGGGGGAGTAGGTTTTGACTTTTTTTTCTGGGCAAATATACTGGTTGAACTGACTCCCCTGTGGGGAATAGCACATTTCCAAACAAATCATTTGGGATTTGTTTGCTTGTGAATGTAGTTTGGGGTGAAGGTGGTTGGAGCAGTTGTCACAGGAGCATGTCCATGGTTTTGGTCGGGTACATCTGACAATTGCAAAACCTACATATGACAATTTTTTAAGGTCAATTTGAAAAAAAATCCTACCTTAGCTTCAGTTTTCCTTTAAGAACAGATGAACTGCGCAGGTATTACACGCACAGGGGTATTGCACATAACACTGTTTCTGTGTGTACTGTAGAGCCACTCTGCTTTAGGTGTATGACTCAATGCTGCTGCACTAGAACTGTGAATCAGTGGCTCTTGTCACACTTGATCCGTCTATTCTGTACCTCTTTTGTAACATTGCTGTGCCAATTAGGCAGGTCACATTCCTCGCACAGTACTTGGCGAACTTTGAAAGGGCAAATTGTAGCTTTTCCCTTCTTCTGCCTCGTTTCTCACCAACCAAACAGCTGCTTAATAACAGAAAAGGAACAAAAAAAAACACCTTAGACTGTGCCATAAATCCAGTCTAACATGTACGACACAAATTCACAGCATCCCAGAAGTAGAGCACCCATGTAGTCAAATCCAGTGAAGTGTGTCTCAGAATAGCCTGATAAACATCCCCACCCAGAGTTACGATGAATGCTGCGAGCTTCTCCACAGGACTTGATTAGGCTGGTGAAAGAATGTAGGAGGAGGGGTGGGGGGTAGAAGACAGATATCACCCACGCCAAATGCTTGGGGACCCCCCTCCACCACCACCACCACCACCCTACCCAATGACATTTTCCCCGCGGGGCCAGAACCAGACCAAATCACCCACACATTAATGCCGCTATTAGTCCTGTGATTAGGATGAGGGATGGTTGGATGCCTAATGAGCGAGCCTGCGAGCGTGACTGTGTGCTCCCACTTTCTGAGTGTGTGTATGTGGTCTAATGAGCAGCACTGGACCCCTACAACAGCTCTGATTGACAAGAGGGACAAATTACAGAAGAGGTCTGGGAGTGTCATCGGCTGAGGGGTTGGGAGAGATGGGAAGGGGGTTGATGCCCCATTCATGCACCTACATAGGGTAAACACCTGCAGGTACACACATATACACACACATCCTGGGGATCATTGCTCACTTTGCCTGCAATCTCCTCTGAGCAATTGAGGAGCTAATGACATAATTAGGGTCTGTATTTAAATGAAAGCATTGCAGGGGGTGGAATCAAGGTAAGAATGAACGCACAGAGTGGACCGCTGGGTGGGTATAAAAATGCTTATGATTTATTTAAACATTAATGTGTGCACTGGAAATTCAATCTGTGCTGATTAAACTCTAATGGAGACTAATGGAAGAAAAGGGGTGGGGGGTGTAGAACTTTTTCGGGGGGTTAGGATAATATGCGTGAGTGTCTAAGAAGAAGGGAGGAGGGAGGATGACAGATGGAGAAAGCGACTCAAGGGATTTGTGTGTTTGCGTCGCAATGAACAAGTGTGATAGTCCGTGTGCGCGAGTGTAGCTATGAACTACACTCCTTTAATAAAAGGCAGTGAGTTGGAAAATTGCATATAAATCTGTCTGAGTCCGAAGCGCACTGGCTGGGGAAAGCCAAAACACAGACACACAGGCGAGGCGGCATACTAAGCGTGGATCGGTTTGTCCCTGACCTACATTCCACCGCTGTGGAGGAATTCAATCCACCTGCATGATCGCCAATTATAGCAGGCACCATGACAGAGAAGCGGAAATCCAATATATTCAGATAAAGTAAAACTATGCAGCTAATATTTCCTGCTACTGAGCCCAATTAATCACAAGAAGCAAGATATTACTTGTTTGTCATTGTAATAGGTTATTAACTGTTAGTTTTTGGATCTTTTCAATCTAAAAACGGTGACTTCTGTTTGGTTTTTACTCTTTATTTGTGTGTAAGGATATTAATATGGGCTCTTTCTTTTAGGCCAACTTATGAAGTTCAATAGTAGCGTGATATTTGAGTTCAAACTATGGCAGAAGGCGGTTTGATGTCTCTGACCAAAGTGCACATGAAAGAAAAGAGACATGTCACTTTAAACCGCCACCTGTTATTGTGTTTTCTTGCCAGTAGCACAAGGTCTGTTTGGCTAACGAACTGAGGCAAGTGTCTTCTTAATCTATGAACAAAGTGTACACAAACTGAGCATTTTAAGCAAGACTTTTTTTCATGCTATGTCATAAGGATGCATTCTCGTTCGCTGTAGTCCACTGTACGAAGAACTCAGACAACAACAACCACCGACATACCACCGACCGAAACTGTCATACATGTTTGAATTCAAAGCCGGAAAGTCAAGATCCTTCTAGCCTGAATTGACGCTGACATAAACACACCTGACATCACAGCAATGTGGCGGCAAACAAGGTGAACAGTAAGCAGAATTATCTTTTCATCAGTTTTGACTATATGGACAATAATTCTTCAACCTAACTGAAATTATACCGATTAGAGATTCCAACTTAACTGTTTACATGGTGCTAAATAAAGTGATCCAGTGTGTTATTGCCCCAATGCCCCAAGCACCAAACTCCGCTCGTTTTTTGTGCGGCATTCGACATAATTGATCATACCCTGCTAATTGGCAAGTTACATTGTTATGGCTTAACTTCCAATGCACTCTCATGGTTCAAGCATTATCTCTCAGAGAGAAAACAGCTAATGGCAGCTACTGAAACTGGAATTTCGCAAACTGTGGGGTTCCACAAGGCAGCTGTCTAGGGCCTTTGTTATAGTGTAGTGTTTGTGTTGTGAAAGGTGGTGTAACAATGCTGTAGTTGTCGTTTATATTTCCATTCAGTTGATTTGTGTTTGAGAGTCCTTGCGAGCATGCAATACTGGACTAATCCTCCCATCTGTTTTAAAATGTGATCATCTGTTCAGAGAATTGCCATACAAACATCAGTTTGCTGCAGGTGTCCATGTTTTCCAAAGCAGATGCACTGGCACACATTCAGATTGTAAGCTGGGAATGTTGACTCAGAAGTACTGACTTCTGACTTGCATTGGATGACAGCATTAAGTCTGGCTTAACGTTTGGGTGATAGATAAACTGTTTGGAGCCCTTAATGAAGAACTAAGCTGTTCATACATCATCAGGTTGTGTATTTTTGTGGCCGTCTGGGGACTGTACTGCTGCAGCGCTTGAAAAACCTTTAAGTGAAGGTTCATACATATGAATATTACTTAGTTTGACATTTTGAGAAATTCACCCATTTGCTTACTTGAAGAGAGAATGTAAATACATAGCAAACAGCCAGTTAGCTTAAGAAACATGGAGAAATAGATAGACGTAGCTTCATATTTATAGTAGAGACATAATAGGGGTCTTGATCTCCTCATTTAACTCTTGGCAAGAGATCACACAAGTGTAGTTCCAATAATATCAAATTATTATTTTAATGTCAGAGGTGTTGAGGCAGATGCAGTATGAGCAGACTGTGGGACAATTAATGTACATTCTCTGTTTAGTTTTTTTAAAATGCAAACATCGAGATTGACATCTTGCTTTTAGCATCAGCTCTACACTCTTAGAAGTAAAGGTTCCTAAATGGCCCTTCTTGAAGGGCTGAGGTTCTACTCAGAGCTTTTTGCTTCTTAAGAACTTATCAAGGGTTCTCTTTCAGACTAAGGAGTCTATTAAGAACCATTTTCATCCAAAGAACCGTTTTTTAGCAGAAAGAGCTCTTCAAGGATTACTGAAATCCTTGAAGAACTCTTTCGTCAAGGGTTTGTCAGTGGTTCTTTGTACCATAATAATAAATGGGTTCTTGTTAGAACTTTCTTTTCTTTTCCACCAACATGGAACTGGTCCTATTCCGGTTCAAACACCTCATTTTGAACCGTTCCGAGCATTTTCCTCCAAAAATAAACTGATTCGTAACCAAAGTGTGCCTGTAGCTTTTGAGCATTGTGCAGCGCCCTCTGTTGATCACATGCCTGATTCAAAGATTTGCTCAAAAGTGGTGGAAATGCGGGCTAGGTTATTAGACAGATAGGGTTTGGGGTAGAACCATAACACCATAGGCTTCTCTTTTTGAGAGATGGTTCTAGGTATAACCCCTTTATGCTGGGTTCTTGGTAGAAATCTCTGAAAGGGTCACAAGTGGAACCTCTAGAAATGGTTCTCTCAGGAATCAGAACCAAACGAGGACAGTCAAAGAACGCTTTGAGGTTCTAGTTAGCACTTTTATTTCTAAAAGTGTAGCACTAAAACATCACTAACTGACAGTGACAACTCATTGCCACGGTAATGACAGCACATCCTGTCATTGGACCAGAATGAATGCACATACAAAAACTGTGTAGCCTCGCAGTCTGCAACGGATGTCACACACTGCACATGTACAACCACTAATAACTATGTGTTTGACTTCCATCACATTACCAACGCTCAAACACCAGTAAATACATCCTTTCTTATGTAATAAGTGGTCTGCTCCGCATAAAAATGCATTTCAGTTCAAAGCCCTGCTATAGTGTGTAGTGTTTGGCACACGCATTGGATGTGGCAACTCACGTCCTTTGATCGACTACCCAAAAGAAATTAAATGTTTTTTAGACTTAATCTGTGATGACTATATGCATTTACACTGTGCCTTTGTGCATTCCGATGATGCCATTTTTCATTTTCACTGTAAAATAAAATCATGATGACGTGACATTTGTTGGTCTTTACCAAATAAACATGTTTTCTTACATCTGGAGAACAAGACAATGCCAAGTTGCTCATTCCAGCCAAAAAGCTAAAGCTCATGGTAATCATTACAGTAAGCTGTGGTTACATGGGCAATATTTCTACAAGGCAACTGAAATCAACAAACTTGGATGGTGGAAGATGTGTATTTACATACCCCAAAGTATTAAATCAGAATAGAACTTTTTTGACCAGCGTTCGTGTATTAGGGTGCATGTAATCACAGCTAATGAACCTCTATCTTTGACAGTTGTTTGGCCACTTGCCTTAGTTATGACTGTATGCCCAAACTAGTTAGCTATAGCCCATGTGATCATGCTGAAATGAATTTTGGTAGGTGATTTAGTTACAAACTAATTAATAGTTACTAAGCCTCTAGTGTCAACTACAGAATTACCTGTTTTTATCCTAAACTTTTAAAAGTTTTAAAAATCACTCGCACTAAATCAACAGCCAGCATGAAAGTTGTATACAGTATCTTTATCTCGAGCAGCTGGGCTTTAGTTCAAGATCAGAATTGTCTCCAGAGGCAGCCAAAGTGTTGAGATATTAGAGGACAGAGTGTTCTGATACAGAGTCTGGTTGGAGAGCTGAAGTGTGAGAGGTCAGCAGGCCTGAACTCACTTGGCACTCGGTTGATGGCTCTCAGAGGTCTCAGCACGCGAACCGTCCTCACGGCTGAAAAGCTGACGTTCTGCAGGTTGAGGGAGTACTCCAACATCCTGCAACATATGGAGAGAAGGAAAGAAAATATGTGTAAGATACAGTAAACCAAATACTTTCAAGGGATGGTTCAGATTATTTGAAGTAGGGTTGCGTGAGGTATTTATCTACAGTCACGGTTTTACCCACAGTACATGGTGGTCAGCACACTCTCAGTTTGGAGAAGCAGCAGGCGTACCAGTGCAGTAAGCAACAAAAACCTTTTCTAATGGGAAACCCCTATAATACACACCAACTATCACTCTCACTCCAAACTAACCAAACTGCACAGGTGAAATCAGTCATTTTACCTCACAGAGCACTGGAGTTGCTGGTCTTCTGCTGCCTCAGTCTATTAGTTTGTTCGTGCTATTGTGCGACTTTGGTGCCTGAAGAGGGTTAGTTCAAATTCACCAAAGTCACAAAATAACACAAACAAGCTAATCAATCAAAGCAGCAGTAGACCAGCAACTCCCACGTTCTGCAAGGTACAATTACTGATTTTGCTATGGAGTTTGGCTGGTTTGAAGAGAGTGATATTTGGCTTACATAATAGCGCTTGATGGCAAAGTAAAGTAGTGAAAATATTCTAAGTGTACCGTACACTTAAACTGATACTGCATTTTTTAAGTGGAACTTTTTTATATGGCTAAAATGTGTTTTGCTGCTGAACCTGCTCATGGTAGTACATTGCATAGCTTCCTGCACCGGTATTCCTGCTGCTCCTCCAAACCCCACATCAAATAATCTGAACTATTCCTTTGATTGCTTATACTGCAGAACCTGTTTGATCATCTGGGAATAAACACAAAGAAAATGAAAGGAAAATATTATGTAGCCAATTATATATGGCATGTATTACATGATCTCCCACTCTCACTGTTCAAGTCGTAATTAATCCTCTAATGTCCCGAATCACATTTACATTCCTGACTTTAGAGACGACTGCAATACATGTGTTCTGGCAAACAATATGCTTTCATTCCAGTGCTGATTGGGAAGTTAGAAATACACAAGCACGTGTGTTTGTGCTAGTATATGGAGCAAGCCGCACATGCAATGTTTGTGTGTCCGACAAACACGCATATATTCACATGCAGCCTCGCACAATCAACTTTCAAAGGAGCAAGCGGCATATGTGCGTCCTCTTTGAGAGACGTCAAGAGCGGGTGAATCACTCGTCATTGAGAGGAGGTTTGTGGCATCCACGGTACATAAAAGAGCAGCATCAGATCAAGTCTGCCGCGTAACCTTGAGACGGCGCGCACACACGCTCTTAACAGCCTCTCCAGCAGCTCTTTAGAGGCTCTCTCGGGCTGTGATGGGAGGTTAGAAGGACAGCGCTTAGAGGAGAGAGCGACTACGGAATGCTTGCAAAAACGTTTTTCTTGTTTCTTGATCAGTGTTTATCGGCATCTCTTCTCACTCTCTCTCCCCCTGTGTGTGTGTGTGTGTGTGTGTGTGTGTGTGTAGCAGATGCTGAGCACATGTGCAGCTTGAAGGGGCGTGCAGATGAAGGAATTCCCTCCTCGCACCAAGTCCAAGTCTGTCTGTCTGACAAATTTGCAACACATGTTTAACTGTGTGCGTGTGTGTGTGTGTGTGTGTGTGTGTGTGTGTGTGTGTATGTATGTGTGTGTAAGTAGGTATGTGTGTGTGTGGTTGGTCACCTTAAGTGCAAGAAACTCCCTTAATGAGTGTATAAATATGTCTGTTCTCTTTTAGCACTTTGAGGTGTCCTGGTATGAACCCCTTTTTTTTCTTTTTTCACACCAAAGCTGCATTAAATCAGAAATACACACACACACACACACACACACACACACACACACACACACACAAATATACTGTATACACACACATCACATACTCAGAGCTGACAGATGGCCTGTGGGCTACAGAGAGAAGGTAAACGGGTAAACAGTTAACTGAACAGCACAGAGAAGCCCTCCCATCACCAGCAGAGAGATGTGGATCTAACGGTTTCTGGTCATCCCTGGGAACAGGTACGTCTCATTGGTTCTGGAATGGCCGCTATGGACACTCAGGTCAAAATGACTCAACTGGCACTTTTGTCACAGTACGTGTAACATGTATGCACTCATACACATATCAATATACCTCTGTGCCTAAAGGAGTGAGACTAAATTACACAGCTGGAAAAATTAACTCGTCAAGTCCAATAACACCTGCCACAAGGCTGATAAATGGTTCATGGATTATGAAAAGAGGCGTGGCTAAAGCATTTTGCAAACCACCATAAATGAAAAGTCCAATGATGATTCCAAGTGCCTAAAACAAACAGTTAATGGGTTATCCAGAGGGATGGCTAAATTATAAGGGGTGTGGCTAAGTGGCACCATTGAAACTGAAACTCTCTGCTGAGACCAGCGGTGCCTCCCACAAGAGTCTTGGAGAAATGGTTCTTGAGTTATGAAAGAGGCGTGGTTAAAGTGTAGAGGGCGGGGCAAACATCACTAATGAAAAATGAACTCTGCTGAGTGCAATGATGCGTCCCACAAGAGTCTGTGATGAATGATTCATTATTCACTCACTGACTATACTACAGTAATCCAATTAAAAGTTACGAGCCTTTTTGTTACAGGCCATTCTCACTGCCACACCCCCTTTTTTAGCTTGTTGGTGTGAGCGGTTCATCAACTGTCCTTTGGCTCGCAATCAACCATCCCACCAAATCTGCAAGTTTGCTTGTACGTTTAGAAGTTATGCGCAATCAGCCACTCCCATTACCACACCCCCCTTTTTTACCCAGGTGGCATGAACACAAACACACACCCTCACATGCATACATGCACTTGAGCACCATGCCAAATTTCAGCCTCCTAGGGTGAAAACTGTGGCTGCCAAATGGACCGACCGACCAAACTATAGAGCTGCTGGTTGCAGTTTATAAAAAGAAGAAAAAAAAAACACTCAGGGAGCACAAAAAATAAAAGTGACACAATGTGAAGGTCAATTTAATCCAAGTAATTTCTTTGGGACAGGAAGGGCATAATGAAAAGACACTACTGAGTTGCATTATGGGAAGTGAAGGATCCAGGGCTTTAGGAGCTTAGAGACTAAAAGTAAAAATATTGATGTTGACCTTACTTTTTCTTTTTTTAAATCTTTTTTTTAATCAAAATTTAATCAGTCTTTTTTTGTTCCCATGACTTCACAGAAGTCGTTGCAGTGCCCTTTGGGTTAAGTTAGTTTACAGTCATTGGGTACTGCAGATACACCACACCCAGGGTTCTCAAAGTTTTGATGACTGAGTGCCAATTCAGGGAGCCAGCATACGATTAGGGGATGCACAGAAAAATCATAAGCTTGTTGTGAATCGCCTCATAATGGCGTTTAACATTAAATTCCCTGATCACTGAATTCAGCAGTAGCCAGGCTATTCAAAGTGAAAGTATCGAAATGGACCACGGGTGATTAAAATATAATGCATGCATTTCATGTTACGTTTGAGGCTGTAAAATCTTTGCATTACACTAATACAGCAGCCATGTGATACCACCGAAGAAAGAAAACGTTTGTGGTGATTAATAAGATATAGGGCTAAAATGATTAACCAGTGAATTGAAAAAAGTAATTTAACAGAAAACGAACTGTTTTGATAATCGATCAGTTGTTTTGCATAAATTTGAAGCAAAAGTCATCTCTGGCTCCAGCTTCAATGCTTTGATGTTTTCTTACTTTTCTCTGTTAACTAAAAATAAAGATCTTTGGATTTTGGACCGCTGTTCAGACAAAACAAGATATTTGAAGACATCACTTTAGACCTCATTGCAACTGTTTCCCTGGTAACAAACTAATCAGATATTTGTAGGCAGTATTACGAACTTCATCTTTGTGTGCCAGAGTCAGAAACCAATTATAATGTGTTAATCTGTGAGCTTTAGACTTGCTGGTAGGTGGATTTTTTTATGTCCATATAAAACAGGGTAGCTGCTTCCCGTGTTTCCAGTCTTTCTGCCAAGTTAAAGGGAAAAGCCAGTACTTTTCCTGTGGATGTCGAGTCAATGTTAAATTGTAAAATGTAAAATTAAGAAATAAATTCCTCAGTTTGTGCTATACTGACCACGAAAAATTCTTCTCTTGCAAAATTTGTTGTTCTTCCGGCATCCAGTGACATCACTGAATACAGGAAGAACTATAGTTCAAGCTGTTTCAGCTTGGATTTCTTTTCTCCACCTCTATATAGCCAGCGGATGTGAGTATTTTTGTCAGCTAACACTATGTTTTGGCCAACAAAGTAACAGCTGTAGGCTAGGGTGGTGATACCAGAAAAGCATGGGTAGTCATAAGCTCACACGCAATGCATTCTGGTACATGTAGGCACGACTTTGTGACCAGAAAAACTCAAGTTTGCTTGGTCCATATGACAAACACTGAAGAACATATCCTGTTAATTGACTACACTGATTGGAAATCCACTGAAAAAGTTCTGAACTTTCCCTTTAAACTCACCATTGCTGGATCCCTATATGTATTTATTTATTTATTTATTTATTTACCATATGAATATTAGTTGTTTCTAAGCAAGAAAGTGTTTCCCAAAATGTCGAAATACTGAGGTAACTGCTCCTAGCAACCACTACTGCTAACCTCCATGATGTTGACAGGACAAAAACATGAGTCACTACAGATTAGTTGGGTCAAAATAACAAACCCTTCCAAACAGAAAATGACTAATATGAACACGATGTCAGACTGAATAATGACATGAAAGAAAAATGGTATTTCAGTCCGATAATCAGGCTATAAGAGACAGAGAATATACACATTCACCATGATCTGAGTGCTGAGTAGTATAGACCCTATGGGAAATGTATGGATACATTAATACCAATGGGGAAACTCATATTTCAGCACGGCAGACATGCTATAAATCCCCAGAGAGATAGAATACAAATATTAGGGTAATTTTTCGTCAGACAAAGTTACATAAACAAACTGAAAGACAGATGATGAATGATGTCTGCTGAAAAAAAAAAAAAAAAAATCCATGCAAAAAACACTTGCTGCTCCTGATGAGAGCCAGATGAAGTTTGGTGTGCTCAGTGAAAACTGACCCATCTCCCCCTCATCTGGAATGAAGAAACAGCCGAGGAGAAATGGAGTGTATCAAACAAACGATGGAAAACGACAGGAAGTCGTGCGCTGGTTTCGTCAGAGTCCGTGCCAGTGTTGATGATGCCGATACAGGGGAAGGGCAGCGGGAGAGGGACTGCGAAATGAGAAGCAGGAGAGGACGGGGGAGGCCCAACCTTGGAGGGAGCTTGCGTGAGGAGAATTCCCAAACTAAAGGAGGGCTACACACGAGGTCGAAAAACAGTTTTACATCTTGTCATACGCACTCCATGATACATCTTGATATGGAGAGACCCTTACAAGGACAAACGCACACGAGGAAAGTAATGAGATTCATATAAGCCCTGCAATAAAAAGCAAAGACGGCGTGCACAAAACCACATACACACAGTCCTCTGGGATGGTAGACAGCTTGCTTCTTAGCTCGTCCTCTCTTATCGGAGAGGCCGAATGTGTGTGTGTTTGTGCCAAAGCGGCCAGGGACATGACGGATGGTATACATACAGCTTTCCAGCTACATCGCCGCCAAAACAAAGGTAGCCTGGAACAGGTTGTGCACACACACTAGACATAATGCCACCCAGAAAGACCTAAAATAGGAAAAGTACAAAGGCAGCTCAGGAATGTGGAGCAGTGTCCAATGTTTAACCCGTCCTGTCCTCACCTAACCTTTATCTGTCTGCTTTTCAGTTCGTATCTACCCATCTGTCCATCTCAGTCAGTCCAACCATCTGTCTTCCTGCAGCTACAGCACTGTTATGAAGTTAAGTAGCCACCAGTCCTATATTTGACACATGAATGAGAAGGAATGGATGAACCAAACAGCTAAATCAGAGTGAAATCAATGGTGAGATGGATAGAAAGGGAACCTTCTGAGTGTATATTGTTTCATCATTTCCCCGTCTGGGTTTCCATCCATCCATTTTTATGCAAATCGTGATGGATGGACTGAGAAAAGATGAATGGAATTGACAAATTTTGATGGAGTCGCCTCCGTTTTCACGCTCGATTTGACGCCGGGGAGTTTGTTTAAACATTGAAGAAATTATATGATAAATAATGTTGGAAATATATGAATAGCTGATGAAGTGAGCTGAGGCGTTCTCGCTGCACAGAGAGTTGACAAATGGCTTTGGGAATTCTGCAAAGTTTTCAGTATCATGGCAGTAAAATAAGTGTTAAGCAGACGCGATGCACGTTCACCGCTATAGACACCGCTGACCATTCAATGTAGAGGGCTGACAGTTGCATGGTTTGGCTTGGTAACAGGATTGATGTGAATCTGAAGTACAGAGATATGTCCAAGATCTGTTTAGCTTAGCATAGCATGAAGACTAGAAGCAGGCAGGGGTAAATTGCTAGCCTAGTAGACAGGCCTCAACAATAAGGTTTGCCCCCTTGCCCGGGGCAAGTAAAATGCCACTTCAGGCTAGTAAATCTAGAGACTCACTTGCCTGATTGGGCAAGTTGTAAAACAGAATTAGTCAGATTGTTTCTTCTGGAGCTAATAGTGGAAGTAGTTACGGAGCGAGCAATGTTGCTTCTTTGTTGAGAATTGCACATGTGCAGTACCAATATGACACTTGAAAGGAAATGGTAGTGGGTAAAGACAAAGTTTATAAGAGCAAGTGCAAGTGAGGATTTCAGTTATCTGGAGACATGGGTTTAATTGTGTGGGGCTAGTGGATGTGGGTGAAACTCCAGCTATGAATCGCACAGTTTGAGGCAAGGTTGAGAGCAAGGCAGATAAAATGGGATCGACTTTCTGAAAAACCTGCCGTCACGAGAGCCGACAGCAGCTCAAGGTGTGCACACAAACCTTCCTCCAGGTGCCTGTGTGAAGGAGGAACACTGAGGCAAGTCAGGTAATCACAAAACTGATTACCACAGCATCTCATGTTTAAAAAAAACATGCAACCCTTCATTGCGTACACCAGTGTGATTGCTCTTCAGCAGAAAAATGGGAATGGGTATGTAGTGCCACCCCAGCATGACCTGTCAAAGGCATTATTTTATAAAAACTGATAATAAAACAATTTGTCTTGGCACCAGTTCAGGCAAGTAGATTTTTGACCCATTTGCATGACTGAACAAGCGAAAAAAAAAACAAACAAAAAAAAAAAACGTAATGTTGAACCCTACCTAGCTTTATCAAAGCTTGGAAGGATTTCAGAAAATGCATTTTTTCATTAACATGTTCTCTGAAGCTGCATTTTTTTCACCTTAACAATAAATGTTTGTACTGTGAACATGGTAATGAAACAGCAGAGATTCTGCAGTTCTGGTTCAGCTCTACAAACACTTTTTTTAGCTTCTATTAGCACATTGTTTTGGTTTTGCAAGTTATTTGGGTCATTTCAGGCCACAAGAGACAACTTTTCTCCTACCTGCACAGCATTAAATGAAAGACACATGAAGTAGCTGGTGAACATAGTGGAACATTTCGCTGCTAAAGAGCTACATATTTCCATCAGGAGTTCGTGGAGAACAAGACAGAGCTAAAAAGAGAGTAAATACTGAAGCAACATTGGCCAGGTTGCCAGAAATTGGACACAAAGTGAAACTAATGTTGCTCCATATGTGCTAGATGTGTAAACATAGTTTGCCAACAAATTAGACACAGCAACTTTATCAAACATGATAAAACAAACACCTTCTAACAACTCAAAAGGCCCCCAAAACACACTTTTATCATGAACACATTTTAAACCGTACGCAAATGATGAGTCAGATCGTTTCATTAAATAACACCGATTATAAAATATTTTGACAAAGACTCGACTGTCTTACACTTAACACTTAGAACCAATCTATTCACAGTTTCTGGTAACCTCATCTCAAAATTTGTACCTTGTCATCATATTTTTAATCATTCATCGGTCTTATTGTCCTCACACTTTTAATTCCAAAATGTGCCAACCACGGTGAGAAAATCATATTTGCTGTTTTATTTCGGTTTCCATGCACAACTAGATTTCCATCTGCATTTGACCATATTGAAAATTTGCATACAAAACACCAACACCCTGGAGTGAAACCATTCATCCATTGAGTCACAGGCATAGAAACTGAGTGATGCTGTTTGGTACAGTAACGGATATTTCCTGTTTATGGGAATCAAGTCATTGTGTGATTGATCCACAGTCAAAGGGCTGATCAAGCCCACTGTTATTACATTAGATAATGACATTGTTACTAGATTATTTGATTATAGCAGCTGCACATTCCTCCATCATATCCTGTCTTGTCATGTATCACTTATTATGAACTAACCAGTCATCTGTCCTCTCCTCTGGTATTCCTTTAGTCACATATTGTTTGCTTTCTATTCGCCTCCACATCCCTGACAGGCAAGCTGTCACACTAGATGTTCCTCAGCAAATGAGCTGAGTGATGGGTAGATCTTTGAGTGTATGTGTGTGTGTGTGTGTGCAGCCTGTTCTCACTCGCAGCATGTCAAAAACAGCAGCTTGGTCAGTGCCCCAATGCTTCAAACTACGAAGCTGCGGGTGTTCCTCTAGTGTCATTTTTGGAAGTGCCCCTCCAGCGTTATGTCTTCATGAGCCATCGAAGCCAGGTGATGTAGTATAAAGAGCAAGAAAGTCCATGTTGGGAGCAGGTAGGGTGGATCGATGGGTCAAACAAACACAGCACTTTCACACAGGAGACTGGGGTTTTTGTCCCTTGCAAAACCAATAGTCTTGACATCTTTTTAGCTTGTGCAACATGTAAGTTAAGTTATGTATGTGAACTTATGTAACTAACACACTTTTGTTAAGCCAAACCATAATCTTTTCCCAAACCGAACAAGTAGTTTTGTGGCCTAAACCAAGTCTGTTTTCTGCCTTAACCCAAGGGTGTAGAATTGAGTAGGGATGGTAGGGAAAAATCCGTACCAATATCCAGGTATTACTGAAGTGTCTCTTGCAATAATTCTGATAAGAAAACTAAATTATAACCACTGTTGTCAATGTCTAGTCAATGGCGGTTAGTGAGTTTCAGTATTTTGACAATTTATAACTTGACTTATAGCTGCAAAACAATGTGTTTTCAAAGCGTTTTGAAAGATGGTTGCTCCCCCTAATTATGTCTCACATTTGTTTGGTCCACTAGCTATCTATTGCTGTGGGTTTGTTTTTTTACTGCCAAAATACTTAATATATTAATTGAGCAACTAGAAACAAATCTTGTGAGTTATTCAGAGATATACACAAACCTCATATTTTGCAGTTTATTTCCATGCATGCTTTAATCTCAGTCAGCACTCCTCTGGCAGCAGCACAGCGTCTCTCAGTCTTCACTTGTGCTGTGCGCCCCAGGCAGGAGACTGACAGCTTCTACTTTGCTTATGGGGATGCTCTGTGTCCCTGTTGCTCTGAAACTTTGCAACAGGCAACAGAGCAAACAGGCAAACAACACAAAGAACAAGTGTTGACAGCAAGCAGCCCAGTTCGTTTTCATTCACTCACCACAAGCAAAGCGACGACCCGTTGTCATAGCTCCAGCCGGAACATGTTTATTGTCCCCACCAACCGTGGCATGAAATATCCGCCCTTGCCTAAACCTTTCATCACACAAACATAACCAAGTGGTAGTTTGTTGTGCCTTTATTTTGAAAGTCTGCATGTGAAAAACTGTTGCTTTAGGTATATCTCTAGTGTCTTAATTTGAAGCGTCCAATGACCAAGCTGCTGCTGTGACTTGGGAGTGAGAATGTGCTGGTGTGTGTTTACACTGCAAAAACAAAAATGTTGAGAAAACTCAAAAGTTCAGGGCAACTTACTTCAATACAAATTTTGAGCTGAACTCAAATTTTGAAAACGTTTTACCGACTGATTATATTTTGTTGAGATACTTTACTTTTCTTCTTTAGATAAACTTTTAAGTTTTAGAAACATCCACAAAATAATATTTCAAGAGGAAAAGTGAATTATCTCACCAAAAGACTACAGGTCAATCAAAATTTTGTTAAGTTTATTCAGAAACTTAAGAGTTTCTGTTTGATCCGAAACTCAAAAATCTAGTGAGGGCAGTTGCCTTGAAATTAGTTTTCTCAACTATTTTTTTTACAGTGTAGTTTTCAGTGTGGCATATGTGCATATGTACATAGGCTATTGTTGAAGTGCAACCGCTACAGTGTGTGTGCCACAGAAGCAACCCTCAAAAACCCTTGTGAGAACACATTTAAACAATGAAGCAACAGTTAATGATGAGGGTCTGATAATATCAAAGCAAGTGCATGTAGTATCATTAGGGAGAAGCGGAGAGGAAAAACCACAGAGAACAGACAGATGGAGTGTTTTCATGCTGAATCAGATTGAAAGCCTTTCATCATCAACACTTTCTGCCATCAGCCCACTCTGCTGCTTATCTAACCCAAATGTTAACCAACTTATTCTTCACAGTCATGGCTGATTACTGAATATCTCGCTTTCTCTTGCAACAATCAGATACTGTGGGGGAATTCTCCCTCTTCCTACCCCCGAGCAGAAGAGTCAGAGGTCTGCTGCACTCCTACACAGGGTAGGCATTTACTGTTTTGCTCATGGGCACTTTAGAGTTGGCATGCCGCAATGGGAAATCTAACTACTCGACCCCATGATTGTACCCTGTTCTACTTTCTGTTAAAGGTCTGATGGGCAATGAGCTGCACTTTTCTCACAACCAATAAAAACAAAAGACTCCAGTGAAAGCAGCACATATTTAATAAAACATAACAGTAATAAACTTATGTGCTTACTATCATCCCCTGCAGGAAACTCATTATTTTGTAATTGAAGCAAACTATGTCTACAAAACTGCTTGCAAACTGTGACAGACTTTCCTGCATATAAAACAGTCCAATTCAAACCAAATGTTCCAGGTCAAACAAAATCAAGCTCAAGAAACCAATTTTCTTGTGAATGCGCTGGTGCCTGAGGGACTTTCTCTCTGTTATCAAAAAATAATATGCATGCTATTTTTGATAGCTGCAGAGCTCGGTATCCCGCTGATGCCTTCACCACTTAGCAATCAATCAAAACACAAGAAGTTTTTTATTTAGCCGTGTTTATCACTCTGTATCATGGTGTTTGTGATTTAATAATATAAATTTTGAAAAACATCTCATTTAGCAAAATGAGCATTTTAAATAAGAACTATCAGTGTCAACCTTGTATTAGTGTTACTTTCCTACAGCAAGTGAGAGAAGTTGTTCTAAAACTACTGAAAGTACACTTCCAGCTTCAATAATAATTGAATATCATGTGGATGCTACTTGAAAGTACACTGTAAAAAAAAAGAAAAAGAGCCCACTCAAAATTTCAAGACAGCTTAGTTAAATAGATTTTTGAGTTTAGAATCAAACTCAAACTCTTACATTTTGAAATACATTTTGAAACTTTTTTTGGTTGTTGTTGACCTACAATATTTATTAATATTTAATTGAGATAATTAACTTTTCTTCTTTAAATAAACTTGAATCTTTGAGTTTTAGAAACTCAGTATTTCAGAAATTGGTCACAGTGAACTGTGAATTTTATTTGTCATAATTTGGGTGCTTGGAAATTAGATGGTTTTAATTGAAAATATTAATGCATTAACAATTATTCAATCATTTTTGAAATACAATTTTGGGGATTTTTTAGAATTCACATCAGATCACATAAAAGTACATTATCTTAAACAAAGATCAGTAGTTGGTGAAACTTTTTCAGAACTTATGAGTTTGATTTGGGCTCAAAACTCAGATATGCATTGCAGTAAGTTGTCTTGAGTATTTGAGTTTTCTCAGCTTTTTTGTTTTTACAGTGCAGTGTGCATCCTCCCAAGTGCAAAAGTATATGAATACTGTAGAATGCACTCTAAAAGAAAACTACAAAATACACACGCCAAGTCTGGTTCTGTCTGTTTGTGTCTCAAGGTTCTGCTTGAGGTTTCCGCCTGCTAGAATGGAGTTTTCCTCGCCACTGTCACCAAGTGCTTGCTCATGGTGGGAATTGTTGGGTCTCTATAAATAATATTCAGAAGAGTTTGGTCTGGAGCTGCTCTATTTGAAGAGCATGTTGAGATCATTTCTGTTCTGATTTGTCCATTTTATTAATAAAATGACTCCACTTGATTTGAATTACTGCATTAGCTTCTACAGAACTTTGAAACTCTGCAATTGTAGTGCATCCTTCCAGGCTTCAGCTCTGAGCCTTAATACCCACAGACCCGGTAACATGATGTCAGTGCTTTGCAGAGATTATAATTTTGTTTTTAAATCCTGTCAGTGATCACAAAGGCAAAGTAACAAGCAAGCGTGTCATTTTCGCTGCAAGTGAAACCCACAGTTCAGTTTTATTTACTCCAGAATCTCTCTAAACAGTGTCATCTGACTATCCTGCAGCCAAAATCCAGATGTGACAAAGGAAGACTGAAAACGTTGATACGCCTATCTTTAATTACTACCATGTGCTCACAGCAGTTAAAATTTACAAGCAGTAGCAAGTGCTTTGTGGACTTTGTGTCCTGGTTTTTGCCTCCCAGATAATATACAGACTGCCCTGCCTTCTTGGTGGAGGTTTTTGGCAACAACATGGCATTTAGTCAGTGTGTCGAGTGACGTGGCAGAGCAAGGTGCAGAAAAATGGACATAATAATTTCATCACTATCCTACAGAGTTCATACTATGTATGAAAAATGAAATAAAGAAAATAAAGAGCTTTATACTCATTTCTGTAAAGTGGAAGTACCTCTGATTAGTCAACTATCCATGTGTCATGATGATCAACACAAGCACCACCTCTAAATTCACATACTACACAAGGCATAACCAAAATGTATACTATTGCTCAACCTTGTAAATAAACAGTGTAACAGTGCATATCACATCACTTCCTAGGAGCCTCCTTGCTGGTTGAAGCATGCAACCACGCCAACGACAAACTCCCAGAAACAGCATGCACCTTGTATACTATTGGGTTCATACAAAGGTTTCAGACATACTCAAAAAACTTAAATATTATTTTAGGATACTAAATAGGATGTTAGTATGTAAGTTTGGATGGGGCAAAGTTCTGAGGAAATGCTAGGTAGTAGCTTTAACAATGGAGATTTAACTGATTAACTCCTGAAACTGAAGACACTTCAGTTGGCTGTTTTTACTTTACTTTTTAGACTGGGTTTTCTGTGTATTTGTGTAGAAATAAAACTAAAAGATATATGACTTGCAAAGTAAACAAAAACTAATTCCCAACTAGTCAACAAAAAGTGATGACAAAATTAGCTGCCAAAGAAACATCGGTTCCATCATCGCGTGTGTTTTTAACGCTGTGGAGCTGAGCTAAACACTGTTTTTCTCGAGCCATCTTCCCGTCCCTTCCTGCTGAGAGGGTACGTGCGCAATAGCATCTGGGAAGCAACGGGTAAACAAACCATAGCAAAATGGTTGAATTCTGGGAGCATTTTACCCTCAACACAGCAAAGGAAAGGATCACCTGCAAGATTTGCAAGGTGGACCTTGCTTGTCATGGGAGCACGTCGGTACTGTGCAAACATTTGAAAAGGAGGCACGTTGGACATGTGGACGAGGCCGACTTAGACTTTTTTTAGTGGGATAGCTTGTTATGCAGCTTGCAGGTAAAAGCCAAGACAACTCTTTCTATACCTGCGTGCTCCTCTCTCTCGTCATGTCCTGAAGGGAACCCTTGATTTGCTCTTGTGAGATTCGTACTGATCATTCTCACAGTCTTTCCCCTTCTAGACACAACCCTCTCTGTGTCTCTGTCTCTCTCAAACTTGACTATCAAATTGGTTGTACCCCTGTTCTCAACAAAATAGTTCCAGTATACAGTATGTGCTCTGCTGTGAATGTGTGAGACAGGCCTGACCTGTATATAATCCCAGCCTCAGTTATTGTCCCAGTCAGGCCCTGGTCATTAGGGCTGTATGCAGCCTGAGAGAAAGACTACACACAGTCCTCAGGCTGAAGAAGACATCCTCCACGTTTCATTTAATCTATATTTACAATATCAAATGAATGATGAGAACATGCAGCATCAGTTACAGATAAAGCAGTATTAGACTGTGATCTTTGTAGTAAGGGTAGAAACCATTAAAGTAATTTAAGGGCTGGTGCATTAATAAAATGAACTTACAAAGCTTTTGGATTTTTCTTGCTTTGGTAAGCACGATGAACAATTTCATGATGACTTCATCATTTTATGACAACCATCATTCTTGGTAATGAGACAGACAAAACCACAACACAGCACAGGTGAGTCCCTTCTGTGGGTGAATGAGTGTATTCATTTTCTGAGCACGGAGAGGGTTTCCCACCAGTGACAAATGAAAGAAGGATTTCATTTGGGAGCACAGGGTGAATCAGCAGAGGCTGATGCAGGATGCTCCTCTCTATTACTCCATTGTCATTTGGGTTGATAATACGGGCACAGTTTTACATGCAAATGCATCCTCGTGAGGCTTTAAAACATTCTGCTCACACTTGAGCTCCAACCGTCTTCATCTTTATCTTTCTTCACTCCGTCTCCGCAGCGTCCACTCCCACCATCCCGCCGTGTGACTGATAATCTATGGCCGATCTGCTGACCCACTTGTAGTGGGTAGATAATCTAGCTAATGGAAGAGAACCCAGGTGGATAAGGACGTCCAGGACACGTAAATACAGCCGTCCAGCCCTGACGCTATACATTGTAAGCTCACCCAGAGAGGGGATGGGAGGGAGGAGGGACCTACTGCTGGACTCCCGACAGTGGACAGGTTGTTTAATGGCCATCATTGTTCATGGATGCTGTATCCTTGTCTGTGTCCTCTCTCTGTCTTTCTCCTCTGGACTGCAACATCACTCCTCCATGTGTTCTCTCTCTTCCTGACTCCACTTTTAAATTAAAGGAATAGTTCAACATTGAAATACATTTATTTGCTTCCTATCCCAGAGTGAGATGAGAAGATTGGTACTGATCCTGTGTCTATAATTTCACATACAGACTGAGAACAGGTGAAAAAAAGCTAGTCTGGCTCTGCTCTAACAGAAAAGATGTAACTAAAAACACCCAAACCCATCTAGTTTATATGTTGTGTCTTTCTTATTTAACTTTCACATGAACAGAAATGTAAAAATGATATTTGTGATTTTAGCTAGTATTTGGGCGGATGGCTGTTTGCCAATTTATCATAATATGCTAATTCCCCTTAAAGGTGCAATATGTAAGAATTTGCCACCTGTCAAATTCACACGACAAACAAATTAAGGGCAGCATATCACCAGGGTAACTGCCAGCTGCTGCTAACTGTAGCTGCTGTTAATTAGCTCAATATACAGATGTCTTTGACATAACATCAAAACTGTTTGTACATTTCTGTTTATGTGTGGATTAAACAAGAGAGTTAGAGTTTAGAGTTGGTGAAGAATTTTAGTTTTTTTTTTTTTTGTAGAGTGAAGCTAGCTGTTTCCCTCTGCTTGCAGTCTTTATGCTAAGCTAACTATGTCCTGACTAGAGCAGCCTGTTGCACTGAACGTTTGAGTGTAAAGTCAACACTTAGTGCTCTGTTGTAACTTTCATTAACGGATACTGCTGGTTGCATCTCTATTCATGCTAGCATTTAACTAAGGCTGGAGATGTACCTGCTCACTGACAAAGCGTTTGCAAAGAAACTGGCTGCATTGCGAACAGAATTGTTCACATACTTGCCGATGTGCATGTTACTGGAGGATTCCACACCAGAGAACTCAGACCATATAGAATTTCTGTGTTTGCATGATATAAGCCATAAACATGGCGACACTCAAGGAAGTTACTGTTTTGTTTATTCTGAGATTGAGAGATTGATGAGAAAAAGCAACAGCAGCAGCATCTTAGACGGTATGTAAGACACCTAAACCAAGCTCATCGTCATCACATTCCCCTTACTACCCCTGCAGTTCACTGCATGTTGCAGACATGTAGCATTCGTTTCTAAAGACGTGCACAACCAAAGCTCCAAATGCAACCAACATGTAGTTACAAAACGAGTACATCTCCAACACTGTCACAGAGTGTGACGTTTCACCAAGTGCATCTTTAAGACAGGACAGAAACCAGCGGCTGACTAGTGATAGACAGCAGGAGAAAATTTAATCAAATAGGAGAAAGCAATATACCGAAGTAATTATTCAATGATCAGGTGTATTTGATGTCGTATGAGATTGATACTAATCATCTTGATCCTGGAAAGTAGGCAAATGAGTGAATTTTATAAAATCTGCCTCTTTATCAGTATCCTCCGTGTCTACTCCTCTCTTCTTCATTTACCACTTTTGTCTCTCACTGTCTCTTTCTTGACATCTCTGCCACCCTCGCCTCTCCTCCCCCATCCTCACACTCTTTCCTTCCTTCCTCCGTCCCCTAAACTGGGCTGGAGCTGATCCAAAGTGTCATCAATAAATCATAAAGAGAAGAAAGGAGAAGACGCTGAGGATTAGGTTCTGTGCTTCTCTCTCGCCTCCTTTGGTGTGACTCAATCACAGGTCTGAAATCCAAGAGGATGTGTTGAATATTTAACGACAGTTAAAGGTGCTAAGCTTGCATTTTAAATATCAATATATCATGGTAGAATTAATGATGATACCCTCATGTAATTACCTTCAATGACTGGAACCGTGGTGAAGATGATGGGTGCACCATATAGTGTCCACTTTGTGCCAGACTCTTCTCAAATATACACAGTAAGACCATAAACTTTTTTACTTCTTTGTACTTTTATTGGAGAGGACACACACACACACACACACACACATGCAGGTTGATTGATTTTTGTCTCTCTTCTACTTCAAACATCCACAACTTTGAGAAACTTTCAAACTTTAGCTCTGACAAATCCTTTGTCCTTTGTCTAGACCTGCCGATCATATTTTAACTTTGTTGTGCACAAGATGAAACACAGAGGACAGTAGCAGTAACGGTCTTATGTCTTAATGTCTCAAATGTATAACAAAGGGGCACCCTGGTGACCTACAGAGTTTAAAGCGCTGACCAGTTTGCATCTGGCCAGGTACTGTTGCATATAGTCAACCATCTCTCATTTCCTGTCCTAATCTCTCTGCACTCACTGCCCACTAAAGGCATACAAACCTATACCACATAATAGCCAAAATAAATAAAATATAAACACCAAAAACTTACACAATACTGTCATTTCGTCCTGACATTTCACTACGTTTGCAAAGGATGGCGAAGATGGATGGTCATTCCTCCTCTTTGGTCCAGACTGAAATATCTCAACAGCTACTGGTCGGATTGTCCCTTTACGCCTTTATGCAACTAGCAGCAGATCCTGAGGCTATTCATTGCATTGGGAATAGTATTTTTCACTCAGACAAACCAAGAGAAAATAACGTTGTTTGAGACCTGTCTCTGTCTCAGCAACACACTCTTGCAATATCTGGCAACACAGATATGCTCTATAACAACATTTAGCATATTAAGCGAGCAGATAAAAACAAGCTTCAAAATAAGCCACAAACATTAAATTTGTACCGTATCTAGTGAACTGTATCTGCTTTCATCCATCAACACTATGTTTAAAATGCTTCTTACTATGCACTCTCAGGAGACAGAGAGTATTTTTTCCATTTCAAACCATTGGTGGAGCTTGTAAGCCAATATCGTCTTGTCACATAGAGCATCTTTGGTTTTAATACATACAAAGTGAAGATGGTGATCAAAGTGATTACACCTGTTGTCAGCATAATGGCACTGCATGTAGGCCCTTTTCTAAAGTCAAATTCAAGCACTTCTCAAGCATTTTCACGGTGCATTTCCAAGCATTTCCAGCACATTACAACAGTGGTAAATTACATTTATATACCCTTTATGAAAATGATCAGCCCCTACTTCATTTCTTCATCACATTAAATTAGACGTTGTTGTTCTATAAACGACCAAAAATATGTTTTGTGACAGACTTTTACAGAAATTAAAGGACAACTTAAGAAAATTTCATATTTCAAAATGTGTCACATGGCCATAAGTATTTGAGCCAATATAAAAGCTATATAAAAAGCTCACTATTCAATCAGACATTCATTATTAAAGTAATGCAACTGCAATTTCAAGCAGTTTCAAGCTCTTGTTTTGAAGATACTACATTAAAATTCAAGTGTTTTCAAGGATTTACAGCATCCGTAAGAACCTTGTAGATCAAAAAACAGCTGTGCTGCTGCTTGAGTATTGTGATGGCAGCTCAAAAATATTTATTGTGTTATTATATTATTATTATTATTATAATGAACACAAATGTTTGTCAGCCACTGTTTTATTCAGTTGCTCATACGAGGTGTAGTAGGTACTGGATTAAGGCTATGATTGCATGAATTGCAAGTATACTGATCTTGAATATGATACAATGGCAGTAATCATTGTGGTCTGCTGCAGGGGATGAGTTAAGGTTTTTAATCTCATTTTTTGTAGTCAGGTTTAGACTCTCTCTCATCAGTAAATCACTATGGGTAACTTACTGTAAATTACTTATGTGAATAATACTTTTTAGACGCAGTACACAGCAGCAAAGTATCATTTATCCAAACTGACTGATTCAACCAAAATGAGTATTTTCATCAGCGGCGTCTGTCATCAAACATCAGACCAGATTACATACTGAGGGAGTCCAGTGAGGCAATCGACCCAAGTGCCTCGGCTTCTCTCCCCCTCTCTGTGTGCCTTTCTCTGTCAATCCATCGCCCTTCCTCCTGCTCCCTCCTCACTCCACCTCTTCCCCCTTCAGTTATCCTTTCTGTCTCTGCCCGGGAGGAATTCAGCCACAGAGAAAGTGTTAAGTCAGATCGATGTACCGTGGATAGGATAGCCTGTCTGCTACAGTAAGTGCTGCTACACTCTGCTATTTAGACTCCCTCTGCTATCGACTGGGGCTCCACTGCACCAATCGATGAATAAATACATAAATAAATGAAAACACTCTCTCAACAAGTCATTCAATCACAAGCTGAGTGTAAAATGTTAGTTTACTTACACTTAGGTACATTCACATTCTGTCATATTCACATAACTAGACTAAACTGTCCTTGTCCTGATATGAAGAGATGAATCTACCTTAGACTTGTTTAATTTGAAAATCTTTGCTTTAGAAATTAATACAATTTTCATACTGTCACTCTCTAACTGAAAATTTGTCCCTGTATACTTTGTGATAAGACATCAAGTCATATTATATTTTTGCGTTTCAGTCTGTGGTTTCAATCAGGAAACTGACCTCCGAGAACAATTAAAAAGTTACTTTTGGCTATACATGAATTTCCAGACACTGAGCTGACAGAACAGATAACAAACTTGGCTACAGAGCTATTAAAGTGCCAGATTCATTACACTAAATGCACTTGGTTTGTTCTGTCTTCTGTGGGATAAGAAGGGATAGTTCCAGTTCATTATAACGTTTGTCTAATGTAGTTTTGTAGTTCTGTTTGGCAGTTGTGTAGTTCTATCAATCATTTCACTGCTTATGATAACATTGCACTCACAAGTGTAATTACTAAGATTACTCTGTGTTGTTGCTGTCTCTGTAGCATCTTGTTGTCTTCATTCTGTAAATGTCATCATCTCGCCAAAGCACTGCAGTTAGAAACTAGTCAGCTGGCTAACACTAGCACGGCTACAGAAATGTTGATTAATATGTGTTGTCTTTAGAAATAAATACATGAAATGAGATATAGGAACACTGCGACATCACTACAGCGAATTTCAACAGGGAAAGAAAAGGGCAGACAGGTTATAAACAAGCAGTTTAGCCAGATTAGCTAAACCAATATTTGGAGGTTAAACCAAAAGAGAGTGCATCTGGAATATCACACAAAACACAAAAACACAAGCACAGAAAGTGACAGTTAAAGCAGGAGTTTGGTCTGTAAACTATGATGATATCTACAACAGACAGTTGGGAAAAAATTCACCAACTGACCCTCCCAAAGTCCCGCCCCTTTTTGCTACATGCTCAAATAACAGGTAAGCAAACTTTGGTCAACTTTCTCCTTTTCTTGTAAAAGTAACGTGGGTCATGTCTTAAGTTAGCTAATGTTAGCAAAACACTAACTAAATAGCTAGCTAGCTATTTTTTTAAATGTAGATCAACTAGCTAGTTAGCTAGCATTTGGCTAACATTATATGTGTCACTTTTTGCATGTACTGCAAAGTTTTTTAACCATCCTCAAAATGTAGTTTTATTTTCAACATAGATGAACCTAGCACAAAGCATATCGAAGTACAAGAAACAAGAAAGGAGAAATTTAGCCAAGGTACCGAGCTTTCTCAATTGTCATTGGACCACAGAGTTAAAGAGGGCAGGCTCCAATAACAGTTGACCAAGCTTGGTACCCAATGGAATCTCAGTCAACTTTCTCATTTCCTGTTTCAACTAATTAGATATGATATTAGCTGTAGTTAATGTTAGAAAAATGCTAGCTAACTAACTAGCTAATGATTGATATAGATTAGCTTACTAGCACTTTGCTAACATTAGCAATCAGGCGTTTTGTTTTTATGTTTATATCAGAAATTTTGCAAACATTATCTAACCTGACTTGAGACTATACATGTTGTTTTTGCAGATCTTTGTGCATCTTTTAACCAACCTCAAAATTTGGTTCTTTCTAACACGGTCACAGTCCTGCACATAGCTATCTAAGTACATGAAAAAAAATGGAGAAAACTGGCCAAGGTACCAAGCTTGCTCAACTGTCACTGGACCAGAGTTAAAGGAGGGGCTGTGTTTGCTCTGTGCTCAAATAACAGGAAAGGGGAAAGCTGTTTGGGGATCCAGAGGGGGCAGGACTTAGAAATCCTTAAAAGACTGCCAAGTTTTGGATGGGATGCTATTGTTTGATAGTTCAGGCAGTAAATATAGGTCTTGGAATGGTTACAAATCACCACAAAGCAAAGACAGAGAATTAATCTATGCTGCAAAACCACACCTGTCTCGGCTGAGACTTTTATGTACAGAGTGTCAAAAAAACACAAGAAGGGATCATCTGCTTTTGTGTTCACATCATGCATGAACACCTCTGAACAACTTGACAGGTAATACAAACAACCTTGAAGTGTTAGCACAAGTCATCTGTAGGCATCAAGCCAGCGAGAGCATTTTGCTATTCACACAAGGTGCTGTCATCAGCTTTTTCACACTTCACACACATGCAGCTAAGGAGTGATGCACATGGGTTTAAGACTGAGAACGAGTGCACAAAGTCAAGCACAAATGTGATGCACTTGCTAACTTGACTTTTTCTTATTAAAATGTCATTTATCAAGTGTGAATTTTCATCTGCCACCATAAAAAAACGGATCAAACTTGTAGGAAACTTCTATCTATTAATGTTGTCTTCATCATGTGAATGCAGCGGTACATCCATCCTTGCACTCTCTCCACCATTCGCCAGCCAAACCTCCCCCCACTTCTTCTCCACACTCCACCTGTTTCGTACAGCCATCCCTCCATCATTCCCTCCTGACAGCGAGGTGATTAGGAGGAGAGAGCGCAGACCTGCTGAAAAAGCAGCTTAGCTGTAATTATCGTCTCGGAAAGAAACAAACAGTTCATCAGAGCCATCCTCTGCAGACTTAACAACAGTTGCCAGGATATATCAAATGCTCGACAACCAGCCGTTTCCTAGGTTACCATTGTCTGAGTATGGCTGGGGGCTCTCTCTGTACAGATGAGTTTTAAATTTGTTCAGAAATGGAAACATAGGGTGAACCATGAAAACACCGAGACTTATTACATGCACGCTCACACCGTCACCTTCACCACATGCAGACGCCAGCACATAGAGACATAGAAATAGACTTAAGATCTTGTGCCATCGTTTCTGTCACGCTCCATATTGTTCATGTTCTGATGCGCACACACTGAAGCTATGCCAACCTGTTTCCAGAAATTATTTTTCTGGCATTTCTCGCTGTTATTGCAGGGTAAAGAATGACAGTAAATATGTTCACAGAGAGAAAAGAGGATTATACGCAGTCTCAGGCTCGATTTGCAACTGAGACATCACAGTTGCATGTCATGGTACATGCAGATTGCTGGACTAAGATACAGCCTTAGTCCATTTCCATCAATAAAATACTCTGAAGTCAAGCAGGACCAAGGTTTGCTGTGGTGTTACCAACTTGCCCGTCACCCCTTACATCTAATCATTTTATCAATACTCACCCTGTGTCTCAACCTCAAGTGAGTCAAATGCGTTTTTCACTCACATTTCATGCAACGGAAACACTCCAATTTTAATCTATGCAGCTGTCTGCACCAGCTAAATGCATCTCACATCCCTGCTATGTCTTACTGGCATAAACACAAGCAGAAGAACTTATTCTGGCTTTGAGTCTACAGTTTTGCCAGTACGCTTGCAAACGTGAGGCTGGTGCCCAGTAAAAAGACACTGACAACAAATGTTATCCACGTTTTGGAACCTGGAGCCGAGTGTGCTGCAGAGCTGACTTGGCTCCAGTTTCCCACAGACTCTCCATTACACAGGAACTAAACGTGAACTTTTTCTGAGGTGTTTTTATAGGCAGACTGTACATTTACTGCCACTAGACAACTTCACTGCTAAACTTTCATTTCTAAGGTGCCCTTCCAGTGGACAAAATATAATAAAGTGATGTTTAATTGCAACTTAATTGCGACTTTTGACGCACTGGTGCCCAGCCATGTGCAACTGGTGCCTTTTTTATTTTTTCCGCCCTGTCCCTCAGACAGCCTGAGTCCGCCACTGACTTCAATACTGACATGTGTCTCTACTTTGTTAAATTATTAAATTAGCGTGGTCTCATAATTATAAGATGCTAAATTTGGACTTTGGGAGACTGTGAATGGTGTTGATCAATAAATCGAGAAAAATGTTAACAGATTGGTTAATAATGAAAATAAATTTTAGTTGCAAACTTTGATGCACCACATGCAATAAATAAAAATGGAGGGATTTGTTGATTGCTATTGTTTTATTATGAAAATCCACACAGTAATATTTCCTCTAATGCCTATTCTTTTATGCATACTTATCCTGCACTGCTGCAATGGTGCAGTTTTCCTCACCAGTACATTATAGTTTCATCTGTATGCATCTAAGTAAAATATATATTTTCATCAGAGTTGTAACATCCTCCCTCAATGAACATTATACCTGTTTTCATTTCCTGCAGCTATAGTTTAAATGTGAAGATCATTTTATTGCCCTTCTTATCACTCACTGGATTAGTGCCTGAATATCATACATTAAGGTATTTCCCATCTGGTACACTGACACTGGATAAGTTGTTCTCTGAGGAAGCAGCGTTTCCTATCTCTGGTCTTAAAAGATTTCCACTCAGATATATGATGCAGGTATAAAGAGAGGAGAGGAATGAGGAAGAAGCTCAGGGTTGCCAAGACGGCGACCTTCCACTGCAGAAAACAGGTGCCTCTCATGGCTGTGCTTTACAGGTGTGTTACTGGGTAAAGTTAGAGGAAATATATTTCATCTCTCCTGCTGAAGGACAAACACACTTACAGTCAAACACACACAAGCTCAGAAGGAAATGTGCCCTGTTCCCACTGATGGACAACAGAAGCTGTGGCAGAAGGGTGGCATTAAAAACCAGCGGGGGATGCAGTGTGATGAAAATGTCAGACTGAAACCAGCAGGCTATGTTCTGTAACATGTTTAATCAAATTACAGTGGAAGTGCGTCGCTGTGTGTACATCACTGTGTGAATTTCTGTACCCACTGTGTTCCTCTACTGTGTGCATAGTTTGTCGGTTGATGTGCATCTGTATAAATGTATGTGTGTACTTGTTTGAAAATATATTGGATCACACTTTATTTTACAGTACACTAAAAAGATATAACAAGCTGTACTTTGTATCAAATTACACAAAAATTAGAAATAATATGTTCTTTATCAGATAGACCCTTTATTAGATCCTTATTAGACTTTATTACTGAGTCATTAAGGACACGTTACAATAGAACTGTACAGTAAACTAAAGAGAAATCACATATCAGCTCCTCGAGAAGCACATACTTTGGCGCTGTCTACTTCTTTGATCAAATCACCCTTCTTCACATCAATTCTTAGGCAAAATGTTCTATAAAAGCAAAAGTGAACTTTGTTTTTGTTGTAACAGTGACGGCAGTTAGAATAGGTTTGGTCAGAGCTGTGGAATATTTAATCACCCATCTTTGCTCACTACAACTTAGCCTTTCTTCCCCAGAAGTGTGCATAAACTACAAGTTATATAAGCTTCTTTTCAAAATACAAAAATGTGAAATCATCAGTTATCTATCCATTGGTATTGGCCACGGGAAGCAGGTAATTATGAAATAAAGTGTTATGCAAGTTGTTAAGCATACAACATGTTAAATCTGCAAGTGAAGTAAAGTTATAAAGTCTGCGAGTGAAGAAAGTGAGCACATTTTGAGTAAAAGAGCCTTGTTTTGCATCTACTCATCTCAAAACATGACCTCACTCTGTTCAGCTGTCTGACAAAATCTGAGCACTTAAGAATTTAAGAGGGGTACTTGCTACCAATTTCTTGTAAAAAGGCTTTTACGGGACATTCAGGGAAAATTTATTTAATGGCGAATTCAGTGGAGCGCACTGGGAAGTAGCCTGATGTGACTTAGTGGACTGGTTTGAACAGGTTGATCCACTCTGGAGTGAGCAAGCAAAGGGAACCCTGCAGCTTGTTGAAATCTAGCGACACAACCATCTCCAAATGTCTTTTACACTCTTGTTTCTGTCCTCCGTGAATCTGTCCCTGCACTCCCAACACCCTGACTGCAAACTGGTTACTGCCCAAATTTGTTGCGTGTGTGTGTGTGTGTGCGTGTGTGTGTGTGTGTGTGTGTGTGTGTGTGTGCGCGCGCGCTGCCTCTTGTGCAAGCCTCCGGTGTTTATACATGGTTCTGCTTGGCCACCTGCGTGTTTGTGCGTGTAATTGCACAACTCACCCAGCCACCACTATGAAGAAGTCCAAGCGATTCCATGTGTCTCCAAGGTAACACTTCTTGCCGAAAATCCCCAGAGCCACCATCTTCATCACCATCTCGATGGCAAAGAATGCAAAGATGAAGTCATCAAAATCCTGCAGACACAAACAAGACAAGTTAGCATTATTATGCAAAGCAAAGCAACATAAAGTATAGCTGAAGCAATTTTTGAAGTAACATTTTTGTGGGTTTGTAAAACTCAAAGATTAAAGTTTATCTAAAGCAGAAAAATAAATTATCTCAACAAAAGATTATAGGTTGGCAAAACTTTGTTTACTTTATTTCAAAATTTAAGAGTTTGAGTTTGATTTGAAACTCAAAATCTTGTGAAGGCCTTGAAATTCTTTGTTATTAGTGACTTACAGAAAGTATGATAATCTATAAGATAGGCGACTTTTAGCCAGACCAAGGTATTTGTCAGGCTCTAAAAGCAGCCATATTTGATGTTTAAAAATAGCCCACTGAGAACCTTTGACAGTAATGTGATACTTTATTAATTCCTGCAGAGGAATCCTCTTTTCTCTTTGCCCTGCCGTCAGGAGGTCAGGCTCCCTACGGAGGTGGGGAAAGAGGAAAGAAAAGAGAAAAAAAGATAACGCCCCCCTCGCTGCTGCAAAGGATTTAGTAACTTGCTCAAGGACACTTCAGCAGGCCGGATGCTTGCCGACAACAGTGGTCCTCTGGCCTAATGATGGTTTTGCAGAACATGAGGCCGCCTCGCTGCCTTAACGCAACTCAAGTGACAAATGGCTTCCAATCCGGTGTATACATTGTAATAACCTGGAAGAGGCTGCTGATCGCACTAATCAGTATTCCTGCCCTCATTACTGTCTGCCAGGCTGTCTGTCTGAGCTCCAGCTCTCCAAATCATTATCTGACCGGACTGAAGAAGAAAACAAGGGCGAGAAAGAGGATGGGAGCTGGACAGGAATTAAAAAGAAGATTAACCTTAACTCTTAAAATATGAAAATCAATAAATAAATTTTGGAAAGGGCAAAAGAGACGGAATCGGAGATTAGGAGGGAAAAAAAAAATCCAGCTCAAAGTCAAAAAATAAAAGAAAAATTCTGGACGGAGATCAAGGCACAGGACACCCACTGATAGATGAGTCATCCAAACATGAACAGAGAAATGTTTAAATATATCAAATCCTGTTAGCTTAGGCACAAGCTAGCCTCTCACTGCTAAAGTTCACTGTAAGTAAGAATGCAGAGGTTCACATGGGAATGTTCTTTTTTTGTCTCATCTCATGTAGTGTGCCTAGAAACCCCCCAAAGTTTTTACCCAACATATGGTGTCACATTAGGTGTGCAGTCTATCAGACAGTTGGTTTCTTTGGCAAACAGCTGCCACAGGTTAGCTCCCCGGTACTGACCATACAGCACTCCAGATGTTTTACACACTATTCATTTACTCCAAAGTGGCAGAAAACCCTCCGAGCAGATTGCAAAAGTACAAGAAAAAAATTGTTGTTCAGTGTTGGATCTAGGTTTAAATTGTCTGCTGGAACCAGCTTTTCAATGCTGTAGTACATGAGCAATGATTCCCTCCTGATTGATCATCATTTGATATCGTCTTCTAATCTGGAATGCTTAGAGCACTGTGGTCCTTGACCTTGGGAGTGTGTTTGACAGACACGTGCTGCCTCCATGACACATATATCAATAAATCAATAATATTTTATTTCTAAAGCCCAATATTATAAATCAAAATTTGCCTCAGGGGGCTTTACAACCTATACAGTGTGCGACAGCTCCTGTCCTATAGAGTCAGGAAGGTAAGGAAGAACTATCCCCCAAAAAAAAACCTTTAAACAGGGAAGAAAAAATGGAAGAAATCTCAGGGAGAGCCACAGAGGAGGAATCCCCCTCCCAGCATGGACAGGCGTGCAATAGATGTCACAGATATAGATATAGATATAGATATAGCCAACTTGCCCTTAATACCCCTTCACAAATGGCAGGATTGTTTTTGCTCTACAACTCTGATGCACCTCCATCACTCCTGACTTGACATCATCCTTGTGTGGTGCGTTGCAACTGACACAAAAGACAATTTGAAATCTGACAGGAGCGGCCAGACTAAGATGCATCTGCAGAAATCAGATTGGAATCTCATTTCAAACCACTTCTAAATGTGGCTCGGGTACAATTTCATGTTTTTGTTTTTTTTTGTTTTTTTGCTGTCCAGTCTTTGTAAAAATCAACGTGGATGCAATCTGGATATGCCCAAGAAATGGATTTAGGCTGGTAGTTTGTACAAGGCAAAGAGAAAGCAACGGTGTTGGATTCAGCCTTGCTAAGCACTTTAAAAGATATGTTTCCATATCCTGTACACTGTAAAAACTGTTAAAAAATAAATGAAAAAATAAAAAAGCTGAGACAACTCAAAATTTTAGGCAACTTATGGCAATAGATTTTTGTGCCCAACTCAAAGTCCTAAGTTTTGAAATAAACTATAATCTTTAAATGAGATTATTTACTTTTCTTCCTCAGATAAACTTGAGTCTTTGCGTTTTAGAAACTCAACAAAAAAAAGAACAAAACAATGTATTTCAAAAACTGGTCACAGTCCACTGTGAGCTGTATTTGTTATTTTTTGTGGGGCTGAAATTCAAATCGTTTCATTCGAAAATATTAAAATATTAACTATTATCTCAATAAAAAATAAGTAGTTGGTAAAAACATTTTCAAAACTTAAGAATTTGAGTTGGGTTCAAAATGCAAAAACTGTAGTAATTGTAGTAGGTTGCCTTTAAATATAATATTTTCTCAACTTTTTCATTTTTACAGTGTGGTTGCTATGAAGTAGCTTCACAAGGATCAGAGACTTCAAGAAGCAGAATTTAAGTGTGAGCCACTAGTATTCAGCGAGTTACAGCTCACGGCTCACCGTTAAACATAATCTTGTTGTTTCACATTCACATTAAATAACGACAGACAACTAATTTGTGAGCTTTAGGTCGGTGTGTTTTTGAACTCCAGGCAGAGCTAGCAGTGTCCGCCAGCTTCCAGTCTTTATGCCAAGCTAGGCTAATCACCTCCTGGCCCCAGCTCAATATTTAATACATAAGAGTGGTATTGATCTCCTCATCTAACTCTTAGCAAGACACCAAAGAAGAGTATTTCTCACACTGTATATTTCTAACTCTCTGGGTTAAATTTTCTTCTGATTTCTACGACAGTATGTTAGATTAAATATTTTTATTATATTTTTGGAGCGTATGTTTCAAGTGATAAGTAGATGATATGCACTGTAAAGTATTTCTGAATAGTTTCTGTCTGCTGAGATATAAAAGCTTTATTACACGAACAGGGAAGTACGTGCACTTGTTAGTAATCATCTCTTCAATGATGCTTTGCACATTGGACCTTGCATGAGAGATAACAGGGCTTATCAACAGTCTGTTGGAAAAATAACCAGAAAATCCAACTATTGGCAGATGTTTTAACTCAAGGTGCGTGACGGAGTGAACGAGCGTCATGTGTGAAATAGAGGAGAGCAGAAATGTTTACCACCACGCTGAGCATAAAATGACTGCATTGCTTTCTCCTCTAATACTCCGTCCTGCTATCTCTGTTCGCTTTTGTTTAATGAAGGAGACATTCCTCTTGTCTCTGCTGGGGAGTAATTACTCATCTATTTTGCATCAGCTAAAGCCTGCATGCCCACAGAGCCCACATCATAAGACACTCCCTGATGACTCTTGGTGATGGGGACAATATCTTTACTGTCACACACACACACATACTGTACATACACATGTTTCTGCACACTGATTACACAATAGACGCATGAACACATATGTTGCCTTCAAATGGGGTCGTGTTAACAGTGTTGATGAGATGAGTCCACCATGAATGACCTCCTCTTGAGGTATTCATGACCTCCAAAGTGGAAACTTCAGAGTTCACGAGTCATAACACATGGCAGAGACAATATAAGTAACTATATATTATAATTGTAGCTTTTCTTTGTAATGAATACTTCTTTAGTCCCACCTGTTTTTGCTTCATGAATATACCACCTCCACTGATCAAATATTCATACAAAGAGTCATAATCATGTGCAGTTTGAGGTGTCCTTTTGAAAGTTTTAGAAATGTCTCTTTTATAATGGTGGTTTCGTTGGAAATTGGGCTGTAGGAGAATTTTTCGCTGCAGTACCGCAACTGGCCACTGGAAAAAATCTGAAGTAAGGCTGAGTGGCAATGACCTGTCTAGGTTCTACGACATTGCTTAACTTAGAGGAACAATACGTAATGATTGCACGTGCAAAAATGAGTACAGCAGTCCAAACAGCAGGTTGGAGCCATGGCCTGTATATTAAATAGGTTGAAATCCTTTTAAATATGTGATCTATGGTTGAAGTAAGTTGTTTCTCCCTGTCCCCTCCTTCCCAGAAATGAGGAAGCTCATGTAGGCTGCAGGAGCCCTGCAGGAGCCCTGCAGGAGCCCTGCAGGAGCACAGGATGAGTGCAAAATTGTAAATTGACAATAAAAAGCAAAGATGAGTCCTCCACCATTCTTTCAGCTGTCTGTCAATGTAAAGTTAAGCCTGTTATCCTGAAAACAAAAGTCCACTGCTCTCAAAACACACACTCTGGACTTTGAGTTAAGTGACTGCCTGCCCCAAGATTATTAATGATTTTTTATGAATTAAAAATAAGCAACTCACTCAGCAAATATTCTGCATTAATTTGAACACTTGCGTACAAAAAGTTATTACGGCCCACAATAGAAATTTCAAAAGAGAACAATGACGTTGGAACTTTTCTGTCAGAGTAGCAAGTATTTCAACTTAGTATTTTTCTTTGATCTCTCATAATATATCATGGTCAGTTTTTGATTTATTAAAGTAAATATATTACAGATTTCTCCTTTAAGATGTGGTATACTGTAAGTCCTTTAACAGGTCACCCACCAACATCTTTTAACCATCTTCAGAATTTGTTTTTCTTTTAATATAGACAAGCAAGTCCATAGCATATCTAAGTAGGCTACAGGAAACAGGAAAGGAGAAAGTGGCTTCTAGACAGTTTTGGCATCCAGGTTGCCATTGCCTAACCACTTGAACGCCAAGCACAGCAACCACTCCTTGTGGTCATAAGCACAAGCTCATGAGTTTCATTTGAAGGCAGCAACACAACACATGCATACTGTGACACACACAACATAGGACCAAGCCTTTAGGGACTCTTGATAAATTGACATTGAGCTGACGTCAGCCAGCTCAACCTTGCCGTCTGTCCACACGCAAACACACTCTAAGCACGGCTGAGTTTTGAATTCATCAAAGTCAACAGGACATGCTGGCCAGAGGCACTCACAGTGGAGCATACTAGCGTAGCGGCACATGGTTGTGCAGCCTCTGCAATCAGGATATTGATTCCCCCCGAAGACCAGCGTCACACGTCAGTGGAGCGTGAAACATGCTGCATGATCCAGATGAACATGGATTGGATTTAATATCTAAACATACGAGGAAAGCTCCACAGATACCACATCAATCACAGGCTAAGGTCTCCAAGGTTCCCTGACGACGACAAGCTGACTATTTACCAAAATGGAAATGTGTGTGTGTATATTGTCACCATGGTTCACTGGCTATACGTCCACGTGGAGATTAGGGAAGCCTACCACACACGCGCGCCTGCCTCAGAGCGAACAGACACCAGTGACCTGTGCTTAACGGCTCACTGCTCACACAATCCCTAATTTCTACCCTCCACTGCTTCGCCTCCTTGTGAGAAGACTTAGAGAATATTTTAAATCCACTGGCACGTTTTCTGCAACTTTTGGAATATCTCAAAAAGAATAATGAGACTTCCACATTATGTGAAAACAAAACTAAAAAGTTAATTACGTTATATCATCCGGCCTAATCCTAGTTCAGACAAGCCTCACGAAATTGGCTTTCATTCGGCGTGACAGTCATAAAAGTGTGAAATAGGCCAACAAACGACAGCAGAGAACTTGTGGTGAGTCAATCCAGTCTAAATCTCTTCGAAACAGTGAGTGAATGAATGAATGCAAAATACCGTTGAAGCAAAATTGAGTGATGAATCAGATAATGTCAGGGATGGGATTACGCATCATTCTTTACCAAATTGAAAACCCCTAATCAGTTTATTATAACTCAAGAGCAGTTCAAAAGGGACAGCTCTCAATTCAGGTTTTGCATGGGTTGCTGTTGCTCTTTGTGTTCATTGCTGCGGTGGTTGCATCTCTCAGAGATCATTTGTCAATGAAACAGTGTTGGCAGCACTGTAAAGCCTTTGTCTTTTGATTTTGTGTAGGTGGCAGGTAACACTGCTCATGCTTCTATATTTATTCCAAACAAACCAGTTGCTGCAGCCAGAAATGGAAAAGCTTTCACTTCCTGTGCACCAGACGAACCCTGGAAAGACTCACCAGACACTCACTGTTTAGAACAGCAACTGTAAAAGCTTCAAATCATAAACTGTGGGTGCTGGAATAATTACTGGTGGCAACATGTAAATGAATTCACAGTTATCCAGATGTTGCACATTATAGGGTTTTCCCACAGGTGTTATGGTAACATCTGGGGGGCAGCAGTAGTTTGATGGAAAGCCAGTTCACCCCCTGAGTACTGTCAAGGTGCCCTTGAGCAAGGCACCAAACCTCCAGCCACTCAGGGTACCTGATTCTGGGCAGCATCCATCACTCTACCACCTCTCCCATATACATGTGTATACAGGCTTACACGTGTGTGTAAAATAAGCACTAATGGGATGGCAAAAAAATCAAACTTCCTCCAAGGGGGATTAATAAAGTATCTTCTACTTCTTCTTCTTCTTCTTCTTCTTCTTCATTAACATTGGCTCCTTTCTAAACAATTCCCAGTAAGCCATGACAGTGTGACAGTGAGCAAGCATGAACAAAACCAGGACCCTTAAACTAAAGCCACTAATTGGAACTCAGCCATCATTAATCTTAATATTTATACCTGTGCCTCTTCTACTGTGACATGTCAAAATGTATGACTATTAACTTGGCTGTCTTCAAATGTTATCACATTTACCATGTTCACAAGATGAATTCCTATGAACACCCCCCACTCGTGGTATTACCGACCTGAAAGCTATTAGTTTTCAAGCTGTGACATGTTTGCTGACATTTTCAGAAATGGTGGAGGTCATGTAAGTGTGGTTTCGGTGGATGGTAAGTTAATCTATGTGTTGTAATTTAAGTCGTTTCTTCATAATATGTCTGTCGAAAATGTTAATATTCCCAGCAGCCTCCTCTTTTCATTATGGCTTTGCATTTCCTGCAATACATTACCCACTTGCTAAATTGTTAGCCTTGATGGTAGCTGACAGTTTTGGCGTATATGTTGTTGTAAATGTCTAACATTATTCATTAGCTAGTTAGCTAACTTGTTTGGTAAGCTAAAAGCACCTATTAGTACACAAGTTTATAAAATAGTTATTAAGTTCATAGTAAAACCTTATGGAAACTCTTCTGGGCACTTAGCTGCTATATCTATGACTTTTTCATAGCTAAGTAGCTAACTTGTTTTGTAGCACTACTAGAAGTTAAACAAGCTGAGTCTGGTGCAGATTTGCAAGATTTCCCCAATATTAGCAGACATTTTATATTATACAGAGCAAAGGCAGGAACCCAAACACTTTCAAGGGAGGCACAGCTAATAGAAGTGAAAAAGTGTGGTTAGAACAGTCTAAATATTAAGCTGTCTTGGCTCAATTGTTGAGTGTCTATGGGATTAAATAGTCTTGACTGATGATTTCCAGGAACTGACTGAAACCAAGCTTTGTCTGATGGGGGGTTAGCATGTCAGACCTCTCATATAGAGTCATTAGAGTCAAACTTAATGTAAAAATATTGATTAATCTGAGTTGAACTTTACTTCTCACGTCAAGTGTAGCATGGGGAGCTCCAGCACATTGCGGCAGTAGTGAATCAGAAAACACTCACATGGGTCATTTTGGATGGCACTTAGCATTATTTCGGGCAATTTTTTGAATGAGTACGTGTTGGGCCACCACACTTAATGGTGGCGCATGTACCTGAAGGCTAAACTCTCTCTATGCTAAATTTAGGGCTGTGTCTGAAATTACTCCTAATTTGCTAGTTCATTATTAATACCACTGAATTCTTACTGTATAATGTATGCTCTATATTTTATAGCCCCAGAAGGTACCACCATAAAACAAGAAAAATTAGTGTCCATAGCATGGACAGTCACGTGGGTTTTAAATATAAATCCCACAATGCAGCACTTTGCCTTTGGTTCAGAAATTACCTTTATGATGATGGAAAGCAATAAACCCAAACTAGGCTTAAAAATATTCCCTTAGTAACCTACTGGTGAAGTCATAACAATATATCTGTTTTTCTTCAGTCAGTGAAAAGCACTAACAGCAGGCTACCACTGTCCACTCCAGCTTCTCATCAGCTTTTGCTTGTAGATGCACATATTCAATTTTCATTAATCTTCTAATTCAAGCAAACTTTAAAATTTCCCCACTTTTTCTGCCAACAAAGAAAAAGAAATTATCCACTTAAGTCTTTCGCCTTCTGCCATCCTTATCTTTCTCTCACTCTTGTCTCCCTGTAGTAACAGCTGGACAGGATTCCTGCTCTATGTGAGCCACTGGCATTCCTCCTCCTCCTCCTCCTCCCCGTCTACCGTCTCTCTCATCTTTATCTTCCTCTTATCTTCTTCTCCCACTGTCTCCGTCTCTCTCCCAGAGAAGGCGTATCACTCCCCAGTTACTGTGATTATGTCTCCCGCAGTATCTCAATGTGTGCACGGCTGCAGTGTGAGTGTGTGTGCGGTCGCTGGTACATTGGTGTGCATGCGTGCCAGTGTGTATACAATATGTGTCATTTTTCATGTCCTTGCTTACAATAACTTTTGAGTGTATTTGTGTGTGTGTGTCTGACTATAGGCTTCTGTGTGCCTATTTTACACACACAATTACACTATATGGACACACATAAAACATTCAGACAGCTTTGTTTCCTCTCTCCGTGTGTATTCAGTCTTGCGCAGATCTCAGCCTAAACAGTGACACCACACACCAGCTTTACAGCCCTGTGAGTGTGTGTGTGTGTGTGTGTGTATGTGTGTGTGTGAACGCCCATGTTGCTTCTCACATTGCCTGAGAACAAGTGTAAACACACGTGTCCACCAGGCACACACAGACATCAGGCAACCACAGCGAGCTCTATTGCGTGTTATCAATGCGTCAGGCGAGTGCCAACATTACACGCCCTCTCATCACCTCCTGAGCGGAGCCTTTATGTTCTAAGTGCACTTAATCACTAATGCTGAGTGCACTTAAAGCACTCCCTAATGACTTGACGTGGCTCACTACAAATCCGTAAGTGTCACAGCAGTTATTAGATACGGTATGGCGCTCAAGTGTGAAGTGATGAACAAGCAAGACCTGCAGAAACATTCCTACACATGATGCAAATATTGCTTTGCGCTTCTACGCATGAGCACGGGTGGCTGGGGTTAAATAATACACATGAGGAACTCGCAGGTAGGAGGTCAGTCTTAACCCCGTGGTCCCAGAAGAACTACTTTTCGAGGAACTAAAAGGTTCATTCACTTCATTATTGTCTGCATTTCCATCACGGTCCACAAACCTATAAAAATTAGGCAAATTAAGCCACGTCATAGTACCTGGAACTTTTGGCCCAAGGAACTAAAAGGATCTTTCAGCCTGTTGTTGTCTGCATTTCCATCATGGTCTAAAGACCCAAGGAGATCAGGCAAAATAAGCAGCATTTCCAGTATCGGGAGGTTTTAGTTCCAGGAGAACTAATTTTCAAAGAACTAAAAGGTTCCTTCAGTCCATTTTTGCGTACAGCTATATAGCCATGATGCAGCATGAACTACAAGCGAGTACCCAACCAATCAATAATATTCACCCCTAAATTTCTTGTACTTTTAGAAAGCACTACTCCCCAAACAGGAACTTTTTGGCGAGTAAAATAATGTCCCCAAAACTTAACATAGACCTTGGTCCCTACGACGGAAACACACTGAGTTCCTCCAAAGGTTCCTAGTCCCAGTGGAAAAATCCTATGGTGGAAATTCTGTGTTTTGCTCCTGACCTATGAAAAAGCGATTTGTGAAGCTGTTTTTATGCATTGTTTTTGCAGGTGAACAGAGATGTTAAGTGCCACAAGCCCCACCCCCAAAGTTCCTGTACTTTTAGAAAGCATTACTCCACAAGCAGGGACTTTTTGGTGGGTAAAATAATGTCCTTGGAACTTAATGTAGACCTTGGTTCCTGTGGTTGAAAGATGCTAAGTCCCTGCAAGGTTCCTAGTCCCTGGGAAAAGTTCTTGCAGTGGAAATGTGGCTTTACAAGAAGGAGGGAGTCTATCCCCTCAAAGTGCCCTTCAGCAAGACCCTGAAAGCCTATTATCTTCTTGGTGTCTGTGCTGCAGCTAACCCTGACCTCTGATCTCCACAGATGGATTCATTTCCCAGTCAATAAAGAATAATGTCATGGCATTTCAGCATTTGTTTGTTATGGACTTTTTGTCAATTAACTGATGAGTGAATTGTCAGAAGAACAGTCAGCTGTTTTGATAATCAACTAATCATTTGAGTCATTCTCAAGTTCCAGCTTCCAAATTTCACAGATTTGCTGTTTTTCTTTTCCCTATTCTAAAGTAAACTGAATATCAATATTAATCTTTTAATTTATTCTGATACCAATTTGTGATAAGCAACCCGTAACCAGTGGCTTTTTCAGTTATTGAGTAATTTGCTAATGCTTAATAGATCAGTCACAAGAGAAAAAAAGGTTACTAGGTTGTGAAGACTCCTTTTGGCTGGTGTTTTTTTCCTTTCTTTTTGGTACTAATGTCATCATAAATCTTGGTAATACATTCATATATATTTAATAAGTTGTTAATAAATGGATTTTGGGCCAAATCTTTTACTGCCCAGATCCAGGAGTTAGGTGGTCAATTTGTCACAACATGGCAACTAAAAGGTTTGTTATTAATGATTTATAGCTGTTCTGTAAAGTATTAGACAATTGACTTATTAACAATTCATGAAGCAGTTAATTACAACTCATTTACCTATTATAAATTGGAACCCGTTTGGCTGGAGACCTCTGCAAATCCCAGAGATCAATCAATCAAGTTTGTGTTTCCATTCAGGTCAAGTATAAACCCATCATGATGTCACTCGTTGGTTTGTGGTGGTCTTGGTTTTTTGGAGGCAAAATTGACTGTATCTATTAAAGTGTGATGTTGAGGAGGACATGCGTTAACTGGATATGTGTAAGAATCCAAGGACATGCTGTAGTAACGTCTTCACTTCTTCAAGTAGCCTCACCCTTATCATCTATTTTACTCGAAATGGGACCATGATTTACAAAATGAAAATCTCACTGTTTTGAAGAAGACCTGAAACTAGTGGCTGAGACCATAATTTTTTTTTGTCTGGAAAGCCTATGAAAGGGATATGATCGTACCAGAGCCGACATTGTAAAGGTACAATGCTAGCTTTAATATTAGCCTGTCCTGCTCAGCTTACTTCGGGGCAAACTGTCATTTTTCCAGCAGCTGGGAAATAACAGACAAAAGACTTTTCTTGGTCTTGAGAAGCTGCAGCATTTATTAACTGACACACTGTAACAGCTACTGTACATTCACTGCCAGACTAACAACTACCTGCTCTGCACCACTCCGCTAGCAGCACCGTCCAGCAGCACCATACGTCACAGCTCTGCTGGCCATGAGAAACAATGCAGGTGTATAGAACTTCTGCATTGTCTTCACTTTTCAGACCCAGAAGCTCCAGCCACTTCCTCTTCTACTGTCCATGGTTCAGTGCTGTTTTCTTTGTTTGTTTGCCTCTTGTGGCTTTCACAGCTAAAGCTAGCCACAAACTTTGTATTCGTTCTTAAAAGTTCACTCTTGCCAGAAATGTGAGTGCACTACTTTCTCCACAGGAGAGGATTTTCACAGGGAAGACCCAGCTACTGAAGCCAGACTGCAAAAACATTTTCCCCACATTTACCTAAAGGACATCTTAACAGATAGGATCTGAGGTTGTACATATATAAATGTATTTGTCTTCTATTTTTTGGCCCAAAACAGGTGCCATCAATTCTGTGAAAACATTTCCCTGCAACCTCTGCCGAAAATAAATCTCAGCCACTATGTATGCTAATTCCACCTGTCACAAGTCTGAATGCTATTATCACAGGGGTCACACACACACACACACACACACACACACACAGATGTGCTCAGACAGGCAGGCGGACAACCATGCGCACCGGTGAAGGCGTTGCATGCCTCGTGTGGTGAGGACAATAGGGCAGCCTAACTGTAATCTGCCATTCAGTTGAGATCCACTCCTCACAGGTGGAGTGAGATAATATTGTGAGAGCTCAATCACGACCATTCATAGTGGCCGTGCACAAAAACACACGCAGACACAAGATCTGGCATTTCTTCATCACCCAGGCAGATGCCAGGCTGACGTGGAGGTGAACCTGTGTGTGTGTATGTGTGTGTGTGAGGTGTGTGTGATTCAGCACAGGCCTGAAAGCTCCTACAGTTCCATGTAGCAACAGCACTCAACAGAAAAATGTCAGGAGCTCCATCTCAGTGAGGAATTTAAATCTAATCTGCTTTCCCTCCTTCTTTCTCTCGTTCTTCTTCTCCTCTCTGTGTATCTTTCTGTAACCCAGTGTTCCCATTGTATTGCCAATGAATTTATTAGCTTTCCACAGGCATCGTTCTGTACTGTGGCTGCAGGGGGACGAGGGAAGGTTAAGTGTTTGCGGCAGCATTCAGAGTAGAATGTGTTCTACTGAAATCTCTCCTTCAAGGAAGAAAGAGACAATCCTTAGAATTAAAGCTGCTACATTAGAGCCAGAGTTTGACATTTCCTTGAAACTACTCCACTGGCTAAATCATCACTTATCCCTTATTTTTGTCACTCTTATCTGGAATGCTCTCTGATGTGCCGTCTTCTGTATCACATCTGTAGTCTGTCCAGGTTTGTTTAGTAACTAGCATTAAATGCTATAAGAGGGATATACCAGATTAAACCAAAACAGTCATAGTATTTGCTGTTTGGTATTAGACATATTAATTTAAAGATACAGATACAGTCTAGTATAGTGGTTTTCACCATGGGGGTCAGGACCCCCAGCGGAGTCATGAGGCAATTTGTTATGGTCATCAGATGGTTTTCAAGAAATGTGATAGCAGCCTCTAATGGTTTAAAGTATAAACCAGTACAAAACTGACAATTGCCATCATAAACCACCATGTTATGAACAGAGACAAACACTATATATAAAACAGCAACCTTAACAAACTACTTAGTCCAGCAGAGTAAGCATGATGGGAAATGAGCTGTATTTCTAGTAGAGCAGTAGTTCCGATTGGACGCACACACACAAAAACTCTCATTTTGGTGCTTTTGAGGCACAGTTTTGTGCCTAACCAAGCAGCCATAGCCAACTTTGCTAGCTATCGCATGGAATGAGTACTATGGAGTGAAGGCTTCCCAGAAAAGTATTCAAGTTCAGAATTCTGGTTCAACAGGAGACTGGACAGGAAATGGAACTGTGTCTCAAGGTGGGTCACCGTGAGAGTCCAACAGCAGCAGCATCAACTGAGAGACACAAAGCACCGGCGTTTCCAACAGAAATGTCAGGGTTACGAACACCAAAGGTTGACTGGTCTAGCAGATCACTGGTATTGGCAATCATATTGGCTGCAAAAGATATGACTGAGGTAGTTTTGCCACTACATAGCTAACTGTAACTATAAAATGTTAAATTTGCACATATCTTGACCAAAATTCATTAATAACCATCTTGAACAGATCTTTATCAAAAACGTTTATGTTGCTGTTTAGATTAAAAATCTAGTTTACAATATATGGTTACCTGTCAAATATTGAGATCTACATCTGCACAGGTACACGGCCCTGCTAACGCTTCTATGAGGCTGTCTTTAGGCACAGTGGTTCTTCAAGCTAATGCTCAGCTAACATGCTCGCAATGAGAATGTTAACAGGCAGAAGGTATAATGTTTACCATGGTCAAGTTCTTAGTGTAATGTGTTAGCAAGCTAACATTTATTAATCAGCACTTGTGGGGCTGATGGGAATGTCAATGTGTAAGATTTAGGGGGATCTTTTGGCAGAATATGGCAGAAATGGATATGAGCTGTTTATAGTCTGCAGATGATGTAGGTCCTCATCCCGGAGGCCGCCATGTTGAAACACCATGTGTCTGCAGTAGACCAAAACTGCCAAACCAAACACTACAGAAAGCCTGTTGCACACTTGGAAGGGGAGGGTGATGTGAAGGTATTCAGCTGGTTACAATCCACACATTTACCGTTAGGTGGCACTAACTCCTACACACTGGTCTTGTAGGTATTTGGTCATAAACCAAAGTTAATAGATTTAAATTCTGGTTTATTTCCGGTAAATTCTGCTAGAGAAAATATTTAAGGGACCACCAAAGTCTTTACGAGGAAAAGTCAGATGATCAAGTCACTGGAATTTATCGATGGTGGACCACAAATGTGTGTCCATGATTTCATAGTAATGCATTCATTAAAATGATCGATAATGCCATCCTTAGAGCCACTGATGTCTAAAAACAGATTGTTAGTGGGCGACTCTGAAGAACTCAAACTCAGCATCTTTAATAACACAGACAATGCATTGACAATCTAAAGATCAATGGAATATTACTTTTGATATCATCCAAACATGATGTAATGAAGCTGAAAACAAGGGCGAGAGAGAGGCTTTCATGTGTCATTAAAACAAATTGTAAACAGTGCCTCGGGGCAACCTTTCAACATTGCTGACACATAAAGTGTGGGTCATCTTTCTCTCTACAGTACCCTGCAGCTACACACTGGCCTGTGACCATTACAGTAGCCATTAGCTGTGTCAGGAGATGAGAGCTCATTTAGCCTGCATCAGAGAGCAAAGCCGTTGCGAGGCCTGGCTGAGCCCCCTCATTAGCACTGATGCTACTGTGGCGTGGCCATGTTAAGAACAGCGCTGATCTGAGAACTCAGGCACTAAAACATGTAGTACATGTAACTGTGGAGTCCTGTTGCATTAATGTTGTGCTAGGGGGTATTTTAGCATTTTCATATTAATGTATCCCCGCATTTCTTGCATATATCAGGACAGCAATGAAGAAACACATCTCATCCTACCCAACTTGGACACTTTAGCTTCTTGCTAAATTGCAAATGTAATTTTAGCATTGAATATAGTAAACATTACACAGAGATTAAAAGAATAAAATTAATTTGTGATATTAGCTCTTGGGTCGACATACAGGAGAAAACTATTTCTGATGCTAACAGAATATCTTATTAAATTTTCCTATTTGTTTGCTGGTTCAGTTATTTTTTCATTTTTACCAGTGATTGACTTACCGCCTAAAGGCGAACTGCGTAATTTCTGACACCAGGGGCCTCTCAATCAAAACAATAACAAAATATACAGTTTTATGACGTTATGAAGTAGTGTGGGATCATGGGAGTTGTCTTCATTGTTAAACACAAAAACATCAAGGAATAATTGTGTGCTAGGTGTAGTTGTTTTTAGACATTTTATTGTGGAGATGTTACATATTTTATATTCTTTAGAGTCATACCAGAAACTTTCAAATCATAAAAAAAACACTTTAGCATATACTGTGTTGACAAGTGGTAAGAAACAAACAAAAAAAAACTCTTAAAGTGTGGAACCTAATTTTACTAAAATAATTTTAAAAAGCTGTTAATGATTTTTTTTTCTTTGGGAAATGCTTTGAAGTTTGTTTTTTGTTTTTTTTCCAGAGGCCTATTGTGAACCCAGAAATATGGAGCACCCCCAAGTTTATATTTCATACATAGGCCAGTGTCAGAAATGTAAAGTACCAAGCTAGAATAATATGACTGTGGACAAATAATGTCCCCAAAAAAGAGAGAAGTTACATTAAATGGAGATGGGAAGTGGAGAAATATTTTGCATGTTAATATAATTTTTTTTAACTAGGGCTGAATGTTCTTTGGGATTACTGAAATCATTAATTAACTATAATTGTTCATATTTTATAAGTTATAATATATTTATTGTAATTATAAAAGACGTATCCACTGCTGAACCACCAGATACCATTTCTGTGCTGTAGAATGATAAAAAAAAATGAACCTTGAACTTTGAAAGTCAAACTGAACTCTTTAAAAAGAGAAAAAGCTCCAAAGTAAGAAGGGACTGAGGCAACAGTGTGTTGCAAGAGTGTGAGAGCGTAAGAGAGAGGACAAGAAAGAGATGTGAGAGTGAGAAAAGCGGAGTCAGTGTGTTCCAGACAGTGAGAGACGGATCAAAGACATGTGAGTGTGTAGGTTACGAGCCTTTACGATCTCCTAACATATCGATGTGGAGAGCGATGGGGAGATTGAAATGGAGGAAGCGAGGAATTAATGAGAATGCGTTTAACCTCTGGGCTGTACACGGAGCAGCGCCTCAGAGAGGAGACTCAGTGAATTAAATCACAGCTCAGATCTCTGAGCCGAGCAGTGGGCTCGGGCTGCCCTGGCAACAGCAGCCTCAAAACCTCCACTCCTCTGTTATTCATGCTTCTTTCTTCATCTCAAACCATCCTATTCTCTGAGTTACCCCTCCATATTCTCCTCTGTCTTGTTAATTCATTTCCTTTAGTTTCCCTCTAATTAGTCCCATTTCATTTCCTTTCCTTTCTTTTTCACATCCTGCCTTTTCCTGTTTCCTTTCCTTCCCTTCCTCTCCTCTCCTTTTGTTTTGTTTCCTTCTCTCCTCTCCTTTCTTGTCCTTTCCTTTCATTTTTTCCTCTCTCCTTCCCTCTCATAACCTTGGCCTCCTCTCCTTCCTCTTCCTTTCTTCATGCTTTCCTTCTTTTCATTTTCCTTGTTTCCTTCTTGTTTTGTTTTCTTTCCTTCCTTCCTTGTCCTTTCCTTGTTCTCCTTTCATTTCCTCTTCTTTCCTGTTCTCTAATAGTAATGATTACATTCCATAAAAGAAAAATATGTGTATGCATCCATTTCTTAGTGAAACTGGAAGCATAAATACATTAAACAAATGCTTCAGATCAGCAAATGTCAGTAAAAAACGGTAAATTAACTTACATTAAATATCAAAGCATATACTCAGAGGAGGGCTCTATTTTTAAAATTATAGATATGTCATTTTGGAATGAAACTGCTCAATTTCACTGAGTCAGTGGACAAGAAAATAAGAGGACTTTGTTCTGATTCAATCTATTTGGAACCACTTTGCTGGCACATTATCCCTTCACTGCACAAGATGAACAGTGCCAGATAACACCGATCTACTCTGCTGCACCTCGGCCTGCTCCATTCCCTCATCCAACGCAGAAATAATGTATTTTCTATTCTCTGCGTTTTACAACATGGACGACGATGCTCCTCCATTAGTGTTTGTTAGGTTAAAGGAGGTCAATAAATTAATGGAAACGCTTTCACATGATGTTGTTTATTTTCCATCCGAGTTAATGCAAACAGAGGGAGCTGCAAAGGCCAGATACGCTGGGAAACATTGTTTCAGGAGATCTCTATCAAAAGGCAGTGGTTTAGAAAATTGTACCTATAACTCAGTGTTCCTGCTCTCTGTCGTCTGTTTGAATAACGCTCGAGCTGTCTCGTAATCTGCCATACATACTGTGGCGGTTTACCGTGCTGTGTGATGTTTGTGTGAAGTTTTCCAGCCACTGCTCCGCTTTGTTGTCCTTTTCTCCGAGTGTCACATTCTTGTCCCTGTAATGTGTGTTTGTGTTTTCCCTTCCTGCTCATCCCACTGGAAGGTCTCTCACTGGGTTGTTCTTGTCTTATTAAATAAAGATCAAGGTATAATAAATGAATGCCTGTTATAAACGTGTCCTCCCATCATGTCCCTGTGTTGTTTCTTATAACAGGACGTGTCAAACATAGTTCCAATCAACAGTTAGATCACTGTTTCCAATAATAAATTCAATGTAATAAACTTCAGGTAACCATAGCAACAGTAATTTTACTTCATGCTGTTTCTTCTCTCTGGTGAAACAGAACAAACCATGCTAACTAAACAGACAGCTAGCAAACATTAAAGGGAAAATCCACCTATTTTACATGTGAAATTCTAATTTACTAACTATATGGAGCACGACTCAGTGAGTCAAGACAGCAGTATCTATGAGCCTGTTTACAGCTGGAAGTAACATGTGTCCTGGACGGCTCTTAGTACGGGTGTAAATGCACCCGAGACGAATTGAGCACACGTTGAGATACGATGGCGCATTTCAGCAGTAGTGCAGTGTACAATACGTCCTGCGCCACACTGGAGGAAGGACCGCCTACTAAACCGACCATTCGATTCCCTGCAAAGCAAATTACATTTCTGGCCTCTTTTATACCTGTTAGGATAAACAGACGATGTTTGTGAACACACTGGTAACCACAAGTAAACTTTGTGTAAGGCTTTCTATGACAAATTTGTTGTGAGTTATTTGGGCTTTCTTGTAAATTTGGCAAACATTACACATTAAGTTATTTCTTGTCTGGTTGTCCACTGTTGAAAACTTTGTGTCCGTTTGTTCCGGTGTGTTGACTACTAAAGTTGGGCCGCTGGTTAAAAACAATGGATTTTAGAGTGAGAAATGAAACAGACTTTTTAATCATTTGTCCCTTCTTGTAAATTCGTCATTCAATGCAACACAGTAAGTTGTTTCAGGAGAGACTCTGTGGTGCGCTGGGATGCTCACTTACTCCCAGCGCACCGCAGACCGAGCTGCTGACAGCACAGGTAAAACATGAGACTCATGTAGGCTGATAATTCGGTGTGGCATTTTCCTGGCACAGGAACATCACCGAATTGCATTATGGGAAATGCAGGATCCAGCATTTTTCAAGCTTGATTCAATACAACGAATCAGACTATGGGTTGGGTTATGCTTGAAAAGAAGTAGGTCTTTCCAACTTGTTGTCTGAACATATAGGATATCAATTTATGGCTGTTCTGAATGGCCACACTCAAATGTGGAGTGAAAAGCCAGCCGCCCCTGAGAGAAAGAGGCTCAGTATTGTTCAAATACGGAGATGACAGTACATATTTTCAGACAGTCTCTCCTGGGAGACATCTATACTGCTGCACTCGCTTGTTCACATGAAAAGTGTCAGAAATAGATTGTGTAAATAATGTATTTTATTGGAAAGAAGGCAGACATCTCTACGGCTGATACCTCTAAAACTTTGCAACTTTGGATTCTGGGGTGAACTCTCCCTTTAAACACAGTGTGAAAAGAAAATACATTCAGTCAATCAAATGTATATATATATAAAGCCAAAAAGCTGTCTTACCTGCAGGATCTTACACCTCTCAGAGTCGCAATCGCTGTCCTCACAGGGATGAAACATGCCCAGTGTCACACAGTTCAGCAGGATCACCAACATGGACGCTCGCTCGAACCAGGTGGAGAGCAGCGGTTAAGGAATATAACAGATATGGAGACTTACAGCAACAAAAAGCAAAACAAATCAAGCATTTCTCGAAGCTTTCTCCAGCGACCTCATTATACCATTCAAATTCATAAACCCCTCTGACAAAGTGATACACGTTTATCTCTTCCAGTCCAATTCACCATCAAAAAACCTCTGCGAGAGGAGAAATGAGCCACAGAGGAGTCTGGGAAGTGGGAAAGCCCACCTGTGGCTGCTCTGAGTGGCAGTGGTTGCTCCCATATCGCCCTGTTAACCAAAGATCTGTTTGCAAGGTGTGTTGGAAAATGTTAAGCTTGTTAGTGAGGGCGCCTGATAGGCACTTTAAAGAAAGCGTGTGGGGCAAAGAAAAAAACAAAGCTGAGAGAGCAGGAGGCTGACTAAGAGGAGGATGGAGTATCCAGCTTTAGAATTAGTGAATTTGAAGAGAGGGTGACGCACCGTACATGAATTTTATTGACCACAGGGTCGAAGTGGATGTTCCTGATGTGGTTAGGTTAAACGCCAACCTGAGCCATGTGACACCAATCGATGAGGACAGACAGATCGGTAGAACCCTCTAGTTGGATTCTAGATGAAACCTTTGGAATACATAAACCCTGCTGGGTGGATTCTTGTTAGCACCATTAAAAGGTGGAAAAATTCTGGCTGCAGCCCCCAGAGAGGGTCCTGAATGGAACAACTGTACCATAAAAGGGTTCTCCTTTAGAACCTCTGACAGGCTTTTTCCTTTTACCAAATTTTGAACTGTTCTGATTCTTTTCCAGCAAAAATAAACTGGTTTGGAACTTGAAAAGTTGTTTCCCAGCTGGAACAAAAAAACAGCAGGTTGTCCTTAAGAACCAAAGCTGGCGTGTGATTTTCTATAAGTTGCTGAACACTGCAACGCCTTCTGTTGATGACATCCTTGATTAGAATGGTTCCACTCACTGGTTCAAGAACCAGAGCTAATTTGGTGGAAAAGGGTCCTCACAGGGGGTTCTAGATGGGTGTATGTATAACCTAAAAAATGTTGGGTTTTAAGTAGAACCTCCTGAAAGGGTCCCAAGTGGAACCTTTATAAAATGTTCTATCACAAACCCAAACCGGCTCTCCTATAAGGACAAGCGGAAAAAGCCTTTACGGTTCTACTTAGCACCTTTATTTCTAACACATCCACATACAGTATATTATAAATTGCTGGTGAATTCACAGTCAGCACCCTGCACCCTGCCTGGTTAACAACGTTAGACAGCACAGACTGTATGTCATCCAAGTCTCTGTGTGTGTGTGTGTGTGTGTGTGTGTGTGTGTGTGTGTGTGTGTGTGTGTGTGTGTGTGTGTGTGTGTGTGTGTGTGAGCTAAGAGGAAATGGAGCTTTTCATCTGTGCATGTGTGTGAAAGTGTGCACACAGGCTGTGAGGACAAACGACCCGTCCGTCTTTTATCGCATTAGCCGCCACTTGCTCATTCATCCCACTGACCCATAATGCAGCTGGGTCAGCATGGCCCCACAGCCAACATATAACAAAAAAAAAAAGGTAGAGTCCAGGACCATCAACAACAATGAGACAGGTTTTTAACTTTCCTCTTTTCTGCTGGTCAAAAGCTGCCACCGCAGGCTGGAGCATGAAAGCAGAACACCACACAACCTGATACAAGCTGAGAAAACAGATCAGAACACAGAGAACCTCAAATACCTCAGATCCATTTATTAGGTGACTTGATACATAGACTGTTTTATCTGTATGCAACGCAATAATACTGGGACTACAAACGGACTATAAACAGAAACCAGCTGATTCCAGAAACTTGTCCCTTGCCTACAGTCTGTATTCATATGCATTCATCTGTTTTGTAGAGATTAGAGCTGGACTCAGTACTGGCTGGGATCTCTCAGCCTCTGCTGCTTTAATTTTGACTATTATATTCTTAACCAGCCTGACTTGAGTCCCCAAACTTTATGGAAGTACTAAAGTAAGTCACAGGAGATCCCCTTTAATGTGTTGGACTGTGACGGTAAAGGAAAATATTGCCTCTTGCATGAAAGTCAGCGCTCATCCACCAGCCCCGACCTCCAAACCTTTACTTTATAACTCACTGAACAAAGGGCACATTGCTTCCCGCATTGGCATCAGACATAAATCATGCGCCGCAAAATCATCCACTCTTAAATCTTAATGCCAAGGGACACTGGGACAGAACTTGAAACTCTGTAGTCGCTCCAATATAATATTGAACAGGAGTATTGAATAACAGATGCAGGCTGGAGGGGAGCTGAGTCTGTGACCGCAAGGAACCTCAGTGGCATCAGTTGGGAAGCGACGGTTGCATCTGGAAGGCAACGCAGGATTATATTACACACCGGAGGACGCACAGAAAGTTCCGTGAGTCCAAAGGGATGCAATTAAAAAGATCAGTCAGTATGAGGAGTGGGATCATTAAACAGGAAACAAAAGCTCAGACACTCAGGCCTTGAGTTTGAGAGCGGTGACGCTGAAAGTTTTTCGGAAGAGCAAACTGTTGTTGACACTCAGCAGTAGCATCGACAAAAGTTCGCAGTAAAGGACCGAGAAGGTGGGGCTAATTAAAAATAATGAGCTGAATGTGTCTCCTGGTATCGTCAGCCTTCATCAGGGATGAACACATTGTCATTTAAGTTCAGTAAAGTTTCAGTTTATCATTGAGAATCCAGACAAAACAAACCATCTCCTATTTCATCTGAAAATAGGGACATTCCTTCAGCAACAATACAGTGAATTGTAGTATCTTGTTTCTAAACTGCCTTATTTTAACAATTTTCTTTCCTCCTCCGCCAGAAATATTAAATGAGCATGACATTTCTGATGAAGGAAAACGGAATTTATGTTTGATTATTCAACAGAACTACATGAAAAATGTATTTGACTCAACCCAGTGTTTTCATGGACAAACATACAAGAGCAGCTGCTACATGTGTTATTATTCTGTAAGTTGTGTGACCAAATAAAGGGGAAGATATTTGTTTGCAAGCAATAATGCACCAGTGAAAGCTGAACATTGTCAGTGGTCTATCAATAACACAACTGCATCAGAAACAATATAACCAATCCCAATACTGCATCATTTTACTGCCAACAAACTAGAAAATTCAAACTTAACAGGCCACTAACGAACCTTTGGTTTCTTCCAAGCTCTGTTTGCTTAAGTCTAGTATCCTAACCAGATCTTACAATTCATAATTATCCCTGAAAAAAAAATATTTTAACAGGGTTGTAAGTTCTGCTGGCATCATCAGTGTTACAAATAGAATCTTATTAAATAATTGGTGTCTTCGTAATTTATAGCAGCAAAGCAAACCTTTTGAGTCGGCACTGAAAATACATACAGAAACTGTAGATTCTGTCTGCACCACAATAGAATCAAAAGTTGCCCTCATTAGGGAAATGTGATTCTTAGACAACAATGCACAAACAAAACTATAGCATCTAGGAAACAGAACAGAAACCGCTCATACTATGTGTTGCACAAAGGAAGGCAGGTCTGCTGTTGAGGTACAGTTATGTGATGGTCAGTTGTACAAAGCTTTTTCCTGAGTGTGCCCTCCTGCCTCTCAGCATTCTGCACCTGCAGCAAAATGGGAGCAGGATACAGTGGTGGTGTGCTGGATGAGCAGGCTGAGAGATTATGGTGAGCATATGACTGCTACAGTGAGAACAGGTGCAGGCAGGCCAACTTTTGTGACGCTGTCTTCAATTGAAATGTTCTTATTAGTGATAGAGAGGAAAGAAGGAAGGAGTCCGGAATAAGAACACTCTGATGTGGTGTTTGTGTAGGTCCATGGTGTGTTGATTAAAAGTCAGACTCTTTTCCAAGACCTTGGACAAGATATTGGATGCTCCCCTCCGCAGGCTGATGGAAATCATACATCTAGAAGACGAAAATGATCCTGAATGCCAAAAGCTCTCTACAATGATTACAGATGACTGGATGGATGTTTTTTGCACTCAGAACTCTGTACAATGTTACCGAAGCCAGTCATCACAGTGAACTGTCAACATAAATACTGATGCTGAGTATCATAGCTGTCTGCTGCTGTGGACGGAGTGGTTCACTGATGGTCTGTTATCTAGCAAGGCTGCTATCTTGCTGCAGTAAGCTAACAATCAGTAGAGACAGGCTGGGGTTTGCGGAGTGACTGACTGAGTAAAAATACTGCTGTTACAAAGAAAAGTCAGCTAAAATAAATATTTTACATCAACACTGCATGACATGTCTAGGAATCACATGAAGTAATAAACCCATACCGAACTCTGCACTGTTTCGGTTTTAAGGTCCACAATGTGACTGCTTTGATTCATTCTTGTTGCTTTTGTAACATCATTTACAGTTAAGGCAACTGTTTTTAACAAAAATCCTACAATAAACCAACTGACCCTCCAATCATAGCTTAGCAACCATAACTAGAGCTGTTAAGCTTTCCATTTTTCTCCGTGTTGAAGGTGTGCAGGAGGCTCTAAAAAGAGCAATACTCATCATTTCATGAGTCTGGACGGTGGCGCCTTTTCTGTCGTCTCTCAAAAACACACCTGAGCACATGTGTGGTGAATGGATTAAACTCTGTTTTCATCTGCTCTAACATAAGCTGCAAACGTTAGCATGTGTGGCTAACTAACACCAGCGTACAAGCTGCAGTAACTTTACCTCAAGCCAAACGTGTTGGATTCAACTGCACCTGCGTTTGCTCTGTGGGGGTTTGAGGAGGAGGATGTGGGCTGATGCAGAATAAAAATGGGTCGACGATGATGCATCTCACTCTGGATGCTGTTGTTTACGTCTCATACGTCATGTTTCAAAAATTACTCTGAATTTCTACCACTGTTATCACTTTAAAATGGATAAATGGAGTGCGAGAATGGAAAGTTTGGCAAGCTTAGCAACAGTAACTAAGGAGGGCAGTGCTTAGCGAAGGGTCAGTTATACAGCCTAGCACTTGATTTCACCACCTCACGTGGCCAAAAATGCAAATTCCAAGTTTAACTCAATACACTCAAGGGTTTTGCTGCTGCAGCCTTTAAGACTAGTAGCTTTTAGTGGGTAACGTTAGCAAATATTAACAAACTTGATCAACAACTAGTGTTTTACTCTATTAATAAAACACTAGCTAACTAGCTAGCCAATCTACATTAAGTGGTTAGCTAATCTACTTCAATTGTTAGCTAACTAGTTAAATCTGATAGCGAATGTTAAAAATGCTAGGTAATTAATTCACTCCGCATCAATAATTACATAACTAGTTAGCCAGTGTCACTTTTACAGATCTTCTTTTCAGCATAGATGAGTCTAGCACAAAGTACGCCTTAAGTACAGGAAACAGGAAAGAAGAGGTTAGACCGAGGTTCCACAGAGCGCCAGGTTTGCTCAACTGCTACAGCACAGAGCAGTAAGGGGCGGGACTTAGGAAGGGTCAATAGCAGCACCCTGACCCTGTTTGACCTGAACAGAGCAGAACCTTAATGATTATCACTGGTAAAACCTGTTTTTATTCTACTATTTCATGTTAAAAAGGGCCTAAATCTTAATTGCTAGACATTAGACTGTTTTATGGGTTAAAATCAAACTGAAAAACCAAAGAGAGAAAGATCTTTTGTTTGGATCAGGATCATAGAAACAATTCAATCCTACAAAGGTTGTTGATTTTCATGTCTTGCTACAACTGACAAGGCAAGTTAGTGTTTTTTTTAAAAGGGTGGATAAGTGAAGCGCTGTGATCGCCGCAGCCTCACCCGCTGCCCTTGGGCTCACGTGCAGACAGCAGACAGGTTTTATTGGAGCACTTGAGACCCCGTCGACTGACGAAGCGCATGAAATGGATTGTTTATTGGAGCTCTTACAAGCGAATAAAGAAACTAGGAGAATTTATTAACAGAGAGATACCAAGGAGACGGCAGAGGAGAAGTCTTGGGCAGAAGGATGGAGACAAAGCAAAACATTAAATATGAATAATCTGACTAATTCAATCAATAACTCTTCCTCTCCTGCCCTCCTTCTCTTCCTCTGCCTCCCCAGCTGGTGGGCTATAATTAAACAATAAGGAGAGAGTGTTTGCAGTGTGAACACACACACACACACACCTTCATGGTGTCAGCATATAAACAAGCGGTGACGCCCTGAGGGATGGATTCAATTAGAGGAAAGATACACAAGGATATGCTCTGTCAAAACTCTGAAAGCAAGAAGCCCGCGATACACCACAGACACACACACACATGCGAGTACACACATACACGCACATGCAAACTCACACAACAATGCTTTCATCAGAGAGGCAACATTATCAAACTCATCAACACCTCAAAAAGTATTCTGCTCTCATGGGTTCTTTTCAGTCATCCCTCTATCACACACACTCTACATGAGCACACACACACACACACACACACACACACACTTAAAGCCCCTTTCTTCTTGCCTAATGAAGGGGAAATATTATGCTAGCATTATGTCGTCCCCTGTCCTCCCACTGCTGATTCAGTCTGATTCTGTCCACTAATGATCTGATACTAGGACACAAACAACAGAGAAGACAAACAGAATGTGTGTGTGTGTGTGTGTGTGTGTGTGTGTGTGTGTGTGTGTGTGTGTGCATGTGAGGGTAGCTCTAGTGAAAGACAGGAGAAATAAGGTAAGAGATTCTTAAGAGTAAAGTTTCTTGTTTAAAAAAAAAAAAGTTTCTACTCATCATCTTCTCTGCAGCTTTTATTTCTTTCATGAGAGTTGGGGAATGAATCCTCCGCAGCGAGAGATGAGGTGCACACACAGTCCGAGGGCGATCAATACAGACGAGCCTCTCTGAATAGATATTATTCATTGTGTTTACTATAACTCTCACAGGACGTGGTTCTGCATCCGTCTCCACACGCACCTCGCAGCCTTGGCTCTTCATGCGCTCTTTCTCCAAATCTATATCACACCGAGGGGCCGTGCACGACTTGATAATACTGTTACATCAAGGGGTGCTATGACGCAAACGCTGAACTTTAATCAAATCCCCAGTGTTTACCATCTACAATATGATTTGGTGTATAAACCCAAATTCCAGCCCACATTTTTTTGTGAGACGTGGTGTCCTCCAGGGCTAAAGAGGAGAAGGACCGTCCAGGGCCCTGTTTCCCAGAGTCTTCGTAGCGCTACGTTGTTATCTGTGCAAAGTTAAACAGCCAGCGTCAATGAGGGTGTGGGGTTAGTACTTTTCAGAGATGTCCCTGCTTATTTCAGCAAGACAGTGCCAAGACACAATCTGCATGTGTTGCACATGGCTTTGTTGTTTCTGCGACCCACACCTGTCTCCGATTGAAAATGTGTGGTCCAGAGGACCTGAAGTCATACATCGAGCAAGAATGACAAAGAATTTCGCTTTTAAAACTTCAACAATTAGTGTCCTCAGTTCCCAAATGCTTCCTGAGTGTTGTTAAAAGAAAAGGTTACTACACAGTAGTAAACACGCCTCTCTCAGACCTTTTTCAGAAGACGTTGCAGGCATCATATGATTGTATATTTACAAGAAACAATAAAGTTAATCACTTTGAACATTAATGTCTTGTCTTTGTACTGTATTCAATTGAATGTAGGTCGAAAAGGATTTGCAAATCAATGTGGGTTTTTTTTTCAAAACTTTTTTGGAATTGAGGTTTGTAGGAATGATCAATCCTACTCCAGCATGCATCTTAAAAACTGCATTTCTAATATGAAATTGTGCCTGAAAGACACTGATTTTCCCTTTTAGATATCAGTGATGGTTTAACTACCACATGACACCACATCTTCACACTCCTATATCTTGTTCACACAAACTAGGTGTTACAGGTATATAATAAGGCAAGGTTATGCAATTGCTCTGTCTATATGACGCCTTAAGAACATACATTCCTGGGCAGACTGAGAGAAATGTGTTTTTGTCATGTGTGTCAGCGCCTCGTAAATGAGAGGCCCCTAAACTCAGCCATCTTTACTGTACTGATGAGTTGAAATGAATATACAGAATCAGAGGCTTTCTTCATCGCAGCGCCCCTCATTAGTGACTGTGTCAGAGTCATTACAAACTCAAGCCTCTCTGCTCACGGATGCAGACAAGTTTTGTTGAAACCCCCACAACTTTATCATAAATTCTAGCTGAGATTGCAAAGTTTCTGAAGACACAGAACAAGTAGGGATGATTTTTGGGGAAATGTATAAGAAATGAGAAGCCAGAGACATCTGTTTGATGAAATTTGACAGCCAGAGAAACATGGAGTCCTGGGTTTGAATATTTCACTCAGTGTAAACATCATACAGCTTTAATGAAAGGCGGTGAAGCAAGCTGGCGCAGAAAATACTCAGGACTTTCGAATGATATGAAATAAGACGATTTTAACAATTTTTAAGATAATTAAAGGCAAAAAATAGGATGTTTCATATATAAACACATGTTCCGAGATGTACAAAGCTGACCAATCAAACTGCATGTTGCTGATGTTCAAAACATTAAGCATAGTGGATCGCTTGTTTCACACATTTTACAGCCCTCCATTTTTATATGATAAAAGAGAGAAAAATCTACTAGAGAGAACTTGTGGAGAGAAACAGAAAATTAAGAGTATGAGGATGTTTTTATAAAGCTTGGACAGTCTACAGAAAACAGCTTTTCTGCAGCATGATTGTTTTTAGAAGCTTCATAATTTATTCACAAAATCACACTTGATTTTTGGAAAATGTCTGAAATTTCGCCTCCAAAATAGCTGCAGTGTTTTGCTATTTATTCATGTCACCGTTGGTGTTTAAAGGCCTTTAAACCTCACACGTCACTGAAGAGAAAAAAATGGCGACCAACAAAAACATCAAATGTCTGTGGAGCAATGAGAAAACTGCACACTTCCTCACATTAATACGTGAAATAAAAAACAGAAATGTTACATTTTCATAATGTTTTCTCCAAGGCTTTCCACCATTTAAGGTTTGACTGGCGATCTCTTAACAACATCCTCTCATTGTGTCCTGTTCTGCGTCCTGCAACGATTTAAGCACCCAAATTGCGAGTACGACGCCCAACTTCTATCCCCTAAAGGTATTGGTTTGAAACGTGCATTTATTTGCAATTTCTTTTGTTGATTCTTTGAAAATTTTGTGAAAAATGACGTTTTGTTTGGATGGAAACTTAAAACAATTTGAACGACCAACAAACTGAACTTAGTTGGACTTCAAAACTGCTCTGAAAACAGTTTAAAGCAGCACATTTCACAATGTCATAGTATTGTGAATCATAATGCAATCACTTTCTTAGCATTCTTACTTTCCTGTATTACATGGTAGCACAATGGTGCAATGCTTTGCCAGGCTAATTTTCCATTCCGAAGACTGATTGGTTCACCAGAGATATATCTTATTATTATTATCAAAACTCTGGATTCCCTCCGAACTGGTAGCATGAATTCTCCAGTGACACGGATATGAATTCAAAGACATGTATGATCCCACGTTAAAACTGCATGAATATTGCTTACTTTGTACAGTATGAAACCAAGACTCTGTGCTTGATGCAACCTGAAGAAATTCTAGCTTCCCCATTATGTTCATGAAAGGGAGTAGGATCAAAGCACAGAGGACTCTTACAGAGGATGTGCAAAGGCACCTCTTCTTGATTAAGACTCACTCTTCCCTGAAGTTCAAACATGACAAAGGCCGAGTCCTGCACCAGTGAACGCAAGGCGTCTTGGCAGGGGAAGCAGCTGGGACACTGAGCTGGAGGTGGGACAGGTGCAGTGACATTCAGCTGTACGTCACAACCCTCGTGTGTGTGTGTGTGTGTGTGTGTGTTCCCTCATTAGAAGCTGTCAGCGAGACTCACAGCAAAGGGCACAGTGGACCTGAACAGCGGGAAGAACTAGAAATGTGGAAGTAGAGACAGACGTGGCAGGTGGGGGACACAGAGAGGAAAGGCAGAATGGGTTATGTTATGAACAAAATATGGAATTTAGGGAGTCTGATAGATTGTTTATTGATAATTTGATCAGAGGAAGATAAGATAGATAAGACTTTAATTATACGTACAGTGACATGCTAACTGTCGTCATGTCACGTCTGTGAAGTCACGAATTGAGCTGCAAATATTTGTCGATACAAGAAGATAGTAAAAGGACAGTGTTTGAGTTTTGGATTGTTTGTTGAGCAAAATAAGCTATTTCAATATATGACTCTAAGGATTAATCAATTAATTGTGAGGATAATATGCAGATTAATCGATAAGGAAAGTAATAGTTGAGGTGAGTGAGGTGATTGGAAAAATACATCGGCAACTGGCGTTTGACTGAGTTCATCACCGGCTGTTTTTTGGGGCGATACACACATCTTGGGAAATATATTGGCAATCACTGATTGTTGGGCTGACAGTGGCTGGTTGGAAAATTTTAAACTATCTCTAAACCCTCGCCACAAGGGGATAAAATGCCATATAAGCTCAGACTGAAGACCACAGGCATTTCCATCGATATGACCAACACAACTGACAAGTACGGTTGGATGATGTCTTGACGTCTACCAAATTGGCGTACAATAATATCTATAGTGAAACTCCACAGATGGACAATGACATGGCCCCACCCTCCCCAAAAGAACCACATCAGCTGGGGGGATTAGCAGTCGTATTATAGAAAAGCCATCTTGCTCACCACCGCTTCCCTCTGTGATGGCAACCTCCAACTGTCTCCCTCAGCCAAGAAAACTCTTAAGTGAAGGGAGCAGGCAGATCAAGTCTCACACCCCTGCAGGACAAGGACAAGCGTCCAACATACATCCCTGTGCCACGTCTAAAAGGGTCTTTGTGTCTGCACCACATGTCCATAATTTTTTGTTAAGCTTAAAACAGCTATCTGACTAGCTCCAGTGAGGAAGCTAAGCTAAAAAAGCAACAGGCAAACAACACTCTTACCTTATGGCAACTCTGAGGGGACACACTACCTAAAATCATGATGACGCAATGGTAAAAGGCTCAGTGGCCAATGACTGACGATGGTGGCAACCATTGGCCCAACCCAACTGACCAGGGCCAAATTAACCTTTTGTTTTTAAACCACATTTGGACAGCTCTTGAAGTCTGCAAGTACAGGGAAGTACGAACATTTGTGTTAAGCCAGAAGTAAGTTGGAGTGAGGGACGATAATTGAAACTTTTCGTGTTTGGCGACAGGAAATCAATGGGGACACAATTACAAAATGGCCGCTGTGAAGAGGAATTCTGACAGTAAAATCACTCTTGCCTTTCTTAGTTCAGCTTTTCTTCTGTGGCCTCACTATTTCACAAACCATTTTCTCTCTCTTACCACTCATGACAACAGCCCCTCTTTTTGTCTCTGTTTCCTCAGGAGTGCATCAGCCCCTCTTCAGAAGACAAACTTTACAAAGCCCAGAAAGCACAGCAACTCCTTGTGAAGGTGCGCAAAACAGGAAGGAAGGTAGCTCAGGGTGAAAAGTGAGGTTTATCTCCAAAGTCAGAGACAGCTGCTGCTGCCTCACCTTTGCTGCTCATCTCCCATCAATCCCCCCTTTCTCCAAAACCCTCAAAGCTTTTCTTTCTCTCTGATCACTTTCTTTTCCCACTCCCTTCACTTTTCTGTCTGTACCGTCTCACTCCTGCCATTTTCTAGGAGGAGATTGACAAAAATGAAACTTTTTTTCAGAGGAAGAATGCTGAACATGCCAGAATAAAATAAAAAATGGAGGAGAGAACTGAAAGAGGAAGGATGTTCATGAAATATTGAGGGCGATTGCCACAGCCCTTTGTAATGTGCGATCCGTCACTGTCATTGCGCTTAAATGTGTGCATGTGTGCTCACGCCTGAGCGAGCATTCACATGTCTACATTTATTTGTCTGTGTGAGTTCCCACTTTTTGACAAAAATAGATCACAGTTTTCCAGCTTCTGAGCGGCTGAACATTAAAGTTCTCTTGACCTGTCTCTGCGTCCCTGTCGTCTCTCTTTTATTTAACCAAACCATCTTTTAGCTAATTCTCTCACTGCAGATGCCAAAGTCTGAGTCAAGCAGAGTTGGGAATGCCCACATTTGGGGTACAGAAAAAGGGAAGCAGTGGCCCTAATAATCCAGCAAGCGGCATCTGAACTCAATTAGCTTCATTACTGTGCATGTTTATCACCTGGTGTTTGCCAGTAAGTGGTTAAGCTTGGGACAGACACAGATTAAGGGGGCATTTGGCAGTTGACAAAATACCTGGAGGGGAAACTCTCAACTAGTCCTCATACTTAGTGGACGGTGTGGAAAGTGTTTTCTGATCTGCCACCGCTTTGGTTGAAGTTTTGTTAAGTTTAATCGACTAAAACGGCTAAAACTATTCAGGCCTTGCCAGCCTAAATGTGATTTTTCCAAATTGGAACCAAGCTACATTTAGCTGTGTTTTGAACTGTGAGTCCAATCAGATTTATACAGATGCATCTCAGTCCAGACACTCTGGACGCTCAAATTGGATTTCAAAGTGTCTTTTGAGTCACTTGGAATGCGCCACACACAGGCACACAGGCCTTTTCAACCAACCACTCAGAGCATTTCCACCAAAAATAAACTGGTTTGAAACCTGAAAAGTTCCCATATTGATGAATATCAAGGTATTTGGTCTAAAATATTGCGGTATTTGATCATGTCCAAATCACCCAGTCCTGAGCAAAACCTATTAGGCTTCCGTGTTTATGTTCAGTGCCATGTCCTACATTGTGATCGCTTTGCTCAACTTTTGCTTCTGGGTAAAAGCAGTCATCATTACCACAACCACAAGAGAATGGTTCAGAAAAACATAAACGTGGATCATTTTGCGCACTGCACAAATGCACAATGCCGTTGCTTTTATGGTGAGGACAAATTTTTCCTCGCCACTGTCGCCAGGTGCTTGCTAATGGCTGGAATTGGAGCAGAGCTTACTCCATATGAAAAGTGCCCCGAGATAACCTCCATTATGATTTGGCGCTATATAAATAAAACTGACTTGACTTGACTCAAAACACTAATTGGGTCAGCTGTAGTCAAAAAAAGCAAGCTTTTTATATAAGAAATGCTTGTTTGAATTCAGGGACTAGCTGGGAAAACACAAGTAGTTAATGAATAAACTTTGAAATTGATGAGCAACTGCTGCTGGAATGGCGCTTATTGGTTTTCTCTTAAAAAGTGTATTTTAAAAGAAATCTGGTTTTGGTTAATACTTTTTACTTTGTGTCCATAAACTTTCAGCTATTGCAGTGTTTCCAGAACACAGAGAGGCAAGAGGAAGGTGCAAAAAAACCTACAAGGCCCGACAAACACTGCCGTTGTTGCTCTGATACAGTTGTCAATAAGTGGTTGTGAGTGTAATCAAAGCTATCTCACCTGAAATGAGTAACAAGCTTGTAAATAAGCTGCCTCAGCGACATGCTGAGAGGAGCGACTCTTAGCAAAAGGCCAGTGTGTTACAGCCGAGCATCTCGACTCATGGCGTGGAAAATCCTGCTGGTATAACACTGCATATCCCAGCCGCTCGCTGACACCGCTTATCACTAGCCTGAGTCAGGAGCCGGGGAGTTAGGAGGTTGAGGGAAATAGCCGCATATTGTTACACCGGCTGTATCAGTGCCGACCATATGAGAGGCGGGATGCAAAATGGGCAAAAGCTGAACTGGGAGGGGGGATGGATAGGAAAGAGATGGAGCAAGGGAGAAAAGGGGGGGTGTAATGTAAGACAGAAAAAGGGAGAGGAATGAAGCGACAGGCAAAACGGGAATATATGAGGAAACACGTGAGCTAAACACACATCCATATCAGTTTAATATCCTTACAAGGCATTTCACCACAGTGACTGCACAATCACGTGTGTGTGTGTGTGTTTGTTGAGGAGGGTCAGGGGCTAGATAACTGACCTAATGATTTCTCATGGGGAAAAAAAACGACAACAAACACCATTAAACTTTTACCAGCTTACATTATTGATAAATCCAGCCTCAATCCAGGATGCTGTCCATTCAAACAGGCAACAACTTTGCTTCATGCTCCCTGCTCATGAATATGGATACGAACAATACACCAACTATTACACAAACACAATGGGGACACGGACGAGGAACTATATGAAGAGATCAATTTTTATGGAAGAGTCATGAAAGAAAAGGCTGACTGCGCAATCTGGTTCCCTCGTCAATATTCAGAATAAAACCAAGATGTCCTCTGGTGGATTCGGTGCCCCATTTCAGCTTCCTTGTGCTTTTAGAAGTGAGTTTTAGATATGAAATGTACAGCATGTGCCAAGAAGGATGGAGGGCTCCTAATGGGCTCAATGCACAAAGAGATTCTCCACATTCTCACACACACATGCACACATCTCTCTCATCAGCCAGGAAACACCCCTGTATCTTGCCACTGCGGACTGTGAGTTGCTAAGCAACGCGGGCTTTCATTGGGAAGTATTGTGAAGTCACATCTCTATTGCTGTGGTGTCTGTAGCTGAGGTGATGGGGCAGAGCTGTCGCAGCCACACAGCAAAACTTTGATGATGGCGTCTGATTAAGTCTGTGATGTGTTTGATGTTTATTTCAGCAAAATCATCCATCATGGCAAACCACCCAGGACTGGGGCTGGGTATCGTTCAAAGAGTTCACAGGTGGCTTTGATACTGGTTCCAAAATGCTACTTTTTTTTCGATACCAAATCCATTTTAAAACAAATTTAAAATTACATTACCCATTACGCAGGCTCTCCAAAGACCTGTTGCTAAAAACACAATGATTCCTGTTCCTGGGTGTAGCGTGGCGTTTTTCCAGCATGCCTCTATGATGTATAACATTAGACAAACCAGAATTATTAGATCTTGGTAGATGCAGAAAAATAAAGGCGCTAACTGGGACTAAAAATGGTTCGTCTGAGTGATGCCATGAAAGGACCATTTTTAGTTCCACCATCCGTTTACCAAGAAGAACCATTTCTGCAAACAGTTCTTTAAAGAATCTCCAAAGGAATCATCAAATAATGTGTCTCCGATGACCGACTAGCACGTGGTGGTGGCTGTATCTGCAGAGACCCTGCCCTTTTTTTCCTTTTTTTCCTCATTTTTGAGTGTTTCACGGTATTTGACATCCTGATGGGTTTAGGAAGAGCTCAGACAAAAATCCTACTTACTTTACTGATTTTCATTAAAGTTCTTTGTGGACTTCTTTTACATGGTTATTTAGAATTTTTTAATTAAATTATCATGGGTAGATTAAAAGCCATTCCTTTTTAAAAGCGTATGTGTTTTTGATGGTGGCAGCAGGAGAAAGATGGAGGAAACCCTTGCAAAAAATGGAGAATGTATGCCGGCCAACCGGAATTCACACCCTCAACTGTCTTCCTGTGAGCTGAAAGTGCTAACCACTGAACCACTATTTACTTTATTAAATTGCAAACAAGTAAGGAATTAAAATAATGTCACTGGCTATACATAAGGCCAGCCACTATGAGGGGAAACACAGAGCACAACAACCTTAAAATAATCTGTGGATCAAGAAACACTGAAAGTTTTTGCAAGTTACATTGTTAAACATTCTGTATAAAACATGGGGGCTTTACAGCAACCAGGCTGGAGGGTTCCAAGTTAAAAGACTTTAAGAGTTTTTCAATGCCACAAATCCATAATCAAAGTTTGATACCAAGCCCTACCCAGAACATGAAGAATTCTCATCTTTATCCTCAAGCATCTCCTAAGACCAGAGCTCTTCTTTGTCAGCTCACTCATGGACGATCCCTCGCTGTCCGCATGGATTTCAAACTGACAGGCCTCAGGTGATCGGTGTGGAATGGGATGGGAAGAGCACGGCGTGACCAAAGAGTTGAGCTAATACCTGTAGCGTTGAAAGACCCGACACACTCAGAGCAGAAAATATTGCTCCACTATCCTATTAAAATGCCAGCAGGCCAACATGTGAATAGAGAGATGAGAGGGAGAAAAAAAAAAGGGAGTGGGAGCAAGATTTCACACTTTTGTAGGAGCCGGCTCGGTGACGTAATCATGGGAAATATCCCTTTCTCTACTCCAGTCAGCAGGAAGGGAGAAAGGAACGACTTAGAGTAGCTCTTTCAGCCATCTGAAGCTTCAAATATGCAAATTTTTTTGCTGTATAGTTTTATGATGTACATTATTTGCTCAGTAAAAGGCTTGTTGCACTGATATGTGACTGTCAAATCAGCAGCTTCATAGAGGCAAAGTAACCTCTGGTGCACCACTTATGTTATAATGTCGAAATCTTTATTACCCAGTGTGATGGCCATCCTCAGCAGCGATTACAATACTTTGCTGCTCACGCTTGGAAGGTGATGGAGAGGGATTATGTTATTGTGTTCAATGGTGTGAGTGAAAACAAGGTGAAAGTCATGTAGTTAAGTCATCACAGTATTAGAAACATCCAGTCTATTGCCAAGAAAGACACACACAGAGAAAGAGACACATGTGAAGACCATAACCCATGTGCCAGATGGAAAATTGATACAATGCTGCAAAGCCCTGAATCGTGACCAATGACTAGGGCTACACTGGTATAAATTAGGGCTGTGACGATAACTGCATTACCGCAGTACAGCAGTTATGGGATGCCTATCGCGGGGTTCAATACCATCATCAGTGCAAATTTTATTTTGAAGGGTCTAACGTTGAGATCAGCATATGGATCTATTAATAGACCTAAGGACCATCGCTGTCACACACAAGTCAGGAACACAGCCTCTGATTGGTCAAGTACAGACATCTTGGAATTTAGTGTGTGGCTAACAACAAGCAAACGGAAAAATTGATGAGTAACTACAGACCACATTTGGTGTTGGATTTATCATCATGGATTAATTTTACCATGTCTCCAAAAAGACACTGCAGTTCAAAGCTGATGCTAGTATTAGCATTAGCTTAACATTAGCCTTTCCTGCTCAGTTTACATAGGGGCTAAACCTTCACTTTTCCAGCAGTTGGTAAATAACAGACCGGACTCCTCTTGGTCTTGAGAAGCTGCAGCATTTACTAAGTGACACCTTGTAACCTGGACTGTACATTTAACGCCAGCTGACTCAGAAAGACAGTCTGAGTCAGACAAAAAGTGCTGCTCATGGTGGAGCAGAAATTTAAACTTGGCAGAAAGTTGTCAGTCTGGCAGTAAATGTACAGTACAGTTGCAGTCAGTTAATACACGTTGCAGCTTCTCAAGATCAAGAAAAGTCTTGTCTGTTCCCAACTGCTAGAAAAGGGAAGGAGGTTAGCCCTAAATTAAACTGAGCAGGAAAGGCTCACGTTAAGCAAATGCTAATCTTTATAAATCCAACACTGAACGTCTTCTGTGTTTATTTATCAGATTTTCCATCTTGAAATCCGTTGTTGTTGGTGGATTCCAGCATGTTGTTAGGCAATCAGTGAAAATCAGAACTGTTTTTCTACAGGCACTGACAGATAAGGACACACACACACACATTAAAACACAAGGTAACATAGACACACAGAGCCACTTACACACACTCACAAAAACACCTGTGACCAGGAAGTTCTCTCAAGGCTCTGAATTAGCAGGTGTGCGTTCGTCAGACAGGATACAGCAGCATATCTGTCATCCTAATTGACAGAGATGTACTGGCCTGTGTGTGTGCCTTTGTGTGTGTGCGCAGGTGCTTGGGTATATAGCGTGTGTGTTCTGAGTGCAAATGAGAGCTTTAACAGCCCTAGGGGAAGAGAAAGCATATATATTAGAAGTTTGAAGAGAGGATGACCTCCAGCAGAAATCGCTCCAATGTGTGGGCACATTTCAGAAGCACGTGTGCACATACACACACACACACACACACACACACACACACACACACACACACACACACACACACACACACACACACACACACACACACACTTGAGTCTGATATTGTATGTCCAGTTCTTTGTAAGTAGGAACACAAACAAGGTGAAAAATGGAGGAATGAGTTTAAAGGGGACATATTATGCTCATTTCCAGCTCCATATGTTCATTCTGGGACTCCACTAGAGTAGCTTTGCACGATTCACAGTCCAAAAACATACTTATTTATGTTATGTTAGGACCTCAAGCACCGGGGGACTACATGACCAACTAGCAAAAGCAGTAAGTCAATTTAGTACAAGTAAAGTATAATGGTCCCCTTTAAAAATAATAAAAGCTATACAAAGAAAACCAAGATTGAGAGGTGAGAGAAGAGGCAAACAGGCAAAAAGGAGAGAAAGGGAGATGAGGGATGAATAATTGATCTGTGAGGCTTCATTCCATAGAAGAATGTTTTGGGGTTTTTTTTTTTACCAAACACACACACACACACACACACACACAAATGCACAGAGTATGATATCACTGCTTCTGGCTGCTACTGGCTGACAAACCTGTTGTGGGCTGACACACACACATTCTCAGGAATTCTTAGATGCAACTGGTGTGTCAGAAAGTGTGTGTGCGCTGGACGGGAGTTAAGCAAGGCCAGAGGTCAGGCAGTGTTTCAATTCCCCGTAGCTCCTCATTAATTAAGCATCGACTGAATCGCACTCCCGCTCCTTCTGTCTCTTTCAGTCTATCTCTCTTAACCAGTCTTGAGTCTGCCACCGCTGCCATTTCATTCATAAGCAAAGCTATTTAGAGACCTGCTTCCATTCAGTGGAATTAAAATTGAATGCGCACACACACACATACACACACACACACACACACAAAAACAAACATATACCGGTGCCTGAGGAAAGCGAGTTAAATGCCACAGCAAACAAATATGTCCTTAATTGTCTGAGGAGGGGAAAGAGAAAAACACACCTCATGCTGCACTGACAGGTTAGCTAGAGGTCAGCTAGCTAGCAAAATGAGAAAATGAAGAAAAGCTTAGAAGAAAAGGAAAAAGTGGAGGTGAAAAGAATGCCCGAACTGAAAATATGCAAATAGATGGTCCGGGAATTACGATATGAGAAAAATGCAGCGCCGCGCCAGAAACAGCGTGATTAACATGAGGTCAGCTTTATCAATGCGGCTAATCTGCCCCCGGAACAGAACACAGGCTAATATTAGGGAAGTTAGCAGTGGCACGCTACTGTTGTCTGCACGCACACACATGAAAGCTCTCATACACACAGGATATTCACGTAATAGACACAAAGCTAATTAGCAATCAGTGCTAACAACGGGAAACAGATCTAAACTCCTGCAATGACGACATACACATGTACACAGACAGGAAAAAGCACATAAAAGCTTGTTTGGACACTCAAGTGTTGAGAAATGCTTAAATAAATTGTACAGCTGCAATATTTAGTTGATTAATCTATAATTCCATCGAAAGAAATTAATTTTTTGATAATAAATTAATGCAACTTGAAGACATCACTGTGGACTATGGGAAATTGTGATCACCTTTTTTCACAAGTTTGTATAGACTAATGATTAATTGATTAACTGTTAAATTAATTATGATATTAATTGATAATGAAAATAATCATTAGTTGCAGTTGCAAACTGTAACTGTTTTGTCAATCTAACAATATATGATGTGAAATTTCGAGGTATGGTAATCGTCTCAGGAAAAAAAGGCTGCCCCCTAATAGCTGACTAAACCATTAGGTGGTGACAAGAGTGTTAGTTGACCATGTTTTCATTTATTCGTTAGAGAAAAAGGAAGACACCTCAAACTATTCAGGAGCTGCACCTTGTTGTTACGCCTGGGAGATTGTTCCAACACAGACCATTTCTCTTGTACCACTGAAGACACCAGCGCACTGCTGCTAACTGTGCTGTAGCTGCCGTTAGCTGGTTAGCTCAGTTAGCAATCCTACTAGAGTGGGAAACAGCTTGTGTTACCAGTGATGACCGGGAGTATCAAGGTGGTTTACAGTGGCTCCGACCAGGATTTGACTCCAGGAATACCGTGAAGACAGGGCAGGTTTAGGTGGTTGAGGAACAAGTTCATAGTAACTTAATTTGTAAGTACACATCATCCATCGTGTCAATAAGTCCATGAGTATTTGTTTTTGTGGAGCTGGAAGTTATTTATGACCGTGGTTTCATGACACTTGTATGAGATTATGCTAAGCAAATGTAAGCAACTGCACCCGTAATGATAACTGTCAATTTTCAAACCACGATATTCTGTGAAAATCGTGTGCAGCTGCAACACTACAATCATAAAAGGCAAGTGTGTAATTCTTCAAATATGTGGTATTTTTTGCTGATATGCAGTATTTAAGATGTTTCCATGGTGTACTGTGGATCAGTTCATATTCTGCTAGCTGACAAGTTTTCTATGTAGTTCTAAACTCCTTGGACTGAACATGACAAAGAATGTGAATCTAATTCTAAAAAAGTGGGAGTTTCTGTGACAAGCTTGAAGTCGTTCTTATATGTGTATAACAGCCACGGTTGTACAGCGCCGCAGCTCTAATCTTCCTCTCTGTGGCTTCTCTCGTTTTTTAAAGAACACAGAGGAGCCTGTTCTTGCTGTCTTCTCTTGTCCTGTTCTGGATAAGGAAGAAATAAAAGCATCTTTGAATGTTCAGTCCTAAATCACAAACAGTAGCATTTTTTCAGCCTATGCTGGCAGCGATGTGCCTGCGAGGGAGAGGCTGATTGGCTGGTGTAGCATGAGGAGACATCTCTCACACTGCAGACGGCGGGGAGAGATAGTGGAGAGGTTTATTTTTTATTACTACTACTAAAATTTCAAATGTTGAGAGAGCTATTAATTTAGTTCTGGGGTTGGAGGAACATTACCACAGTGTGCATGCACACACACACAAGCACGTACTCATACTTATGTATGTCAGCATACATATGTGACTGAATTAAGGTAATTTTAGCAGAAGTGAATATGTATTCACAGCTGAGCAGTTCAATTTAAGTAGGATTACACTATAATCACCAACACTAATACAGTTATATGTAAATCCAGGGAATGTTTGGGAATATTGACTGAATTTTGAATTTTCATGAACAAGATCACGCTCAGGTATCACCACGTGACATAAGCACAGGACCTTGGTCAACAGGTCAAAGGTTGTTTGGACCATATTACAAAAGGGTACTCGGTTGAACCCCTTGGTTGGGTTCTAGATGAAACCCTTGGAAGATAATAAAGGTTAGGTGGGTTATTGTTAGCATCTTTAGAAGGTGGAAAGGTTCTGGGTAGATAAACCAGATAAACCTTTTCCACCAACATGGAACTGGCAGCAGGCTGTCCTTGGGAACCAAAGTGGGCATACCATATTCTACTGCTGTGCAGTTCACAACACCCTCTCTTGATGATGATCCTTGATTACAATGGTTCCACCCAAACCAGTGGAAATGTGAGCTGGTTTGCTAGACGGAACAAGGAGCTAATTTGGTGGAAGGGTTCGAGGTGGAACCATTACACCATACAAGTGTTCCACCAACATGGAACTATCCCCACTCAAGTTCAGCCACCTAATGTTGAACTGTTCTGAGCAATTCCATGAAAAATAAATTTGTTTGGAAAAAAAAAAAATAGCAGGTTGTACCTGGTAACCAAAGTGGGTGTTTCATATTCTACAGATTGTTGTGCATTGTGTGTCGCCCTCTGTTGATGGCATCCTTGATTACACTGGTTCCACTCAAAACTGGTGGAAATGTTGGCTGGTTCTTTGGACAGCACCAGGTTTTCAAGGATCTTGAAAGGAACTGGTTAAAGATCCAGAGCTTATTTGGTGGGACAGTGAGGTTTCTGGATGAAACCTTTCACAATGGTTTGATGTTGGGCTCTAGGTAGAACTCTCTGAAAGGGCTCCAAGTGGAATGTTTAGAATAGGTTCTATCAGAGAGGCTTCCCCTCTGGGGACAAGCTGAAGAACCTGTGGTTCAAGTGAGCACTTTTGTTTCTAAGAGTGTACAATAAGTGGGGCAGTCAGGGTGGTGTAACGTCTGGTGTGTTCTGCATTTTGTCTGGTTCTTAAAGTAGCCCTCAATCTCCGCTTGGCCGCTGCTTGCGACCACTACTTCATGCATGCACACACATAAAACACACACACACACACACACACACACACACACACACACAATCATTACAATAGAGACCTGGGGAACCTTGGGCTCAGAACGGCAGTCCTCCCTGAGCTGAACTCGGCTTTGTCTCCCTCCCTCGTCTCCACTTTCTCCACTCCTCCGGTCTTTCCTCCCAGCCAAGCCAGTCTTCTGGCACGGAGAAGCCCCATTATACAAAGCAAATAAGCCAAGGCTATAGGCTCCAATGGCTTCTCAGAAAGGGAGCACGAGGTAGGCAACAAGAGTGTGTGAGTGTATGAGCCTATAAACCCCAGTGACTCTAAAAGCTTTGCCAATCTCAAAGAATGCCTTGTGGATATTAAGTGTTGGATGACTCAAAACTTTCTCTGTAGCTTTACAAAAATCCCAGGTCTGTGTTGTTTGGCTCCTTCCAAACATCAGAAACAGAAAGGCAGAAAAAGGAGGGAGACGATCGCAAAGAAGCGAATGCAACAACAGCAAATTTAAATCTTCAAACATAAGCTCCTTTCGACAGTCTTTGCCTGGCGGTGATGTCTTTGTCACAAAGTTCAAGCGTGCAGGCAAAACCCAAACAAGAACAAACAGTTATTGAACAGCAACCCCAAATAACCTCTCCCAGACCTACGCGCCAATACAAAGCCGGCATCCGACGCACTCCCGACCGCAACCTCCATAGTCCAGCACATGTGGAGTCTGCCGGAGCATTCCTCCACCTAAAAGGACACCACACTGTGAGCGCCATAAATCGTTGCTGGTATTAATACTTTACCGAGCCCCGTACTCTTACAAATAAAGGTTCCACGAGGGTTCTTCCTGGACGGCTGAGGCTCTACCCACAACCGTCTGAAGAACCCTTCTTTGAAGAAAGGGTTCGACAAGGGTTCTTTATAAGACTAAGGGTTCCATTACAAACCCTTTTCATCCAATGAACCCTTTTTGAAAGAGTTCTTCAGGGATTGTTCCTTGAAGAACTTTTTCATCAAAGATTATTTTTACCATAATTTAAAAGGGCTCTTGGGAGAACCCCCTGGGTGAGTTCCAGATAAAACCCTTGGAATATAAAAAAAGAGGTCTGTAAAATCCCCTTGGTCAGTTTCAGATAAAACACTTGAAATATACAGCAGTTCTCAGTAGAACCTCCTGACTGTGTTGTAGATAAAATCCTTGGAACATAAAAAGGTTCCCGGCCGAACCTCCTGTGTGGATTCTGCATAGAATCCTTGGAAAATAAAAATGTTTTTGGTAGAACCTCCTGTGTGAGTTCTAGATAAAACACATGGAATAAGAAAAGTTTCTTGGTAGAACCCCATGAGCAGGTTCTTGTTAGCATCGCTAATGGGGGAAAGGTTATGGATATAACCCCCAGACAAGGTTCTGGGTGGAATCATTATGCCATAAAAGGGTTCTCTGTAGAACCTTTAATTTGGGTGAATTGGTGAAACAGATTCTCTGAAGAACCCTTAGGGTGGTTTCTTGTTAGCACCCTTACAAGGTGGATAGGTTCTGGATCGAACCCCCACAGAGGGTTCTGGGTGGAACTATTCAACATAGAAGTGCTCTCTGTAGAACCTCTCATTGGGGCTTCTAGATAAAACCTCTCACAGATGGTTCTACATATAACCCTTTATGTAGGGTTTTAGGTAGAATTCTCTAAAAGGGTTCCAAGTGGAATTTTTACAAAAGGTTCTACCAGGAACCAAAAAGGGTTTTCCTATTGAGACGAGCCAAAGAACCCTTTATGGTTCTAGTTAGCACTTTATTTAAGAGTGCAGACCTTCTCATGCATCCTCAGGCAACACATCTAAGGTCACACACACACACACACACACACACACACACACACACACACACACACACACACACACACACAGAGTGAAAGGCGGTATAAAAATCAGAACAAATACATGGCATGCAAACAGTGTCCACTTCTCCATGACAACAATGAAAATGTTTACACTCCAGAGCAGGCAGCTCCTTCTCATTGGCTACAATCCGGTTTCTATGGCGATGGAGTCGGCATCTCTGTGTTTGGGCATCGTGAGCTGTGAGTGTGTTGATGTTATGTACAGTACAGGAATGTGTACACATATGGCCGTGATTACACAAACACACACACACATGCAGAGATGCGGCGGGAATATCATGTGTCTTGAAATCGGGAGTTTGACCAATGGCTTGTCTTAAAAGCAGCAGCGAGAGCTCTGATTGGCTGTTTTAATTCAACTGATGAGAAAGCCTTTCTTTCCAAGACTGGAATGTTATTAAATAATAGTTAAAGGAGACATCTGTAATACATTAAATGCAATAAATTATAATGACCACATTATGTCATCAGAGATTAAGGAAACGCGCCAAGTTGAAATACTCGCTACTCTGACAACAACACAACAGCCGTGCTGTCTTCCTTTGATATTTCTATTTCGGTTTCTATGTTTTGATTTTGTTTGCCCGTTTCATATTAATTGGAATTCAAATTAATGCTAAATGTTTGCTGAATGAGTTATTGTCTGTTTATGAGTTGTAACAAATCATTAATAACCTTTAAGTTAAATTGAGAAATTTGTTAATGGAGTCTGGCAGGCAGTAAGGCAGGTAGTCACTAAACTCAGACTCCATGTGTATTTTCAGAGCAGTGCGCTTTTGTTTTCAGGATTAGAAGCTTAACTTTACAGACAGACAGACACTTAACAGTTATATACAGCTGATCAACTGACAGTGTAGGACTCGTCGTCATTTGTTATTGTCAAATTACAATGTTGCTCGTGTCTTGTGCCCCTGCAGTATTCCTGCATCCAACCTGAGCTTCCTTAAGTCACTATTTGGACTGCAGTACTCACTTCTGGACATGCAATTATTACATATTGCTCCTTTAAATTATTCCTAAATGAGTTGTACGCTTTAATTTAAGTGGTTATATTTGGAGAAGGAGTTACTTCTTTTAAAGCTGAGACAAATCTCTTTAAAATGCATTTACTTACATGAGAAAAATTAGAAAAAGGCTGGAAATAATGCAGGATTTGTCATATTTTCTCTGCCAACTGAGCAACTAAAATGAAGAGAAATCAAATACACACCCAATCACATACATGCACGCACACATCTAATCCGCACACAGCCCTCACAGAGTAGTGCAGCGGGAAGTAGCCGACGGCGAGCCCCTGTAATGAGGGAACACCAGTAAGCGCCAGGGGAAAAAAGAAGCGGATGGAAATAAAGATGGATGGAGAGAATCAGAGACGGAGGAAAATCCAAACAATAGGAAACAAACAAGAAGGGAGCCTCAAAACACAACGGCTCTGTTGAGAGATGGACAGAAAGCGGCTGAAGAATAGAAGAAAGACAGCGAGTAAAACTGGACCAGAATGAGTTTTTCATACACTCAGTGAAATTAATATTTGCGCAATTAAACTTTTCATATTGCAAATCTGTTTTTAATGCGCTGCTTTCAGGCACCCATACACAAATCTGACTTAAAACTTTCCAGGTAAAATTTTCCAAGTATTCAAGCGCCTGGATGCACCAATAAGGATGACCTGTTTCCCTTTTCAACTTCATCTTAACGACCCGACGACAACACAACTTTAAAATTCAAACCTGCATCGTCTTCACTATGTTACACTCATAGAAATAATGGTTCTTCCTGAAGGTATTAAAGGGTTCTTGGTAGAACCCCTTGGGTGGGTACTAGACAAACCCTTGGAATATAGAAGGGTTCCTAATAGAACTCATAGGGTGGGTTCTTGTATGCACCTCTTGTTTGCAGAAACTCTGGACAGAATCCCTGAGAGGGTTGATGAATTCCTTGAAGAACAAGGGTTCTTTATAGTGTGATTTAAAATGGTTCTCAGTAGAACCCCCCCCTTGTGGGATTTAGAAAAAACGCTTGGAATATAAAATGGTTCTCAGCAGTGGGTGGGCTCTTGTTAGCATGCTTAGAATGTGGAACAGTTCGGATAGAGCCCCTACAGAGGGTTCTGGCTAGAACCATTACAGCATATAAGGGCTCTCTGTAGAACCTCCTATAGGGAGTTTTGGGTGAAACCTTTCACAGATTTTAGGTATAACTGATTATGTTGGGTTCCAGGGAGGACTCTCTGAAAGGGTTCCACATAGAAGCAAAAAGGTTCAACAAGGAACCAAAAATGGTTCTCCCATGGGGACAAGCTGAAGAAGCCTTTATGGTTCTAGTTAGCACCTTCATACCAATACCGGTATCAGCACTGGTCCCAAATATCCAGTATTGGTCAGACCATAGACAAGGATCATTATCTGCTTATTTTCAACAGTGGATAATCTTTAACTTTTGCAGGAAGTAATGGAACAAGCCATAGTATTAAACTGCACTTGCTGTTACCACGGCAACCACAGGCATCACCAAATCAACCAGAACTAAAAACCTTAACAATTATGCTATAACCTTGTGGTGGAATAAAAGAATAAATACAAAAAACTCAAATCAGGGGTTGCCAGATTTCAGAGTGAGCAGGAAGTGTAAAATAATGATATATCGGGTAAAAAAGGGAAACCAGAGCCTGTAGTGGAGTGGAGGTGGTAAGGAGCAGCAGACAGAGTCGGTGAGCCTCATCAGTAAACAGGGGAGCGGGGGAATAAAAGGTGCAGGAGGCACGAGGAGCAGTCAGCTCTCCAGGGGCCCCGTGCTGCTCCGTGTGAAGTGGCCAGTGGCCTCCCAGGTGCGCCGGCACAAACAATGTGCCTTTCACGCAGACACAAAGAGACCAACAAGAGGGGAGCGAGACAGAGAGTCGAGACAGATCTACAGCACAATTAGAGCACAACAGATCTGCACTTTACTGCTGCTCCAACCATCACCAGGGAGCCACTCTTCTCCGTTTTCCAGAGCAATCAAATAACACTTCTACATACATAGACACAATGGAAGCACAGGATGGGGTCTGATCATATGATTTTTTTATCCATACAGAGTTTAATCAATCAGTTCACTTGCAAGAGAACCTAAAGATCAGCACTGTCACACACAAGACAGGAATACAGCCTCTGATTTGTCCACAGACTGAATCCAAGGCATCTTGGGATTGCCAGTGGGCGACTAACAACATGCTAACAACCACAACAACTGTTTTCAACATGAACAAAGGGATAAATAACTACACAAGACATTTAGTGTCTAGTGTATTTATCATCACAGATTGTTTTGCCACATCTCCAAGAGGACGATTCAGTTCCGAGGCTGGCTTGAAATGTTTCTGAAAGGCCTACAGAGCCAGAGTAGCACAGGTACAATCTTAGTATTAGCATTAGCTTAACATTAGCCTTTCCTGCTCAGCTTACATTGAGGCTAACCCCCTTCACTTTTTAAGCAGTTGGGACACAATAGACAAGACTTTTCTTGGTCTTGAGAAGCTGCAGAGTTTATTTACTGACATACCGTAACGTGAACTGTACATTTACTGTCAGATTGACAAGGAGCTATGCTGCCCTTCTGACAGTATGCGTCAATAAAGTCCAATGAAATGCCAGTATTGAAGCAGTTGTGGTAAACTGCCATCACACGGGAATATCTTGTTTTGTCACCGCAGTTAGGAAAAACTGCATACCGTCACAGCCCTGAATAAAATGTTCTTCACTTCACTGGCGGTGTAAAAAGTGCAGAATGCTTGCAGGCAAACAAACACAGTTTACCCTCCGGTGGCTTCTTACCACCTGCTAGTCTCCAGATGTGATTTAGCAGAGTTTCAATTAAAACCTGTCCTCAAATGTGCCTCTCATACAAACAGTGAAGCCTGAGCCAAAACAAGCACATCACCATCTCAAATGACACTTGCATCCTTTGAAAAAAAAAAAAAAAAAAAGACAGTAAACACTTTGTCTCAGATGATAGCGGTCTATTTTCCGCAAGCGTGTTATTATCTAAACTGTCTGCCACCTGTTTGATTTGCATCGGTTTGATCTTGGTTTGATCTGTTTCAGGAGAGTTTATGTGAGGACGGAGACATGTGGCAGTGACACCTGTTACTGTAATCTGTACAACAATAGCTCTGTCTGACCACCACCCGAGCTGATTTGGGTGATGTACAGTAGAACACCTGGACTCATGCATTTTATTTCTCTCTATTGATGCATTTAATGTTCATGTCAATACCAAAGAGAGTCTATGGTTTTATAACAGATGTGTAACCTCGTGTTGAGAGACCAAGATTGATTCAAAGCTACCTTGAGAACACAAACTGTCTGTGTGAAACTTCATTATAAATGCTGATAATAGCCATGAAACTAAACATGGATGTCAGTGGGATTTGATCCACATTACAGATACGTTTGCGTAGCATAGGGGCTGGTGGGAAGAGAGCCTAATAACAGAGTGAAAGAGCCAGCTGGGGAATGCTAATTAGCCACATAGGCTAACAATCAGATCTAATGGGTGTTGAGTAAATACCAGCGGTTGGCTAATAGCCATTAATGCCCTGCAAGAGAGGCGGATGACTGTGGTATCAAGCTATTATGTGTCTGCGTTTATGTGTGTTGATGTGGTGAGTCCTAACATGATGAGAGGAAATATTTTGAGGCCGTTTTGAAGAGGTTATTTAAATAAATAAATAATAATATAATGACCATGACCATGATATATCATCACAGATTGATTGAGGAAACATGCTCTGGCTTCTTCTTCTTTTACTTCTTCTTACAGCCAGCATGTTCCATTTCCAAGTTGGAGAGGGTTTTTTTGTCCATTTTATATTCAACAAATATTAATAAATCAGTAGGTAGCTAGTGTTTTTCTAGCATTAGTGAGCTAGTTAGCTAGTATTTTGCTAACATTAACTAATTTAAGATATTTGACATAATATGTCAACTTTACAGCAAAAGAAGAAAGGCGACTGAGTTTGTTCAACTGCAAAAAGTGTCAGGACGTACGAAGGGTCAATTAATACCAAGACCAACTGTCAGCCAGCTCATAGAGAGTCCAGGAAGTTACTGGTACCAGCCAAGAAATTGTCCCCAGCATGAAAGAGTGAGCTGTTTTTATTTATTTATTCCATACAGATTATACAAATGAGATGTAGCATACTAATTGGTGAGCTTTAGATATGCTGATCTCTGTTGTTTTCAGTCTTTATGCTAAGCTAAGATAACAAGCTGCTGGATCAAGCTATGTGTTTACCATACAAGTATGAGAGTGGTATCAATCTTCTGAGCTAACTCTTGGCAAGAAAGTGAGCATATTTTCACATGTCATGCTCTTCCTTCAAATTACTGTCTTTAACAAACTCATTGAAATGTACTTGTTTAGCATCTTTCAGATTCAAAGAAGACACTACCTTTTAGGATGATTTTACAAATAAGAGGAAAAATTATGTGTGTAACTAAATGAAAGTGGATGAGCACTGATTGCACAGTTAAACAAACAAGCATTGCTTAGTTAACTAAATTTAGAGGAAGAGAAAAATCACATCAATTTTCTCCAAGGGAAAACAGCAATTTTCTGCAAGTGAGTATCATGATCATTTTGTGTTGTAAATAAGCAACGAGTGGTCAACAATTTGCAATAAACAAAGGTGAGTTGTTTCCTCTTTACACTCCCCCAAATCACCCACTATGTCTGTTTTACTTGCTTTACCACATCTGGCCGCCTCCATATGTTGATAAATGTGTTCTACAATCACTTTCTGCTTTCTTGGTGAAAAAGAGCTTAATCCAGACACTCTTATACTACAGGTGCCTGGTGTAGATTAGTCCACTCTATGCTCTGTACATTTACCTAGTGGAGCAATAAATAGTTACTGACCCATGACTGGGGAGGAGGGCTGGAATTAGAGGAGAATATTATTTACAGAATGAGTCTGAGCAGACATTTAAACATCCGGTGGACTCTTTGTATTGTTAAAGGACTGCTTATGAAAACACAACAGTCCAGCTGAAATCAGGACATGAGAAATGCCCAACTGGCTGCATGCTAATCTCCTACAGTTCAAGCAATGAGATACAGTAGCATAGCAACATGAAAACATCCAGCATGCTGGTTTCTTGTCTGACTGAGCTATTGTCTTTTGAATTGCAGGTTTTTCTAAAGGCAAGGGCTGTTTAAGTGACTCACACGGCTCTTAATTGGTGTGCCGGCAGCAGCTAGGCTAACCCCGTTAAGTTGTTTCAGATTAGCATCAGTAAGACGGCTTGATTGCAGCTAATTCACTGGGATCACACAACACAAGACACTAATGGAGCCCCTAATGAGTGATCCATCCGCAAATGAGAGCTGAAGGCCACTTTGTTAACTTTTAAAGGGCTGCTGGCTTAAAGAGGAGGAAAAAATTGGGAGGGTGGAGTGGGGTGGTTGGATGTTAATCCACCAGGGACGCTTCATAAAGATCAATTTTACGAATCATTTACGGGTCATACTGGTGTTAACTAAAGCTTTGTATCACGATCTTCACTGTGCCTCATTACTGCAAAAAAATAAGATATTCTGTCTGATTTGGAACCAGTGATCTGTGTTTTATATCTACATGGCAACAAAAAAAGGTGAGAAAACTAATTTCAAGGCAACTGCCTGGACTAGATTTTTGAGTTTTGAATCAAACCCTTAAGTTTTGACATAAACTGGTGACCTATTATCTTTTGTTGAGATAATTTACCTTTCTTCTTTAGATAAACTTGAATCTTTGAGTTTTAAAATTACCTCAAATATTGTATTTCAAAAGTTGTTCACAGTCAGCTGTGATCACAGTGATTTGTCATTATTTGGGTGCTTGAAAATCAAATTATGCCAATTGTAAATACGGAATTATTAAACATTCATTCTGATTTAAATGACTTTACTTGTCAGTTTTTGAAATACATTATTTGAAATACAAAATTTTGGGGGGTTCTGACACTGAAAGATTCAAGAAAACAAAACGTCATTAGTTGGTAAAACTTTTTTTTAAAACTTGAGAGTCTGAAAAAGTTGGACTCAGAACTCACAAATCTATGGAAATTTGCATTTTTTTCAACTTGTTAGTCTTTACAGTGTAATTACCTGCACAATTACATTCATCAACACTTTTAAACCAGAGCAAATTAGGGAAATTAGTCGAACATTAGTCAAAATTAGGAACATCCTGTGTACACCCTCTGCTCAGGACCAAATGGCAGACAAAGTTAGCTAGCAGCTGGTGAACACTGTGGAGCATTTAGCAACTAAAGAGCCAGATATTTCTCTCAGGAGTTGGTGGAGACCAAAATTAGAGCTACAAGAGAATGAATGTTGGACTTACTCACTGTCCTGTAGTGGCCAAAAAAAGTGACTTATCGTAGGCTTAAGGTCTTGATAAATAATAGAAGAAAATACTTGATCTCAACAAAAGATTTCTAGTTGGTAAAACTTTTAAATTCAGAGTTTGAGGTGGGCTCAAAACTAAAAAATCTATTGAAGTAAGTTGCCTTAAAATTTAGCATTTTCTCAACTTTTTCGTTTTAACAGTGTAATTACATCCATCAACACACACGTTCCCTACAGGCGGACCCTCTTGGTGTACTGTCCTGGTCAAAGGGCAGAGATTTCTGCTTATTTGCAGTGGCACGATGGAGCTGATCCATCAACAGGGGACCCGGTCCACCAGCTTCTCTAAATGTCACACGGGAGCCCCTTCGGAGCCATAGCTGGCTCTGGCAAACGCAAGATGACGAAACCAACACACAAAATACAACATGCACAGAATCACACATAAAGCCATTCATCCAGCGGTGGATGTCGGTGTGGGAGGAACGTTTAAAAAAACACCAAACCATCAAAAATCCATCAGCACTGACAAAAGTATAATTAGAGATTGTTCATAAAGTGACAAGTAAAGAAGATGGAAGAGACAGCGTATTGACCGGAAGACAGACAAAAGATAAACACACATCCGTACCCACGCACATGACAAAACACACACACACATTCTCCTCTTGTCTGAGTTAAGTATCTCCTGACACTTTGGCAGCGGTAATCAATTCCCATTTGCATTAGAGCCAGGGTTCTCATTAAACTGCTGGTCCACTTTTTTCCTCTTCTGGGACTTTACGTCTCTCCATCGCACACACACCATCTCCTACTTTCTCTGGTTAGGAAGGAGAGGAATGAGTGGCTTAATCCCTGCATGCCTTCATTCAGAGGCGAACACAAGGAGGAGGCCATTGATCTGTGCACAGAGTTCCATATAGCTGTAGCTATTTGGGGAAATAAATGGAGCGTGTATGGTATATGCAGTGTGGAAACAGCTTTATTTCCACTCACACCCCACCACGTTGATCTAAAATGCCGCCATTTATGCACATGTACTTATCGCCTCACCGTTAGTCCATTAAATTATCAGCATGCGCTCTGTGTTTGATCAATAATTCTTTCAAACGACCAAACCCAAAGGCCTGCGGATTGCCACTGTTTGATGGAAGTCCCGGCTTGCCAACATTTCTATGTACCACTCCAGCACTACAATCAGTCTTCTGTCTTTTCTAACACAAGTAGTAAATGTGTGTGGGCAGCTACCTCGAAGCAGCGATGTGGAGGCAGCAGGTATAAAGCCGTGGGGGCCCCGAGGCGTACTGTGCACTTCCACTGCAGGGATGAAACGTGCTTAGAGACTAAAACTCTCTGTTCCATTAGCTCAACAAGCATTTGTTTTCCACACAGCGACGCCAGATTCCGAAAAAAATACCCGCCCCGCACAAGGTGAATCCTAATTAACAGAGGATTCCCATAAAGCTTTGGGATTTACCGTCAGGCCTGTCGGAAACTCTGAAGCCGCACTGGCTAATAAGCTGAAAGGAGAGCGCGGCATGTGACAGGAAGAGCGGAGGACGGTGTGTACAGAAGATAATCTTTATTTTCCAGCACTGTTGTTGTGTTTTGTTTTGATTTTTAGAATCAGCTAACAACCACAGGAGACCTTTGTTCAGCTGCTTGGACAGCTAAGCTTGGAAACGAAATGAAAAGCCTCTGTGCATCACGTTCTCCAGGTAATGTGGCCCAGAGAAAGCTGTCACTTCTTATTACTAAATATTTGCAGTTTATTGAGCCAGTGTGAAGATCCCAAGCCCAGAAAACTTCCTCACACAGAAACAATATCAGGATTCTTGGCTACTACAACTCCTGCCTGGATCTCTATAGATTAATCTGCTGGCTGATCTATGTTCTGTGCTCTCTAGCGATGGCTCCATCGCTGCAGCAGTGCAGTCAAACCAAATGTTTACCGACTGCAGATGTTTGGATTGATCATGGTTTGGCCCCCTGTGAAGAATAAATGTAGTCTGTGAGGAGGTGGAGATGATTAAGCATTGAAACAGCTGAGAGAAACAATAATAACCAACCACATGAATGTTAATGTGGTACAGTGCAAACAGCACAACCTCCACATGATGGTGTGAAGCTAATTTTTCCCTAGCTGGCATTAGTTTTCATTATTTGCTATCTCATGATCATCAGGGAACCAAAAGATCCTGCTCGAGATCTGAGAACTGAAAAGTGAGTTTTTTTGATTCTTCCAAAGTCACTTTAAAATCCAATGTGGCCCTCTATAAGGCTTCCTGGTGTGAACGAAAATTGTTGTGGTGGGGAACTTTCTTGAATAACACTGATAAAAGGCTTGACTTGACTTTTACTTCATTTTTATGACTTAGACTTGAGACAGATGACTCAAAAGTACTTGACTTTTGTATTATGTATTTGCATTTTCTAGATATTGTGTAATCATAAGTGATAATTGGGTGATTTGTGGTGCAATGCGTACAAACGTAGCAACATACTGCAGGCCAGCAGAGGCCAGCTATCATAGTGGGCTAGTCCAAAAAATAATTCAATTTGGATTCAAGAATTATGTTGTTGATTACACCAAACACTACAAAACCCACAAAGGTATGTAAATGTGTGGCTGGTCAAATGTTAAATAGAGGGCTAGCATTAAGTTTAAGCTACATTAGATTTAGCTTTGGTTGTTTGTTTATCGAAAAGTAACCAGCATTAAGTCACCTTGAATCTTGCTCCTGTGTGATCTCAATTTCTATGGTTGTTCATTTTGGAAGCTTATAATTGCTGGTGCTAAAGGTCAAATATCAGAAAGATTTACAAGGTTTTTATTGAAAATAAAAAAATACCTTTTCCTTTTCACTGATTTAAATGAAGACACTGGGTGGGACAATCCAAATTTTGTACAGGCTGACACGTGACTTGCTTGACTTGGCTTGACTTGCTTGATTTTCACAACAGTAACTCGTGACTTGCTTGAGACTTGAAGGTTTATATTTGACATTGCTTGTAACTTGCACATGACTTCTTCCTATGTAGTGTAGTGTAGTAATTGTTACCTACTGAAATACATGATTTCTTGCAGTGTAATCAGATGAAATACACGATTTAATAAAAATCTGACACATAAAATTAGTAAAAGTGCTATTCTCTTATTTTTGGCTAGGAAACCTTATAATGCAGGAAGTATAGTTTTTGATGGAATATGAGAAAATCATGGAGATTGCTTAAAAACAAGTTAGATTATGGAATAGAGATATGTGGACATTTTTGTCCTAAGTGGAAGTCTGTAGTAACAGCAGCCAATATTTTCAGTTTTTTAGACGTTTAGGTTACTTACAGTGCAGCCTTTGTTATATTTCTCTCCAGGACATATTTCAGGTTCAGGTTCAGAAAGCATATTTTGTAAATCGGTGTTTTACTGTGAATAATGGGGTAAAGCATGGACACAAAATCATCTGCCAAGTTCAGAGCAGTGCTGCTTATTTCACAAGAGATTTCTGGATTCGTGTTTTTGTCTGTGCTCCTCTGAGTGTTCTGAAGTGGGCGGGTTACATTTGGTAAAAGTTGGTGTCATGTCCTCATTTGCACCAATCAGAATGCAGTAGTGTAGTATATTTAAGAATACTTTCTTATTTGCCAACATTGTTGATCAAATCTGATAAAACCCAATGAAGCAGATGACCTGAGTTTTGGAGCGTTGAAGAGGAATCAACGTCAAGTGTATCAACTGACAATGTGAAAACAGTGTGACAATGTGAAAGTGATAACCTGACAGAGAATTGACATGTGAATCTGCAGCTCCCCTCTGTTTTACAATGAGTTTCATCTTATTGTTTCGCTGCCTAGCCACAACTTTACAGTTTTGGTCGACTCTCATAATATCATTTTTGCCACAGCAGGCAGCTATTGTCAGCAATAAAGCTCTAAAGACTCATTTGAAACTATGGACGTGTGTGAATAGTCGTCTAGTGATCAGCGCTGTGCATCAAAAAGGTTACGCAGCCACCTGCCACTAGCAGGGCTAGGGCTAAGCAGATGCTAATGCCAGTGGGAGGTGGGACAAAGATGACATCTAAATCAGCATGGTTTGGCAGTATTTAAGGTTGTGTGTAGGCTGTGTCAGAATGAACTGACATATAAACACTAGACCAGAGCAATGCGTAACCATATTCAGCACAGGCATGTTGACATTAACCTGCAAGGAGAGCAGGCTTCTGGTGGTAGCACTGCTAACGTTAGCCACACTCAGCAAACAAATATGACATTGTTTACTGCCTCTGAGTGTAGACTAGTTGAGTAGTCTGAATTTGCGTTTTATTGACAGGGAAATTAGTCAAAATATTGTACACCACCTGTTCAGTATTAGCAGCTAAAGAGCGAGATATTTCTCTCAGGAGTTGGTGAAGAACAAAAACAGAGTTAAAAGAGAAAATATTTAGTCGAAGAGGAATTTCAATGGCATCAAGGAAAACCAGGTCAGGTTTTAAATCCTTTGCAAACAACAGCGTGAGGTTGTCCACCTCCATGCTGCCACTATACACAGTATGGTGGTCTCTTTTCCTACAACACATGCTCCACATATAGGACTGACCTGTGTGTACAAACGTTCATCGGTAAAAGGAGGAGCTCATGACCTAGATTTAGGAGTCTAGGTACTCCTAAATCTACTGCCTTGCCCAAATGGAGGGCAAGCCTGATGGAATTCTATTGCCAAGTCAATACCACATGATATACCTTGATGGAATTATGGTACGCAGTGATCAATATCTAATTTACTGTACATAATATACAGATGGACACCATTACTTTGGGAAACACTGGAGTGTGGAAAACATAGAGACCCAGTCTCCATATTTGAAAAACTTCCACAGGTGCACTCAAAAACACATATTCAGGAAGACATCATTTCCCAAAGAGATAGACCCAAAAGCAATAACGCTGCAAACAAATATAATTTCCGCACTCTCACAGGTCATGAGTTCTTGTCTCCATCTCAAATCCATCATGAGCAACCACAGACGGACGATGAAGTCTGAAGTCCCTCCGCCCCTTTGTCTGACTGTCACTTTCCATCTCTGTCTCCATTCATCCCTTTGCCTCCTTTTCAACGCCTGTCTCTTTCTGTCCATCCGTCTCTGCATCATCCCTCCTGCACAAGTTTTCCCGGCTATCGTGAAGGAGAGGTCGCCGCCTATTTCCGTGCGTACTTCATTCCCTCATTCCAACTTGGACTGCTCCCTCAGTCGAGAACTCCTAAACCATCGATCATCTAATGAAATCTGCCACAATCAGTCAAGCCTTGTAAATGAGGTGAATCATTTGACATACAGAGCAACTTAGGCCCTGGAGGTTTCTCTGTTATTCATCACTGAAGTGAGATATCTGTGGATGGATGTCAGACGGCGCTGTGGTTTTTCATGCACTTGAGGGAAATCTGTGCTTACATGTTGAAAGAAACGACAATCAGACAACATGATTATTACTGCGGACGTAATCAGAAACAGGTCCCTGTTTTCCTGAGAGTAAGACTCTAATATGACTGGCAGGGGAGAAAGAGCCGAACACATCCACTAACTCCCACACAAACACAAAGGCACATGCACAGATTGATCCACTTTATCTCAACTTCAGCTGCCCCGTGGGATGCTAGGATCCATCATATAGTATACAGCCGTTGTGTGTGTGTGTGTGTGTGTGTGTGAGAGTGGTTAATCATCCCCCAAGTACCTCAGCGCTGAAAGCATATCCACACACCATCTTGGTTCAAATTGCAAGTCTGGAGGGGAAGTCAGATATTTTCTCAAGGTGTCCGATGCATTCTCAGCAAAGCTAAAGAGCAGCAGCACAGCTGAAGTGAGAAGGAAAAGTGGGAGCTGTGACTTTAGCATTTAAACCCTGGCCTGTCAAAAGTACTGCGTATCGTTTCACAGCATTCATGGGTATCATTTTTGTTGATGTGAAATCTAAACCCCAGAAGGGAGCTTTAACTGCTTGTCTTTGCTAGGCATGTCATATACTGATATTGTTTTAAATGGCTTAGGCCAGTGTTCTAGTGTTGTACTGAAGTCTTACAATATGCAATATACAAGATTTGAGTCAATATTTTAAGCGTGTCTATTTGTATCTGGGTATGAATAGGCACATGGCAGCCAGCTATTCACACCCGACCCTCTTAATTCTTATTTTTAAATAATAGTGACAAATTCACAGTTGGGATTGTGCTTTTATTATTATTTTCAGTCACATTTTGGTTAGGTTCAGGCAATAAAACTTCTTGGTGAAGTTATGAATCAAAGTTCCTTCGTTAGGTAGCCAATGTGGCTAGGTACAAATTACATTGTTGGCTACAGACACCTGGGTGCTTGTCTCTGCCATGCTAGGCTATATACACCTGGGTGTAAATAGCCCCATTTGCAATTCCAACCTGGATGCAAATAGTGTCTGCCATATTTTAACCAAGTCTAACCATAATGTGGAAGCAGAAAAACTACACTAGATTTTTTCTGTATACAAATGTTTTTCAATTCAAATCATGAATATCTGACACAGTGAGCTTTGAAAAGAGATTTTTAGTGACGGTTGCAAGTTTTGCTGTAAAGACTTTCAGTCAAGGCCCCTATTACTTTGCACCATGAGTTGTGCTTCTCTCAAGTGTCAGTGTCCAAGAATACAAGACTGAGTTGAGACTAAGAGCCAACAGCCATGCTAGAGCTCTGTGAGGCTGTACTTATATGAGCTAAATGCAAAAATCAGCAGGCTAACACACGTAAGTATAATGTTTACTATGTTAACATAGTTTTTAGCACATTATTTGCCAGCTAGCTACTGATATATTAGGGCTGCTGAAGTATGAGCTTCTGCTGAAACTACTCAGACTGCTACTGTGATCATTACAGCATTAATCAGTCATTTCTGAATAACTGTGATTCTTGGACTAGATACTGGAGAATAGATAATCATGATTACTAGAGAACAGAAAAGGAGATAGGTCTACTATATTAATAAATCTTAAGGTAACGATCAGATCATCTGTGAACTGAACAATTTCTTCATGAGTCGCTCCTGATTATCTATGGACCAGCTGCTGAGTGGCACAAACTAGTGACAACTCATTAATAACCAGTTACTTAATCATTACTGATTGATCAGTTCTTCCTCTCACCACTCTTTTTTTGTGCCCCTTCAATTAAAGTGATATATCCTACTGAGTACTTCCTAAGTAGTCAAGATAAAGAGGAAAGGAACTATTAGGTTTTACCAGAAGTTCTTTTTTTTTTCAACTTGTTCCTGCACAGTGTCACAGTGCAATTCACTTTTACACCACTGTCATACTGAGGTGATTCAGTGGCGCCACTCAGGATTCCCACCACTCACACTATTGTTTTTTGTTTGTTTTTTTTGCCTGCCCACCATTTAACAAATACATCATGGTTGTGATGTATTGTGGCGCAAATACCATGGATTTGTTTTTATACTCAAAGTCAAATTTGATGATACTGATGCAAGAGCTAAGCTTATTTGTGATGTATTAATTCTACATGGATTTATAGAAGTGTGTCCTAAAACAGACTGGTCCTCGGAGGCTGTTAGCTGGAAAGACTAAGTTCCACTGATTCCAACAGTATGTTTATGACGGCTGTTTCTTGGCTCCACTGAGTTCTGACTCTGAGAAGAAGTGGCATATTTTTTTTTATGTTAATTGTTTGTGTTAAAATACACAGAATTTCCCTGGATACTCCAGCATGTACGGAGCACAATGTGGAAAGTCACAATGTTGAAATCTTATGCGATTTTAGAATTCAGACTTCAGTTCACCCTCACACGCTGTGCACTTCAGCTTCAAAAGAATCGAACTGCATGAAAGGACTCTGAAAAACTCAGAGGAAGGCACTATGAAAATCTAGTGTGCATAATGCTAACTTTGAATGCAATCACCCTCCAAGATGAAGGCTGGGTGATGTTTTTTTGACAGAAAATGTCAGATATGACTCCCTGCATAAGTCCAGAACAATGCTCAGAAAGTACAATGTGGTGTGTGTGATATTTCCAAGGCAAGCGGCTCTTTTTGTGGCTTTTAGAGGATAGCTGTGAGGGGAAAGAAGAAATACCTCTCTTTCGTTTACCACAGTTTTGTTATCCGACCCTCTCTTATACAAAGAAATCTGCAAGCTCTGCATCTCTTTGTCCAAAAAGGTAAAAATGTTCATTACATGCACTAAGCAGAAAGTGTGTATCAGCAAAGAGGCATTTGCAAAAACACATACAGTAGACTTCAACAAACACACACACGCACACACACACACACTGCCCAACTGCATCTGGTTTGCGTTACCACGTCGACGGTGGAGAAGTGCATTGGCGCCCTGCTCCCATTGGTCCTTTGCTGCCGGCACTGGTTTTAATTGGCCGTCTTAGTGCCAGACCCTCAAGCTCATGCGCGCATACACACTCACCAACACACACACACACATAAATGCACACACGCCTAGCTGGGGGCTGCTAGGGGGGAACGTTCTAGAAAAAAATGGGGAATGGTGGCCAAAGTTTCAAAGTTGGGCTAATTGGGAGCCATTTTCTGCTCCTTCTCTCGCTCACATAGACACAGGCCTTCGACTAAATATTCTGCACAATTAGCAGAACTATTAATACCCCAAGGTGTGTGTGTGTGAGTGTGAGAGAGAAAGTTTGGTAATGAGAGTAGGGTAGGTTGGGACGGAAACAATGAGCTTCCTCTAATGAAAGAACAAAGTTAAGGCATGTCACATGGTTACCCCCTATTATACACACCTACACACACATGCACACACTCATTCGGGGTCTCCCTGAGTCAAAGCCAGACAGAGGGGTTTTTTTTCCTATGGTCTGAGAGATGCTGTGAAGGAATACACACAGCTGGAGCCCACATGGCGACTGGCTCAAGGCTGAAGCAGGATCGTGAGCACAAAAACCGGAGTGAAACATTTAATTTCACAAACATTCCTTTAATACGTTTAGTTTCGGCTCCATTCTTCTCATAAGAACATTTGTAAACTTCCTTCTGTGCCTCTCTCCACATCTCAGATGCCCGCTTTTGCCTCGCCAGGCTCGTTATCATGCACAACTGTGATTCATCACCGAGTGAATCAAGCACAAAAATCCATCAAAGTTGCCCGCTGTGTGCTGAATCATGACATGCATAATCTGTCCGCCCCTAGTGGAACTTTCCCTCAGTGGGATAAAGCTGAGCAGCGTCGTACGCGGCTGCGGCACTCGTCCGCGGGGCCGTATTTCTCTGGGAACAATCCACACAAGGATCGATCAATATCTGGGATCTGGTCTGCGGCCAAGTAGGGCTCAGTTACCCCACTGCATCGCTCAGAGGGAGATATATGGAGGAGAACTGAGCCTGTGAATCTGTCTCTGTCTCTCTTCTCTGTGTGTGTGCTTCCATATGTGCTGTAACCAAGCTCAGGGAGTAACGGGATCATGTCACCATAGCTTATCTTACAGTTACCACCTTACTATCATATCTTCTAGTGGAAAAATGCTTCACTGGGTGGAAATTTAAACATTATTTTCCATCTACATCTGAAGCAGTGACCAGTACAGTGACACTTAGGCCTTTAAGGTATTTGATAAGGTAATGATACCTGCATTTAATCCTTTTGGGGCCCAGATCTAGCAAAGATTACTATTTATATTGCAGCCAATCACTGCAAACATTCCTCATAAAGAACCTTCAGAAAAAGGGTTTGAATGAAGTACTCCATTGGTATCAGTAACACTTTAAATGTATTGGTGTCATAGGTTTTTAACGATTCCCAGCCGTAGTAACTGTTCTGCCTGCAGCTGTGAAAATCATCCATCCAAGAACCCTACATCTAATTTAAAGAAACATTTACAGGTAAGACCAACTGCTAATGTTAGCTACACAGGACAACTGCTACAATTAGCTAGACAGACCAATAATTAATGCTAGCTACACAGAACAAGCGCAAACATTAGCTACTCAGACCAGCTGCTAATATTAGCTACACAGATCTACTCATAGATGTATTATAAAGAACTAGATACAGTTTGCAAAGATGGCGCCCGTCCAATGAGAGTTGCTCACCTGGTGCAGAAGCCAAAAAACTTTTCTAGCTTACAATTTACTTTCTGGTTATACAGCCCACTAAATATGTGCAGTAGTGTTTCTCTCCCCCTCATTTACAAATAGAAAAACCCAGAGGATCAAAAATTTGCCATAGAAAGAGAAATAAGGAACAGTTTTACAGACTCACTGCAATACCACCAGTGGCCACAAGGAAAATATGGAGGTAAAACTGAGCAGCAGTGCCCAGTCTAGGTTCATACATCTACGGATCTACAGCTAACATATTTAAAGTAACCACCCCAAACTTACCTGTGACTGTATTAAGCAAAGAAAGACAACAGAGATTATGAATAGTTGAGAAGGTGAGACATTGTTATGTGACTTTGTGGTTTGAGGGATGTCATGATACTCGGCCAGAGCTGAAGAACAGTGAATCAAGCCGCGTCCTTCCCCTCACCTGTTCTGTCCTCTGCTATGACAGTCGACAGATACACTACTACCAGCCAGATGATTTAAGGGAAATTGCACTAAAAATCTACATTTTCCGTGTGTTAAATACTGAGCGCCTGTTAGTCTGAAAAGCTTTCGAGCCTACACAATAGTAAATGGATAAACGTTAATGGATTCCAGCAATATCTCACAGTTAAAAAACAGTCAAAAGATATATAGAAATCTCTAACCACTCATGCAGCGTAATCTACTTCTCTGTGAGTAATGCATTCGTTCAGCATGTTCATTGTTTCTCCACAATGTAGCTAAAGACTCTACTTCCATGTTGCACTGTTAACTCTTCATAGTTCCTCTAGAGGTACTGTAGCATATTTAGTGATTTATTGGAGAGTAAAAGAGCTGTTTTCTACTATAATGGACATACATATCAATGGCAGGGTAATGAATTATGCTGCAGGATTAGTTTTAAAAGCCTCTGTGGATGTTTTGATTTGTTTGACGTGTTTTGACACTTTTTGCAGTGGCTTGTGGTGAGTTGCCATTGGAAACCAGAGACTCACTCATCAGCATTTAAAACAGAGGAGAGTTTCAGAGTGAAAATCCAACTCAGTGATCAGTGGGTTTACTTGTGGAGGGAGACTAGTTTCCTGAAATACATTGTTGAACTTGAACAGGTAATGTTGATGAAGTGGACGGGTTGATGGGTATTAAGAACTGGTACTGAACCAGTACCAGTTATGAACTGGTGAGTACCAAAATATCAGTAAGATCCTAGACTAACAATACTGCCATCATATTTATGTAACATTACAGCTAACAAAAGCAAAATATTCAAAAGTGAGGGCTCACTTTACTAAATTAGTAATACTTTATAATGACCATCATTAATAAATTATAAATTCACAGTTAATTTAACTTCAGTTAATATTTATTTTACTGTTAACAGTGAAATGACATGATAATGTTTATTAATTATTAGTCACGTTATGTTTCATGTTATTTTATCGTGAGTTTGTGTCACATAAAATAATAATAGCATTATATATTACACTGTAGCTAATAAGAGACCATAACATTACATTGATTACATCAGCACAGATCTGATTACGAACTATAGCATAACTAATAATTAGTAAACATTATTATTAATTTAGTTTTTAATTGTAATAAAGCCATTAACTGACATTTAATAACTATATATTATTATATTGTTATGATATTGTTATCATAAAGTGTTACCTAATAAAAATAATGGTTTAATCTTCTCACATTCTTACATGCCATGTCTGTTTTTTGCACCGAATTCTGGCAAGAAGTATCAATCAAGAAGTAGTATCAATATTGATATTGGTACCAAAAAATCCTAATGATACAAATCTCTATTGATTAACCAGATATTATCAAATTAAGTCACTCAGTCCATAAATGTCAGAAAATAGTGGGAAAATGTGTGAAATTTCCAAGAGATCAATCTATTGTATTCAAATGACATATTTTGACCAAACTACAAGCCAAAACCCAAATATGTTTAGTTTGAGTCATTATTAAGGATAAATACTTCCTGCTTCTTAATTGTAAAAACAAAAAAGTCTGTTTATTGTCTTATATGACAGAAAATATTAAACTGATTAACAAAGTTGTTGAAAATTACCTTTTCTACTAGTGTGACTGATCGTTTCAGCTCTTGTCCAAATGCAAACTGTCTTGTCCTTTGAGGATACAGCGCTAAGTTATATGAGCTATGTTGCACCATCCAGCTGTTCTGAGTATAAACTAATTACTATAGAGGTGCATCATGGTCTGTGGATGGTACAAATACTTTCTTCTGAATGAAAGTGCAAATAGTGACAAGATCGCAAAGCTTCCAGCTATTTTACGATGATGTGCAAATGAATTTGTCATGCCACTTTTTGGTGCGACCAGGCCCAAACTGCTGTGAAGCCGACTGCAGCTACCGTTCTCCACTGAGGAACAAACTACAGTGTTTTTAGATCTACCTTTCAAGCCTGCAGGTAAACACAGGTGAGAATTTGAAACACAAAGGGAGTGTTTTTGGTGGGGTATTCCTTTAAAAGATCACACAGAGCTAATTATAAGTGTTTTCCCTCCAGTTCAGCCGAGTGAATAAAACCCCCTTGTGACAGAATAGAGGAAAATAAACAGGAAAAACTGGTAGAATAGAGACGGGAATAATAAAGAAAAGCCATGAAGAGACGGAGGAAGAAAACAAGCCCCAAAAAATGAAAGAAGGAGCACAGAGAGGAGAGGAGGGACACAGAGAGAGCTCTTTGAAGTGTCAGGCTGCAGGCTTGGCTACTGGTGGCACTTCTAATGAAGGCTGGGCTGCTGCTGATGTGTGTGTGTGTGTGTATGTGTGTTTGTCAAGAGTGTGTGTGTGATGTGCACCGGGTAGACTGAAAGGTCTGTGCGGCGCTTGACTCTCCATAAAAGTTCAACAGCCACAGGGCTTTGGAGGAGGGCCACGCTACACCACAACATGCTGGCCCCCGAACCTGCCTCATGCCTGCTCCAAACACCCACCCACCCACATACACACACACACATACACACACACACACACACACACACACACACACTCACACACACACAACACCAACACAAGCCCACAAAGCACGCAATGCTGAGATCATCTATAAAGCCACAAATATGGGCAATCAAACTTTAGGAATAAAACACATTGATACTGACATGCGCTCACACACACACGTTCACAAAGCACAGCCACAAACTTGGCAAACGCCGACGATCTCGTCATACGGTCAGAACCATAACGCTAATGCAAAAAAGATGGAAAGTATGACAATCATACATCCCAAAGAGCAGGACAGAAAGCAGAGTGCATTAAAAGTAGCACATAAAATATTAATAGAAGAACAGTTCGACCTAATGCAAACCAAACCAACGCCATGCAGAGACAAACAGCCACACTGTGTTTGAACAGGAAGCAGGAATGACTCAGGCTGCTGCTAACTAGACCATCATTCACTGGACGCTCCAGCGTACTGCTGCCTCTGTCTTCACCCTGTTGCATCTGTGGGGTGTGTGACCACCATGTTGCTTTCCCTCTGGCACTTTGGACTGCAGCTGTCCTTCTATGCTGTCTGCAGCTCTAAGGTCATCAATACAAACCAGAAGTGTGGAACTGAGTCACACAACTTGGAACCGAGTCACAAATTTAACTAATTTAGCCTGGAATTGACATAATCAAAAAGTACTTGCAATTTCCCCTGGACTTGACTCTAATGACTTGTGACTTCACTTAGACCCGAGCCTTTAGATTTGAAAATACCTCACGCCAAGCCAAAAGATTAAAAAGTGTTATTTAAAAAGTGTGCCACAAATCTCTTCATTTCCTGAATCAACTAATGTTAATTCCATCTATTCTCAGCAGGTCGACATTTTGGGGAGGTTCACGCCAACCTTGTAGAGCTGAACCCTGGAGCATTTATCCCTTTTGTGCAGTTTGTTTGGGTTTGTGCGAACACTGGTGTGACTTGAACTGGTGAGGACTAAACTATTGCTCTCTGGTCCACCTCGAAGGCAATACCATTTGAACCTATCACAGGAAGGCTGCCATTACACGTGTCATTTCATTGGTTAAAAAACACTTTCTCCCCCTGTTTTGGTAACTGGTGGACTAGTAGAGCATTTGCTGTCAAAATTTGGACTGGCAAGGGCCAAAATCTGGACTGTCTTAGTTGATGTTCATATATGCTGTCCTCTGAAGTCTGCTAATTTGTGCTCCAGATCAACACCCACATGAACAGGACATGATCCTGGTCTGTGATCCAGGTACAAATTGAGCCAGTTTTAGCTGCTGATGGTATGATCATAAACAAACAATATTTCCACCACATGACTTTCGTTTACAGTTTTGCCTTAGTGACCAAAGTCAGACCAGCTGGAAAACTGAAACAATGGATCACCTTCGCACGGGTTCAGTTCAGGGACCAGACCTTTATGTGCCCTTAATTATCCTGAGGGTCAAAAAATTACAAACGAAGATGCAACAACTTCCAACTTTGACATTTAAAGTTGCACATAGAATGGTGAGGCTAATGTTAACATAGTTATTGAGATAATGCTTGGCTAACATTAGCTTAGCATAAAGCACTGAGGCTGGAACCTCACTGTTACAATTTGACTTTTTTTAGGACTCGAAAACTCAAAGTTGAGTACAAAGGACATGCCTGTTTCAACGTAGGACTTGATTAAAAAGACCTGAGACTAACTTGTGACTTGCAAATCTGATCTGATCAAAACCTTCTAAATATCCTTTGACCTTTACAGTCGCCAGATCTCAACCTAACTGAATATTTACTGGAGATTTTGGAAAGGAAAATAAGCGTATTGTGGAAGAAGCATGCTTGAATTTATTTCAGAAGACGAGCTGAGAGGTTATGAAGGAGATCCTATGCAGTCAGAGGTTTTTCTGGAGGCAGCATGAAGCAGTCATTATTGGTACTTCCAAATTGGCTTCAGCTTGCGGCCATGAGAGTGGACGCCTGGTTGAACTTGGTGCGCTGTCACTGCCTGTCACCATCAATCAAACACTTCCCAAATCTTTATGACATCTGTACACACAGTCGCTAAAGCAATGTCTGTAAACACAAACAGATGCGAGAGGTAACGTACGCTGAAAAACAGACACGAAATAACTAGAAAGATAAGAAAGGAAAAGAGGCGAAAAGAAAGGAGGGGACTGGAAAGAGAGGAATGAAAAGGAAAGGAAAGGAAAGGAGGGTAAAAGAGGGAGAAGGAAAGGAAAGGAGGTGAAATGCGTGGACAGATTAAAGGAAAGGAAAGGAATAGAGGGGAGAAACAGAAAGGAAAAGAGGGGAAAAGGAAGGAAAGAATAGCGATGGAAAAGGAGAGAAAGGAACAAGCCAAAAAAAAAAAAACAGAAAAACATTTAGGCTAAAGATTCAGGGTGGTGAAAATTAGAGAGAGGGAGGGAACAAAACAGCTGTTCCCAGTGGTGCTGTTTACATGAAGTCTAATGCATCTCAAGGGACTTAAGATAATTAAGATAATTTGTAATCAGTCACCAAGTACTGCAGCCCAGCACCTACAGCGTTCCCTTCCTTTTTCTTTTACTGCCCGTTCTTTCATTAACTCCTCCTCCAGCTGCTGTTTTCTCTAAGTCACTCTGACAGGTGAGCTCAGATATTGACAATAAAATCTTTCGCCTCGATTTCCCCTGCACCGACAAATGAGTCTTTAAATAGCAGCCCTGAGCACATTGTAATGTCATGATCATGACAGACAAATCCATCCCTAATAGGGAGCTAAATACCATGTTAGTTGCTCCCATTACATGCTGGCCAAATGGGTGCTAACTCCGAACTGCAAGCACATATCAGTCAGTCATTTTCAACAATTTTTTTTTCACAGAAACCTTATTCAGCAAGCACAATCTCTCTGCAGTAATGATACAATTTGTTCCTAAAATTCTTGATGATAGGGAAAACAAGAATCATAAAAAACATGTGGCTCCATGTTTTAAGGCATTGGCATGTCAGTGCATGCAATGGACAGAAAATCCATTAAAAATTTCAAATAAAAAAACCAAGAGTCTGTCTTTCGTTACTGAGGCTTGAAATTAAGATCGGTATATGATTCATAAACCACAGTAATGGATCTTTTGCTTAGTACTGTTTGTTCTTTCAATAAAACTATGCATGCAAATATACACAGCAACTAAAACACCCACCGATCTTTTTACTTACTCAGCTCTGCTTTGGTCCCCTAAGTAGTTTACATGGGTATTCACACTTTATTTTGTAGAGTGGGAGCTTGCAAGTGGGAGTCACGTTCCAGGCCTTAGAGCCAGGGGCTGTATTGATGTGAGCTGTCCGCACAGAGAGACTGATAGCTGGGTACAAACCCTGCAGGACGTGGTCAGACTGAGCCGTGTTCTATGGATCAATGGTAGACAAAGACAGAGTGACAACTGACTTCTGATTATTCTCCAGGGGCACAGATGTCTGGTACACTACTGAACCCAAATAAACTATTTGACTAAATAATCTAGTCACACATTATCTTATTAGTAGACTTTGCAGTATACTAATAAGACATAATACACTGGAAATAATATGTTCCTTATTAGACAGTATTAGAGCCTTATTAAACTCAATTAGAGGATAATTATGGACACATTACAACAGAACTGAACTGTAAACTAAAGTCTATCATTGCCCATTGTCCCAGACCCCCATTACCCCGTCATAAAGCCTAATAAGAGTGTGAAAAAATACACTTACTTTTACAGTACAGTTCTGCTATAATGTGTCCCAAAACCCTCTGATAAGGGGTTTAACGCTGTCTAATAACACACATATTATATATAATTTGACACAAAGTAAGGCTAGTTGCATCTTGTTACTGTACTGTTGCATGTATAGTGTGTAATTAGGGTATAGTTACATATTACATCTAGTTTTGTCTAATTAAATACAAAGTATGGTTTAATAAGTTACAGCAGGTCTTATTAGTGTAAGATGCAACCAATAATCTTAACTCAAGGTCAACTTACTGGCTGTTTCTGGGGCTGTTAATCACATTCCCTGGTCCTCATCAGCTGATATGTTCAAATGTCACTGCATGCCGGTTGCATGGCGGTTTAAAGCTAAAAACCATAAAGGAAAAAGTAAATAGACCTTTTAAAACGGCTTTTAAGGTCAAGGATAGAGTTTCACCATCAGCAATTTTTTAGAAAACTGTTTGGGTCTTGTTTCTGCAATATAAGGCTTCATGTTGTCTTAATACCCTGAGGGCCATAAAGAATCCGTAGAACAGAAAACTATGATGGACAACATGTGTAGTACGCCAGAAAGATCATTGTGCTTGCGTGTGTTACAAAACACAATGAAGAAAACAGACGAGACAGAAAACACTGCTCAGATCAAAGCGCCAGTAAAAGGAAATCATTCAGGACTTTTTTCTTTTTCTTTGCTGAGAAATAGATTATAAGAAGGCCACTCTCATGTCTGTCTGTTTAATAGGAATCGAAAATGGTATTGATTACGAATCAGGCCAATAAGCAGAACTTATGATGGCACAGGTATCAATAAAATCTTATCAATTTCCGTCCGTATAGAAAGCTGGCTCTCAAAAGTTTGTAGCTTGCTCCTTAATGGCAGTTCAGTATGTTTAAAATACTTCTGATGCCTCCACAGTAAAGCCAAACATACTCTGTAGGACTGGAAATAGCATTCAGCAGTGATTGCTTGGATCACACTGAGCATGGATCTACAGCAGTGAAGTGGATTACGCTGCAGGAGGAGTTCAGATCTGACAGATGCCCTTTTTGCTGCGACTCTGGATCGGCCTTGGAATCCACTGTTTTCCTGAGCCACCATTCAAACCTACAGCTGGTCAAGTGTTTGATACTCTTACTCCATACATTTTTGGTGTAGGATTCCTTTAATGATTCTGCCTCGATTATACAAGAAATGCAGCCTTCATGTGTTCTTTTTACATTAAGTGTGTTTCTACGAAGGTGGGCTCACGTGATTAACACAGTGAAACACACGGTACAGAGCACACTTAGAAATAAGGGTTCCAAAAGAGATCTTCCTGAAGGGCTGAGGTTCTACTGAGAACTATTTGTTTGTCAACTGATCTTTGTAATCCAAAGAACCGTTTTTGGAAGAAGAGTTCTTCAAGAATTGTTGAGGTCCTTGAAGAACCTCTTCATCAAAGGTACTTTGTACCATATTATAAAAGGGTTCTTTGTTTAACCTCCTGGGTGGGTTCTAGATGAAACCCTTGGAATATAAAGGGTTATTGTGGAAAACCCCCTGAAAGGGTTCTACATAAAAACCTTTGGAATATAAAAAGGTTCTTGGCAATACCCCCTGGGTGGGTTCTAGATGAAACCCTTGGAATATAAAGGGTTATTGTGGAAAACCCCCTGAAAGGGTTCTACATAAAAACCTTTGGAATATAAAAAGGTTCTTGGCAATACCCCCTGGGTGGGTTCTAGATGAAAAGGGTTCTTGGTAGGACCCCCTAAATAGATTTTAGATAAAACCCTTGGCACATAGGAGGGTTCTCACTGACACCTCATGTGTGGGTTCTAGATAAAACCCTTGGAATATAAAAGGGTTCTAACTATAACCTCCTCGCTGGGTTCTAGATAAAACCCTTGGATTATAGAACCCCCTGGGTAGGTAGTGGGGAGAATGGTTTTGGATATAACCTCCCCAGACAGGGTGGAATCATTATGCCATAGAAGGGTTCTCTGTAGAACCTCTTATCAAGGGTTCTGAGTGAAACCTACCTCAGATGGTTTTAGTTATAACCCCTTTCTATTGGATTATAGGTAGAACTTTATGAAAGTGTTCTAAGTGCATCCTTCATAAAAGGTTCAACCAGGAACAAAAAACTGTTCTCCCATGGGGACAAGTCAAAGACCACTTCATGGTTCTAGTTACCACCTATGTTTCTAAGAGTGTAGAACACTGTCGGGGAGGCTGGATTAATAAGGTGAAAGTACAAAGGCTAATGTAGGAGGGCGCTGCAGTGTTCTCCACACTGGAGACGAAGCACCGGGAGATTCAGGAGGAAAAACTGCAGCTGGCAGCACTTCCCTGGAAGGTAACGGTATTGACGTTCAGTCTATGTAATTCAACCTCGCCTTCTTTTTTCCACCCACCCAACTTTCTTTCTTCTCACCCCTTCATCCCATCCATACCTCTCTCCCTCCGTTCTCCCCGCTACTTTTGTCAAACTCGGTGTAGAACTGTCAACGAGCAGCTTTTTGGGGAAGCAGCAATTAGACGAGAACAGAGACTTTTCGGGGGAGGGCTCACACACAGCATCTTGAGTATTTTCCAGCAGGAGCGACCTCAAAAACTGTCCTCATCACTTTGGATAATGCATTCTTAGAACAGAAATAACTCACTGGGGCTCTGTGTTCGAGTTGGATTTACATAAAACTCCACCGTTGAATCATGACAAGTGGTGCTTGGGTTTATTTCGATTTTTCACGGGATGCTGCCGTCGCGTGCTCCTGGTGTTTCAGCACATACAACATTCCCACATGCAAATGTCCCCTTATGCATGCAGACATGTACATTTATCTGCAGCCAAGCATATGTGAGTATATTCCTTTTTCCCATACAGAAATACAGGTCTCCTCCCACGCTGTCTCTCTCTGTCATAACATCGACATATCTCACAGTGGTGATGTAACATGACCCATAGCTCTGCCCTATATTCCACCGCCCAATCCATGATTCATATAGCAGATGGGCTGCAAGCATGACAGTGCATTTGACACACATCGCACCCTGTGACCCCAATCCAATGGGTTAGTGAATTGTGAAATGGTTAACAATGAAGGGTCAGCAGTGGCTGCATCACACTGCTTTTTGTAGCAGCCACTTGAGTGCCACTACTTTCCTTTTATTTTTTACAGAGAGGTGAAAGATGAATTATTGATCTCTTGGAGGAAATCAGGCACAGAGGCAGCAAGAAATTTTAGGTCATAAAAGAAAGAATAAATGAATGAAAGCTGCTAATGATATTAAGAAAGGATAACACTTTTTTTGAAGGGGTGTGCATAAGATAAGAAGTCATTACCCTGTCATAACCATGTCATGACTGATGTCATTAACATTAATGAATCTTTATGAGTGTCATGTTGTCATTAAGTGTCATTTGGTCAGGTTGTCATCTTTATTACAAAGCTGACATTATCTGAGATGTCTTGATATTAACCACAGCTAACCGAGCTAAGTAGCTAATGCTAGCTACAGAGAACAGCAAACAGCAGTTAGCCTACTTTAGCAACAAGTAAATTAGCTAACCACTATCTGTCCATCAGGTAACTTTGAAAGCAAAATCATTTTGGTATTGGAATCTGTTTTCATACTGGCCTTATAACATTTTCTGACATCTTTATGACAAGTCTAAATGGTACCACTTTACATGAGGTCAAGGAAAATATTTATGACACACTTATAACTGACTAATGACAGCCAGTGTCAAAACCAACCACATATGACAGTATAATGTTACAGTTAAACAGTTTCTTTAAGTTTAATCATGTCAAGCTGTCATGACAAAGACAGTGACAGGTTATGCTATCATAGTTAATATCAAGTTGTCATAACAAAGACATCATTATCTTGATTAATGTCAAGTTATCACAACAAAAACAATCTCAAACAACTTTGCATTAAAGATCACATAACTGACCAAATGACACGTCATAATAATAATCATAGACATTCATAAAGGCTCCTTCATGTTAATGACAGGCATTATAACATGGCTAGGACAGTGTAATAACAGTCTTATGCACATTCCTTCAAATAAAGTGTTACCAAAACAATAAATTGGAAAGAAAGATGGGAGATTTCTGTGAAATTAATAACTTGCACAAGTCTGAAAGATGCTTGCAGTTTGCAGGTTGAGTATTGTCAGGTGAATTTTAAAAAAATCCATTAGGAATCCATTATTGATTGCAGCAAATCTCCATATAGCAGCAGCAACGTCCCGACAGCCCACACAGGATTACAGAATGAATATGTTATGGTACTATGTGCAATGTCTCAGTATGAAAGGAAACTCATTTACTAAGACAAAGAGAGTTTTCTAACAGAAACTAATGATGTTTTGCTTCAACACTTGCACGCTATACTTGTAGTTTGCCATAGAGGAAGGAGAAGGCATCACTCTGCTTCATCTGCCCCAGAGGAGAGCTGCTCTGACATGGTGTGAACATGCTAATGGTCTCACTTCCCCAGCCACACCTGGGCTTCACACTCACACATACAGTATATACATAGACACACACACACACACATAGGAGAAAGCAGGCAGACAGACATTTGACACAAAAACAAGATGTTGACAACAACAAAAGCAGCGGTGAGTGCAACAATCAGCATCACACTGACAGCGACCTTCCTATGAACTCCTTCACTTTAATCTCAAACCTCCTTTACACTGAATAAAAGTGAGTTTATGTCACTCTTGAATCCACATGCAAAATCAAGCGAAACACTTCATCACTGTGATGCGCTCCAAAGAGGTTCAATCACTTTATCACAACCAAAAAAAACAACCTTGCAAACTTGTGTTATATGACCAGACTCAAGAATCATGACAACTCGTGCCCTCATGGAGTTTCCTCCCCTCTTGGTTTGCATCCATCATGCAACATTAGTCAGGTAACAGTAATAATTGTTCTGTAAATTCAATTACAAAAAAGTTCAAAATAATCTCACCATACTGTACTTCATCATGTTCGATTATATTCTTATTTTATTAGAATTCTATATTGTCTTGTCAATCTTCTTCTGCAGCACTTGGCAAACCAGCAGAGGTGCATTACCATCACCAACTGTCAATCTAACGTTATCTCATGAGAGTGTGGCAAACAGCCCTACATCAAATCACTTTACCTTGTGAGGCGGCTGGATTTGCAAAGTCACAAGCACACGCAAGAATCGTACGAGGATCCAAGCCCTGATTTGCTACGTAGCCTGTCCTGAAGAGACACTAAGAGACAGCCCCCATTGTGAGACTGATATTGCCAAATTTCTACCATCGCATTGTGTATACTTACTGCAGTCATTCCCATCCAGCAGCAGGCTAGGTGGTTAGATACCCCTAGCTAATGCTAATGCTAATTTAACTGCCTTTTCTTGGAACTGAAAGTCTATTTTGTTGCTCTAATATCTCAGTAACTGAGTTTCCTATACCACATATGTAAGATGGTAGCTAAATATAACTATGATAGGAAAAAGTAACAACAGCTAAGCTAGTCCTAGCTAGTTAGTTCAAGATTACCCAACTGCCACTGTAACTTAATGACTGGCTAGGCTAGTTAGAAGATGGTTAAAAGAAAACTAGGCCAGCTCAGCAGGGCGGCAGTAACAGCTGAATGTAAATGTCCTCTGAATGTAAAAGGAATCTACATGATATTATATTTAAATGTTTTTAATTACAATTTATTGCTTTGGAGTGCAGTATCTTTTTTTGGTTTGATTTAGTTTTTCTGAGACAATAGTCAAAAATGAATTTTCCAACTTATGTATGTTATACAGTTTAGGGCCTTCAAACTAAAAAACACTTCACAGCGCTGTATCTAATTTTAATTTCTTGAATTTACATTTCTCCTACATGGTGGCAATTACAGAGCAATGGCACTTTAATACAAAATGTTCATGGTCAGCCTCTACAACCTGTACTTTGTATGTAATGTATAATACTGCACATAAAATGTTTCATAGTACAATAGTTCAAAACGTACCTGAGTAAAAGCAAAATGTCAGGCTTCAGCTATTCAAAAACGACACAAAAAGCTTCTCTGTCACAGCGATATGAGCAGGTAATTCTTCATTTCCACTCTTGCCAATATGAACATACCAATTTTCACACTGCATTTATTTTCAAAATGGTCCTCTATGTGTGAAGCCACTTGCCGAGAGAGACGAGGGGAGGTGGATGAACATGGATGAGTTAAACGGAGACAAGTACTGATTCATTTGTTTTGGTTCACCAAGTGAGGCGAGACCTTGACACACAAAAGATTAAAGCCCACTCCAGAGCGATGAGCTGCAGCCAATTAGAGCCATTAAAAATCATGAGATTCATATACATGCTAAAATATTCAGAGTGCTTCTCCATGTGAAGAGCAGAAGAACCTGAGGATGGAGAGGAAAGTTTGTGTGTGTGCGTGCGTGTGTGTGTGTGTGTGTGTGTGTGTGTGTGTGTGTGTGTGTGTGTGTGTGTGTGCTGCACGGATTTTCCTGCAGAACACTCTTAGAAAAATTGGCTCCAAACGATTTGTTCCTGAGGGCTGAGGTTGTACACTGGTAGGCGGAACCATTTTTCTTCTGAAGAAAGGTTTAATCAAGGGTTCTTTGTGAGACCTTTTATTGACCATTCGGAACATTTCCACCAAAAATAAATTGGGTCTGAACCCTAAAATTTGGTTCCTGGCTGGAACCAGAAGTAAGCAGGTATTCCTAAGGAACAAAAGTGATCATTCACTGCGTTCATGACACCTTTGATTACAGTGGTTCCACCAAAAACTGGTGGAAACACAAGCCAGGTTGCTATATAGCACCGAGGTTCCAAGAATCTTGAATGGAACTGGTTCAAAAAGTATGGCTTATTAAGAGGAAGGGTTCTGGATGGAACCATTACACCACAGAAAGGTTCTCTGTAGAACCTCTCAAAGGGTGGTCAGGTTGCATCATTCACATATGGTATTAGGTTTAACCTTTTCTGCTGGGTTCCAGGTAGAACTGTGGTTCTAGCGAGCACCTTTATTTTTAAGAGAGTGGGCTGACTCCTTAACACAACTGACTGCTTTTTTGCTGAAAACAAAAGGGGAATTAAAAGCAGAAAAAATTAATCCATTGGCAGCCTATGGCTTTGTCTGCCACCTCAGCTTTTACTGTATGAACAAACAACAGCTATTTATTCATCTGATTTCCCCCTTCAACCCTGTCGGCTAACAAATGCAAACAAATACACAAGGCCGCTGCCGCCTTTTATTGCTGCCACCCACCCCGACAAAACCACTCAAACATGGTTTTTTGAAGCCAGAACAATTATAAGAGATGTCTTGAATGCAGCAGCCTCCCACTGGGAGCAATACACATCTTACACAATCATTTACTGTAGCACAGTGAGTCTTAAAATCATGTATTTTCTTAAAGCAAATGAAAAATCTGCCCAGGGGTGGAGATAATTCCACTTTTCTCAAGAATTCTCTCCAGTCAGGGTTTGTTTCCTTGATTCTACTTGTGTAATTTTAAAGAAATGCTTCTTTCACATTTTTCAATTTTTAGATTGCAGCGAAGTATCCATCAAACACTGCGAGGCTCTAGGTCGGTTTATCGCTGAGATCAGAAGGAGGGCAAGGAGAGAGAAAGGGAAAAGAAAGAACAGAAGAATCTGAAAGCAAAAGTAAAAGTGGAGAGAGGTGAGGTGAAGAGTGAAGGAGAAAGTAAACAAGATAGGGGTGAGGAGGTTCGCAAAGTGGACAGAAATGGAGGCGTACAGGGGATAAGAGAGCAGGGTAGCAGAGGGGGTGATGTATAGGGGCATGTGAGGCTGTTTCATGATGATTCTATTGGATGAAGTGGGGACAGAGGGTTGGTTCCTGGTGTGGAACGGGAAGAATAAGACTCCCTCTGGGGTGGGTTGCACTGAGGCTGCCCTGCAGCGAACACTACACTTAATGAACACGGCCTAACAACAAAGGAATCACTTCATTAAAAGAGAGTTTGGGTAATAATTGTTTTCTCTTTGAAATAAGTTTGGCTAACCTGTGGGACCTGTATGATTTTCATGTTTCCCGCCCCAAATGGCTTCTTATTAGCGAGGTCCCTACACTCCCAGATCTCAACAATGAACTTGGTGAGAACAACGTTGTTATTATCTCCACTCCGCTAGAGAGCTTATATTCTTGTTGTTGTTATCTATATTACAGTATGACAAAAAAAAATATTTTACGGATATTCTTGGGTAATAATGATGGTATTTAAGAGTTTATCTTCTCCTGGAAAACAATTCAAAACTACATCCAGTGAGATGCTTTTTCGCTCATGATGTAGCAGAGCATGGAAGGAGAATACATGCATTCACTGGAGCAGAGTGCAGTGTTTCTGGGTAACAGGCCTCGCTGTACAAAAGTACAATGTTATAAATTACTCACTAATTAGGGGGAAAAGGGATCATATTATCCTTCTGATGTCCTCTGGCTGCTTAACTTCAGCTGTCAGTGATTTAATTACAAAGTCTCCCTGATGGACAGATGTTTTTAGCAGCTGACTTGTTACTAAGGTAGCTAACCATAACTGTTAGCTGCTGTTGGAGGGAATACAGTACCACGGTCCTGATGGAAAGATTGTTGTAGCAAGTAAGTTTGCTAACCGCTAACTGCTGTTAGCTCGGTTACCTGTGACTCAGCCAAACCCAGCAAGAAAACCACCTTGTTACTGTGGCCTGTCACCTGTCCTCTGCTGGTGTCTGTTGAGACAGCTAATAGATCACTCTCTTCCCTAGCGTTACCTCCATGAACCACGTTAGCTGCGTGGTTGGGTTTCCCGTTACGAAAGATACAAAGCTCTCTTAGCCGCCAACCATTTTCTATGGGCTAAATACAAGGCTAAAAATGAATACCTCCTCAATATAAAGTCTTTGTATTTTCTTCAAACGGATAATTCCTTAGATCAATATAGGAAGCAATAAAACACAATTAAATTCATCCTCACGCACAAAGGTAGTGCTCTATAGGAATCTCAATTGTAATTTATAAGATACCTATTCTTCATTAGGTACACAAGGTCCTGTGCCATCTCTGTAAATTATTTTTAATATGTGGTTCTGTGAAAATCAAAACTCCTACTATCCCTAAGTGACACCCACATGTTTTTCACTATACTGTAGATTCTTGTCCAATAGGTCTTTTCCTTTTCTCTTATTAAATTTGTCATGTTTTCCAGACTTCTCAACTTTTTATTATCTGAGGGCAGCACTATAGTCCAGTCCCTATTCCCAAGGCAACAAACAGTTGTGAAAGAAAGTAAGTAATGTAGGAAAGAGGCCAAAATATTACCGGTTGTATGAATTATGTATTAAGCTACGACTGGGCTTGGCTGTGCGTTCAATAATAGACCTGAGGGTTCAGCTCAGAGGTCAGAGGCTGTGCATCCATCACAGGAAAAACAGACTTAGGTTACATAAAGAAGCCAGAAATATGTGGCTTTAAAACTGTTGATCACTGATTTGTTTGCGGTTATTCTGGCTTTTCAAACAATCTGACACTTCAGTCTGATTCACAAGTTTCTTGGCGGGATCTTCTGTGAAGAAAATTCTTTGAGCAGAATTTGGAACTATCTAATCCATCCAAACACAAGTACATACTTTCAAAGAGGTGTCGCAAAATCTTGCGATGTTTGTATCGACTTTGGTGCAGGAATAAAGGTTTGATATTTGACAGGAAATGTGGTAAAAGTAAATCCATCAGCTGCGGGAACATTGTTGTGCAAGACATTATTAAATGAGTGCAGCGACAGTTTCCCCTGCCAATAATACAGCCCCACTGTGGTTAATCAGGTGTCGAGTAAACAAAAACTTTCCTTTTAAATATGAGAGGCTGAGATGAATTATTCATCGGATAAGGTGTTTGCATGTGTGTGTATTCTTGACCTAGTTACCTCCCACTGTTGTTTTTAAGAGGTTGTACAAAGTACTCTAACAACATCTGAACTTTCTCAAGAGTACATGTCCTGGTGAGGTCGTTTGATGTTGTAGTACATTGTGGTTCCTACACTTTTGTTTTTTTCCAGGTGTACGCCCACAGCCCTGTCACATGAACTCATATTACCCCTTCGTCAACACCCTCCATCCTGTTTCAAATGTTTTCATTTAAAGTGATTTTAAACTATGTTATTTGACATTTTAACTATGTTCAAGTAGCTACTGTTAGAATATTTTTCCACACAGTTGCGGCACACACCATTTAGGCTGGTTTGGTTCAATCGTGCCACAAGTAGCAGACATTTTCATTTATTACACTTAGCGGTCTATTCCAGCCATTCATCTATTAGCCGTTTGAAGTGTGAAATTATTATTTTTTGCAAACTATTTCAAATGTTTATTCATTACTTGTCACTAAAGATTTGATGTGTTAAATCATTACTTTTAGTTCACTATTTAAAGAATATATCCATTACTTGTAGCCAACTACTTCAGCCATTTATCCATTTCCTTTAGCTCAATATGGTGAACCATTTACCCAATATTTTAGCTAAATATTTGATGTGTAAAATCATTACTTTTAGCTAACTACTGCAGCTTTTCATACATTACTTTTAGCTAGCTACTTCGACCATTTATCCATTTCCTTTAGCTAACTACGATAAAGCATTTAATCAATATTTTAGCTAAATATTTGAAATGTAAAATCATAACTTTTAGCTAACTACTGCAGCTATTTATGCATTACCCTTAGCAAGATACTTTAACCATTTATCTGTTTCCTTTAGCTAACTACGGTGAAACATCTATCCAATATTTTAGCTAAACACTCGATGTGTAAAATCATTATTTTTAGCTAATTACTTCAACCATGTATCAATAACTGCTGTATATAAACCATTTATCCATTACTTTTAGCTAATATTTAAGCTGTTAAATCATTACTTTTAGCTAATTATTTCAACCATTTACTCATTACTTAGCATTATTCATTACTAACTGTTTTCACTTCTGTGCTCACTTGGTATGACAAGGAATATTAATTTAGTAATAGCGCATGTGGATATATAATTCTTCCCTTACTTTTTCCAAGAGAATGAGAATGAAATGCATGCAAGACAAAGTAATTATTCATTGCTTGGGGTTAAAGTTATTATCAATTAATTATTAATATACTTTACAGTGGTTGTGAAGGCAGTTTTACACAAGTTGGTGGAAGTTATCACACTGCACAGCTGACGCTATGTGTGAGTGTGTGCGTGCCATTTGCTCCTCTTTCTCACGACAGCTGCTGTACGAGTTCGGGATTTTGTTTTGTGTGAAGTGTTTGTGGCTTGGCATTACGTACTGTGAATGCAGTGTTTTTTACCATTGCCTCAAAGCCACCTCTCTCAACAGTTTGGGTGGGCACCATGTCCTTACATACAGTTCTGGCGTGTCGTGTCCTTAAACCACTGGTTTTTCTTTTCATAAGGACAGTGACTACTTCGTGACTCAGAGAATGAAGCCTACTTTGTGTTTTTGTCTTTCAACACCATCATTTGAGCTTCTCGTGTCAGAGCCAGAAGACGTTATGAGACGATCCCTCATACATGTCCTCTCATAGTGTGGTATTGCCTGGAACTGTTTGTCTCCATACTAAACAAGGGTAAAGCCAAATCAATTTCATGGTGCTAAACATTACCTCTCCATGTTGGACAACTACACACCTGTAGACCAGCAACAGAGTTTGTGTCCTCAATCTTTCTGGAACCTCAAAAGTGCAAGAATTGGCCTCTTGTTGAATTCATACTTCAGACAAATAACTACTGCTAACTGTAGCTGCCATTTCCTAATTTGCTCAATTAGTTGTGCAGCTAACAATCCAGCAAACCGTGAGAGTGTTGGTGATTATACTGCTGGGGCAGGAGCTCTGGACCACTGTGAGAAGGAAGTTTTAAGGCCCAGGACATGGGGGACCAAGTAGGGAATTCTGGCAGGGAGTGGCGCTGGAATGAGCATCAAAACAAGCGCTGCCCAAGCAGGCAACAGAACCTGATTCAGCAGCCAAACTGACAACAGGCAATACAGTACTGAGGGGATTTACAGTGGCTCTAATCAGGTCTCTTGAGTCAGGGAACAACAAAGACACGGCAGATTAAGGCAGGGACAGGAGACTTGTGAAGCAGGAGGGGACCATGGGTGCAAAGTCAGTGTTGAGGTGCCTTGCAAAACCAGGCAAGAAAACCCTCTCAAGTGTTGCTGGACTGAAGGCAGAGCAGTTGCTACAGTGACTCGCTATGGTGAGTTAGCATGCGAACTTCAGTAGATATCTCTGACACAAAATACATAGATATTAACAGCTATTTCCTTACACTCTGTTGATAATTTCAGTTAATTTTTGACTGTTTTAAACAAAAAATCACACTTATTGTTCTTTTAACAAAATGTTTTAGTTTCCTAACCCTAGCTATACCTTATCTATAATTTATTTGCCATAACCATGATCTTTCCCTTACCTTACCGTACCGTAAGCAAGAATTTAAAATGTTTTTCAGATACCTGTATCCTGATCCAAGAGTGTTGCTTAGTGATAAAGTTGCACTACTGGTGTGCCTTTTAAGCTTTTAAGAAAGGCTTTTGATAACTAAAGAATGATTTTCTGCACAGAATAAAAATCCTTTGCAGCAGTAGGAGAATACTTGCTATTCATGAATGCTCAGGACTCTTCATGTTTATTCTGCCTTTCTGAAATGAGAGATGAGTAACCGCATTTTGCATAGTCAACTCCAAGCCACTTTCCAAGGGATGCTTAGTGCATATTTGGGTGCAGCTACTGTATGCTCATGAACGTCATGCTCAATGCCTCCCTGGCAGCCACGCTGCACATCTTTCCTCTTCACTTCATCAACTCATCTTGTTTTCTCCACAACACATCCTCTTTTCCCTCTCATTTTGTTTATGCTCGACTGCCATCGGCGAAAACACCAACTTCAGAAAGTCTCTCAGTTTTATCATTCAGTGCTCACAAGCAATGTTTGCCGGCCTTAACAACACGCAACTTAGCAGGAGTCCTACAATATAAACATTCAAAAACAATGTCTGTGCTTCCTCTGGGTGACAAGAGCAAGCTTATTTCTATTCATTGTGCCAGGTTAGAATCACTTTAGCCCGGTGAAACCTTCTCTGATGCCTCTTTCACACTGGACAAAAACCCCACTGACACCCACTAACATCTGGCTTTTTTCTTAAGTAGGAAAGGTACAATGAACTTTGACCATTCCATGGTCAAATGATTCTGCAGAGGTCATGGTTATTTATCGGCTCCAGCTCCGATCGGCAGTGATGGAAACATGACACACACGAATCAGTTCATCAGTGCTCATATGTGGCTTATTTCCTATGAATTCTTCATAATAAAAGTCCTTATCTAAAAGCTTTGATTGTGCAGCTGCAAAATCGGGAAATGTTGGGTTTTCATCTGCAGCAACTTAGGACAGATACCTGAAAGTACAAACAGCAACACAGGAGAGAAACTAAATTTTAAACCAAAGAGATTTTTGGTGTAAAAACAGTATGAGTCTGGATTACAGCAAAAAAAAAAAAAAAAAAGATGTATCAAAAGCCATTAAAGAAAGCATGTAGATCCTGGTTCCACAGTTGTAATGTATAGATGTCAGTGAGGGGCTATTAAAGTAATGAGTCCATGACCAGTACAGGATATATAATCAAGGCAACTCAATAAGGGCACACTGACCATGACTGCAAATTAACTGCAAGAGCAGCCATCAGGAATTAGCTATGGTGGGGTCAGAAAGCCAAAGGGCAGGGATCAGTGAATACAGTTATCTTAAAGGGAGACGTGCGTCTTTGTAGGGGCTGATTTACATAGATGCTTCTGCATGTACCAGTGAGCGTGTGCATGTTTTGCATGCATATTGTTCCATGTTTGTCTGCGTGCATCTTTCCTGCATGTGTGTGGCTGAATGTCTGCGCTCCAGCTTGGAAAGGAAAAAAAGCAACCCAAATCAGAACCATATGCACTGTATTCACAACATGCAATAAAGTCCGGGGTTCTAACCAATCACAGGCCTCCGAAGTCGTATATTACTCAATTCTGTGTCTTGTCTTCTCACAGTGGCTTGCAGAAAGCGGTAGGACGCAGCCACAGCTACTGACAACATGTTAATCAACTGGGACTGGACCACAATGCCACCATGAAGAGGAGAGGAGGCTCTAAAATGGCTGCCACCGGGACGAGAGATTACCACTGTCTCTAAGTGACATTCGCATTGTGAGCTAGAAACTAAATTTTTTAGTGGAGAGATTTTTGCTGAGTGTTTTTCACATCAGACAAGTCAGGCTGCTTTGAGAGTTTCTGTCAACAAGTAGATAGTAAAATTGTCTTGTGAATGTGGACTGAAGCCATGCTCGTCTGTCTCTCTGGCCCGTTCTTCTCCTCAAAGACCCTGCCCACCGCACACATACTCACACTCAGCTGTGGCAGTGTTGATGCGATGCCCCACTCGAGGCTAGTGTATACACACTGTCCATCCTCGTAGCCAGCAAGCCTCTGAGAATAGCAACAGATAGCATTAGCAGAGAACAAAACAAATCTCAGCCCAGCCAGGGAAGTCAAACAGAGAGGAGGGGGGATAAAACGAGAGAGGGAAGGAGTGAGAAAGAGGGACAGTGAGGCATAGCAGAGGAGAGCAGAACAAATCTCTCCCTCAGGACTTTCCCACTGTTTGGGACTCGGTGGCGCATTCCCACCATCTGTCTACCGCGATGCCTATCATCCTTTCCTTCATTCCTCCACACAGCCTCTCCTCGCCTGTTTGGATCCAAAGAGCAGCAGACCTGATTTAGCACCTGACAGTGAGGCGAGCTGGACTCATCAGGCTCGGCCTGCAGTTGTGACTGCACAGGTGGAATTGAGGACAGAGGAAGGGGCTGGAAAAGAGGCCAAAGCTGAGGTTCCAACAAGAGCCCGACTTATATATCGGCCATATTGATATCAAATAGTAGGGTTGGTAACACAGGTGTTACCAATGATACAAATTAAGGTCCTGTTTTATTTAGTGTAGCAGAGCTAGAGCTGTGGCCACATGGATTTTTTTCTATCTGTGCTGAAAAAGCAACATATTCCCGCTGGATGATGCTTTATCTCAACTTGCCAAATAATTTTGTTTTGTTTGACTTTTTTTAAGGATACTGTTCTAAGCATAGCATAGCTCCTTTGTATGTGAGGTCTGCAAGTAAGGAAGAGGCACCAGATGGCGCTGCTTGTAGTGGAGCAGAAACTTAACAGCAACGGATCAGTCTGGCAGTAAATGTACAGTTTAGGTTACAGTGTGTCAATTAATAAACACTGCAGCTTCTTAAGATCAAGAAAAGTCCCATCTGTTGTTTCCCAATTGCTGGAAAAGTGAGGCGGGTTAGCCCATGAGTAAGCTGAGCAAGAAAGGCTAAATTAAGCTAATGCTAATGCTAGTGTTCCAGTTCCAGTGCTCCAGTTCAATCGTGCTGTGTCCTTTTGACAACTTTTGTAATCTAGGTTTGAAGTGCAGTGTGTTTTTTAGAGGCTTATTTATCCATTTACCCGTGTTGAAAACAGTTGTTGTTATTAGCATGTTGTTAGCCATCCACTTGGGTTGCATTCTGTTGACCAATCAGAGGCTGTGTTCCTGACTTCTCAAACGCATTACACAATGGAATGACATGAGCTTGACCCTTCAAAATAAAATTTGTGGTGATGACGGGAATGAGCTCAACCCTCACATGATTGCGGTATCCTGGTAACAAGGTCATCATCACAGCCCTAATCAGTCCTGTAGAAGTACTCCACTCTAAAAATCTACAGTACAGTGTCATACAACATTTCTTTATTATAGTATAATACCACAGTTTATATAATTAGTTATTTTGATCAAGATGGAATATTTTTACAGTAGAACAGTAGAACAGGATTGTTGTAAATAGCAAAAGTGTGACACCTGACCGGAAATGACCAGGAACATGGCTCTAAATGAATGCCGATATTGCTCTGTGTTTGCAGAATGTTTAAATAATCATGTGCATGTGCTAACACAATTAGCTAAAATAATGCTATAATAAAATTGTGTGGACTTGACAAAAGTCTACACAACATGGCTTTGTAAAGAAGGATCCATCTGTGAATGAGTTTAAAAGCAAGCGAAAAAGAGTTGAAGTCAGTCAGATGGAAACTGTAATTTTATTTTTTGTGCCAGAGGCTTTAGTCGAGCATGAGGGGTGAGGCGCGACGTGGAGCATGTATACATGCCTACATAAATACGCCATCATCAATGAGTGAAAACGTGAGGACCAAAGCAAAACAAGAGCCTCAGAAAAATGAAAACGCAGAGCACAAAGAAGGATAAATCTTCAGAAGCATGGTCATCTGACAGAGTTTAGGCATTTCTTGTGAATAATATCCCTCGCAGGATCAGAAACTAAACAAGGCAGACGTGTGGGGACAAAAACAGAACAGGAGAATTTGCTTTTTCGCTCTCCGTAACAGCCCAGAATCCTCCTCAGTGAGTCAGTCTAATGAAATACACATACAGCGCGCAGATAAAAAAAAATACCACTTTAAAACCGGCTCTGATAAAGATTTCAATTAATTTGCCTCTTTCTTATTACTTTTCTTCCCAAGCAGCATGTAGGAATTAAAGCGTTTATATAAAGATGTTTAAACCAGTGACATGGTGAGGATAAATCCTGGTGAGCTGTAAGCATTGTCAGAGGACGGGAGGGAGGAGGAGAGGGCGAGTGAGTGATGATCTTTATCTAGATTGCTGTGGGTGCACGGTGTGCGTACGTGAGCATGTGTGTGTATGTGAGATGAGTCATCCTCAACCTTAAACACCCCCTATAATCACAACATCAACACAGCACAAGACGCTCGTGCTGGCACAAACATTCCCACACTGATCTGACTGTGGATGGGGATGTGAGCGCGTGTGCGTCTGTGTGTGTGCGTGTGTGTGTGTTTGTAGCACAACATAATTTTGGTGATGATAGCTCTGTTATTGTTACAGTTTGGGTTTGCTTCAGGGATTATCTAATGCAGTTTTCACCCAGCAGATTCTCCTCTCCATCACTCTAGCAGACACTGAGAAGGAACCAAAATAACTGTATGTGTTTCCTGTGACATTTCTAGAACTGTTTAATGCATTCAGGAGTGTAACATTCAATGAAAATGTAGTTATAGGTGGTCATAACTGGGCAAAATCCACCTGTTAAAACAATCTTTTACTTTCAGCAGGACTTTGAATTTTTAACCCCTTCTTCTCGGAGTCAAAACAGGCAAACAGGACGTGCTAGTGGCATAATTTTACATGACACCAACTCATCACAAGGCTAATTGATCGTTATGGCAATTTTACACTGCTGCATCACCCAAAGTATGATGGGAACTGTAGATTTTGAAGAAAAAAGAGACAAATATTCATGACAATTCCCCTTTTGTTTATATGATGAAAAAAAATCATATCGTGATGATGGCAGTTTTCAAACTTTGTGACTTTTAAACTCCATGTTGCTTGAGTCAGGTCCAAAAAATGGAGTAAAACAACATGAGATTATTCACATTTCAGGATCAAAAATTGGAAGAATTTTCACTTGTTTTTCTTAAAAAATGACTCAAAACACTTAGTCAATTATCAAAATAGTTTGCAATTAATTAATAATAATAACTAATTAATCACTGCAGCTCTAGATTGATTATTTTCTTAAATAATGGTAATACTAAATTACATTTAGTTTGACGATGAAAATGAAAAGTATCAAATCCTCACATCTGAAAAGCTGAAACAAGTGAGTTTTTCATTTTGCTTGAAAAATGCAGCACTGACACTCCCCTCCAGACATGATATAGACAAATATGCAGTGCCAAAAATTTTTAGATTATCATATTTCTGAGTAGCTTCAGTCATGTAGTGACTATTATATAAGCCTGTACATAAAAAGCCCTGAAACTTAACAAAAACAGCCTGTTGTTGAAATGGTTTAAAGGATGCCATCATCCAACTTAAATCAGCTAATCTGACATAAACATGAATTTATGTCAACACTGCATGTAAGTGTATCTCATAAAAATGCTGCTCAGTCTGAATCAGTGTGTAAACTGATTTCAAGTGTGTTTAAACTCGACACAGTCTCCTTTCTCTGATGCACGGATGACAAATGGGACTGCTGTCCCTATGTGATATATTTTCATTGAGTGTGTGTGAGTGTGTAGCCATGTATTACTCATGTTGTGGGGACATAAATCTCTTTACATCTGTTGTGGGGACATCTGTTTAAACAGTCACTTGTGGGGACCCGCCCTCCTTATGGGGACAAAACACAAGTCCCCATAATGTAAATCATAAATTTCAGGGTGAAGACTTGGGTTATCGTTAGGGTTAGGCAAGCGGCGGTTATGGGTAGGGTTATGGTAAGCCTCCTAGACACGAATACAAGTTAATGTAATGTCATCTAAAGTGATGGGAACACAAGTCTGTGTGTCTGTCTGCTGTTGTGGAGAGGGTGTGTGTTTGTTGTGGAGATGTGGCCGTGCTGTGAGTGGACACTGACAAGAGCCATTAGAGAGAGACGGTCGCTGGTTAGGACTGAACTTCTACTCTACTTCGCTTATCACACTCACACAGAGGCAGACGGACACACACCCGCCTCAGATAGCAGCTATTGGTTTATTAGCCCCTCTCAGCCTCTCGGCCACTCATGCATGCGTACATCCGGGCACGTGTGCGACTCTGTTTGTGTGTTTTGTATGAAGTTTCACATCCGTGTATGAAAGCGTGTGCATGTAAGAGTGTATTTAAGTACACAAATACTTGTACTTAAGTGCATATGTGGATATATGTGAGTGTGTGTTTGTGTTATCAGGGCTGCTGCAGGTCCTCTCAGGCCTGGAGAGTGCCGTGTGTCTGTGGCTGAAGGACTGAAGTCGAGCCTGTGGTGATTAGGGAGAGATAAACAGCAGTGTCCAGGAGACAAACAACGGCACTGTGACGAAACGCTGCAGCAGAACACACACCTTCATCATGTCTGACTGCTTTAACCTTCATTCAGCAAGGAAAGGTTGCAACAACTTATTTTTTTCTCCCCAAAACACACAACTTCACATTCACACCGTGATATACAGTCAGCTAAATCACAGCGTATAGCAGCCATGCATCAATTCAACTATCAGTGTATGACCTTATGTCACACAAGAAAAACGCACTCAGTAGAGTGCAGATCTCCGCCAGGCACAGATGGTGAAGCACCTACTGCAAAGCCACCACAACTGCCAGATGCAACCAACAGAGATTAGTGTTTTTGTAAAGTATAGTCACAGTTTTCTTTAAGATGTATAAAAAAGCTAAGAATTAGAGAAGTTGATTTTGTAGTTAAGTCTACACCTGTTAATTGTTTACTAGTGGACCTGGAACATTCCAATATGTGCACATGCATAGCGAAGATGGCGGCAAAGCTAACAAAACAAGAATTTCTTAATTTTGTACCATACTTAACTGTAGTGTATCATAACATATCAGATATAGAATTAATCTACAGATGCTCCACTTCCAAGATAAAATGAAAGTTTTCTATGACTGTCAGTTTTTGAGCCACAACAGAGGCCAAAATGTGACCTGCAAAAAAACACAAGCCTGGTTTTTATCCTATGAGTTGTTGATGATGTAATGTTAGTAAAAATCCACACTACTCCTTTAACTGCATCCCCTCCCAGTCTGTCACAAAGCACCCAATGTGGATCACAACACACACTCACAAACTGCAGAAACTAACTTTTATGCATCTTCGAGGTCAAAAGTTGTGAGTAGAGTTTAGATTTCTTATTAAAAGAAAAAGCTTTGAAATTATGCAGTCCACTTCTGTGACAACAATAATAAACAGAGACATTTATTTCTTCTGCAAAATGGAATCAGCATTTGAGGGTCTACACTCACAGTGAAAGAAAGAAAACTTTCTACGAAGTGACACCTCCACTGGACCCAAATGTCTCTTTTCTATATGCAGAGACTTCCAGGTTATAAATCAAGCTGTCTTCTCAAACATCTTCCCTCTCCGTGGTCCTGACAGGCCCAATCACAGAAAGCATTCACTTTACACATATCAAGTCATATTAGATCACAGATTTCCATGTGTCAGCAACAAAATGCTGTCACATCTGCTTCAGCCTTCGGTTTCAAGTTGTACCACGTCGCTGGATGTGCTGGAGCAGCACTGGACCCTGTCATGGCACCCTCAGCACTGTAACTTTATTTAAAAGCTGTCTGTTTTGCTTTTTTGCGTGGGCAGGGGCTGCTCCCGCTGGGCCACATTGGTCTCTTCTCAGAGGTCTCCGGGGGGAAACCAGAAATAATGACCCGTGACCTCAGAGGCAGATGATAGAGGTTGTGGGACGGCTCTCTGACGTCAAAAAATCTAGATAAACCAGCCCTGTTTACTCAGCTGACTGACTGAAGATGGAGATGGCGAATGGAAGCGAAGCAAGGGGGAAAAATAAGAGGAAAGAAATGGATGGACAGGGACAGGGGCGCAGAAATGTAAATTCACTGACAAATAGCAGCGCGACGGAGCCAAATAGCCAGACAGAGAAGGGAAAAGAGGCGGCCGGATCAGAAGATGAAAGAGAAAGCGGCTATGATTCAATTGACCCTCTTAGGGACGGGAATGCGACTGAACTTAGTGCTTCCGCTTTGATCATGAGAGATGGCACAAATCGCTGCAATATGGGCCATGAAAATGCAAGAAAAAGTTAAGAGTAGCAATGGGGGAGAAACAGCAGCTCAAGAGGAAGGGAGTACGGGAGAGGAGAAGGGGTTAAGGCAGAGAGAAAATGAGAGGAAAGGAGGGAAAGAGTACAAAGAAAAAGGGCAAGCAGAGGAAAATAGTCAGAGATGGAAATAGTAATATAAATACTGCTATTTTACCTACATTTCTCTACAGTACAAGAAAAATGCTTGAAAATTTAAAAGAGTGTAAGTAAAAAAAGAGCTTCTACACTAGTCTCGCAGAAAAACATGCTGAGTTAATTAATATAGAAAGAACATGGTTGGAAATGATTTTTACGACTTCAAAAAAGCTAAAAAGGACAGAGTTCAAAACCATATTGTTTTAAGTGGAAAAAATTGGAAATTACAAAATGCACAAAGTAAAGCCAGATTTTTGTTCTTGGCTGACTAACCATTCACTCGTAATAGCTCCAAAAACTCTGATGCCAACATTTGGATGCTTGTGGAAAGCCATCAACACTTGTATTAATTACCCAATGTGATCTGAGGGAAGTATATTATGTCAATAAAAGCTTAATGAAGTTAGTGACTCACTGCACAATGCTACCCAAACTACGGGAACAGGATTGGGTGAAGTTAGTTACTTCTACCCATGAAGAGACATGACGAGGCTCAGACCTTTGAACAAAGGAAAATATGTTGTTATAGTCTAATTACGTTTAGTTGTGGGAGACAGCATTCATTTAAATGCTGCAGGATTGAGCAGTAAACTAAACTGAGACCATCCTCACGAGATTTCATTGTTGCTGGCGGAGTCCGCCATCCCTATGTGACATGCAAATTGCCTACACACACACACACGGGATTGACAGGAAACAATACATGCATGCACTTCAGTGTGTCACGTGTAATGCTTGTTGCTGTGTTGAAATGTTCTTGCATGTTTCTCTTAAATTTCACAATTGCATTATTGCCACCAACTGTCCAACTCACATCACATGAGAGTATGGTCAGCAGTCTTATTGTCTCTTTCATGTTACCTTGCAAGGCTGCTGGATTGTGAGTGAGAATTGTCAGATCACGCGATAATAGCCTGTCCCAGATATATACACCAGGGTCATTGAAGGGTAGCTCCTGCAGTGGAAACAGTATTGCCAAATCTATACCAATGCAGACATTTCTACCATGACACTGTCATATCGCCCAACCCGTGCTGGGACCATGTCAAACTTTTATCTGCACTTAGAAAGAAAGCCACTTAGATAGGAAACATAAAGAAAGGTAAGCTAAGTGTATGTTATGTTAGCATAGCTAGCTAGCTAAGTAGCTATGTTTTTGCTTGTGATAATGACTAGACAGGAGACATAAAGGTAAAGTTAAAGCTAAGCTAAAGCTAAAGTAATGATATACCGGTCTTGACTCTGTCTTGTCCTACACTAGTCTTGACTTGGTCTCAACACATTATTTTGTCTCTCTGATAAGCTGAGAGCACAAGTGTAGATGTTGGCACTTTGGGAGAAATTTAACAAGGAGTTGGCGGTGAATGTTGGGCTGTGTCCTGTGCGAACCTGAATGTGGGGTGGGGGGGGGACTAATGCAGTATGCTGTCTCAAGCCCTCGAAGTTTCTTGGTCTTGTCTCAGTCTCGATACAGACTGGTCTTGGACGTGACTTTGCCTCAGTTTAAGTGGTTTTGACTACAACAATGGCTAAGGATAGGAAGGACTGTTAATATCTTTTGGTTTTAGCTCATTTGTATTTGAAGCAGAAACCCAAAGGCAAGAACTGAAACTCTAGGTGCAGGGGGCGAGTGCCGCCAGACAGGATGGAATCTGCTTTCTTTAATAACACCTTGTTATATAAATCAGACAAACTTTTCTGTTAAATACTTATCATTCTGCTATAGACCACTGTTGCACTGCATTTTTCTGTTAAAGATTGAGAGAAGCATACCAACTAATAAAAGAGAAAGTAAAAATCATCTCGACAAAAGATCTGTAAAAAGTCATCAGGGGCCTGTCAACAGCAAACTTAGTCAGCTCCCTCAGACAAACTCAAGTTACTTATCACTGTAAAAACAGCTGCAGCAGGTATGTAAGAAGTAGCTTGTCTTCATTTGAACAGGATCCACCATTTTAGTGCTGTTATATTCATGACGCTCACTGTCATAACTGCCCCACACTGCTTCAAGGTTGTAACACAGGACATGTATACTGTTTTGTTAAATTCATAACAAACCATCAGTTATTGTGTAATTCTTTTTTTTTGTCCCTAGCTGAAGGGAAGGGGTAGAGAGAGGGGATGACGTGCAGTAAATGGGCCGCAGGTGGGAGTTGAACTGGCGGCCGCTGCAGAGGACCAATAGCCTCAGTACATGGGGCATATGCTCTACCAACTGAGCTACAGGGGCGCCCCACTTATTGTGTAATTCTAAAAGCAGTTACAGGGTTCGACATTAACCATGGGCCGTGGTCACAAAAAGTTATTCTGTGGCCACCAAATATTCCAGAAAGTAGAGTAGAGCTAGGTTTTTATTGGAAACATCACAAATCATGCAAACAAAAGTGTCACAGTAAAGGCAGGCTGTGTTAAAATGCCTTTTCTGTATTTTTTTCAAGTTTAAATTTGGGCCATCAAATTGAAGGGCTTTGTGCGTCGTTTTTTTTTTTAGCATCTATCTATTTATATCTGTTGTCTTTGTGTAAACCGAGTCAGAACAGAGAGACTGGACTGTTGGCCTTGGTGGAGGTCTGCGCTCTCTGAGTGCCCTTCTTGTTTCAAATGTTTTGGAGAACTTGGCCAAATTTGATCTCCCAGCAGGCACGGATTTCGTGATCAAAAGCTAGCCTGTTCTTTTGGATCAATTCATCTTCTGATCTTGGAATCCGCACAACACTTTAAACACTGTAAACGAATCAATGGCCAAAAAAAAAAAAAAAAATAGGAAAAAAGAATCGACAGATATTTCCTTGAAAGCCTTGGAACAAAGCACATTCAGTGTGCTCAGTCATCTGCTTTTTGCCTTCTTTGCATAATCCTTGCAGGCTGCCATCTGTAGCTTTAACATGGTTCTCACGCCACACAGGGACCTCTCTGGGGTTTCCCCGCTGTCTCCTCAACGCGGGGCACTGCCTCCCTCTCCTCTTCCCCCCGTCACTGTATCCCTTCATGCACGGAGATGATCTCTGGAGGTCTGCTTAGCTCTAATTCATTCAGACCAGTGGTCCTGAGGGTCGACTGGGAGGTAAAAACCAGCCGCTGTGAAGTGAGCCATCACTCATACATCTCGCCCTCTCCGCTTCCTCTTCTCCTTTTGTCTGTCATCCTGTTCTGTCTCTCCCCTGGCCAAATGTATCTATTCCTGTCCTCTCCTCTCCTCTCCCAGTGCCCTGGTCCTTCAGCTCTCTATCTCTATCTATACCAGCACATCAAAACAAACTATAACTCAAGATGGACCACCGCAGCCTCCCACCAGTTCCCATAAAAACACAGCCAGCAGAGAGGAGAGGGATGAGGACAGGGAGGGAGTGGGAGGTTTGGGAGGGAACAAATCGCCAGATAACGCTGACATAATGAGAGAAAATGAGCGAGATAGCAGGAGAGCAAATACAGGAGGTGGACAGGGAGGGGAAGCAATGATGAGCAAAAAAAAATAGGCAAGGTGAGAGGCTGCAGAGTGGTGTAGAAATGCGAAAACGAAGCGCATCAAATAGGAGCTGGAGAAAGGGGGAAAAAAAGAAAGAGAAGTGACTGACTCAGGAGGGAATTGATTAGTGGAGCTGGGGAGACATTCCTGCAAAGCCAAGGAACCACAGAGAGGAAAGAAAAGAGGGAGGGTGAATGAAAGAAAAGGCTGGAGCGTGGTCAGGGGAAATGCAGAAAGTGAGATGAAAGAGTAAACTGAGGAAGGGTTGGAGGGAGAGGAGGAGAGGAGGAGAATATTGGCAGACAGTAATTTAAGGCTGGTCATAAGGGAGTAAGAGAAAGGCAGAGAGGTGGTGGTGGTGGTGGAGGAGGGGATGCAAAATTAAGCATGCACACACACACACACACACACACACACACAATCCACAGAGTAGGCTATGCTTTGCTTTCATAATAAAAACAGAGTGATCCAAGGCAGAGCTGCTCTCAGACGAATCGCAGCCTTTCTCCACCGCTCAACCAGGAAGTGTATCCAGGCACAGGATACAACAACAGCCAAGACTCTGCAGCACTGGCCCTCAATATCACACCGCGTGCATCTGACAACACAGTCGTGAAGCTCGCAGTCAGGATGGAGTCATCCCACTGCTCTGTACAGCCAACTGAGACCATTCAACAGTGATCCAATACATAGATAGTATATTAAAATGTGCACATTTAGAATTTTTAAACGGGTTCAGCAAAGACGGGTAGTGATGCAGATGAAGACATTTTCACATCTGAAATTCTAAACCAAGGTTCATGCTTTTGTTACACCGTATACATGTGAACAGGTTAGTTGTGGTTTAACATTGCTATTGACCAATGGCAGCTGGTCAATAGAGGGCAGTAGGGTGCCGCCCCACCTCTCCCCACATCCTAAAACTTCAGTGAAGAAGACTTTATACTATATACTGTATAGTTATGATGACAAAAGGTGAATGTGTGGTGTCGGTCTTTTACAGACTTTTAAATAGTGTTGTTTTGTGCAGATAAGTAGGCGACACACCTTAAAGTAGGTACTGTACATAAACCTGTCAAAGACATTTAACTACAGAGTCACTGAGACATTTAAATCTCTCAGGGAGAATTTATGTACAAAAAGTACATTTTAAGCCACAAGATGGCAAATTTATTTATTAATTATTTTATGTATTCTTAAATCTTGTTATTTTCTAACAGGTTTTAGTGTGTTCATTATTTTTAAGGTTTGTGGTATCAGATTTCTTTCATACTTATTGAGGTACTTTTTGCTTACTCTAGTCTCATAAATTGTAAAATAAAATATAATTATTATAAAGAATTTTTATAATAAGATTTACCCAGTTTGTTCAACTATTATTGGAAGAATGTAGGAAAAGTAAACCATGTGAGCGCTTAAAAACTATACATGACTCACTTACATCCTGATCACCTGTGATCTGCATCTCCCTTTACATGCAGCTGATCAGATGAAAGTATATCTATGGCTGTATTATGGATCCCACTGCTTTTCTTGGCAAGACCTGGCCTACTCTGCCTCTGATTGGTTTGCCTGCATCCAGTGGTTGGGTTGGTTGAGGCATGAGGAGTTAGACTGGGTAGAGTTAGGGTAAGAACACCAGGGTAAACCAATCGGAGGCAGAGTAGAACAGGTCATGCTCGGAAAAGCGGTAGAATCTATAAATAATGTGTATCTTTGGGGACATGCAGTTGGCCTTATTAGACCTTCCCTGCCTGGTAAACATCCATGTATTTCAAACTCCACATCCTCAGTTCATAAAGCAGGCTTTCTGTTATAGACTTGCAATCTCAAAGCCTGAGTTAAGATTACTCAAGTGATGCCACTTAGCAATTTTCTCAAACTTGAAAAGCTCCTCCAGAGCCACAGCAGAAGTTATACAACTGTTTTCACAGGCTGACTAGCGAACTGACTTTAACAAGTAAGAGAGCTCCTTTAATACATAAGAAAAACAATTTCACTTCAATATATATATATATATATAGCAAATTACACCACGGGGCCAGCAGAGACACTTTGCGTGTCAAAACAATCATGCACTCAAACAAAACCTGCAACAATTACATGGATTTCAGGACAGTGCAAAGCAGGATTATGCAACAACCTGCAGAAAAACCTATAAAAGACTTCGATTCCCAGCCTCAGCAAGTCATAATCCTGCAGGGATATGGCTTTAATAGCAGTTTCTATCAGATTATGAAGCTGCAGCCAACACCGCGACGGGAGTCTCATGCTAGTGGAGAGACGAGGAATGTTGAACGAGTCAGCCCGGGCCATGAATGAAGCTGAAATGAGGCTGATTAGATCCCCTCTGCTTTGTTCTGCCCTCCAGCCAAGGAAACACCAAAATGACTTGTTATTCTTGTGCCACAGCCAGAAACCGCTCGATGTCTCTTATTTTGGACAATGATCTTTCTTTTTCCCGACTTTCACATATCACAGCGGGGTCTCGGATTGGCTCGGAACGTGTGCGTCAAACCGCTGCAGACGCACGCGCACGCAAACACAGACACACAAAGCTAAATATGAACATAGACAAACACACGCTCACTTTATCAGGGGAATGTTCTGGGCTTAGAGGTATTTCCTGATATCAGAGCGTGATTCGATCAGATTGTGTTTGTGTAAGTGTGTGCATCTGTAAAGTGGCCCTAAAAGAAGAGAGGAGAGGAAAGAGGAGGAGGAAGAAGAAGAGGAAGAAGAGGCCTATGTAGGGAAAGAGACTGGCAGAGCCCTCGTTTACAGCAAGCAAGCAGGTTTTACAACCAGCTGAGGAATGTAGACATGAATCGGCTTTTATTGTTTTACACAGAGCGGCGGTGGGCTACCAGCAGCAACTATCTCTATTTTACCACATTTAAAGCTTTCTGCTCTCTTTTACTTTTATTTATGTTTTACTCCCGAGCTATCTTATCCTCTCATCCAGCTCTCTACTTCTGCGCTCCTGTTCTTCCTCAACTCTGCCTCTTATGAGATGCAGTCACACTAATTTGAGGTAACAAATACATTCTGAACCCATTTGCTGCCTGGATTATGTTTGTGCCGATGTGTTTGTCCAGTAAAAGATGCAGATGGAGGTCTGTGTGGATGACTGGGGCGCACAAAGCACGGGACTTTGACATGCAAGACTAGGGTTTGATTCAATATCTGGTCCTGTCTGGTGCTTCAAGTCAATGCAGACTTTTCTAGAGATGTTCCGATACTATTTTTTTCCTCCCCAGTACTGATTATGATACCTAACCCTGTGTGTAACCCCTGTATGATGATTGCTATCATTCTTAGAAGTGTCCCATTTTGGGGTTATAAATTACATCTATCGGATCATCCATAGACTAGCGTCCTCGTCGATACCAGCATTTTAGGCGGTATTGGAGGCATTTTCTGAAACTGGTACCCTAATTGAAACAACCTTAGACTTTAAAATATTCATATAGACCAAGATCTTTCCCTAACTTTCCCTGCATGCTTTGGGGTGATCATATCATCATAAAAACGTTGATTTAAACTGGTATAATGCTGTCAGCGTAAGGGTTTACTAGTATCCATGTGACATATATTTTATCATCAGAGTGTGTAAGCTCTGTGCGGACATCTGAATACTGCATCTGGTGACCGCGCAGACCTGTCCACAGACTTATCCACATGGCCACTAAAGATGCTGAAAGTAGTATAAACAGAACTACAAGTTGCGTCTGCAGCTGTCTGTGCACGTCACAGTTTCAGAGTATAATTGAGCCCTTCGGTGCACAGAGCTGATATGTTATAGGGGAATCAAATGAAACATATTGCCAGCTATGAAAGTTGCTCACTATGAAATAAATGCTCAGGCTTCCCCAATTTTGGGGCCATATTCATTTAGACTCCCTCTCTCATCAATCTGGTTCAGATCATTAACTTTAGACACTTCCTCTGACGAAGGTCCAAACACATGACTAGTAAGACATAATTTATTGCTAGGGCTTTTCTAAACTTGTCAAAAAATTCTGGACCTAAATTCTAATAATACAAAGAGTCCTTTTAGAGTGTTTGTGACTCATAAAAATGTGTTAATCATTTCACAGTGATTCCTTTAAACGTGATTGTTTGTGGGGGAAATAATGTTGCTACATTATATCTAGGAAAATCATATTGGTAGGATGCTACATATTTGGGATTTGTAGTTTTTGCTGTTTACTTTTTTTTATGCATAAGTACTCAAGTCATTCATAAATTTATGTTAGCTGTGATTACTTTAATGTATGTTTTTACATGTGTTGATTTGTGTGAACTGTGATGTTTAATGTATGTTCTTCATTTGGATGTAAATTTTAACTGCATGTATGTTTTTAAACATGTACCCCCACTAGCTTTGCATTAGGGCGTGGCTAAAAGGTATCCTGACAAATAAAAAACGAATAAAAGTGGTTAGCTTTAAGATATCTAAAACATACTTGTGAAACATCCTTGTTATGTGCTTAATACACTAAAATCAGACTGTTCAATGTAAAATAGAAAATTGATGAAACTGTGCATATGTGTGTTTGATTGTGTGCTTTTTTTGTGTTTATTTACTTTCATTTCACATTCAGAGCTACTTGTCTGTCCCTGTATGCTTGCACAGTCTATATAATGATATATATGTTTCCCTGCAGTATATGCATGTGTGTGAGTGTGTGTTTGTGTGTAGGTAAGTGTGATGGATGGCTGTGTCTGAGCAGTAGCGATGAAAGCTGAGCCGGGAGAGTGTATTAGGGGTCGACCAAGGCTGTCTGCTGGTGATACACACTCTGTCTCTCCCAGCACGTATAGTAGCATGTCAGCTATGATAAAGCTAGGCTACACAGCGCAGGGTTCCCTCAGGTATACTTAGCAAGGCAAACCTGCCTCACAGACACACTCCGTCATTACACAGGGGAGGAAGTGTGTAAGGACGAGGCGCACATATGACACACACTCCTCTGTATACAGTCACCACGCAGCACACACACCATACATTGCAGGGCTGTGAACACACACATGCACACACACACACACAGGCACAAGAAGAGAATTGACCATACAGTTACTCATTCGTATAGAATAGTCCAGGCCAGTTTGTCAGTGGGACAGCAGGGTCGTGTCAGATTTTCAGTGGCAGTAAATGATGGCATCTCCTCACACAGGCAATCCATCACACACACATACATACACACATTGTAAAGCTGGATATAACAGAGCTTTAAGCTGAACTAATGTTTCATATATATATCAATATATATGTTTATATAAATAAACATATATATTGAAATAAAACTAAATACAATGACTAAATATATATGTTACATACTATTTCTCATAAGTTGAGCAAAAATGTGTTTTGTGTATTTGTATTTCCTCCATTACAGCACTTTATTTTAGAGTTCCCACCTCATGCTACTCTCTAACTCTACTCCAATTCACTTCAGAGGGAAATATTTTTCTTTTTACTCCACTACATTTACCATATTTGTGTTCCTTAGCTAGGAACACAAGGTTGCTTACATGTTACTTCTTATTTAATAATAGAAAAACACAATAATATAATACATATATAATAATATATAACAATATGACACTCTGAAAGGGGCCATTCAGCATAATGTTTGATTCTTTAAATACATGCTGCTGATAATACTTCTGACTTATTACTTATGTGGTATTTTTTTACATTGTGGTGTCAGTACTTTTACCTAAATATTGAGTCTCAGACAGAACTTCTTCAAGTTTTGTTTGTGGTACTCACATGCCATGCAAAAAAACTAGTATTTGTATTTTGGAACAGAAAATATTAAACTTTACTACTCAGTCCAGCACTGTAAGCATGATGGGAAATGCGTGTTGTCACTGCTCGCTAAAATTAGGCACATGATCAACCAATTGTCCCATGCTAAGATATTTTAAACTATATTACAAATCATAGCAGAGAGCAGCACACTCAGTCCGCCTAGGGTGCAAAATGCAGAACACAGTGTCAATTATTTTCATTGGAACTACTTTCTATCAAAAAAAAAAAAAAAAAAGCCCCACCAAACAAAATTTCATTTATCTCTATTGTACAAGGGTGGCGGCAGAAATCTCTGAGCCAGATACCATAAACCGTGGGTGTATGAAACCAAAACTCTCTGCATGGCTACGCACCACAAGAGCTAAGTGAGAAAATATGTTTTCTTTGCAATTTAGCTGAACCAGCCCTTTAACCAAAGGAGGCAGGCTGCCGGACTTCCTCTTATATAAGAGTATAATAATTACAGTATATCAGGAAAAGCAGGTCCTCACATCTTACTTCATCATCAAAATATGTGACTGAGCTGGCGTCTTGCTAATCTTTGGCTTTTTCTTAATTTCAAGCCAGGAGCGGGTCTGACTGGGTAAAACAGCAGTCAGGCTGGAAGACGTATTCGTTAAAATCACTGTGTAGCCATCCGTTTAACACCAATCCTGCTATTCATTTAACACAAAGCTCCCTCCATCCATCTCTGCATCTCTTTATCTGTCTCTCATGAACCATAATTTATGCCAAAACAGATGCTGCTACGTCTGTTGCTGCTGTGATGCTATGTGTGTGTGTGTGTGTGTGTGTGTGTGTGTGTGCCTGTGGGAGGTGGAAGTAAGCGGAGCAAATAATAAGCATAATCACTAATACCGGAACAAAAGAAGAGAATCCGGCACACACACTCCTACTCACACGCAGCAATCCCACCAAACATGTACTCAATCATTCCTGTACTCGCATGACAACGATGCATATTTCATGAAACATCACACACACACAGACACACACACGCCATCCACCCACACACATGTGCTCTAATATTCCTCAACCTCATTGACAGTGATGTTGCTGACTCAGGCCTCTCAGGGGGTTAAAGGCCTTCAGTGTTGCTGAATTTGCAAGACGCACACACACACACACACACACACACATCTGTACAGGCTAACCTACTAGCGTCACCTGAGGGAACAGCTGGATGCACACTTTCTGTACCTGCCCTCATGTTACACTTTTTAAACTTGTCTTTGCACGTGTGTAAAGAAAAGACGAGCATGAGGCTTTGATCAAAAGCTCTACGGAGAGTTAGCTGATGCTTCTGCCCCTGCGTGTGTGTGTGTGTTTGTGTTTACACGTGCGAGCGTGGGTGCGTGCATGTGTTCGTCTGATGGGCAAAGGCCTTTCATGTTGTTCAGCTGTCTGCGTGGCGGAGAAGCAGCAGCCGAGATAAATATAGTGAGGGGAGAAATATCGTGCGTGCAGGAAAAAACAGCCTCTGAAACGAAGACCGATCGCGTTCTTTACTTCAGAGCACATCGGCACGAGATTCCAATATGCAAACAAATGTCAGGACCAATTAAAGAATGGAAGATTCAATTAAAATCAATAAAAGTTCAGGAATTCAGCTGTTTTGGCTATATAAAGTGATCGTGTGTGTGTTTTTATTGATTTAACTCTAGCACTGCTGTAGCTCTCTTGAGTACTGCATGACTACCTGTGGTTAGGTCACACCTCATGGCTCCCGGACACATACACAATAACACACACACAAACACACACAGAGGAAGTCCCTTGCTTCCATTATGTGCGCCTACGTCTACCAATTCCTTTCTTCTCTGCTTTAGTCTTTGCGCATCAGTTGCTTCTCATCTTCACAGGTCACTCTGACAGCTCTTATTCTCTTTATAGATTCATTTTCTGCTCTTAATTTCCATTCCATGGTAAAAAATGTTGCAGACTCTGAGGAATTAGAAACATATTTAAAAATACACAATTATTGCAAGTATACTTGTACTTTTTTGCATATTTACTTTTAAAAAGTGTTCCTTAAAATGGATGTCACTACGTTTAATGTCAATGTAATAATGAACACACTGATTCTACATTAGTTTAAGTGGTGTTTCAGTGTACTCACAAGATGTGCACTTCATTCTAAGCTCACTGTTAATTTTACATTAGTGTACTTTTAAAAAGTATACTAAATTGCAAATATCTATACTAGTAAGTTTGTTCACTTTTGAAGTCTATTTTCAAGTCCTTTATAAGACACTATCAGTATGCTTTATTGAAGTGTATTTTAAATTCAATTCTTTAGAAGAAGTGTATATAAGTATGCTTAGAAAATGGCTCTTCAATATAGGTTTATTTAAAGCTGTACTTAAGTACTTGAAGGTGTTCCACTTTAGCACATAAAAGTACACTTAAAATTGTGTTTTCTATAATTTAATTACAACTAAAATATACTGAGCATAAAATAAGTTGTTCCTAAATAGCAAACCTAAAGTGAACTAATCGTTGACTCAAGTACACTTTAAGTATGCTAAAATGTAATATACTTAGCATGTTTGGTTTTCACCAGGGTTACTTGAAAACACGGTCACACTCACAGCTACATTTTGTTAATCCCAGCTCAAATGAATTAGTTTAACTGTAGCAAAGCCTGTGCAAGAAAAAGGAGAAAGTGTAAATACTAAAGCCAAAATAGTCCAGTCCATCTTAACTGAACGATACAGAGTAGTGGTTTGAGGTCAGTGGTACATATTCCTGATTAGAAAGAAATCAAACATTCTTATTTATGTGCAAAGTCAATTCTAAATACTGCAGTTTGCATTAAGGAGGATATCCAACACCTCTGGTGTGTCCTCACTTTGCTCTGTGTAGATGTGTCAGTATCTCCTTACACCCTAATCATGATTGATGTCACGTTTCTCATCTGGTCAAAGTTTCATCTTTAGCGCTGGTTTTAATATTTATTAGAAGCTTTTTTTACAGATCAGTGTCCATCTCTTACAGACTGTGCTGCTCTAGTAAAATTACCGGACCTTTATTATCTGACCTGACAATTTGGGACCATTGACCATTTGACCCTGTCCAACCCCTTGGTAAAAAGTGACAGTGACCAGTGTATGTTTTACCCAAAACCAAATGTGCAGTGCTCAGAGCAGAATAGATGCCTTGTCTGCCGTTTGTAGCAGAGTGTACATTTGCAGTGCTCCAACTGCAGACAATTCAAAAAATATGTTTGCCTCAGGAAGAAACGCTTTGGTGGACAAGTTCGCTAAAAAGTCAGCCAGAGACAGCATATTCCACCGTGAGGCCTACATTAGCTATCTCTCCTATGTGAGAAAGTGCACCCAACCCGCCCTCAAGCAAGACTGTGTTGCGAGACTCAACTCAAGTCTGTGCAGGAGAGCAGAGTTTTTAGTCTCTGTGTTTTCAGCTCTCAATACTTTTGTAGCTTCTAACTGAATCTCTGTGGTATGAAAGTTAGTTTCTCTCATGTGTCGCTGTTTGTACTTTCAGGTATCTACCTTATTTTACAGTTTTATGTTTGCTTTTAGCTGGATAGGAGCCATCTTAAACTACCAGTGATGAAAACATTCCCTGCTTTGCTGCTTCATAATTAAAGTGTTTAAAGTGTTTATTCGTGTTAGCTCAACTGGAGCTAAGCTCGTCTTTAATTAAAAGACACACCCTCAAGTGGGTAGCCCTGTTGTAATGGAGATTGCTATTCCAGGCTGACGTGCCAAGTGCCCAAGGGTTTGGAAAACAGGTTTAAGGGGGCAGGGCTTAGAAAATGGACAATTAAGTCCAGAATAAAACTTTGATTAGTCATTGATCATACATGATCTTTGTGTGTCAGAGGTGTATTAATAACTCCAGGACATGAATAATCTATATCTTTTTGCATATGTTCACCCCTTACAGTCTACCTACTTCTTTATATGCTTTTTTATTGCTTACTTTATCTCCTGCTTTTGTTATTTGATTTGATTTTCTTCTGTTGTTTCCTTGCTGTAAAATTAATTGCACTGCTGCCAGCAACAAAATGTCCCCAAAGGGAACAACTAAGTTTCATCTTAATCTCTTCTTTTATGACTCAGCTCACTTCAGTTCATTTTAGCTTTTCGGTTCCAAACCTTGTTTCCCACATTCCTCCCTAGACGGGGTTTCCCTCTTTTCCTAAATGCTTTTCACTCTCTTAAATTGCATTCTCCCCTCGCAGCTCCTCCCCACTCCATCCCTGCCTCCCTGTGCGACGGCGTGCTGCGCCCGCAAAAGCCTGACAGATACACAGATAGCTTCACACACTGCGCAGAGTGCAAGACCACTGTGCAAACACTCCGGTGAGTTCCACACACACACATATTTCAATGAGCTGACTGCAAAGAGAGAGACAGTATTAGGTGGGTGGATGGAGGAGAAGAGCTGAGGTAGACAGATGGGGAGAGAAGGGGATGGAGGGAGGAAGAGGAGGGGACAGGTGAGGAGATGGAGAGAATTAAGCTAAATGAGGGCAAGACAGAAGGGCAGAAAAATTGGAAAAAATGAGAGGAAAGTGTAGAGGTGATGGGAGTGTTAAGGCCACGTCAGCGAAAGGAGGAACAGGATACCTGTCCTTCCTATACCCAACCACACCCACCCTCAGGCTCTTTCAAAGAAAGACACAGCTGATAAACACACACGGCAGCTACACCACCTCAGCCCTCCGAGGCAAAACAATGGCCGCATCCTCAGCATAGAAAAGCAGCCAGTCAGAAACAAAAGACAAAAGAAAAACCAGTACAAAGGGTAAGGGAAAAAAAACATTGGAAGAAGCTCCCAGTATATGTAAAAAAAAAAAAAACTCACATCACCATAGCAACTCTGGCTGAAGGGGGAAGGTAGCATACCAGAAAAATGGAAAAAAGCTACTGAGAAAGAGGAGAGGGAAGGGAGAGAGAGAGGAAAACAAAAGTGCCCGGAAAGACGGGATTGATAGAGGATCAAAAATGAAAAGATTGGTGAATGGAGAAAAAGTAAGGCCTGTGAGCAAAGGTCAAGAAGCTGAAGGGGACGAGACAGAAGCTCCAAGCTAAAACACCAGTATGCAGCTTATATAGATCAAGAGTCTATAGCTGCTCTGTCAGGCTGTAATGATCATTATAAAGAAACCAAGATAATAGTAATAGATAAAAGTTTTATTATAGCAGCTGGTATAGCAGGACTGCAGATCACTTTGATATTGAGCCAAATACCAGACCAGTAACACCAAATTTTACCACTAGGTGTTGCTGGTGATCTAGTCGCTACCAAGTGAAACAAAATCAGAGCTCATGAATGCGAGTAAAGCTGCAAGTCAATGAGATTTCCACAACATTTTCCTGACTTCAACAGGGCAAACATGAACATATCAAAACAAGGCTTCATATGCTGCTAATATTGAGTTGCATTGTGGGTAATCTTCCCCAAAGCTCAAGGTGATATCGTCAAATCAGTTGTCTTGTCCACAACCCAAGGATATTCACTTTACTGTCACATAAAACTACAGAAACTTTTGCTTAAAAAACATTCAAAATGATTCACTGATTACCAAAATAGTTGGTAATTGATTCAATAGTCAATAATTGATCAATCAACTAATCGATGCACCACTGTATTGGGTAAATTGAAATTTTAACCTGATGATGGCAATACATGAAAAGTCAGGTGATTGTCAAAGATCACATAGACCATGAATGTCAGCACTGCATAAGAATCTATCAAAGGTATTAAGATTCATCCTGTGGGGATTATGAATGTCCACACCAAATTTTATGGCAGTCCAGCCATGTTTTCAAGACATTTCACTAAAAAATAAAAATATCAGCGACATGGCAGAGTTACAGGAAAAGTCTGGGGATCAATAAAGTCATTAGTACTCATCCTCTAGGGACCACAGTTATCCGTTTTAAAGTTTCTTGACAATCCATCCAACAGTTAGAAGTAAGCAGTGGACCGTCAAACTAACAGAGCAACCAACCATCTCTAGAGTCTGGTGCTCGTGTGGCCAAAAAGGAAAAAAATCAAGCGCAGATAAGGGCTATCATGCTTCAAAAAGCACCACCAACTTTAAAATCCTGTCGCCCTTCCTCAGAGAAAACCAAACACCTCTCTTCATCTCTCGTCATCTTCCCTTCACCCTTTCCTTGCTTCCAGCACTCTTTCGCCTGGCAATCTCTCACCTCTGCCCTCTCTATTTTTTCCCACTTTCATCTTCGCCTCATTCTGTTTCTTCCCTGGTGGTCATATCTTCCCCCTTTTTCTTCCTTTTTTCCCCTCCATTTCCTTGGGGTAGAGATGTATTGAATAATTCAGAACGGGGCCTGATTTATAAGAGTGCTTGTAGTGCCCAGACGTCTCAGTCTTGCTCATCAGTCTGGCGGCTCATTATGGCTAAAGAACGGCACAGCGGTCTAATCTACCATGACATGCCACTGTTCCCAAACTGGTGTACAACATCAGCACAGTTTGTTCCAAACGGACTCATGTAAACGGGCTTTACGGGGAATTACAGGCCATGATATGTCATGGTCTTATGTAGGTTGAGAAAAATTCTGTGATCCAGGCTACACTCTTAGAAATAAAGGTTGAGATCCTGCCCAAAACAATGTTCTTCTGAGGGACCCTTTTTAGATGAGAGGGGTTGTCAAGGGTTATTTGTACAACTGAGGGTTCCATTAAGAACCATTTTCATCCAAAGAACCCATCTTGTCTAGGATTCTTTGTATCACAATATAAAGGAGTTCTTGGTAGAACCACCTAGGGGGGTTCTGGATAAAACCAATGGTAAGTAAAAGGGCTCTCTGTAAAACCTTTCTGTTTTAGATCAAATCCTCAGAATATAAAAGGGTTCTCAGCAGAACCCTTGAGTGCATACGAGATAAAACCCTAGGAATTCAGAAGGGTTTTTTGGGCAACACCCTTGGTGAATTCTAGAAAAAAACAAAACAGAAATGTTCTCAGTAGAACCTCCTGGGTAGGTTTTAGATAAAACCCTTGGAATACAAATGGGTTCTCTGTAGAATCCCCTGTCTGGCTCCTAGATAAAACCTTTGAAACATAAGTTTGCAGTAGGACTCCCAGTGTGGGTGGGTTCTAGATAAAATATATAAATATATATATAAAAGGGTTTTTGATGGAAACCATTCAGTGGGTTCTTGTTGGCACCCTTAGAAGATGGAAAGATTCAAAATAGAACTCCAGAGAGGGTTCCACGTGGTTCCACTACACCACAGAAGGGTTCTCCTATAGAATTTCTCATAGGAGGTTCTGGGTGAAACCAGAAGTATAACAGTTTATGTTGAGTTCTAGGTAGAACCCTCTGAAAGGGATCCAAGTCATACCTTTATAAAAGGTTTGACCAGAAACCAAAAAGGGTTCTCTTAGGAGAACCAGCTGAAGAACATTTAATGGTTCTAGTTAGCCCCTGTATTTCAGAGAGTGGATGGACAACATCATGAGGGACGGGGGAGCATTACTCATTTCGTCTCCCCCACCCACAGTTTCCCAGCTGCTCTGTAGATCAGAATAAGCAGCGTTACAATCACAAGCCCACTTCCTCTAAACACCAGGATGGACATGTATCACAGACTGACATTTGATAGGGAAAATGTGCGTTGCTGAATTGTAACTATCTAAGCTGTAGGTGGGGAGATAATAGTGGTGGGAGGGAAACTTATGATTACAATAGCCATTCTTATACACTCATTAAATTGGATAATTTGAAGTTAATTGAAGTATAGGGAGATTGAACAATTACTCATTATACTGGGGCTTCCCCTCAAGGACCTCTGAGAATCCCAGTAACCTGAGAGCCACTAACAAAAGCACTGCCAATCCTGATAACATGCAATAGGTATTCAGCACATGGGCAGATTATCCTGATTTAATATGTATCTGACACATTAAAATAACAGGTGTAGCCTAGACTATTGACTTTTGCACACCACATTTTTCACAAGCTACTTGGTCCAAATACTGGCGGCCCAAATTCAGAACTACTGAATTGATAACCTTAAAGGAACAGTTCTACATTCTGAGAATTACACTATTTCACCTTCTTGTTGAGAATTAGATGAGAAGACCGACACCAGTCTCACTTCTGTATGCTAAATATGAAGCTATAGCTGAGAGACAGTTTCCTTAGCTTAGCATGAAAACATGGACAGGGCTCAACAATAATGGTTTCCTGCTTGCCCAGGGCAAGTAAAATGCAATGAGGGGCAAGTAAGTCTGGCAACTTACTTGTCTGACCGGGAAAGTTGTAAACATTTTCATGCAAAGTGGCAGAAAATGCTGTTTTCAGCCTCTTAAATCTGAAGATTTCCGGATTTTCTTTGTTTATTTTACTAAACTGAATGTCTTTTGATTTTGACAAGACATCACCTTGGGCTTTGAAAAACTAGGATATTTTGCATCATTTTCTGACATTTTTATAAACATTGCCACCCTAGACTAAACATGACAATTAATTTTAGTCTTTGTTGCTGTTTGATAACTGCTAATAAATAAAACAACTGGTATGAGGGCAAGTAAAAACTGACTTTGGTCAAGTAGATTTTTGACCCACTTGCCCAGCTGGGAAAGTAAGAAAAACACATTAATGTTGAACACTGATGGAAGCAGGGAAAAACAGATAACCTTGATCTGTCGGTGGTAACAAAATCACCCTAATCTTGGATTGGTGCAGTGCTGGAGTCTTTTCACCACCATGGGGCAACCAGCAAGTTGTTGTGCCTGTCCAAGAAAAACTGTGGCACATAACCCACTAAAAAACATATGGAACTTTAACCTCTAACTTTAACCCAAAGATAAAAATCTACCAACCAACACCTTTGCATTTCACTACTATATTATATATTATTTAATATGTACAAAAAGCACCATGTAGAAACCTAGAATTTCGAGCTTTTAGGCTCAACAAACCTGATTTATGTTAACCAAACTTAATGCGACATACAGACACCAGTAACTAGATCTGTCCCTGGCTACAGACTAGCACAAATGATGGTCAGCGCTAGCAGATGAGATGTTCATCTCAGCTACATGACCTTTGAACTGTTATGTCATTCCCACCTCCCAAGCCCTGCAGGTGTTGGTGGTATGGTGAGTGTACCTGTATGTGTGTGGGTGGCAGGTCAGGTCATCTGGTCATTGTGCCAGGGTCTAAGTATCATGTTCAGTCTGGTGAGGACAGGCAGCCCGGATCAGGTGTCAAAGATGATACTTCCAGGGATAACAGGCTCTCTTTACTCTCAAGGGATGACATGTAACATGTCCAATTAGACCTCCTTTAGGGGGGATGGGATCCTCAATAATTTAAACTCACGCAGATGCTGACCCGTCTGTGGATGGACAGTGTTATCATTAGCTTTGCAAATACAGACGAGTTGTGAACATGATCCCAACAAGCCAACAACACGAGGGGCCTCGCTGAGAGCTGGGAGATAAACTCTGCAACTTCCCTAACAGAGAAATGACCAATGAGTTGCTCCACTGAACCAAACCAGCCCATCAGAAACGACCTCCAGGCCCTTGTAGGAACAACACTGATATTACATTTATATAAACGGTTCTTTGCCTCCCGTTCAGCTCTGCTTTTCACCCCACAGAACAGCTCATCTTTTTTTTCTCCCACTCACTTAAATTGTTTTTCTCAAGTGTCAAAATTTGTCAAAAGGATTATTTTTCTCCAGTGGGACTGAATTTAAAAAAAAAACAGGCTGAGCAGATGATGTTTCCTGCTCGGCTGACTTTGTCAATCTTTCTCAATCTCCTTCAGGAATTTCAATCAAAGCAATTTGACTCCAGCCGTGGTAGCTGAAACAACAGATGAGCAAAGAGGGAGGACAAGGATAAAGTAATGAGGGTGTGATCGATGGAAATACCCCGAGAGACTGCTAGAAACAAAAGCCATACATCTGATGGACAGGTGTGTGATATAGAGGCAAACAGCAGCACTTTGCTTTAAAACATTTTCTCTAAGACAGATGGAGGAAATGAAACTTTAGAGATTTTTTAGTCAAATCATAAACCTTCCTACTATATAGAATCATGTCACTCAACTAGCTTATATACCATTTCTCAGCACTACATCTTGTCTGCCATCTTTATTGCCAGCAGCTTCGCAAAAACCTCCCCAGCCTTCGCCTGTATTAGCATCAGGAATGCACACTCAGCATGTTCATTCACTGCATGTGTGCTCATTCATCTGACCTCATGTTCATGTAATAGTTGTGTATCACAGATTCAGCTTTAGGGAAATTTGTGACTGACATGTTTGTGCAAATTTATTCTGGAGCATCACAGAAGCACTCTGTCAACACAAAGTAATGTAACATGGCTACAAATGGCTGACAAACGTCCTGGATTAAATTATTATTATTAAGAAATTGAAAACTAGAGTTTAAAGTCTTGGGGTTTGTTCAGTGGGAACATTTCTTTCCAGGTTAAAGTTGCTCATACGTTGTGGGGAAGTGAGGAGATTTTTATTTAGGTAATTTTTATTTTAGATGTTATATTTAGACGGTGGAAAAACTACCGCTTTTGTCCACAGAGGCCTCAAAAAGCAACAAAATATTAAAGTTCCTCTTAGTAGCTTTAAGAACTCAGTGTAACATGGTAAGTTTTGTGCATGTTAACACAATGCATCTTTGTAATAGCTCTGGTTGCATGAGGTCATTACAGACAACACTGTAAATCAATGAGCAGGACGGCTTTATGGCGATATTTAATCTAAAAGATTTTTACATCAATATGACAAAGCACTCTAATTTGCCAGGCATTGAATTCTGTCAATAAACACATATTCTCATCTGTCATTTTTATCTTTATGAAGAAAAATCTCAATTAAATTTCTTGTAAATTTACTAACACAACATATATTGATAAAGCAATACAAAATTGCTGAGTTTATCCATACTGGCTACCCATAATTTATTACACAATCTTTAATAATAATCAAAGCATGCTATCAGATGTTACTCCACCACCAGGCTCTCATAGCTACACATGACAAAGATCTAACACACTTGTGTAAGATAACAAGTGGGACGTGCAAACAATAACTACATTTAGATACATGGTGTTCTATTGAGAGAGGAGCACGAGAGCGGCTTTTGTTCAACACATAAGAAGGATGAAGGCAAACAAGCAGCACTCCCCTGCGAGCCACAGGCACACGGTTTTATTTATGAATTTAATTTGTGTTTTTCTTAAAGAGGCACTTGGCGGCCTGCCCCGACACAGAGGGGAGTTAGGACCCAGAGGAGGACAACCAGGGAGCACTTTTAAATTAGAAGCAGACGTCTTTCTCCTTCTCCGTCTCTGTCTCTCTAGTCTTTTTCAAAAGACAAAGAGGCAAGGAGGAAGTGGAGGGAGAGGGAAGAGGAGAGAGACAGAGGAGTCTGGAACTGGTTTTGAAGCCACATCTTGTAGGAAATCCTGAACAGAGCATGTTAACGAGGGACATCGAAACCACGAGCGCCGAGGCTCCCCTCCCTCCCTTGTGTGTATAAACGTGCATGTGTGTGTATCAGAAAGTACAATAGACACTCTCAGATAGACTGCATGGCCACTGAGCCACGACTGACAAAAACACAACATAAGCCATACTTGACACACACACACACACACACACACACACACACACACACACACGGCAACTACACAATACATCAATCCAGGTAAACACACTCACACTGGATTACATACTACACAAACAAACATACAGTACTACACTGTAAAAAAAAACACGCTTCAGTTTGCAGTAGCTGCGACCAGCTATTGCAATATATGTACCTGCATGCATTCACATAACCATTTGACCTCCGTGGGTCAAGTGTAAGGAGTGGGTCTAAGTGACGTCAATAGAAAAAGGAAAAGGGCGTGGCTAAGTACTGGGGGCGTGGCTACCTTGCACCATTGAAATTGGAACTCTGCTGAGACAAATGATGCCCCCCCCAAAAAAAAAGTCTATGACAAACGGTTGATGAGCTTGGTGATGTTACATGAATCCATTTAAAAGTTATGCACTTTTGTGTTATAGGCCACTCCCACTACCACGCCCCCTTTTGCCATTTGAAGTGAACAGATAATTTAGCTGTCCATTGGGTCATGATGAACTTTTCCACTAAATCTTGTGCGACTCAGTGATTCCATTTAGAGCCAAATGGCATGAACACCTACACTCACACACTTGACCTCCTTGCCAAACTTCCATCTTGCCTTCTATGGTGAAAACTGTGGCTGCCAAAGGGTGGGGATGGTTTTGGTGAACGACTGTCCAACCAGCCAACAGAGCGATGTATAGAGCTGCTGGTCATAGCTAAAAAAAGTGGAGTAAATGTCACAAGATTTTTGATTTTTGAATTAAACTCAAATACTTCAGCTTTGAAATAAACTGGACAAAGTTTTGCCGACCTATAATTTTTTGCTGAGATAATTTACTTTTCTTCTTCAGATAAACTTGAATTTTTGAGTTTTAGAAACGCCCCAAAAATTGTATATTAAAAATCATTCACAGAGAGATGTAAACCTGATTTGACATTATCTGGATGCTTAAGTGACTGTAATTTAAACTTCAATGAGTTTACTCAACAATTTTTGAAATACACGTTTTCTGGGGTTTCTAAAATTCAGAGTCAAGTTTATATAAAAGAAGAAAAGTAAATCATCTCAACAAAACATTATTAGTTTGTAAAACTTTTTTTCAAAACTTAGGAGTATGGGTTGGGCTCAAATCTCGAAAAACTTGTCCTAAAATGTTTGCTCAGCTTTTTCATTTTTTACAGTGTAGCTTGTTTAAACACACAAAAACCCACAGACACACCTCTCCAGGGACCAGACAGGGCTTCCCTCTCAGTCTACATCTGCAAACTGTATGTAGTTACCCAGGGATGATTGCAAAAGTCTCACACACACACACACACACACACACACACACACACACACACACACACACACACACACACACACAACGCAACGCAACAGGGCAGTGAGACCTCCCCAGTGCTTGTATATCAGCAAGTTATGCTGTGTGGGCCTATATGAAGACTAATAAAGAACAGATCTTACATAATGGTATGCAACAGTATGCACACTTGTCATAAACACACACACACACACACACACACACACACACACACACACACACAGGGAAACAGTGGGAATGAGGAAACAGGGAGGAGGATATAGTGATGACTAAGAGAAGATATTAATCAAGACAAAAAGCAGATCTCGCTCTCTTTCTCATCCTGCATGTGGGATGGTCTGCACCCTCGGGTGGAGCGCATGCATTTTTCTCCCAGAAATGATATTGTCACATTTATGAATGTGTGGGAGCCTCTGAATGCAATATGTGTGATGGAGGAAGAGGGTCGAAACTGTTTGCATTTAGGTATCATTTGTATCTGCGTGGGATGCAGGTATTGTCAATTTTTGGCATATTCTATTGAGCTGTTGTCGTTCTGTGAGTGTTTGTGGAAGCTGGTGGGCTCTTGAGATATATGGATAGTTTTTATTACTTTGTCCAACTTTTTTCATTACTTCTCACTTCACAATGAAGATGCTAATCTAGCATGGCTCCACCTGAAGCAATAATGCTAAGCAGTATTCACACAGTACAGTGTGTGACATATAATGTGAATTCTATCTTTCTATTCTATGTTTATACTTATATAACATACTTGACATATGTTAAGATGATTATTTGGTTAAAACAGCAGAATATGTACTGTAGTGAGCAGCTGTTGAATTAAATGAGCTGCAAGAGCGCTAGGGATTGCTAGTGGGTTGCTAACAACATGCTAACAACAACAACTGTTTTAAATACTTTAAAATGGAAAATAATCGCATTCAGACATTCACTGTTGAATTTATCAGTCTGGTTTTATGTTATCACGTCTCCAAAGAAGTTTAATGGACAACACTAGCGTTAGCATTAGTGAAACATTGGCCCTTCCTGCCCAGCTTAGTTTTGGGCTAACTACATTACTTTTCATGCAGCAACACACAAGATTTTTCTTGTCTGGAGAAGCTACAGCATTTATTAACGGACACACTGTAACCTAAACTGTAAAGTGATGTTAAGTAGACCTTTTTCACGGCACCTTTTGACTTGTCATTGCAGGAAAGGTCAAATTACTATATTTTAAGTGAAAACGGGTCATTCATATTAATTACCAATGGTAATATTAGCACATTTATGCTCAATTTCTGGAAAGATTTAGTTGCACCACAGTCATCAACCACATTTCCGGCCACAGTGGGTTACTGTTTTTGGCAAAAAAAAAAAAGCTCTGATATAGCCACCATACGCTACCTGCCCAACACTAAGGGATCTGTTATAATGCTGGAGCTGCAGCCCCAATGGATGCCTATTAGTCCTGTTTATACTACTTTCAGGAGTCCGCTTGTCCAAAAAATGTGTTCCACACATGTGCAGTAGATCAGCATCTGCAGTGGCTGCAAGAATAAGTCGATGGCCAGGTCTGTACCATCACAACAAATGTGCAGGTACACAGATGTCCCCACAAAGACTACACATACATCCTCTACAAAATTTACGTCGCACAGACCCCAGCGGATCCTCGCACAGCAGAATACCAGCTTAAAGGGCAGGCAGACAAAGTTAGCAACTAGCTGGGTAACAAAGTTGAGTATGTAGCAGCTACAGAGACAGATGTTTTTCTTGTATGTTTTTCTTGATATTTTCTTCAAGTTGAAAGGAGAGTGAACACTGGACTTAGATTTGCCAGGTTGACTAAATAAATGTTAATGTTGCTTCGTGTCTTGTAACTCTCGTGTAAATAGGCAAGTGCCTGCTAACACGCTTTGCTGTACAAACTTTAGAAGATGAAATGTCAATGTTTTGCTTTTAGCTTGTTTTTAGAATGAGGCTAAAGAAATAGTTTGATATATTGGGAAATATATAAATTCACTTTGTTGCCAAGACTTAGAAGAATAATATATCATAAATGTGAAGCTAACATGGCTCCAAAACTTGAAAAAACAAAATGTAAAAACAACTGAGTTGCAGAGAAGGCTATGTGCCGGATTTCTTGTGTGGCAGAGACATCTACTAAAGTTAGCATGCTAACCAGCTAGCTCACTCAAGAGGTGACAGACTGATAGTGCAGCTCAGGCCTTCTAAACTTAAGTCAGTTAACAGGACTACATATTTACCAGAGATCTTTACCAGAAGATCTTTTGTGATCCTCTTTAGATGAACTAAAAATACAAATAATACTAAAATGAACTTATTTAATACATTTTTTCAATTTTTCTGACATTAAATAAGGCAGCTGCACCCCAAAAACACCCACATACAAATCTATATCTTATTTCCAAGGCTCCCATAAAATTCACTTAACAACTGTATAAATCCCAGCTGCTGTTGAGCCCCGTCAGAAGGATGACTCCATCATCAGGTGCTAATGCACTCATCTGTGACATTAGTCTAACAGATTACACCTGTTCCACCTGACCTTGTAGCCACCTTTAAATCTGGTAAGCCTCAGGCTCCTGGGACTTCATCCCATTCCCTCCTCAGCTGATCCCGGCGCAGGTGTAGCAGTTAGAGGGATGCTGAGGCTCGGCGCCCTCAAAAAATGCTGCGATCTGATTCTGGAGCAGCCACTATCACACAGTCACCCCTGGGACATTAAGCTCTAATGGCTGCGAAACTGTAAATGTCACAGTGATTTGGGCCAAGAGCCAAAGGGAGAGAACCCAGTAGTGTGTGTGTGTGTTTATGTATGTGTCTGTGTGTTTGTGTGTCTATTGTCATGTCAGTGCCACTGCCAGAGCAAAACGGATCGCAGTGAAAGGGCACTGAAGTGAAGCGGAGTAATTACAGTATGACAGAAGTAAGAACACAGATAACACACACACAAACACACACACTCTAACATACATTAGCTGCACACAAGCCAACACCACACCCAATTATGGCACATACACTGCATACACACTTAACCCACATTTATAGTACACTAAAGTGTTGCATGAAAGGCCTGTGGTCATACTACTGTACAAAGATGACTGACTGCTCATTATGCCTTGCATCCCCTTCAGTTATGACTGTACAAGACTTTGGTTCTCACGCTGTGCATACAGTTTACAGCAATAATGGAGGAAGATTTATAATTCTTAGTAACAAAACAATCAGTCCTTGATGTCTCAAAGAGCTAGACAAAAGCTGGCTTCTCATTCTTAGTTGATGACCATCAATTTTCCAGCTGAAATGACAACTGCTGCTAGCTGTAGCTAACTAGTTACTACTAGTTACTAGTTAGTCCACTCATTTTAAAGTAGGAATCCAGTAAAGGGGTCTTAATAATGAGCTTGATGGCTACACAAATATGTCATATCATTAAAATGTAAGATCAGACTTGTATGTCTTTCTAAAATTAACACTTTTCAGTTGCCTCAAATCTAATAAACTAAAAGTAGGTGTGAAAAAACAAACTGAAACAAGACAACTCAAAATTCCCATAATGAAACAATATGTCCTAGATTTCTCAAAGAAGTAGACAAAAACAGGCCTCTCCTTTCTAGCTGGTGATCAATTTTACAGCTTGAATGACGACTGCTGCTGGCTGTAGCTAGCTAGTTAACTGAGCTAACGTTAGCTCCACAGCTTTGCTTAAAACTCTGTCTCCACCTGACTGTTTAAAGTTTAATGTGACTTTAAAAATAGGAGAGAGATTCTTAATTATGCACTTGACGGCTATACAAGTACATTATCTGATTGTAAAGCTAACATGCCCCCGGCAAAAAGTCAACATCCTCACCAGTTGTAGGACTCTCTCTCTCTCTTGCTTAGTTGAGATGAAGCAACGTTTCCAACCTTCTACCAGAAAAAGTACCATGTAAAGCCACTCAAAGTCAGAGTTCTTACTTGTAAACTCGGGGCAGGAGGAAAAAGGAGGACGCGATATTTTGAGAAACAAAGGAGGTATAGATCCGTAAGAGCTGGCTCCTTCATCTTTGAATGACAGCCTGACAATTTTTCCTTACATTTCCTGTCCCGAACTGCATTGTTTTTCCTCCAAGCCCATGCACAGCTGAAGATCTCACATGGCGGTTTGTGGCTGGTGAGGGAAGCACACTCTAAGTTCATTAGTGATGAGTGTATTATGGAATGGATATTTAAGTAAATATTTAAGACTTTAAGGATTTCTAGTCTAACCTACATCTACAACTTTTTGGATAAAAATGCTGATCTGCCATATAAACAAAACGTCCTTCAAACAACTAGAAGTCAATTGATGAGAAACTACTTTGTTATTCTTACAAGCTTATATTGTATGGTTGATCAAAACTGACCACTCTGAGCAACAATCGCTGCATTCGAATGGAACCTGAAAGAACTTGTGAACCCTGCGCTTTCAAGCTATTTTCCACTTTTACACAAGGTTGTGATTACCAACAGGGAAGAGGTGCGAGTTGCGAGTTTAGACACATTGTTTATGGTCAGCATTGCCAACATGGCCAACCTCCAGAATGATGATGCGCCATGAAAACACCCTATAAGCTACAGTTTGCTATCATGAAGGTTTTTTTTACCTTTTCTTTTAACTCCACAATATAAATGTATGAATAGTTCAATGGTCTTGGAAGGAGAGCTGGGGTTGCTACTGTAGGTAGTGATTAGCTGGACATGCTAACGTTTGAAGCTTACGTTAGAGTAGATAAACACTCTGCGTTTCTTATACTTTCGCTCTTGTATTTTTGGTTTTAGAAAGGTGAAAAAAATATGAAGGATTCATTTGCAAAAACAGATATCCCAGTTTTAATTTATTTTCATGAATCATTTGATTCTTTTTTTTTAATGAGCACTCTAGGGAATATCAAACTGATGTTAGTTTCTCATTTTAAGACTGGGTTGCCGACTTCGCACATCAACTCTTCATATGAAGTATCTTTCTCTCTACAGCTCTGATCCTTTAACATGTGGAGAAAGCTTGACAGACCTGCAGTGCCTTTAGTACTCACAGTTTCTAAGCTATAATTGGACAATCTCTTTTCAGGGGAGAAATTCAGCGAGTGGTCAAAAGCACTCACCGAGCACTCACTCATGCACACACACAGCCCACGTGTTCATCGATACACGGCCACGATTAAAAAAAAAAAGAGTGCCTCCTGCCTTCTGTGGGCCATTTTTTTAATTACACACACCACAGGGGGATTAGTCACAACAGACGTCCGTAATGACTGAAAACACACATGATAATACACACAAACACACACACGTCCCCTCTGGTGGTCAGCCCACTGTGCAGACATGGCTGGTAAAGTTCATTAACTTGCACTCAGCCTCTACTGTGTCTGTATTAATTGGAACAAACCAGGCTTACTGCACACATGTTATGCTGAGCACTGCAGCGAGCTTCGGGCACATTATGGGACCACAGCGCTAATTGAGTGAGTGACTATCGTGCAATTTGCTGCTGTATGATTAAGCCGTGTAATATATTGCATTTACATTAATGGAAGGGATTTATTAAAGCAACAGACCTATGGGAGCTGTAGATGAACAAGGCTATGGACAGGCACACACAGCCTGGCTGAGAGGCCAACGGACATATCATGACTCTTATATAAGCTTCCCACCCCCAGAGGTATTTATATCCCTCGTTTGTTATCTATAATAAGACATCTCTCCTTTTTTTTTTTCTCGCTCCTTCACCAGACTCGCCGGTCCTGCTGCGGGAAAATCCTGATTAGTGTCCTGATGACTTGACAGAGAGCGCTCGAGATAGAGATACAGAGACGGAGAGGGCGGAGGACAGAGGCGGAGGGAGGGACGAAAAGTGCAGAGTGACAAGAAAGATGTATTTCTGTACACGTCTGCATGTGTCTGAATTATTGACAATGCTGGCAACTCCGCAGCAGGCGGATTTGACAGTCGACTGATTTGACGCCCCGCTTTTTTTTTTTTTTTTTGAGAAGTGTGTGCGCGTCGGTGCCGTGATAAGGCCAGTGGTCAGATCTGGTGTGTGTCAAAGCCACCTGAGTCCCTAGTTGGTAACACAGCCTAAAAAGAGGACTTCTGTCAGACATGGCACCCCCCTGTACTGCTCACTAGCTTATCTATCAGTTCGGGGGGGGGAACTGCCGGAGAGGAGATGTAGTTATCAGAGGGCCTATGAGCAGGAGGTGGAGCAGGTTGTGATGTACACACTAAAGTACACACATTCTTTACTCAATGAAAAGTACAGATATTTGTGTAAAGTATAAGCAAAAGTCTCCGTCTCTCTCTATTTAATATTGTTACAACTTTTACGTTGATTTCGTCAGTTACGTCTTTTGTCTTGTTATGTCCTTTTTCTTGTCTTTATCTCCTTTTTCTTATTGTTACATCTTGATCTGCCGTCACATCATTTTGCGTTTTGTTATGTCTTGTTAGGTCTTTTACATTTTTATGCCATTTAAACCATTTCTCCTCTTGTTATGTAATTTTTTATATTGTTATGTCTTTATGGTTCCTTTACACCATTTTTTGTTTGGTTTGTCTTTTTCATTTTGTTACATCTTTTGTGGCATTTTTCATCTTGTTACGTTGTATTTCATTTTATGTCGTTTTTTGTCTTGTTATGAATTTTTTGTCATTATGTCTTCTTCATCTTGTTACATTGTTTTTGTCATTACCTCTTTTTGCCTTGTTGCATCTGTTGTGTCTGATATGCACTGATGCATCAAGGAATCATCTTATCTCTGTCTTATTGTGGCATCCATTTAGGCTGAAATCAGTCTAGATGTTATGATGTATGATGACGGGAAGGCAGCACACAATAACAGTAAAAAATAAAAATAATAAAAAAATTCACCTTAAATGCTTTAAAACTGAAGTACGGAGCGTATAGTTTTAAAATGTAGGGAGTAAAAGTAAAATGTCAGTAAAATAAATACTCAAGAAAAGAACAGATACTTGAAAACTGTACTTAAGTGCAGTAACAAAGTATTTGTACTTAGTTACTTCCCACCTCTGGGAACAGGATTGTGTAACATAAGGAGACAGGAGAGGAAAGAGACTGTAAAACTGAGAAAAGAGGAGCAGTGTTTGAGGAAGCCAAGGAGTGAAAGCATGGCAAGACTGGAGGAGGAGGTGGGAGAAGGAGACGTGAAGGACAGCAGAGAGGCGGAGGAGACAGCAGACAGACAGAGGTATTGGCTATGACGTGGGACAGATGCAGCCGCGGCAAGACAGTTGAAGATAACTTGATTCGGGTGCCCAATGAGATTTTGCTGTGCAAGAGTAAGTGTATGGCTTGCCCACCCCCCTCCTCCATCCACCTCCTTCTTCTGTACCCCCACCCCCTTCTGTTGCCACTCTGTGCAGCCAAGCTCAAGTCTTCTACAATACCCTAATGAGAAAAAGCTGGTAGGAAAATCCTGGACCGAGTCCTACATAAACTTACAGCCATCTCACGGAACAGCCCAAGAAGAGGGGGGCTGAGGAAGGAGAAAAAAAACACATTGCGAGAGAGCGAAAAATGAAACAAATCGAGAGAGGTCATCTCCTCATTTCATTCTGTACACTATATGTAAAGACTGCTTATTGCTGTTTTTCCTTTAGTAAATCAAGTGAAAGGTGCTATAATAATTATTACAATAAACCCATTCTTCTTTGCATTCCTGGCTGACACTTTATATTTATCAGTTTAAAGAGATGTTATGATGGTAGAGGGCTCAGTGGCCCAACTGTTCAATCCAGTCAAGACAATCTCAGAGATTTCGCCACCTTGCCTGGGGAGTTATAAATGCAGGGTAGTTGCTTGATCAGTGCGAAGAACAGCCACTAACAGACCTACAGCATGCCTTACATTTTTTCAAGGGCACACCTTACCTGAAACAGTGCTCTCCTCCCTTTCTAATCAGTATTTAGGACACAACACCTACAAGTCAGTGCCCCAATATTAAGGGCAGCTCTACAGACTTTGGATAGGTTTGGCAATGGAGGGCTTTTTTAAACTCTCTAAATGTTTTCATCCATTTCTAGCAATAAAAGCTGGGACATTATCTTCCATCTCTACTGAGCACTTAGAGACTTGTGGGTCTGGTCAAACAATCAACCAATCAAAGGCCCAACCAGTCAATTCACCACTTCACCAACCAAACCCCAAAGCAATTGAACCAAATACCTAACTAATCCTCCCACAAATCTACCAACTAGTTAAGCACTAACTAACCACCCAGCCAGTTCAACACCTGACATTCCAAACAGTCAACAAACGCAACTAGTCAAACGACCAGCCAATCAAATACTCAACCAGTCAACATAGCACTCTACAAACCAAACCACTAGCCAATTGAACCAAATACCCAACCAGTCCAGCCCACAAACAAATCTACCAATTAATGACCCAACCAGTAAAACATCTTGCCATCCAATCAGTCAAGCAAAGCAAAGCAAGCAAAGAAACCAGCCAACCCGTGAAACCATCAACCAATCAAATACCCAACCAGTTAACCCACCAATCAAGCCAAACCAACCACCTAACAAACAGCCAGGCATCAAACCATCCAGACCAATCATCTAACCAGACCGCCATTCCCGATAATAAACTGCAGATGACAGTGACAGAATTGTTTTGTTTTTCCATGCATCTTAATCATGTCAAGCCGTTTTCTGAAGCAGCAGTAATTAACTGCCGGGTTTTATCTGCACTAATTGTTCTCCCTGTTCAAATAATTGATTGAAAATCAGTGACAAATTTTCTGTCTGGAGACAAACACACACACGACTGCATCTGAAACCACAGACAATATGAGAAGGGAGATCTTGCTGGAGGCGAGAACAAAGATTATGAGCGGGTGTGACACACACACACACCGTGAAGTGATTTTTTACAAGACTGCAGATGAGTTCTTGGAAATAACACATCTGTAAAAGTCTACCCTCCATCCCTCCCTCTCCATTTCACTACATCCTGTTATCAGACGCCACCCCAGCTCCTGTTCCCTCTTTTCCTCTCACTCTCCTTCTTTTCCTTCGTTGGGGAGCTAGCCTGTGGTTTTTACAGGATTCACATTAATTTGTTAACTGGGCCACTGGAGTCATGGAGGTGAAAGAGCACAACACAGTCTGACGAGAGAAATTAAGTAATGCAACAAAACAAAAGTGTGTAGAAGTTGGCTGCTGCTCCCTCACCCACCCGTCAGAGTCAGATGTACAAAAGACACACAGAAAACCTCAGAAAAATGTGGGGCATTAAGTTTTTACTCAAGTCTGGGTTTTTCTCACATATACACACAAACTTATAAGTTTTTGTATGTAAACCCAGATGTGGCAAAAGCACACATGTTCTTTACCGCACTACTACAGAAGTACGGATACATGTGTTAAAAAAAGACTGTTTTAAATTAGTTGCTTGAGTAAAACTGAAAATGTAAAGGCTCTGAAACTATACTCTAAGTATAAAAGTAAAAACAGCCCTCTTAAGGGGCCTTCACATGATAAAAATTTGTCCTGGACTCACCACGAGGTAGGACGCAGAGAGGCAAAGCACAGCGCTACATCTGCTACGTCCTGTCTGCCCGGTGTACAAATGGCTGAGCTACTATTAGCTCTGGATGTAGAAAAGTTAATAAACGATACGATTCACAAATCTTATAGCCTGATCTGACTATACACATTTCGCCAGGCATAACGTTTACTGATCGTAGTCTGTTTTAAATGTTGTGTTTTAGCATTTGGGTAACCATGAAACACTTTTCTTCAGTCGTATCTGGAAGGGAAGCTTTTTGCATGTTGTTCCTTCACTGTGACGTTAAAATGATCACTCTCACGGGATCTTCTGTGGGTCAGGGGTTCCCTTCGAGACTTGGCCATCAGTCTCTCCCTCCTCTGCTTGTGTTACTTCCACACATCTGTGGTCTCTTCTGCCTGCGTCGTCACATACAGCTGTTATCTCCTTGGTTGTGCTTTGAAAGGTCAGTGGCAAACGAGGTCAAAGTTCAGATAATTCAAACTAAATGGCAGATCCACGCTGAGGGTAACGGTGCCACTTGGTCGGGCGCCACCACTCTCGCCATAGGAAAATGATGGGACAGCCAGCACAAAACATTTTTACCGCTAATTACATCGTTTTTCACCTCATGTCTTTTTCATCTTGTGCCATCTTTTTTGTCTTGGTACGTCTGCCTGATATGCACTGACAGACACACCAAGAATCGTCTTTTTCTATATTCTCTATATTCATCATCCCATCTGTTTAGACTGAAATCAGTGCTGATGTCGGAAAAGCAGCACACAATGACACAAAATAAGAACTAATCAATAATTCCTCTCAAATGCATTAAAACTAAAGTAGCAAGCCTGTTTTGAAAATGTAAGGAGTAGAAAGTACAGATATTTGTGTTAGGATGTACGGAATAAAAGTAAAAAGTTGACAGAAAAATAAAAACTCAAGTAAAGTACAAATACCTGAAAACTCTAATCAAGTACAGTAACAAAGTACTAAAACAAAGTATAAAAATATATTCATACATTCACGCACAGGCACACAGTTTTGCTGACACATGCACACAGGCAAACACACACATACACACACATGCAGAGAGACAGTGAGAGTGCTTCCTGCTGCTGTCTGGCAGCCGACTGTGGAGTTTGTGGTTTGCCCCTGAATCACTGTGGTCGGAGTCTCACCGGGTGTGTATCAGGTTAGCCAGTCCCCGACTGCAAACACAAGACACACACAAACACATACAGGCAGCTGCCAGGTCCAGCCCACAACAGTTGCAAGTAACCGGGTTACGCAGAGAACCAGGTTATGCAAATAAACAGAAAGCGCGTGATGGTTTTACCAGAAGAGCCATAAAGTCCACAGAGCTCCACTGTGAATCCAAAGACGCTGCACTCAGAGTCAAATCCAGCTTTTTACTGGTCAGACAAGCAGACACCTCAGGGACACACTTGAGGACTTTTTCATTCATTGTATGATTCTTTGTTACATGTTACTTGGCACCTGGAGCTCCACGATGCTATTTTCTAGGATTTCAGTCTGTGGCACTCTTCTGCAGTGAATATAGGAGCAGAAATATGTCTCAAATAATAGCCAACACGAACAAACACGGGACGGGTGGAATTACCTGCGGCCGACTACAATGTCTCAAATGGTAAACTCATCATAATGTACATTCCCATAGCTCTAATTCCATCAGCACAAAGTCAGAGTCACGTCATTGTGACTGCTGCTCCCAGTTTCTCTTTTTAACACAAACTCTGGTCTTATTCACTAATTGATTCCAGTTTTTCCACTTTGCTGTTTTTCCCAATCAGTATCAAGCTACATGGTGTCAGTGAAAGTTAACACTTTTCATGTGAGAAAACCTGCCAATAAAAAGAAGGGTGATGTGGAGTTTCATTCACTGAACAGGTAAGACACAACAAAGCAGGTAAATGAGAGTGTATCAACTGGGGAACAGAAGAAAATACAGGCCTGGTTCTAATATAAGGCCTGGTTCTCCAATGAATTTGCCAGTGATGTAAATGAAGGCCTCTGTGACTACTGACTAGGGCTGTACCAAATAGTTCGAATTCGGATTCTAATTCAACATTTGAATGCTGCGGAGTTTTTTTTTATTTTTGTTAGATTTTTTTCCAGAGTGTTATAAAGCTGAAAGGTCAAAATTTATTCTAAAAACATTCACTTCCAAAATTCACAACATGATTTTATCGAAAAAGCTATTCTGCTTCAATCTATATTTGCTGACATTTAGCCTTTTAAAAACATAATTTTCGCTGCAGAATTTGCAGTATTTGTTTTAAACAAAGTGGACTGTGTCGGGTGTGAAGTCAACATTAAAGCACCATTTTTCTGACACATTTTCTCCCAAAAGCGAGCAACATTTTGAAACAGACCCTCAGGTCTAACATACAGTACCTACATATACAATATGCATGTAAGTTTTCATCAATGTTTTATGTAACATAGTGTTGACAAGTGATATGACTAAACAGAATTGGCTGCGCTTTGAGTTTTGGGGGAGAATTCATTATCTCTCTTGTGGACACACAAGACAAATGGACTTTCAGTTCTGTTTTCTTCTGTTTGGTGTTGAGGCTAAAAATCAATACGCCCAACAGTGACATATAGAGACACTACAGTGTTCCAAGCAGACTGTGGTGGGTGCATTTTGCACCAGTATATTTGAAGGGACAGTTCACCCTAAAATCATGAACATATAATGCCCCTCTGGCCTGTAGTTCTGTTCCATCGAGATTGTTTTACTGTAAGTTGCTCTAAAGTTGAGTGTTAGAGACAGGGGCTGTAAAGGTGTCTGCCTTCTCCTGAATGTGATGGAACTAGATGACACTCAGTTTGTGGTGCTCGAAACGCCAAAAGAATACATTTGAAAAATTCAACATTAGCGTCTCTTTCTAAAAATCACAATCCACTTACTAAAGATAATCCACAGACCTTGTTGTGAGTACTTTTATGTAAGAACTACTTTCTTCCTGGTAAAAAAAAGTTCCTGCTTACAACAAAGCCTGTGGATTGAGTAACCAGGTGATGATTTCAAGAAAGAGACGTCGCTTTTCAGGTTTTCAAAGGTATTTTTTTGACATTTTGAGCCCCACAAGCCGAGTGCCATCTAGTTCCATTATATCCAAGACAAAGCAGGCATCTCTTTGGCCGATATCTCACACCAAAACAATCTAGACGGATAAACAGCACTACAGGTAAGAGGGAGAATATGTGTTTTGGATTTTGTGATCTGTCCCTTGAAACCTTTGATTTCTATCATGTGCTTGAGATTTCCATGCTCGTAGCAACTACAGCAGCAGCAGCAATTTGCTACAAGATGCGAAGTGCTCCAGTGGTTCAAAATAGACCTGTTTTAGCTGGGCAGAATGATACCCCGCTGTTGCTTTTGCAACATGTAATAATGCATCACTGTCTGTGCACCAACAAAAGGGTTTTCCCAGGAAAAACCTGCCAACCACCAGGTGTGCAGAGTCGAAAATATAAAAGCTTTAATGAGCCGACTATAGGTTGAAACTATAGCGCTGTAGAAATCAGCGATATAAAGTAGAAAAATGAGTAGCAGGCTGAACACAAAGAAGGGTTTTCTTTGTGCTCAGTCTGTTTGCAGTTTAACAGCTTAAACAAAGCTCCTCATTAAGAACAGACCTCATACTGAGTCGTCTACTCACACCTTGCTGCAGTCTGAGCTGTGCTTCAGCCTCACTCCCTTCCACCGTCTTTCCCTCGCGCTCTCCTGCCGCCTCTTTCTGATTGTCACCCGTTATTCATCAATAATTGGCACTTTTCAACGTGGCAGCAGCTGAATCACCGAATTTCACACACACACACACACACACACACTGTATACCGTGTCAGGAGTCTGTCGTTGCCAGTAAACTGATCTATCACTGTTGTCAGTGAATCAGTGCTTGGATTGAGTTCAACGCATTATACTAAAAGAACCTTCACTTTCTTCAAACAACCTTGGTGCCTGTGAGTGTGTGTCGAGTGTGTACACAGCAGATGTTAGTTGGGTTCGGGGACAAACGGCAGGGCTGCATGGTACGGACAACAAAACATCACTGCAATTATTCTGATAAATACTGCAATTGATATTTGGATTGGTAAATGATAAACACTCATTTCCTTCTGCCGACGCCGAGAGCAAAGGCGCAGTGACTAACAGCGATAACTCTCTACCGGCTAACATTAAATTCTGAATGTAACAAAGATTTGTTAGCACAATAACAAAGCCCTACACCCCCACGCACGCCTACATGAACGCCGGCTACAGTCAGTTCTCAGTGTTTCTGTGTTCTCATTAGTGTGAGTTTAGTGAGCTCACAGAAAAGTGTCACTGGATACATATGTCATCCCCTCTTTAATCCCGAATAATTTCCTACATGTCCCAGAATGCCTTTTGTTCACCCCTAACAAATGCACCTGCGCATTGCAGTTATGGGTTTATCATACTGGCACAAAGAGCGATAAAGTGGGAGTTTTTCCAGTCAAGAAAAGCAAATCATATCATCAGTTTGTATTGCATTCTGGTCTATTGAGTCTATATAAAGCAGTGACTCAGTCTCTGCTTCTACTAAGATGGATTTCTATCTATATATTGCAAAATGACACCAAAAACACCTTTGTAATTTGACTCTACTAACAGGACACCATTGCTTAGCGTTAATGTTTTACATGTTTAGAAAATGTTGCTTAAAGCTGTACCAGTCAATGTATTGACATTGTGACATTGTCAATGTATTGACATTGACTGGGGGTTGCAACTCATGATTATTTTCATTATTAATTAATCTGCTGCTTGTTTTCACAGTTAAACAATTAATTGTTTAGTCTAGAAAATGTCAAAAAATTTGGAAAAGTGCTAATCACAAATTCCAGGAGCCCAAAGTGACGTCTTCAAATTTCTACCTTTGTCCAACCAACAGTTCAAATCCCAAAGACTCTTCATTTTCTGTCATAAATGACAAAGAAAAGTAGCAATTTCTTATATTTAAGAAGCCAGAACCAGCAAATGTTTGGAATTGTTGCTTGAAAAATGACTGAAAAGATTATCAAAATTGTTGGCCACAAATTTTCTTCAACTAATCAATTAATCGATTCATTGTTGTAGTTTTACCGACTCTGCTGTGTTTTAGCACCTTTCAGCTAATTGTTTTGGACTTCTTGGCCCATCAGTGGAAGCAATAAGCTCTGTTGCGCAAAAACAACTTGTTAAGTTAAATTCAATATCAAGTCCAATATCAAACAACCCACAAAGTTAGTCATTAGCAGGAGACAATAGCTGCGCATCTCATCGGTAAAGAGCAAGTATTTTCTTCAGTAGACAGAGGAAACCAAAACAGAGCTAAAAGGCGAGTGAATATTGGGCAGAAACATGACTTAAATTGAATGCTAATGATGATCTGTGTCTGTTGGATGTGTAAGCAGACAACTATTAATAACAGCTGGTCCACAAAACTTCTGATTGGGCTACAGTAAGTCAGACAGGCGTCTGATTGGTCAACAATTAGTAGGGCTGGGACAGTATACTTATCTTCTGATTGAATACTATCATGATACTTGAATGACGATTTGATATGTATTGCGATTCGAAGTGAAGTATTATGATTCATGTGAAGTAAAAGGATCAGTTTGTTTGGATGTTATTACCATGATTGTGATGCTAATTAATGCTAATTAAGGGCATTAATGACTATTCCCATTATGTGTGAAATCCCATGAACAGAATAAGTGTTAGTTACTTACATATGAAAAAATATAAACACCTATATCACATTCACATACACAAACACTTTTCTGAATTGTGTTTTACACAAAACCTTGCTTTTAGAAATTTCAGCTCGGCATATGTTAAATTCCCCAGTTAAATTTTAATGACTGTGTGTGCAGCTCATAAACACACACACACCAACACAGATACACATCCCTCGCAGCAAGCACTTTACATGCAAAATACATGCAAGTCACATCACATGCTCAGCGAGACACATGAATCACAGACTAAAATCCTGTGCACACACGTGCATTAAAAAGGGCCTTGCAATGGGTAAGTAAATGAATACTTCATCACACATAATCTTTCAGTGCATAAGCAACAGACTCCCTGTGAGTTAAAGAGAACATACTGTACAAATTCAGCTCATATAGAGAATAGGGGGAGCGCACACACACATACAGTATGCATCTTCTAAAATGTAGGCAGATGATCACACACACCTATGACGGAAGTTCAGACAGAATCTGCAATGAGGATCAAACTCTCAAAGTGCGAGAAGTTGGAGATGTCTGAAATTCTCAGAGGAACCGGTAGAGGGGTGGGGGAGCAGAAGGGGAGAAAATATGAAAGTAAAGTTGATGGTGGGTGCGGGCCTTCTTTTTTTTCACATCTTAAAAAATGCTCTCTGAAATCCCACTCGGCTCTCCAACTGACTTTTTATTTTACTTTCTCCTTTTTTCCTCACATGCTCCATTTCGTTTTTTTTCTCCTTCTTCTTCTACTACTTTTTGGAGGCCATCAGAGATGCCACACACACACACACACACACACAGCCCTCCTTACTCTCCAGCCAAGGTGAGGCTTTTAACTCCAGAGAGGAGGAAAAAAGCGAGGGGTCGGTCCAGGAGAGAAGAAGAGGAGGACTAGGAGAAGGAGGAAGGGGACAAAGGGGAGGACAGGACACATTTTCTTGTTATTAAGTAAATGTTTGCTGCAGCTTCCATAATTTGGCATCAAAGCAATGAGCAACTGACCACAGATTGCCTGTCCAGCACCAAACAATGAACAGACAAAATTTAGGGACTAGCAGGTGAACATAGCAGTGCAATATCACCGGTAAAGAGCCAGATGTTTCCCTCAGGAGCTGGTGGAGACCAAAACGGAGCTAAAAGGGGAGTGAGTATTGGACAGATACCCTTTTGGAACCTCAGTCAACTTTTTTCTTTCCTGTTTCCTGTGCTTAGATTAGCTACAAACCAGAATTGTCTGAAAGGAAACCAAATTTAATTAACAAGATCGTTAAAAGATGTAAAAGTGACATATATTCAAATCTGTTAGCAAAACATTAGCTAACTAGCTAGCCAATGTATTTTTTTTTTTCTTCCTCTTCTACTGTTTTTGGAGGCCATCAGGGATGGCACACACACACACACACACGCCGCTCCTTATTCACCAGCCAATTTGAACCTTTTAAATCCAAAGAGGAGGAAAAAAAAGCGAGGGGTCCGGGCGAAAAGAGAAGCACGAGAAGAAGAGGAGGAGGAGGAGGAAGAGGACAATAGGGAGGGCAGGATACATTTTCTGCTGATTAAGTAAGTGTTTGCTTCGGCTTCCATTATTTGACATCAGAGCGACGAGCAACAAATGTGAAAGCCCGCCTCGCTGAAATATGGAGCAAGGGAGCGAAACAGAAGGAAAAAACAAATCAGTGGCATATTTTGCCAAAATCCCTCCACTCCCCTGAGCGCGAGCGGTTTTGTCGGCCTTCCAATGAGGCTATTTCAACGTGATGACAAACACCTATCCTGGCCAGGTGTCCTCCCTCACTGTTCTGGGCCATGTAATCCTCTGCTTAAATCGGTGTGAGCAAAGGATAGAGAGCGCTGGCCGTGTTCCCAAAACTCCCCTCCTCCTCCTCCGTCTTGGCACGGCATCCAGCTCCCCGCCAGAGAGGAGACACCTACGGGAGTCCTGTGGAAGTGTGTGTATGTGTGTGTGCGGTGCTTACACAACCTCACTCACTCTCACACACACAAAAGCTCACACTCTTTATCATACGCAGATTCTGCAGGAATCATTAGCAAAACCAGCAAAGGGAATTTCACACAGGCCGGGCAAAACATCACTCAGAGCGTGCACCCCAGGGGTCTTCAATTAGACCCTAAATACCTCAGTGAGTATCCAGGGGTCCTAATTACTTCAGACTGCTGAAAATGGCCGCAGGCCGCCTAAGGCCGAGGGCTTACCGAGGATATGCCTGTTTAGAATAGATTCTGGCCCTGAGATCAGTCGGGTTTTCCTCTGTTGTCGGTCTACAGCATCAGACAGAAGAAGCAGTCTCTGTGCATCAGAGCCGAGGCAGAGCTGGCTGCTGGTGGTGGTGGTGGTGTTCAGGGGATGTATTTATAGCAGGAGAAAGACTGCAGGATTAATTCTCCAACCAGAAAGCACAGAGAGAGAAAGAGAGATAGAGACAGCGGCAGAGGAGGGCCACAGATCAAGAGAGGAAGAGTTAAAAATATAGTGAAAGATACATCAGCTCAAAGCAGCAGCGTACACACTGATTCAACGCAGAGCGCACACACAGGGGGCACAGGGACAGATCGATCCCAGGAACGTTACAGTGCATTACAGAAGCGGTGACCTTTTCCTAAATCGGTACAGATAGACAATAAAGGGCAAACGAGAAGACAGACAACGTCTAAATACATTCCTTACAGCCCCTGGGACGCATGAGCACACACACACAAGAGGAACGTTTAAACATCATCGCCAATTACCCAGCAGTCATTTCAATACGACAGTCAAATCCTCATTACATTCCAAAGCAGGGTCGGTAAAACTTTGTCAAACAGATCTGCGTCAAACCACAGATCCAATTCCACTTACAAAGAATTAGCCTCTATCAGAAAAAATAAAAAAGTAAGGCAGGGCTTCAACACAGTTGATGCCGAAAATAAATTTGAGAGAAATCATCCGATTTGAGGGAAACTATCGTTCATACAGACTGCAGCAAACCCACACATTTTACAATACATGCACGGAGTGGGCTGCAACTTCAGGGCAGCATTTATTATGCAGACAAAGACATATTATACATCCTAGCGTATAAGCGAAAAGGTTCCAGGTTTGAGAACTGAGCAAACCAAACTAAACACTTAAATCATACTACAGCTGTCTCCTAAAAAGATGTGTTCAACTTTTATGTGCACTTCTGATGACATTTCAGCCACTCTTCACTTTCATGCTGCTATCCAGGATAAAACTCTTCCACTATGTTGAGTCGTCCTGTCCGTTCAGTGAAGATGTCTGCAATGGCGGCTGCAGACCCGCAAACCTCGACTGCACTGCTAAACGGACATGTACACAGGCAAGTGCGGACACCACAGACCCACTGTGTTTTTGAGACGGACGCAACGTGGCCACCTGGAGGAGCCCAGCAAGGCTCTGGGTTATCTTCTGCCCTCTGCTTAGAAGAAGTGAATTTACAGCTCACAGCAAAAAAATATATTACGCTGGCTTTTATTTGATACTGAGTACCAGCAAAATTTGTTGTTGCACATTTCGAATTCCTCATTAGCATAATTATCACACATTAGCTCGGGCTAACTTGGTTCTTTATAACAGGGGTTCTCAAACTTTTGTAACTTAAGGCCCACTTCTGATTGTTAAGAAAAATGCTGAGGACCACCTTCCAAAAACCAACTGTCTCTTCCTGATGACGTGTCTTGATGGTGTGATGGTATTAAAATGTAACTGGTCTCTGAAATTTTACATTTTAATAGGCCGTTTTTTATTCATGTGAACTCTGAAGCACATTTGGATATAAAATAACAAATTTTGCAGATTACTAGAAAAAGAAATAATAATATGACCATTGACTACTATGGGGGCCCACTAGATGGCGCCCAGTGAACCGCAACCCCGTGGCTGACAATGGCTGGTATAAATATTACATCATACCAATGTGCAAGTTTTCAGCTAGCAAAATAGTCAAGTTAAGTTAAAATTTTATTTATATGGCACCTGATCGCAACAAGTGTTTTCTCAGGGCATGCTTCATACAGAGCAGGTCAAGACCGGACTGTCTGTAATATTATTTAGAGACCCAACCAAGATCAAACACTCACGTGACAGTGGCAAGGGAAAACTTCCTTTTAAATAATAATGAAATTTAATTGTACTTTGGTTTGGACTGGTTTGAGATGTCTTGCTCAACTTCACCAATTTCTATCAATAAAAATGAACAACTGTGGAACAACATCATCCACATTGCTGTGTGGGTGGCAATACAGCCGGTCCAAGGATAACATGGCATTAACCTTATGACTTTGTGGCACTCCGCCCTAAACCATCCCAATCGAAATCCTTTAGATAAATCACAGAACAGACCGAAAGTTGTGAAATGTAAAAATGCTGGGTGAACATGCTTGAGAACCCCTGACTTGGATAATAGTATCAAGGATCGCCTTTGCTCCCTGAGGAGCCACGGGGGACTCATGTGCCCCCGCTGCTAAAAAAGTCTATTTGTAAGACCTTTAAAGATTTGATATTTACAGACATGGAAATCAGCTGTGATCAGCTGGGAAACCGACAACAGAATAAAGAGGGGAAAGAAAGATGAAAGGGGAACAACAGAGGAGAAAAAAATGAAGCAAGGAGGAGGGGTGAAAGAGCGGTAAGTGCGAGCAGCATCGCGGACAACGTTCCTGAGGGGAGAGGAGGACTTAGCATCTCAATTAAAACGGCGGCAAACAAGGAAAGAGGGGAGAATTACGATGTGAAGCAACAGACAAGGCAGAAGGGACGGGTGGATGGAGGGAGGAGGAGGCGTGGGATGGAGGCAGACAGGGGAGAAAGGAGCAGAGGTAATCCGAATGACATTAACACACACACACACACATACAGCACCTATGAGAAAAAACAAAGGCTGAAACCTCCAGAGCAGAGCCAAGGAAACATTCCTTCCCAAAGCTCACACACACACACACACACACACACACACACACACACACACACACACACACACACACTCATGTATGTTGCCTTCACACCAAGAGAGAAAGACAGACAGTCTCCAGTGCCTCCTTTCTCCCTTCCTCCTGCTCTCCTCCTCTCCGGAGAGGTGAATCAGTGCAGGACTGTACACTTATGAATCAATAATACACTTCAGTGGCAGGAATGATTCAATAAGGCTCTGTGGCTTGAATAGACTCCACCCCGCCACGGCTGCCGCTCACCCCCGAAGAATAGGCGACCGCTCGATAAACAGCCACTCCAGGTGTGTATCAATAAACTAATTATAACACGCAGACCCCTCGCTGTAGGCGCAGTCATGTGAGGTCAATAGATTTTCATCACTCACATTCATTATGAATAATCGATCGGAAGCCAACACCGGCTCAGAGGAATCAGACCGTGACGTGGGAGCAGTAAAGCTGGAGAACATGGGCTTGACGGGCAACGCAGACACATACACACACACAAAGTCCTGTCAGGTGACTTTGGGTGCAGCTCCCATGGGACCAACACACACCTCAGATCAGGCCTTTTGGTGTTGGGGTTTTCACATTAGGTATGAGGTTTTGTACTGAGCCTGAGTACGACTGCTCCCCCTCTCCACTCCCCATCCAATCAGCTTTCAGATTAATACCTGGACCTTAGTACACTTGTATCATCATCTACACAACATTTGTTTATGTTACTGCCATAGTGTAGAAAAGTATGATCAATTTTCCTGAGTTGGGAGGTCGTCCTTCCGACTTTGGTAGGTTCATGAGCTTTTAAGTCGTAATGTGGAATTGATGTGTATGCTGTGGCACTACAATCCCTTCAGGGACAGTTCATCCCAAAATTAAAGATCCATACTTTTCCTCTGGCCTGCAGTGCCATTTATCCGTCTAGTTAGTTTTGGTGTGAGTTGCACAGTTTGGAGATATCAGCTGCCTTCTCCTGAATATAATGGAACTAGATGGCACTCGGTCTGTGGAGCTCAAAGCGCCAAAAAATACATTTAAAAACCTCAACCGCAATGTCCCTTTCCAAATATCATGACCTGGTTACTCCAGATAACCCACAGACCTTGTTGTAGATTCTGCCATAGAATCTACAGCTGATATCTCCAAAACTCGATAACTCACACCAAAACTGTCTAGATGAGTAAACAGCACTACAGGGGAGGTGAAAAATATGTATTTTTAATTCTGCGGTGATCTGTTCCTTTAAACTACTTAAATATAGCTTTACCTGACTTGTTATCTGGGTTCATTCTAATAAATAACTGTTCTAACTGATCTAGTTCACTGACGGTTGCAACCTCATATATATTACAAATTACACGTGAGCAAAAAAGAGAAAAGATATGCAATACGTGAATTAATAAAAGCTCATCAACTTGATATTTACTTCCATCCGCCATGTTTCTGCATATTTGACAACAAATTTCCCTGACTTTTCAAGCTGTTGTTTCAATGTGAATTTTCCCACATGGGAAATAATTTATCTGATCATTTGAATACCACTTGAATGCAGGACTACAGTGCATTCACATGCTCCTCAGATGGTTCCCACTCTGTATGGAGAGCAACTAACAGTTAAAACCTATTGCCATGCAGTCAACCAAACATTTACGTTAGTCTGCCATGTTTCAGCGTATATGACATAAAGAGAAAATAACATTTTCTCCTACTTAAGGGTGCTCACACATTAATTTTCCCTGTCGGAAACTCATTTTCCTGATTATTCCAAAATCACACCACAGCAAAATCATTCACTGGAGAATAGGAAGAGGGTTGATCAATGCACACACACACACACACACAAGGAGGCCATGTGCTCATGGTTCCACGTCTTGTGGTCATTCAACAACCCTTGAGGTCAACTGGAGAAGCAGCTCAGCCCAGCAGGTGTTTCTTACCTGTCACAGGTGAAACGATGTGCGCATGAGCCGTCTCAAAAAAAAATAAAAATAAAGGATATTGGTTGGTGACAATCTTGAGGCACCAGCTCCGAGGCCGGGTGGTTTGTTTCAGGTAGAAGAAGACCACGGGGGCCGTGTCGGGGTAGGGCAGGTTCTCCCCGCAGCTCTCCTCCCCGGCCGTGGAGATCCCATCAGGCGCCGGGGACGCCGGCTCCACCACCACCTCGCCGCGCTCCCCTACACCGGACAGGTCGTTGAGCCGGATGAAAGTCCTCGGCAGAGAGGAGCGACCCTCCGAGCCCCTGGCGTCGGGGACCCCGGAGAGATTTCCCCCATCCTCGGCCATCATTCACCTCCTGCGGGCATTAGGCGACCATAAACATATGATTAGATACAGTAAATATAGCTGACAAGCGTGGAAATACTTGCAGAGCGCATTATCGAGAAAATATGTGCATTTAATTTAACCTTTGAAATATAATCTACCAACTTTGCATTTAGTGGAAAAACACCCTCCTGCACAAATACTCAAATAATTTTAAATATTCTAGAAACAGGCAACAGTAGGGAGAGGTGGAGGTGGTGGAGGGGTTATTTTAGGAAAATATGCGCACACCTCACCGAAAAATGATTGCATACGTTTCACAAAAATGTTACCAAACGAATTTTTTGATGGATGTAGATCCAGTTGGTATATGTTTGCAGTTAAAAGCTGGTAAATAGAAGGGAGCTTCTAATGAGCCTTCAAAATTCATCGCATTCCTTTTCATGAAAAACAATGCCAAAATCTCCCTCTCATCAGCAACAACAGCCCCCGACTGCTCTAATTCATCTCCAAACTTCAGCTTAATCAATTCAATATCAACAATACATTCATTTTGAAGTAATTAGCAGCAGTAATCTCTCTAAATGAGTGCGGGAGCATCTTTCCGTTCGATTTTATTACCTGTAATGGACTCAGTAGATGTGCCCAAAGCGCGCTCAGTCATCGCATGATCAGTTCCTGTCGTGGCTGTAAAGTCCACACCAGCCTGAAGAAAAAAAACACCCGCTTGGTAAAGAAGGAGAGACGAGGAGGGAAGAGATAAAGAAGAGAGGAGCAAAGGAGGGGGAGAGGAGAGAGGAGAGAGGGGCTTGTGGGTTTGGTGCGTCTGGCGGAGCGTATAGTTTCCAGGTGGTGCGCGGCTGCGCCGGGGTGCGCCCAGGCCCCGGTCTCCGGTGTCCAAGCTTCTCCAGGGGCCTCAGCAACACTTCATAACCATCCCCTCCGATCAGAAATCAAAAAAGGAGTCGGGAGACGCGGGTCTACTTTTTGCAGCTGCAGGTAAAATATTAACGCCGCGCACAAACTTCTTGATGGTTCCCTCCTCCTCCTCCTCCAGAGCAGATAACAAACCTCCCAAAAAAGGAGAAATAACGACAATTAATAAGCTGTTTGTTTCCCCGCGTTTTCCTCCGCTGTTTTCCCTCCTTCAAATTAACAATCCAGTACTTTTCGTTGCATCCACAGGCGGTTTTTCAGCGCATTTTCCCCGCATCAGTGTTTTAAAGATCCATGGAGATGCTGCTGTTCATCCTGCCGCTGAACACAAACAGGCGTCAGAGAGACACGCTCCGATGTTTTTCTAAATATCACCTCCCCTCTCCATTGCCGCTCTCATGAAGGCTCCTGCTCTCACTCGTGTCTCCTCCACACTGTGTTCGGTCGGTTCCGTCCATCAGCAAAGCTCACACACACAGCTGGATGGGGGATCCTAACTTCTCACTCCCCGCCCCTCTCCGCTCTGCGCCAATCACAGCGCGGCCTGAGTTGGAGAGCCATCCTCACTGGCCGAGGTGGGTGTCAGTCTGAGCCGTGCGGCGGGGAGGAGGGGGTGAAACAGCTGGAATCTTATTGTCAGCTGTCAGCCAATCAGAGGCGAGGGAGCGGTGGTATCCAGCAGCATCGGAGTGCGATTGGTGCAGAGCTTTATTAAGGGGAATTTTGAGGGTAAAAGTTGCCAGACTTTCCAATTAGCAGAGAATAAATAGTTAGTAATGGCTTTCAGTGGTTATAGAAGAAAAAAGAGAGGGGAAAAAAGAATAAAAGAATAATTCGTCATTATTGTGCAATCACAGAAAAATGAAATGTAATAATAATAATTAGATTATTATTTTCACTTAGGGTTGCCAGATTTGGGGACCCCAGGCCCTGGAGGAGTGCTCTGACATGTATGCTGGTGGCCACTAGGGGAAGATGTTTCCCCAGGCTTTTCTGCCTCTCTTACACACATACACACACATATTCTCACAGTACCCACAGCTGGTTTGGGGAGTAATAGCCTGAGGCAGAACAGAGAGTTGTACTCTGTAGTTTATAAGTGACAAAGTGTCTCTGAATTACAATGCTGTCCACTGTTGCACCTCTATCTTTATTCACATTCTAAAGGTGAGATAAAATGAAAAATGCCTTTTTAACCTTTTAAGATCACATACCCAGTCATACCGTGCACCTGTTTAACATTATGTGCCAAAAACAATACAAAAAAAATAATTTATTTGCATTTTCATGTCAAAACCCAATCATGTTTTCTTCCTGTAACACAATACATGATGTGTGCTTATGTAAGCTAGAACCAAACAATTTCAAACAATAAAATCATGACCTGTCTGTCAACTTTTAGCGGTACATAGCAAAGGCTAATACTCATTAGTTAGCTTGCCAGAAACAGTATTGTACGTTGGTGTGTCTTCGGATGTTTGCCACACCAAACTCTGTTCTGTTTCTACACCCCCAGAAAAGTGGTTATGGGCCTGCTGGCTAGAATTTATTCACTTTGGAGAAAGTGGTATCTGTGACAGCAGATTATTCACTAATTTGGGTGAAACTGGATCATGTTTTATGGATAAAATGCTTTCTGGTTTTCCCTCTGATGTCGTACGGCTCAGCTTCAACTCTCGGGTCAGGGTTTCTGCTAACTTAGATGCCATTAGCAGTTGTTACATTATTTGGGGAAGCACAAATAATGCAATGGAAACAGATATTCCTTCTATCCAAAGTTGCTCATTATCATTTGGTAAAAGTCAGCACCATGATTACCCCAATACAGTTGAAAAATGACACATCTACCTTAATCAATTGCTAATTTAATGCGCCAAGACTATTTCCTTCATCTGAATGATGTTTCTATGTACTTGTATATTTTCGGTATCAGCAGTTAAAGGGGAGGTGGTGGTGGACAGTTCATAAAACTTAACTTAGACATAAAAAGATAAAAGATAGATGAAAAATATGATTCCTAATTAATTATATGTTAATATTTAATCATTTTGATGCTTTGTAGGCACAATTATTAATTGAGAACCTGACCCACTTCTGGTCTTCTATCTGAATACAGACACAGATAATTTTGTTAGTTAAACAGATACAGATACAGACACAAGTAATGACATCAGTGCACCTCTAGTACCAAGATCATTCACAGAGTTTCCAGATGGAAAGACTTTTCAGCTTTACTTGTTGCTAAAGTAGCTAACTGTTTACTGTAGTGCTGTTAGCTCAGTTAGCCATGTAACTAAGTTTGCTCCCTCAGCCAAACCCAGCAAGAAAACCACCTATGTCTTGTATTCCCTGTCGTTAAACCTCAGTTGGTCTCGCCATGTTCACTGGGAGCTCCCAGTCAGCCGGGTTGGTGGACAGCTGTAGCTGCAATGATGGATGCGTAGCATTAACGTTCATTTTGAAATACCAATCAATATCCACGACAAGTCCCTCCCTGGCTGCATGTTTTTACGTGAAACACATGAAAAAACATATGGAAGCAAATATCTCCCCATTTCTTCATAGTTTTGAAGATATATGTAACATTTTTGCATTAAAAAATCTAAAAATGCTAGACATATATTATATATTTTGAGTTGTGTACTTCCGCTATCCCAAATGCTTCCAACAATGGTCAAAGAGAGAAATCTGTTATTTTTTATGGTAACTGTGTTACCAGCAAACATGACCAGACATAACATGAATACAATTTATTACATTACTTCGTCCATGAACACGATTTCTGCCTGAAATGTGTTAGATTGTTTCTTGTTTAACAATGAGGACAGTAACTCCCATGATTCCACGCTACTTCAGATGACAACAAACTACGTCTTTTGTTATTGATTTAATATCAGAGAGACCCCTAGTGGCAGAACTTATTGTACTTATTGTATATTGTAAGTTTATGGATTCTGCAAGCCTGATGCACACACACACACACACAATCTCAGCACATTACTCACTACATTGCAGTCGTACTTTATTTTCATTACAGTGTATGATCATTGATCTGAGAGCAGGAACAAATCAATGAGGAGGACCAATTTCTTTTTCATAGCGTCTGTCGCAGCTAGCGCTCGTGTGCAGTAGCGGATATTAATCACCTGGGCCTGTATGCACATAGCTCATTGTGGGAGCATGAAGGCTGAGAATCACACGTGCACGCATGACCTGAAAAAAACAAACACCTGCATGTGCGTACGGGAGGAGGGGACAAGGAGGGAAAAAGTGAAAGCGAAAGAACTCTCTACAGCCTCTGTCAATAGACCTTGTTTGGGCTGATTACTTAATTGTGTACTATCTTAACAGAGTGGCCATTAAAACATATTGATCCAGCACTGCTTGTTGTACCTATTAGTCAGGAATGAGGCGCTGTTCTGAATACATAAGAGAAAAAGTAGAACCCAATTAAGACTAGGTTCTGGGTAAAGCACACCTAAAAGTACAAATACAACATTCATTAATAATAAACAATACAATTATGCATCTATTATTCATAAAATGGAATAAAGCAGTGGCAATTCAACACTGAGTGCCCATGAACACTTCCCAAGGCGTGCTTTTATGAGTGTTTGATGAATGATGTTTGTTAGTGCTGGCCAGTTCGAGCTAAGACCCCAATTTATCAGAGTGAGTGATCTCAGCTCTCCGGGGGAAACTTTCCCTCGCAGCCACACCGCAGGCCTCCAGACCAGCAGCGCTGTTCGCACAGACACGCAGCTCACACACTACTGCTCACCTTGAGCTGACTGCCATGACAGACCTTACTGACAGCGAGGACCCGATACAGACGAGGTTAATGAATCAGTGAATTTGTCTCTTCAGTTGGCAGGAGGCTCCTTTCCATACATGAGGGCTTCAGATCCAGAGAGAAATATTCATGCCTGAGGGAAGAAGGGACAAAACAAACAACATGGAAACAAGTGATTGTACTTTATTAAAGATACCTTACTAGGTAATGTTATGTAAGTAGCTTCATAGACTGCAATGACTGTAGTAGGGCTGCAACCAACAGTTATTTTCATTGCTGATTAATCTGTTGATTGTTTTCTCAATTAATCAATTAGCTGTTTGATCCATAAAATGTCAGAAAATGGGGCAAAACTGTTGATTAGCATTTCCTAAAGCCCAAGATGATGCCTTCAAGTGTCTTGTTTTGTCAATAACCTAAACATATTTAGTTTACAGTCATAAAGGAGTAAAGATACCAGAAAACATTCCCAATTTAAGAAGCCAGAATCAGAGAATTATGACCTTTTTCTTGATCACTTTAATAATCAATTCATAATCGTTGCACCTCTGGACTGTAGAGTTCTGATGTCAGCCTGTTGGTTTGTCAATCAGTCTTTCCCCAGCTTAGGTCAGGACTAAAACATCTAAAGATGCTTTTGTCTAGCCTGACATCGACAGACTAATTTGCAAATATAAATCAGTCTGGAATTTCAAGTGAGAATTGTTTGCAACTTCCAAGATGCGTTATCAACACATGTAGCCCAAAAATACGTTTCTGGAAACGTTTTAGGCAAGAAATAGGCAATGCAGTAACAAAATCTTGATCCACATATGACCGGCACTGCTTCGTTTGTCAGTTTGACCTGAGTTTTGGGAGCTTGAGGCAGTCTGCTGGACAGGGCCACAACCAATCACAGCAGCAAAACATGTGACACGCAGCTTGTAAAATCTGGATCAGTGACGCTCCTCTTTTAATCACCGTAAATAATCGGACCCATATTAAAAAAACGATTGTGATTTGCCCAACCAGATCCAAGGCTGGTGGAAGTCTGTTTATTTGGAAGGGCAGCTAGACATATCTGCTTTTGTTCAAAGCAACATGCAAATGGGGTACAATCCAAGTCACGGGATTCTGAGACATTCATGGTCGCCAGTGGATGAATCCTTTTGATTTTGTGATTCTCTGAAGGCTTATTGCTAGTGTCACCAAGACGTTGACCTGTGTTTTGTTGTTTTTTTCTTTTTGAAGTGTCTCAAAAAAACGAAAAAAAAAAAATCCCAAACAACCAAAGATGATCCAGACACTTAAGGTCACCAGAGGATGGATACTAATAACTTTGATTATTTCCCCTTCCATTAGAAACTTGAACATGAGGATGCATTTGAATCTTCACGGTGAAGGTCTGATCCATTTCTCAGCACTACCATCAGCTAAAAATGTCAACCTGTATACTAAAAATGTAAGTCTCTCTCTCTACAAATCTATTTGGCAGACTCCATCTTTCATACCACCATCAAGTCAAAATGGAACATTTATCCACGTAGGGGACAAACTCTTTGGCTGTAAAAGCTCTCTGGTGGCCCATTCAGGACAAACCTAATATTTTAAAAATGATCAATATATGATTATTTTTAGCCATGCTAGCAGAACAGCTTTAAGGACGCCAGTGTCAGTCAGTCTGTCCACCACTTTGGTCCCAACTGAAATATCTTAAAGAGTACTGGATGGATTGCCATGAAGTTTGGTACAGACATTAACTGCCCTCGCAGGATGAATTGTAATAATTTGGTAATTGCCTGACATCCAGCACTACCTTCAGGAAAGATCAAAACTCAGATTGAATGTTCATTACCCCCAGATTTACATGAAATTTGAGCTTTCACAAATGTTTCCTCATTGATCTTTGGTCATATTATGTTTGCAGGAAGCGGGGTTGTCCTCTCTTAGAAAGACGACAAGGATTCGTGACACTGAATCCCAGCCAGGATGTCTGACCTCTGACCTTTCCTGAGATAGGACAAGGAAGAGACGCTGTCTGTGTGTGATGCACTGTTGCACAGTGTGTGCGTGTGTGATTTCCATGTTATTGAACCCTCATTAGCCCTCCCCTCTACAAGCTCTAGGGGTGAGGATTGTTCAGAACACGTAATTGCAGTATTGATCAGTCATCCTATCTCTCCTTGCTCCAATATTGTTCTTAGAGTTAACCCTTTACACCGCAATACAGGAGGCCGTCCAATAATTTAACACCTTACTATACTTCTGCCGTATTCAGGACCTGAGTTCACTTGGCAGCGCAAGTGAGTTCAATCTCTTCATCCTGTCACACAAGGTCATTAAAAACAAATGTTTACTATTGTTGTTGTCATGAAAAGAACCAGAAGCAACAAGCCAGTGATTCACGGGAGGTCACACTCCTTTAAAAAGAATCTGAAGCAGACTTCTTTTTAAAAGTGATGCAGTGAAGCTGACGTGAGGGTTAGATCAGGTTTAATATCACACAAACAACAGCCCTCTGTCATGCTTAACTATTGCAACATGCCGGCTTAATTTGAATTTGGGAATGGTGAGATCAATATCAGTTTTGGAGAATCAATGACATGATAATCAGTATTGTTTGTTTTAAATCCCAAAGTTGCCACGGGACGTTTAATGGTTGTGTTTCAGGATGTTTGGCTTTTGTAGCCTTGCAGTAACTAGGATCCACACTAAAAAATATACTCAAAGAATATTTATGTTACTGTGTCTTCAGCAGAGCTTCCTCACAATAACAAATGTAGGACTGTGGTACATAGTAAATGAGTGTAGAGGGCAAACACAGCATTTTACATGCTGTTTATCGTCATGAGATATCTGGTAAGTACACTTTCCAAAGCAGAGGAAGGTATCAACAAGCCAAAATGGAAATAAGGACAAAAACAGTTCAATTTAACTGACGGCGTGTTGACATATGTAAAGCTGGTTCCTTTTAATCAATAAAATCAGCTGAGGTTGAATATGATTCCTGTGGTTGCTGTGAAATCCAGGAAGTTGTTATTCACATATGCTGTTTAACTTTGTGGTGTTCATTTTCTGGACAAGCAGCCAATCCCTATACTTAGTGCCAGCAAACCTGCACTCATTTAGAGCTAGCTATTGATAATATTTTGATTTTCAACATGAAAGGCTCTGAGGACATTCTAATCATAACTATTTTTCCAAGAAATTATTTTCATGACTAAATAAGCAACAATCAAAGTTTAGATTCAGGAGGAAAACATCCTTAGTTATTGATTATTGAATGTTTAACACTCAAAACTTTTTAAACAGGACTGTTTGGGTGTGGTTTGATCAGATTTGATCTGGCAACGCAATCGAACAACCCCACAATTGACATTATGTTTTGATTTAAATGTTGCTAAACTCTAACTGGACTTAAGTGTTTTCCAACTGAGCCCTGCCCATTTCAAACCAGTGACAAAACCAAGGACAAAAACAGGAACACTGAAGTAACCAAAACTAACCAGACTGCACTCAATAAGAACCTGACCAGTTTTCAGGGCTTTTGAAAGTCTGTGTAAAGGGAGTTTTTTCTTCTAAACACGTTATTATACATGTTAGAAAATAGTTAAAACATGTGAAAAGACTGAGAAGTGTGTAGTACTGAATTAGTAGTACTGAGATAGAGGGTTTTTTGGGCAGACCTGAAATATGGCCCTGCCAGAGCCATGGCCCAGGAACGGACACAGGAACGCCTCACCCTCCCGAAAGGTCAGTTACAAACATACCTTCAGCAGCTCTCTCAGATATGCTCCCAGTGTTTCAGAGCAGAGAAAACTGCAAATTCTTTCTGAGACCTAATTTTACATACATAGCGATTTTTTTAAATCATTTAAATTTAGCTGGGTTGTTAATAACACATTTTCTGGTGTGACAAACTAAGAATACACATTTATTATTGCTCTAAACTTTAAAGGGTGTGCACAGTCAGGATTTATGCCTTGATTTCTGCACAAAATACAATGTGGGGAATTGGGTCAAAGTGGGGTCAAACTCTATGAAGGACTGGCAGCATTGTACTGTACGGGTTGACGTTCGGTGTTGGGTACAGGAGACAGAGATTGACATGCTCAGCATCACTGCATCAGCAACATTTTGTCAGCATGCGGGGCCACGGCTCTAAAGCACTTTTGCCAAAGGTTATATGAGGTGGAGGACCCGTCAACGGATCAGTCAAAATATACCTGAGTCTTGGCTATTTAGTCACGCCTGAGAATTTGTCTCACAGAATTTGTCTTAACTGACCTTCCAGCTCCAGAAATGCATACAAGCTCAATCAAGTGCTTTTTATCTTGAAACTTAATCTGTATTAACAAAATATGCCAACAATAATCAATATGATTCTGTTTAACAATGTGTCTGCAGAGGAAGTGTTTCAGCTGTGTTTTTCGGTCATCTTTCTCACGCATGTCTGAAGAAGCACATATGGTATTATTTTAATCAATCCAGCTGCAAAAATGTCAAAGTTCCAGCTTCTTAAATGTGAGGATTTGCAGCTTGTCTTTGTTATTTATGATTGACGATTGATTGTAAATTAAGAGTCCCTGAGGTTTGGACTGTTGGTTGAACAAAAAAGTAATTTGAAGACATCACATTGGGCTTTTGGAAATAGTGATGAACATTAGACCAAATGATTAATTGTGATAATACTCAGCGGATTAATCAATAACAACAATAATCACCCAAATTTCACTCATGCTATATAGATATACCCAAGGGCGTATTTTTCACGCTTCAAGTATATTTTACACACGGTACTACAGTGATTGTGTATTGGGCTCGGAGCGCTGCCATATGGCAGGTGATCTACTGGACTGGAGGCCTGACCCTGATTTGCATGTATCCAAAGAAAGCAACAATCAACTGCAATCAGATCTGTGATCTGGTCAACAGATGAATATATTTGGCTAAGCGTAGAGGAAAGTGTCTTAAAGGCCAGTGTGTAGGATGTAGTGGCATCTAGTGGTGAGCTTGCAGATTGCAAACACCCAATTTCAAGAATATAGAAGAACCTAGAGTGGCTGTGCAAACTGGTGCAATGTGTCAAAGGCGATCTAGTAGGGCTGCCCAGTTAAAGGTTTTCTTGAGAATTGTCAGTTCAAGCCAACATTCAACCAGTCGTCACACACTTATGATATTAATTTAATTATTTAAACACTTATTTTTGGGGTGTGAAGTGAGCTGCCTGATTAATACTAACAGCGAAAAAAGGATAATGACTCTGAATGTGTCAGAAGAACCAGCAAGGAGACTGAACATTTAGTTAATTTATTCTAACACAGTATAACCTTGTTGTCAGTACGATGGATGACAATGCATACTTACAAATCAACTTGCTACAGAGTCGGTCCTCAACCGTTTTGCGCCTCCTGTCCACGCCTGAACCGCTGCGTCCTCATCGTCTCCGCAGTCAGAGTTCTGTACATCACAGCACAGTGATTACGTTAGGGCGGCTACCTGAGCCAACTAGCTAATGGCAGCTACAGCACAGTTTGCAGCAGTGTACTGGTGATTACTGCGTCACAAGAGAAAAGGTGCATGTTGCAGCAATCCTGCAGACGTAACAGCAAGGTGCAGCTCCTAAACGCAGTTTGAGGTGGGGTTTTTTTTCTGCAACTGGACAGCTAAGACTCATCTCACCAGCTTACGGTTTAGACGACCATTAGGGGGACAACTCTAATTTTTGGTTTGTACGTTTTGAGCTACTGTAGAAACATGTCAGCCTCTGTGGAAGAGAATCCACACCCTCTCTATATATAAGCGCCTCATTCCATTTTGCCTATAAATCCCTGTCTTTCACACTGGGCACAAGTGACAAGAAGTGTAAATAGAGCCATGGATAAATAAGGTTGGGTAATAACAAAATAGTATGCTCAAGGCAAGTACTACAGTCTTATAAATGTAAGAAATAAGGAAACAGTGAGGAATAGTTGGGTTGAAGGTCGGGTCTTGTTTTTCACTGCTGGAGGTTCACAGGAAAACAACGTTGCAGAATCTCCCAAACAATGAAAGTGAATGGTGACCAGTTTTCAAACGGAATAAAAACATAAAATGCCTCCATACTGCTTATCTGGTCTCATCCAAGTCTCCTAAAGCCCCAAAATGCCAAGTCGACCAAAAAAAACACGTTTTTAGCCCGAATCTTCACTGTAGATCCTCAGCTTGAAGCCACATTCACATGCACACACACACTGTTTAAACTGTGTGTGTGTTGTGACGGTGTGCAAACAGCTTGTCGGGACTTGAATTATGCCAGACGAGCAGTATGGAGGCATTTTCTGATTTTTTTCCAGTCGTTTCTTATGTTTAAAAACTGGTCACCATTCACTTCCACTGTTTGGGAGATTCTGCAACACTGTTTTCCTGTGAAACTCCAGCAGTGTTTTGCAGACTAACAAAATAAACCCAACCCTGAATCAACATGAGGGTGAGTTGATAATGACTGAACTTTCATTTTTGGGTGAACTATCCCTTTAAGTATATTCTAATGGTGTTTTAGGGGACCATGACTGCCAACAACTGCTCAACAACCAATATGCGCACCACACAGACACTCACATGGCTGGACAGGACAGGTCTGGGCTGGCGACCAGGCGCTGGAGGTGATCGCCTCTCGTCTCACTTTTCTATTTATCTGCTGAACGATAAATAGAAGAAAATGAGCATGTCAGTTTATTTTAGCCCACATGCAATCCAAAACAATACAGTAATACAATGCACTGCGAGTGACTCATGTGGTGTGTCCGCGTGTGTGTGGGTGTGTTATGGGAGCCCGAAGAGGGTCAACAACAATATCAGTCATTTATAAACAAAAATCACTTCTAATTGAAAAATGTTAAACACAAGACTCCAGACTATACAAAGCTTGAAGCTTTTCCATTCCTGCTTGCCCACCTAAAATTCACACGTGATTCCAGTGATACTGATTCACATGTTGGTAACCTTGGTTACAGAGCAGAGCAGCGAGTGGAGAGGAACATTTTCAACACTTCATAAATTATATGCCTGTAATGACATGGAGGCAAAAAAAGGAGGAAGGAGAGGAAACTGGAGGGGGAAGATGAAGAATAGGAGATAAATTAGAATACGAAGGGAAGTAAAGAGGAAGAGAAGGAGGAGGAGGAGCAGAGAGGAAGAAGAAGGGGATGGTGGATGAAGAGAAGAAAGGAAAAGAAGGAAAATGCATCAAAAAATAAGGCAAAGGAAGGAGAAAGAGGATGTAGAAGTGGGATGGAGAATCAGAGATAAATGGAGGAAGACCAGGCGGAGGCTGAACAAAAAGAGAACGGGTTTAAAGGAGCGATATGTAGCAGTTGTGCATGCACAAATGAGTGCTGCAGTCCAAACAGTGAGTTGGAGCCTTAAACTGTATATTAAACTGCAGGCTGCAGAAGCTCTGCAGGAGTGCAGGATGTGTGCAGTTCCCATGGGATTCCCGCAGGATGGGTGTCAATTTCACTATTCAACACGGGACTGGGACATAACAGGAACAAAAGTCAACAGGAGTCGGTGGGCTTGAGAATCCTAATAATAATAGGTGAGGTTGTTAATAGACGCGTAATATCGCGGGGACTGTGGATTGACGGGATTTGCTGTCTTGCTGCCTGCCAGACTCCATAAACATACTGCTTCTAAACAACCTACTCCTTCTAAAACATCATTAATGATTTCTTACAACTCATAAACAGACACTTACTCATTTGGCAAATATTCTGCATTAATTTGAACTCCAGTTAATGTGAAACAGGCAAACAAAACCAGCTTTTCCGGCTTGGAATAGAAATTTCAATGGAAGGCACCATGGCTGCAATGTTGATATCAGAGAGGCAAATATTTCAACTTCATGTTTCCTTAATCTCTGATGACATATCAGTCATTTTATGATTCTTTTATTACAGATTCCTGATTCCACTCCTTTAAGAAGAAGTGGTTCAACAGTGCTGTGCCATGGCGTCTAACAGACAGGTGCTGAGACGGGAAATCCACGCTCTCCTTTTGTTTTCTCTTTGAATTCCTCCCTCCTCCCCTCACTGAGCCTAATTAAAACTGCATTTTTTTCGCAACCTGAAATTGATAACAAGAAGTTGTCATTGCGACATGACAAAACAGAGTCAGAACTGAGAAAAAAGTTGAGACAAACAAGGGGGAGCGAGACAAAAGGGGCCCTCAGCGCTTCCCTCTTTGCCTCCGTCTTTCATCTTTCTCCTCTTTGAGCGTCCTCCAGCTCTGTCGGCGTCGGCTCCCACAGAGCTCTCCGTGCTCCCACTGAGGGTCTCTGCGAGTCAACCCAGGACGAGCCGCCATCCCTGGGGGTGAGGCTTCGCTCTGGCACCTGCGCTGCTAATAGCTAAGGGCGCAGAGGTTTTAACATGGCTATCTTGAGACAGTCCCAAAATTTCAAAGTGTGGATAAATGACACCAAAACTACCAGAGAGGGCAAATTAACAGGGTTGGCAGAGTTACTTTAAAAATGGACATGTACACAAAATTTAAACGTGCTTTAGTAAGTATGCTATTCACCCTCAAATGTCACGTATTCTGGGGCTTGTGTTTATACCTGCACACCAGCATCACCACCTACAACATATTTTTCAGTAGCAGTAGCAGTGATAAGTCAGCTTGCTGACTGAATGGTAGTGGCTGATTTGTGTTGCTAAAATTACTGCTTGTTCTTTGTAGCTAATGTTAGTGGTTGTTCTGTGCAAATAAAATTAGCAGTTGGTCTGTGTAAAAAACATTAGTGGTTGACCTCTGTAGCTAACATTAGCAGTTCTTCTGTGTTGTGAACATTACTGGTTGTTCTGTGCAGTTAACATTAGCGGCTGGTCCTTGTAGCTATTGCTAGAGGTTGTTCTGTGTATCTTAAATTAGCACTTGGTCTATCTAGCTAACATAAGCGTTGCTCTGTGCAGACAACGTTAATGATTGGCCTATGTAGCTAGCATTAGCAGTTGTTCTGTGTTGCTGAAGTTTGCAGTTAGTTTGTGTAGATATCATTAATGGTTTATATGTGTCGCTATCACTAGCAGTTGGTTCCACCTATAAATGTTTTTTTTTTAATTAGCTAGATGTCGAGTTCTTGGAAGATGATGGCATTTTTACAAGGCAGAACTTGCACTTGTATATTTAAATTGTATTCCTGCCAATAATCCCAATTTTACTAAATGTATCTGTAGGCCGATTATGACTTTTTTTTTTGTACCTGCAAATAAAGATAAGGAGAATTGGATTGGGTGTGTATTTATCTGTTCATGTAAGTTTCTGTGTGTGTAGCATGCAAATTAAAAGTGTATGGGTACTCAGACATGTGGATATACTGTAATGAGTGTTTACACGCACACAACTATATACTGGGTCATGTTCTATATAATCCTGTTTATGAATATGATACATACATGAATAAACATAATAGTACTCTGGAGGTTATGAATATAATATCCTAGAAATTGAATATGTGCCCGGGTTACCCCGCTACAGTGTTTTGGATTCTTATAATTGGTCTGTTATTATTATTATCCATTATCTGTGAATAGTATGCACCATTTACAGTGCATGAACTGAGTCACAGAGGAAATGCTTATATTGAAAAATACAGAAGTAGGTGTGTATACACAGTCATTAGTGTACGAATCCAAACAATTTTTGTGCTCTGGGTAGCAAGATTAAGAGTCTACAGTCATGCTAGCAGCATCATGAGGCTGCACTCAGACACAGAGGAAACGTCAGCATCCTAACAGGCTCACAATATTAATGTTAACATGCTTATGTTCAGAGTTGATGTTTACCATGGTCGCCATCTTAGCTCAGCGTGTTAGCACACTAACATTTGCTGATTATCTCTAAACACAAAGTACAGCTGAGGCTGACGGAAGTGCCATTAGTTTTGCAGTCGTTTAGTCATAAACCAAAGAATTAGAGAGTTTTTAATTTGTCTACATCAAAAAAAGTGGGGGGCGGTCCTCCCCAGGGGGCAATTTTGGGGAAGTCTCGCTGAATGTAAATGTGGGCCTAGTGTACATGAATAGTAAGAGGATCAAAGGTTAGGGTAAGTGAGGCGGACATTTGTCATATGTCATAAGGCACATGACAAATGTCTGCAACCACTTTCATGTCAATTGATCCAATATGTGATGTGACATGTGAACTTTTGACTGGTTCACTAGAGGAAGGATCATCGCAAGTCAGTAGGCCTCCTACACCTCCAAAATCATTTGAAGATGTTATTTTGGGCTTTAGGAAACAGCGGTTGCCGTTTTTCACCCTTTTCTGACATTTTATAAACCAAACAACTAAACCATTAATTAATAAAATAATCAACAGATTAATCAATAATGAAAATAATCATTAGTGGCAGCCCTACAACAGTACAACATATTCTTGTTAATCTAGTTTCACATTTTTATGTAATTATCTTATTCAGGCAATTGCATTGTGACTTGATGTACAATAAACTTAGTATGTTAGTTTACAAATGCAATATTAGCAACTTAAATCACAGTTAAATACTATTGCACGTGTAAATCCTTTGATTAGCAGATTATTTAATGCTGCAGAGACCAGACTTGTCCCCATCTGACCAGCTGCTAACTGATGTTGTCTAATAGTCTGTGTGAGAAATCACAGTGCAAGTGTCAACTATTCAGACTGATGGCCACAGTCTGGCTATGTGGGTTAAAAGCTGGCTGTGCCTATTCACACAGGAAAAGGAAAACGATCACGGCAATCGATCACTCCCACAGGGCGAACGTATTGACAGACAGACTAACCCTGGACACACATTTTTCATATAGGATGACAACACACACACTGACACATTGACACATGATTTCTTGAATAGCTACTGTCTCTGAGAAGAAGAAAACTGACCTTTTGACATTTTTGTCTGCTTTCTGTCATTCATACAAGTGTCCAAACTTTTAGAACATCTGTCCGCACGCAGACCCTTTTGGATTCCTTCATTACGGGGACGGTGCTAATAAGATGGCCTAACACTGTGTGCATGGGGGCGTGTATGTGTGTGTGTGTGTGTTCTAAACCTCTGACCTCAAAAATGATCTACAGCTGCTACCTGCCAATTGCATCTGACAAGCAGTCCATTCACCTGCCTATCACACATCCACGCACGCCCACACAGGAAGCAGAAAAGAGGAATACACGCAGACACACATTATCAGACACAAGTACACAGATACACACAATACAGACGGAGGAGTGCATCCAAGTGCGCTAGATGACAACACAGAGCCTCAAAAAGAGAGAACATGGTGCATACAGACTACTCATTTGGACCACTGGTGGATCAGGGAAGGGGCAAAGGGGGTGGCTGTCCCTGTTGATGCCACCCTGTTCAAAAAATGCTGCAAAAGGGTGTCTGTCTAGTGGACAAAACATGAAAAAGTGCCCCTAGGGTGCCCTTCCAGTGGGTGAAATGTGTTCAAATGTATAAAATGTGACACAGTGGCTGGCCTACATGCTAGAAAATAGTTGTTGTTGACATGCCTCTAAATGGTTTAAGGGTTAATATTTACATGTGTGTTTTATTACAGAGGTGTAGTAGTTGTTGTGCTTTAAATCACATAATAAAATTATTTTAATCCAAGCCTGGTGCACCACCTCATGCAGTTGGTGCCCTTTTTATTGCCCCTGCCCCTCAGACAGCCTGAGTCCGCCACTGATAAAACACATGTCAAGAACAAACAAACACACTCTGCGATCATGTGACTATACTTTCTCTGCTTCTCCCCAGTCTCAGAAACAGGCTAATCCCTCTTCATCATAAGAGGGATGAAAAACAAGACGGAGGTGTTTACGTCCCGCACGTGATTGAAAAGCCTCTCAGCGGCCCTCCCCGCGGCGCCGAGTTTGACCCGACGCTCATGTTTCCAAGCCGCACGTCAGAAGGAGCAGGCGGCCTTTTGAACGTACATACGTTAGCCGGTGAAGATTAAATAAAAGAGCAGAGCCGTCACATTTGTCTCAAGCCATTTCCCTTACCAAAATGGGACTGAAAGGGAGATCAATATTTCCATTCGCGTGATGGCTCGGGTGGGTGTTTTGAATTATTTGAATGATGGAAAAGTGTAGGGGTTAGGGAGGAGTGTGTGTGAGAGAGAGGAGAGAGAAAGAAACATGGAGAAAAAGGGGGAGAGACTACTTGCTTCACACGGCATCCTTGCTGTGTGTGGACCTACATTTCTAAGTGATTGAATTTCCATATGTCCCGCCATCTTATTGAAATGCTATAATCACTACATCTCCCCTTCTCTTCCCTCTGTAATTTAGTTGTTGATGACGGAAGGATACTATGAACTTCAGACAATATTCTTACGTAAATACTTTATGCTGAACTGCACACTTGGAATGTATAGACAGGTGACAATTTGGAAAAAAAAATGGCATAAATTAGTTGAGAAAAAATTGGTATGCCTCCGTACTTGGCACCAGGAATCACTTAATGGGTTGATGAGTATGAATCATATGCTAAGGCCCTCACAGTCACAAGACCTCAACCCAACTAACACCCATTGGAGACTTTGGAGTCACATGATACACACCGCTCTCTACCACCATCACTGAAACACCAAATGGAAATCAAAAATATTTTGGAAGAATGTTGTTAGAGCTCCAGAGACTTGGGAAATACATGTGTTTGGGGTTACTGATGTTGTTCTGGAGCTCGTGGCAGCAGCTGTTCATAAGGTCAAACTTATCCTAGTTGAAAAGCAAGTGTTTATTAAGTATAGATTTATGCAGCAATACATTAAAACTGATTGGAGCACACAAATGAATTCCACCCAGCCTGGTGTAACAGTTACAGAGGAAAATGTCCCCTCTACAATTTGGACTAACCTCTAACCTCAGTTAGGGACAGTTTGGATTATTAGATGTGGGGCTATATGAGGTATTGATCAATAGTCAGTGTATTACCTACAGCAGATGCCAGTTGGCTTAGCCCCAGCGAGAAGCAGATAGCTAAGCAATGAACTGCAGTGCAGCAACAAAAGTAGGTTCCATGTAAAAAAAAAATTAATTGTACACTATATGCAGAATATTTTAGCCATTGTACCATATTGACAGAAAGCGATTCAGCTTGACATTTTCTTTCCTCTCAATATCAGAGCCATTCCTGCATTCATGTGGTGTTGGAACAAACAAAAAAAAATTAGTTCCTGACTGGGAAAATTCACTCGAACGCTTCCGGAGCTGGAACAACAGACCGGAAAATCTGCAAAAAACATGCTACACGATTTACCACGTTGTTGTCTGCTGATGTCATAACGCAGACGTATGGCAGATGTTTTTCCGATCATCTTTTTTTATTAATTCACATATCAGCATCAATTTTTTTCCTCACATGCAATTTGTATTATTGATTATAATCATCGGTTTCTGTCTACGTATAGTGATCTAGATTATTTAGGTATGTTATTTAATAGCATTAATCCCGATAACAACTTATATAAAGCAATGAGCACACTAAAGTCAGAAGAACAACAACTGAGCAAATGGGACCATCCATGGAGCACATGAATACAGCCAAAAATATTATAATGACAATGTACTATTTGATCAGTGTACAGCGACAGATAAAACAACACAAGATATAGAAGAAAAGCTGCACACATTAGCCTAATAGTCTGAGGCTATTACAAGGGCCCAAATTCTCTGTAAAACGACAGAGCAATTTTTGGTTCATAAACAGCAAGCTGTAATATGGCCACAGTTCACCCTGGAACCAGTATCACCACATCTAGCCCACATGCTATAAGCTGAAACATACTAAAAAAAACTGGTTTACTGTGTATAATTCATATAGCCCAAATAGGTTTAAAAGAGGCCAAAGTCACCCACAAACCAGTACGCTATTTTGGCCCAACACATCACAACCTACCATCAAACCAGCATGCTGTGTGTCGGCCACATGTGGCCCAATAAGCAACAAACTCAAACTCACTCAAAAACCACCTTGCTGTACATGGGCCATATCTGGCCCATATGACTGTTCCTATTCCCAGAACTGAGCTGTGACTACCAGAACTGGCCCACATGCAGCTGGTCGAGTCAACTAAAATAATTTGCCCATTTCCATAATTAAATTGTGACACTATTTGCCACTGAAAAAGACTAATTTAGAGATATTTTTTCACCTAGCCTTACAGTAAGAGCTGGCAGCAGTCCGTGGGAACTGCAACATCCATGAGCTTATTGGCTTAACATCTGACGCATTAGGTTTTAATATTTCTTGTGTACAAACAGTTTCAGAGTAGGCTCAATGAAAAAAAATGAAAAAAATGTTACAGTAGTTATTACATTAGTTATCAAAAGGAGACCACTTTATATAGTGTAAATGAATGGGATACGGAGATATGGTATTATTGTCAGTCAGACACTGATAAATGACCTTTTTCTATTTGTCAAGTTGTGTCAAACAGCAATCTTGGCTCACTTGTTGAGTGCCTGTGGGACCACATAACATAATCATAACCAGGAATTCAGCAAAACTAAGCAAGTAAACTAAAGGGGTTGTTTTTTCCAAGTTTTGTCTGACAGGAGGCTTACAATCTTAGACTAGACTAATTTTAGTCTCTTAAACTTTGAAAATCCCTGATCCAGGGGCATCAACAGGCAGTGTTGGGCATGTTACTTTGAAAAAGTAATTAGTTATAGTTACTAGTTACTTCTCCCAAAAAGTAACTGAGTTCGTAACTGAGTTACTCCACTGTAAAAGTAATTAGTTACCAGGGAAAGTAACTATTGCGTTACTTTTTTTTTTTTTTTAATCCAGCTTTTGCTGCTTGGACGGCGTGGCTCTGTGTCCTTCTTTGTTAGCGGAGCTCACATTAACAGCACCTCGCCTGCTAGCATCATTACCGGTGTCAACAGTGTTTTTGACCACTAGTTCAGTAGAAGCGTGTGCCGTCGAGAGGTGCTTCATTAAATTGGAGTTGCTTACACCGGACGTGGACAAACTCTTTGCTCTGGGACATAATGTACACTCAACATGTACATTTTTACCTTTTACCTCGATGAGATCAAAGTAGTGCCTGTGTTTCCACCTCGAAAACGCCGTCTTTCCCTGCGACTCCGGACTCGCCATCTCTGATAGTTTGTGTGTGCGCGTGCTGCTATGTGCTGGGTTTCTGTGTAAACACCCGCCCACCTGATGTCTCTGGTTGGCTTAACATTAAATCTTACTCTACCTTAGCCAATCATCATTACTTAGACGGTTATCTCGCCCCTCCCCTCCCCCCCTCATCAAAGGGTAAAAAAAACACACACATTTGCAGCTCCTGTGTCTGTGTGAGCCAAGTCGGATGACAGCTTCAGTGAGCAGCTTCAGTAACGCGCAGTAACGGCGTGTTGGTAACGGTAACGGCGTTGTAACGATAGAAAAAGTAATTAGTTAGATTACCCGTTACTGAAAAAAGTAACGCCGTTAGTAACGGCGTTTTATCTTAACGCCGTTATTCCCATCATTGTCAACAGGTCAAATATCATTTGGTTTGTGTTTATAATACCTGTAAGACTAACCACATCACTGTCAGTCTCAGCTATACTTTTGTGATTGGTGCTACTTTGCTAATGTTAGCACATCTTACTTTCTGATAGGTTTATAACAGACCTACTCAATCACTTTTTTTTGGAAGTACCAAAAACCTGTAAAGTTACGAATTCAAAAGAGTAATACAATTCACTTTTATATTTTCTCTCCACGTCATTAGGTTTCACAACTGGATACGAAAGAGAATGTACAAAAGTACGAGGAAAAACACTGCACCCTTGTAATCTAAATTAGCAGTAGCTCCTTCTTTCTGTTGTAGAATCTGATCAAAGGGCCAGATTAAGGTCATTAACGGGCTGGCCAATTGAATGGGCCTGGTCATTGTTAGCATGTTAGCATACTGACACTAGCATTAAAGGTAGAGAGGGGTCTCTGCAGATACAAGCACCGCAACACACTTCTAGCGGGTCATAAGTGATGATTGATAGAGATTATGTTTATGAGTCTATACACTGAGATTTTTTATGGAAATTGTTGCATATCGCTGCTGTCTGTCAGAAACCTTGTTCATCCATCTAGTTTTGTGAAGAATCATCGCCTGGGGACCATAAATTCATCTAAGTTCAAGGCGAATGTACAAAGTTGTCAAGATATACAACTGACAGAAAGATGAGCAGACAGACTGACCAACTTACTTGCCAGTGGGCCTGAATATCTTAACAAGCTCAGATAAACTGCAGAGTAAATGTGGCCTTTTCACCCCAAAAAGAAACAAAAAGTGTCTCACAGAGTTCAGATGGGCGTCCAGAGTTCAAGTGGGTTTCCTTTCGTTCCTGGGTTTCCAGCTCCGGCAGTTTATTATGTAAATGAGACCATCTCATTCATCATGGGACTGTGATGAAGCTGGCCAGACAGGAATGTCATCTGGACGCAGATCAGAGGGAAGGAGGGGAGTGGTACCAGGGGAACAGATGTAGTATCGTAGGTGGGAGAACATTTCCATAAGCCACTGAAAACTCACACACACAGACACACACTCCAGGACTGATGCCATCAGATAGAAAGACTGGATGCCTGAGCATGTGCGTGTGTGTCTGTTGTCTTTGGAAATATGAGGGGTGTAACCTGCTCCTCGGTGGGTTTTCTGAGCGGTCTCAACTGTCAGAGCGGTCACACTTCATTAACCTGAGAGAGAGGTAGTGAGAGAGGGAGACAGAGATGGGTATGCGTGTGTGTGTGTGTGTGTGTGTGTGTGTGTGTGTGTCGACATTTTGGCTGGCCTTCGGCTTTTTTTCAACAGTCTGGAGAGAGTTACGGCCACAATAGCGAGAAGCCACGCAAGTGTTCGCTCTGCGCTGCAAAATGTCCAGAAGAAAAATGATCTGCAGCTTTTATCCATGTTCTTTGTGGTCACAGCGCTGTTTAGAGTTTAGATGTCTCATCAAAAAGGAATTCCACTTCCACTTTATCAATCTTATTTCAAGGGGCCGGGAGCCTGTGAAGTAGCTTGCAGATGTGACATGCCTGCTGAGGTTTAAGCCTGGGTTCTGTCATTAAATATAGCAGATATTATGTAACGGGTTATGGGTGAAATTAAGGGTTTGTGTTACTTGGTAGAACAGTACAAACACAATTTACCCATATGAATTGAAAGGATAATTCCTGTTTATTCCAATCTGAGTCTTATTTTCATATTTTAGGTCATTTCTTTTCCCTGCATACTGCTTCTGCAAATTTAAAAGAGTAGGGTTTGCATTATATCACATATTCACAGCATCAGATATTGTTTTTGAATGGAGAGTCCATATGGTGTCCATGGTGCATGTTGTCAGACCGCTGCTATATCGACAAATTTCTTCTTCTTGTCTTCTTCTTCTTCTGTAAGAATACTAATAATGATAATAATAATAATTTATTGAGTGACATGTGCAGTAGAGTGGAGCAGAGCAGAGAGCTGCGTCAGGCACAGGAGCACATAGTTTTACTACCGTGTGACAAGATGTAATTTTAGACTTTTTCTTCAGTAAAGGGTTTTTAAATTGTATTAGATCTCCTGTCATTTGCATCAGGCTGAAGTTGCTGTGTCTACAGCTTGTTAGTGGCTTTCTGACATCCAGAAAGAATGCCACTACGATTATTATTATTATTATTATATTACACCAGAACAGAATAATTCTATAATCTCCAGGTACGTGGACGTTGTAGTGTAGTGAAATATCCCTTTAAGACAGAAAAACGGTGTTAGCTGCAGAGAGCAAGTGAAGCCTTTGTCTGTATTTGCAACAGCAACATTCAGTAAATGTTGTTAATTTTAAACCTTTTGTAATATTACTAAAATATATTTGAAGAAACCCCCTACAGTCAAATTAATTAATCTGTTCTAATATCTTCCATTATTTATTCATTTTTATTGAATTTCATTCTGAGTTACTTTATTTTGTTTTCATCCTTTCATTATGTATATTTGTTGTTGTTGATAAATCCTCCTAATGTTGCAGACATAACGTATGGGGTTTATTTTGCAATAATGGCCTGCTCATTATTCCTTACACACTTTACAGTAATACGTTACTTTAAGCAGTAACAAAAGAATATAACACATTATGAACAGGACTTTGATGATATTATTCCATTTACTTTATTCATGTCATTTTATGCATTATCAGTTGTGCCAGATTAGTGGGAGGTATATTAGTTGCATGAGGATGTCAAAAAAAATCCCTTGTCCAGAGACAAGTCTCCAAGGAGATGGAAGCAGCTGACTGTGTTGCAGACTTTGTAATGGTAAACTCAAGCCCTTGAGGCTAACATTAGCTAACATGCTACTGTTGACAGATATTACAAATCTCACCTCCGGTTCTCACTGAAGAGTACATAACGTCTTATCTATCCCCTAAACATGTTCTCATCCAGAATAATTAATGCATCTGTTTTTTTCTTTTCATCATTGTAAAGCATTATTACAGCAAGTTCTTGTACCAAGAGATGTTCCTAGCAACTAATCCCCCTGTCAATTTAACAGAAATTTTAATTTAGAGTAGTCTACTCGTCTAGATGTAAGAAAACTCTCACTCAAAATTGCACATAATTAAATGACTTGACAATTTCTGAAAAATATTATATGTATTAAGAGCCATTTGAAGACGTTAATCACATTCTTCAATCACCAATATGAACACTGGAAATTATCCTACAATGTATGAAAACAAATGCTCACTAAATGCTCTAACTTTTCAGACCGAGCTGGATCACAGAGTCTGCAGGTCAATGACATCATTTACCCAGAGCTGATGTTAGCTGCCACACAATGTGGCTAACATCAGCAGTGTGCCAGCAGCAGCAGCAGCCTGTTCTCCTGCAGGTTAACGTCCACATGCCTGTGCTAAATGTGGTTACACATTGCTCCGTTTGAGTGGTTGCATGCCAGTTTATTCAGGCACAGCCTACATACTACCTTATTTTCATATCTAGATCACAATAATGTCAAACTGTTCTGTTTACAAGCTCCTATCTGTCCCACTTTGCTCTAATGGAGCTGCAGCCCGACCAAGTGGCAATCAGAGGCATAATATCTTAGAGGCAACATTTAATGTTGCGCCGTACATTCATAAACTATTAATAATCGCATTAACAGATGAGTTTTTCTGGTGTTGACAAGTGAGGATGGTGATGTTTAATCGACTAGATGACTGATCTTGCACATCCCCAGTTGAACCGCGTCAGTCTCCACTTTGCGTGAAATCTTGTTCCCTATGAGATCACAACAGATTGCGCTCCCTCTGACTTGATAATATACATAATGTCCTGTACTGTGTGACGAGTCATTATTGTTAAAACTTGCAGTGTGTGCATGTTTGAGATTACGGAGAGGAACTTCTGTGAAATGACTCCCTGTGTGTGTGGTGGAGCCAGATTTCAAAACGAGTTAGGATTTTGAAACTCCTGTAGTCTGAGCCCATCATAAAAGTGCCACAGAAGATTCTGTTATCTCTCATGATGTGTTTTTCTGCGATGAAGGTAATAAATTCTGGACAAGTGAACAAGCTGAAAGCTTCTCCTGATGACATTACTGCAGAAATGGACTGGGGACCGAATTGTCTGTCAAGCTGCCAAGATAAAATTACATGTTGAAGAGCTCAAACACACAAAAACAGTCTGAAAATGGCTAACTGCCAGTAATTAAAAGTAATTCTGGCTGCTTCCATGAGCCTGATAATGTGTACAGACAGAGCAAGTGATGGAGAGAGGCTCTAAATTCACATCTGACCTGCATTCATCAAATAGAAAATAGGCAATTATTTACAACTTGTTGCGTTGCCCTGTAGTGGTTTTTGGTGATCAAAATGCCTATTATGTTTTATAGAGAAATAGTGTTCGCCGCCATCCAAATTGCTCCATTCTTTATATGCAGAAGACTTGGCAACCACACACCAGCGCACTTTCCGAAATATATGATCAAACTGATCTTTTCAATAAAGCCTGAATTATTGGATCGTGTTGATGTTGAGAAACAAACCTCCAGTGAACCCTCGGCAATGAAGCCAATGTATTTGTGTAAGCCGCAGTGTCTTCTCATTACAGAAACCATCCCAGCTGTGCGACATGACAGCCAGTCAATGGAAATGCAGCAGTAATCAAATCATCAATACACCACGCGCCGCTCGCAGAATATCAAAGTTGTTATCTGCGTATGTATGAGCAGAAATTAACGCAGTAAATCACGGACGGCTTCACATTTAATGAGAAACTGCTTCTTTGCATTCTGCGCAATATAAGGCAACCTACTCCTGCAAACACAGATCAAAGCTGCTGAAATGATGTGTACTTATATGGATCATCATCATGGGGCTGCTGCTGGCATTGACTTTACATGTTCAATCATCAACATCAAGTTTGATTGCGAGGGTTGGTCCATTTTCACTGTCAAGAGCTACTCATTCACCTTAATCTCTTTCCTTTTTCTATTTTAGTTTATCCACATTATCTAGCCATTCCTCCATTTATTCATCCATCCATGTGCTCTGCTGTTATTGGTCGAATTCATTCTCCTGCAGCACCCCTCCTCTGGGCAGCATCCTCCTTGGCAGACAGCACATTCAAATGCGGTAATTTATTCCATCTCTTTTTTTAAACACACAACTATCAACACGCAGGCTGCACACCATGTGTAACTAGGAGCACATAGCAATTTGCTTAAAATCCTCGGTGTGTTTTTTGACATCTTGCCAGACAATCACTGTTTTTACCAACTTTCTGCCCTGGAGGCACATTAGGACTACTTCAAACAATGCAAATGATAGCTAACTGTTGTTGTTGTGTGCGTCTTTACACGTGAATTGACATATCATACTTATGTACATACCTATGTAGGGTATTCTTCAAAACTACTCAGAGTATTAGCTGCTTTTTAACCACTGGTATTTAATGGATTATCAATAGCAGCCATTAAATGAAAAGGGTTTTGTGTTCTTCAGTCTAAATTATTCCAAACCTCTGCTGTGTGCTGGTCAGTGAATACAATCACCTCCCCGAAACCGTGCATGCTGTAGAGCGAGGAGGCTTTCGTCTATATGTCACACCGTTCAGAACATGCAACTAAAAAAAATGACTCAATTACAGTCATTCGAGTTGTAATTAGTTACTTCCACCCTGGCATACAGGTACTGCACTTGATCTAAATTTTTGATTTGGCTGATTTCAATGAAGAAATAAGTTATTTCACGCTTGTTTCTTTTGTGAGACTTTTTTTTGGTTGTTGTTTTATTCAAGACCCATGCAGTGCACCCTCACATCATTGTAAAAAAAATTTTATGGGTGTTTTATAAACTAATTTAACACTATGTTGTCAATAATTTTACTTCAGATTTCATATATGGGTATGTCTCTCATTTTATCGATGTCTAATTGCTGCGCTGTGACTCTGAACACCACAGTAGTTTGCATTCATTTCATGTAATAACCTGTTACAGGTGTTGTTCACAGCCCCTTAATGGGAGAAGATGTTGGTTTTATGATATCAAGGTATTATGTATATATAACATATCTGCATTTATAAATGTATAGGAAATATAAGGGATTTTTCTTTGTAAAAGAAAACTTCCTATCGTCTGAAATCTTTAGGTTTTAAACTTGTCTTAAATATACAAATACAATGTACTGTTTTTAGTCACATTTTGTCATTTCAAATTAATTTTCAAATGAATTTTATCTCCTTCATTATTCAAATGAATTTTATCTGAACTATAAAGACTTCTTATCACTTACCTTTAATGTTAAAGACGACATGTGTCCCAGTAATGCAGTTCAGGCGAGGCTCCAAACTCAAACTGTGAAAAATAAGTCACATTTTTTAAAAACTTGAAAACATAACTTGGCATCTGCAAAACATCCAAACCATGTATACAACCAACGTATCCACCATACATTTTCTTAATTGTGTCTTTACTTTATGGGGACTAAAAGCTTGCAAATTAAGAGTGACAAAAGATAACCTTAAAGTGACAGAAAATCAAGAATACAAATGTTTCCTTTTACCTGTAGTGCTATTTATAGATGTAGATTGCTTTGTTGTGAGTTGCCAAGTTTTGGAGATATTCTTTCCAGCTCTTTCTACGGTAGAAAGAAAGTGGTTCCAATACGAAACGTCTCACAATAAAGTGTATTATCTTGAGTAACTGGGTCATGGTTGCTGGAAAGAGGAGTTGCAGAGGAAAAAACATGGGATTGCCAAATTTACTGAAGTAAACTGGCTGGGGATCCTGAATGTCTGCAAACTATCTGGTAGTGATGTAGATCTGGAGATATTTCACAGAAGTGTAAAGTTTGGATTTGAGGTTTCATCATCCTCTGATGACCATGAATTTGTGTACAAAATTTTACGGTAATCATTCAATAGTATTTCAGATAATTAAGTCTGGGCCACATTGCCATCCCTCATGCCAGTCCACTCGCATGAGTAGAACAGTATGTTCTCAATCTTTCAGCTGTTCTTTGTCACACTATTCCCATTTTCTTGGTGCCCAATCACTTAGTTTCACCGTCATTGCTTCTTCTCACCATATCTAAGCTTTAATCCTTCCTCTGATGAGTGGGTGTGAGGCTGTTTAAGGAATTTGGCAGTGCTGACTGTCTATATTGGTCTTCCACTCAGTTACAGAGGGGCCTGAATCATGAAGCACCATATGCTAACAATAATCGTCTGTCTCGGCATCTGTCATACAAAATCTCTTAATATCGTTTCCATCAGAGACCTGGTTGCAATTTCACCGACAGTGTAGGAAGAACTTTTGAAAGGAATGTCGCTTTGAGGTGATTTGCTGCTGATAAGGAATCTTGTATGCATGCAAGGCTATGGTACATTAACTTCTCTACAATTAAAATTACTTCAGCAATCAAAAGTTTAAAAGGATGCCAGGCCACATGTGTGCGTACACATGGAATGGTTGTTATATTCCTCGAAAATAAATTTTGTAGCCCATTCCATCTGTCTTTTCCATTTACTCAAGCATTATGTGCTTGCTTGGGGAATTTACTGTACATTCTTAGGGCTCGGTCGCCACAGTATTGGCAATGGTGTTTTTTTGTACTAATTTGTTTGAATTAAATACTTTTGAACTGTGCAACTTTGAACTGGGCAACCCAATTTCACTCAACCTTGCCCTGCCAAACGAGAAGCAATGCCAATATATCTTCTCCCTTTGTATCAATTTTGCCCCCAAGTTTCCACCACCACCTATCTTGCAATTACACAAAGTAACTACACAGAGCAACTTTTCCCCCCTTTTCTGGTACCTTGTGTTAAGGTTTTGTCCATTATCTCTACTGGTGATGAGAGTGCAGTCTCTAGATTCATTGTCGAGATATGGGAAAGAGGTAATGTTGCTAAAAAGGATGTCAGATAGGATAAGAGCATTTAGACATCTAAGTGAATATTAGGCAGTGTTGCACACTGTTGGCACTGTAAGGGAGCTGGATAGAAGCAAGGCATGCCAAGTCCTTTGGTTTTTCCCAGAAAAACAGGCCCTTAACACAGGCTGTCACAGGTAACCAAGAAAGTCAGGTAAGGTCTAACTTTTAAGATATGTTACAATCTGTTCAATCACTGGCAATACAAAGCAATTAATAGATGTAAATTGCTTCACGTAGTACCTTTAATGGTGCTTTTGCAACTTTACTGGGGTTAAAAAAAAGTGTGAAACCTATTTTTTTGAGCCAGCTTCTTTCTTGTGAGCAATGGGGTGCTACACGAACACAATATTTTCTGCCAAATGTAGGTTATTTCTGGTTATTTTAATTGGGAGCGTTGTGTAATTTTATGCTTCATTCTTACTGGTTGGGAGTGGGAAGGGCTCAGATGGAAAGAGGCGATGACATCCCAGGATTTAGCAATACTGAGACAAAATACAACGTTGGTTGCTTATGTTTTCAGACCACTGTCACAAATCTGATCAGTGAACTAAAGCAGATTATCTCAGTTATAAACTGAAAAGAGATAATAATATCTCTTACTTCACTTGGTGCTTATTTAGATAGAATTTCCTTATAGAGAAGTATTTAAGACTTGAACGAGGAGTTTTGAGGGGCTTTAATGACTAACCTTCATCTAAAAGTGACCAAATCACCCAAAGCACCCAGACTTCGAGCCATGACACAGCAGAAGTGCCCACCGTGACACTGTCCCACAGTGCACTTCACCTCAGTGCTGCAGCCATAACAACAGATGGACGGAGCCTGCTGACATTTGACCGTCACTATTCTCCTTCCATTTTTGATAAACTGTCAAATCCTGCAGTTTACATGTGTCCACAAATGTCATCAAATGTCGAGGAAATGTCAAGGGCTCGGACATGAAGACGGGTACGGATACTTGGAGTCTGTGCGTGTGCAGGCGATTCATGCATGTGTGTAAAGCTACAATGCTGACTTCAGTTCACCTCAGCTGGCTGGACAAAACATGTCCAACATGCAGTAATTCAATTTTTTTCACTGAAAATTTGTCCTTTAAGGATTTTATATAGGAAATATGTGCAATTTATGAAATGTTTTGGGTTGCTTTAATGTATTTAATTTCTTAACTTGCCCCGTGCTAAAAAACACTCTTGTCCCAGACAAGAATTCGCAACTTCAAACCACTTGTTAACTTTCTTATAAAACAGATTTTTAATAAAAATGTTGGCCCTTTAAAGTTGTGTTCCAGATATCTGTCAACTCTGTCAGATATTTTCAAAAACATGATTTAGTCAGACAGTGTTCCCACCTTTTAAAAAGGTGGGAACACTGTCTGCTTGAACATGTGCAAACTATTTGTCAATAAATCCATCAAATAATATTGCTCTCAGATGTGTCTGGATCATAACATGTCAACTCTGTAGCCCTTCTAAATCAAGAAATATGGTTTAAAAATTTGTATTTGGATTAGCATTTAGAGAACTCTTGGAAACTTTAAAATAAAATGGCCACTCACTACGACTACGGTGTGAAATGCAACATTTTGTCAACTCTGTAAGACGTCTCCGGCAGACTTCCCATCTGACAAAGTTGAAGTCTACATTAAATTTAAAACAATGTAATCACTAGGGGGTTTGCCTGTTCCATCAAAATACGGTTTTGTCTCAACTCTCAAAAATTAGCGTAATATGACAGTTAATCCAATATAGACAACCAAAAGAGGCCAACAAAACTGTCACACACAACACAAAAGAGCAGCATAAAGACTATTTACCCACATTGATTGTACACTCTGGTGAAATAACCTTGGCACCAGTTAATGGGAGTTTGGTTCAGCAAATGGCAAACCAATAAAGATCACATAAGACATCAATGATAACAGATTCTACCTTACACCACTATCGACAATGATTCCAATTTAGAGGGCAAAATAAGCTGCAAGAAGCATGTAATTTATCAGTTGTGTTGCGCAACCACTCATGTTTCTCTCGCTAAGCATGACGCAAAACTGTGACACTGAGCAAGAGGGAAGAGGAAGGAACTGGGGAGGAAAATGGGGAAATGTGGAGTTGGGCAGAGGGGAAGAAAGGATTTAATGAGCATCTCTTTCTCTCCGCTTTCATCTAACTAGGCTAACATGATGAACTAGTCGCCCTGTTCCCCCTCAGCCTCCATCGCTCTAGTTACCTCCCTATCCACCACACAAACCGGGTCTGGCAACACATGATAAATCTGTGCGAAGAGCAGAAGAGAGGGAGATGGAGAGCGTGTTCACTCTGTTGCGCTGATACAATGCTGATTAGTTCTCTTATGTTTCTTCTTCACCCAATTTTCTCTGTTTCTTTGCGTCTTTGCTCATCAGCAGCTATAAGTTAATACAAGTAGCATCTGTTTTTACTGTACAGTGAATAAACCCGTGGTGACTCACAGCTACAGATGACTATCTTTTCCAGTCAAGCCTTGCAAGGAATTTGTTTTTCATCCAATAACAATAAAACCAAACCAAACCAAAGATTGATGCGCTTCTGCTTCTGAGGAAATATGAGATCAATTTCCTCTCTTAATAATGTGTTTTAAAATTTCATGACACACATTTAGCTCATTCACATTAAAACAGACTTCCAGGAAACGTTTGCATTTTCCAAGACTTCCCTGGACTTTTCTATTAGAAACAATTTAATATAAGTTTGCAACGGGAGTAAACTCTAATCAATTGCAGAGAACAGCCAGACCAATGTGAGATGATAGAAACGCAACAGTAATAAATAACAAATAACCAGTCATTACAACCGAGGTATGCAGAAGACCATCTCTGAACGCACAACAAGTCAAACATTGAAGCAGATGGGCTACAGAACAGGAAACTGAGGCTTCAAGTTGCATGGGCTCACCAAAAGTGGACAACAGAAAATTGGAAAAACTTTGCCTGGTCTGATAAGTCTTGATTTCTGCTGCATCATGCAGATGGTAGGGTCAGAATTTGGCGTAAACAACATGAAAGCATGGATCCATCCTGCTTTGTATTCATAGGGATATTTTCTCGGCCCCTTAGTACCAACTGAGCATTGTTTAAACACCACAGCCTACCTGAGTATTGTGGCTGACCATGTCCATCCCTTTATGACCACAGTGTACCCATCTTCTGGTGGCTACTTCCAGCACGATAACGCGCCATGTTGCAAAGCTCAAATCATCTCAAACTGGTTTCTTGAACAGCTGATATTTCTCCAGCAACTGCATGACGCTATCATGTCAATACAGACCAAAATCTCTGAGGAATGTGTCCAGCATTTTGTTGAATCTATGCCATGAAGAATTAAGGCAGCTCTGAAGGCAAAAGGGGATCCAACCTGGTACTAGCAAGGTGTACCTAAGGAAGTTGCCGGTGAGTGCATATCCTGAAGTGCAAAAAGTCACTGCACCCAGACGCTGTTTGCCCAGCAATAGTTCTAGGAAGTACTACTCCATGTAAAACCACAACTAGAGTTTTAAAAACTCCATGAATTCTGTTGCATAGACTGTAAAGCTGAAGTGTCATTAAATAAAGCAGATCCAGACACTGGGATAAACTAATTTTTGTTAACTCACTAGACCGAAAAACAAAGGAGACAAGTGATGGGGATTAATGACTGGTCGTTCAGCATGTTCGGAGCTGTTTCACCCTCTTGGCTGCTGATTAGTCAGCTGAACGTGCTGCTTCTCTCCTCCAGTCACTGCACACAGCCCAGAGAGCTAATGTTAACTGAGAAATATTGGCTTTCTTCAAGAGAGAAGAGTTAAGTGGGGCTGCAACTAATGATTACTTGAATTGTTGATTAATCGATAAGTTGTTCAGTGCATAAAATGTCCAAAAATTGTGAAAAATGCTTCCCAACACCCGAGATGACATCCTTAAATTACTTGTTTAGTCCACAATCCAAAGAAATTCAGTTAACTGTCATGAAGGAGGAATTTTTTTAAGTTGGCAACACTGATCACAACCTGTCATGTTTATGCTTGTGTGTGACTTTTGGCAAGCCGTTTCCAATCTTAACATAGCTATGTCACAAGCTAACCGACCTCTGGCTTCATATTGAGAGTACTGATATGAGACTGAATCCAACGGCTTAATTCCACCTGGCACAGCTGCATCATGTTACAGCTGTGCCATGTTTGCTGGAGCCGATTCCTGCCTTTCTACTCAGTGCTTGCGATTCCACCAGCAGCGCCACAGCACATCCTAGAAGCTCTCTGCTGTGCTTCAGATACCAGTTAAGCTTATTTTTGATAGATGCCACGTCCAACTGCGCTGAACAGATCAAACAGTCAGGAAATAAGACCACAAATCATAAAGCATCTGGTCAGTTTTCAAAATAAAAGACCTTATTTCACTACGTACCCTACTTATTCATATTAGAAGCACAAAAAGCGAGGAAAGAGGACCAAATCAAGAAAATCTGAGCAACTCAATATAACCAGGCAGGCAACATGCCCCACTGCTGAAACACTGCTGGTGGGACGTGGTGGGTGTGCGGATCAAAACCGCTGTGCAAGTGTGCCATGCCCAGTGGAATCAACGGGAAAATTGTTGCTTTAACATTTTTATTTTTGTCATTGCTAACATTTCATCCATTTCTCATCATAGCGGTAATTGGCTTCCACACACTCCCAGTTGTATGCATTAAAAATACACCTGTCTGAGAAACATTAAGGTTTCTTGGTATAATTTATGGACGGGTGTAGTGGTTCTGAAATGTGTTTTGTTGCGCTCTCAGGAGGGAAAAGGCATCTCTGCTCACATTGTTTAATAATATCTCTACCGGAGCAGTAGTTTATATCCACTGGGCAGCTTTATGGTGCAGTGTAGCAGCTGGAAAAAGGCAACACAACAACAGAAGGGGCGGTGATAACGTTCACACAAAGTGACTGAACGGGAGCAATAAAACAAGGGACAGGAGCTCTCACCTCGGCCAGTACTCTACACAGCACCGAAACCATAATAATCTAAGGTACAGTAATAAAAATCCATACTGTGTTTTCTCTGGCAGCACACCTCATATTGTTCTCCGCCTGCTTTACTCTAAATAACTGACCTGTTGACTCTTTTCTCCTTCATTTGCCCCTATTGTCCTCACTCCTTCTTATCTTCCTCTCTGTCTTCTCACATATATATTATTACTTCTCCCCCTGGTGTCACCTGCAAGTGAACTGAGCTGCTATTAACCAGCTATCATGAGCTGTCCGATTCAATATTAGTTCATGAGAGAGGCGCATACATACACACACTGTCTCTGACACAGACTTGATTTCACAGACATTTTAAAAGCAGATTTCTTCACCTATTAAAAAAATCAAGCCTCACAGTCTTTCTTGTCCACATGGCAACAGCGGCAATCCTGCAGACACTGATCTACTGAGCATGTGTGGAACACTTCCTCCAAACGGACTCCAGAAAGTAGCAAAAACAAAAATACCACATGTCTATGTTGTGTGCAGCTGTCTGTGTAACATTTGTGAGAATAATCCAGGCTAAAGACTGAATAGACACGCTAGCAACTCTGTGAGGCTTTGCTGAGCTACATGCTAACATCAGCAGGCTAACTTGCTCATAATAACAGGGTTAACATGCCAGTGTTAACTATATTGGTTTCATGTGTTTACATACTAACATTAGCCAATTAGTCCTAAACAAAAAGTACATGTCATACACCACAACTTAGTAGTGAATTTTAACTGTATGATGGTGACAGATGAAAAGTTTGTGGATCACTAAAGTTGTTACAACTCACCATCAGGGTGGCATGAATGTCCCCACAAAATTTCACGGCAATTCCTCCAATGGCTGTTCAGACATTTTACTCAAAACCACAAATGTCAGTCTAGTGGAGGCAATAGAGGAATTTTTATTTATTTATTTTTTTTTACAAAAGTTGCTAATCCATCAAGTAGATGTTGAGATATTTCCCTAAATAAGTGATCACCATCATGTCCAATATTATGATTAATCATTAATAAATTAAAAATTTATTAAATGATAATGCATATTTGGCATTACATTTCTCTGGAGCTCACATTTTCTCATGATTTAGTTTGGTCGGCCTTGTTAGTCTAGAAATGGCAGCACCTGTTTCACAGCAGCCATTTTCACAGTACATGAAACAGTAGGGTAAACATAGGTGTAACCAATAATACTAAATAAAGTCTGTGTAAAGGAAAAAGGGAACTTTTATTCTAAACACATTATACATGTTAGAACACAGCTGCTGAAAACATGTGAAGAGACTGAGAACTATGTAGTAGTATTTAACATCAGTATTGAAAAGACATACAAGACACTTAGCAATCACAACAACAGAAAAAGTTAAAATTCCTATACGACTGTAACTTCAATCTGCCTAAAGTAAGGGGCAGAATTCAGTGTTTGTCATCTAGACTGTGACGATAACTCTATTACCTCTCCACCTCCACCCTGGACATCAGTTGGCCCGACAGCATCTGGCTGGATGCACTCCGCTGCTCTTGACTGCTTTTGACATGCTGCTGCAGCTGATATAGTCTGAGCCATGATCCAACACTGGCGAGCTCCCGCTTCTGTCATGTACATACAGTGCTGGGGAAAATGTCACAGGGAGAGAGCGAGACAGGAGGGAGGACAGACAGAGAGGCAACGAGAACGAGAAACAGGGTGACCAACATCTAAACACACCCGCAACACTGATGAAGTGAAAATATGTGGTTTTATAGCTGTTTGTTGTTGTTTATGCTGTGTCCGTTTCCATCTGTCATGCCCTGCCTCTGGCTCCTGAGGAAGTGATGATGAATGTGCATCGGCAGATCTGTGTTCACCTTCAGCACCACATCCCAACAACAACAGCCTGGACCTTCTGATGAACTGTGCTTCATGTGCAACGGTGACAGCCAAACATGGAGTGGTTAATGTTGCCATTTGAGTAAAGGAGGAAAAAAAGTGGTGTCCCAAACTTTATTTTTGAAGACTTAAAGGGATAGTTTGGATTAATAGAAGTTAGGCTGTATGAGGTACTTATTCATAGTCAGTGCATTACCTACAGCAGATGACGCTGGTCCCCAGTTTGGGGAAGCAGCAGGAGTCCCAGTGTAAGAAACTACGCAATGAATCGCTGTGGACAGGGTCAACAGCAAACATATTTTAGCCACCTATAAATAAGGCACAACTTTTCAGATGGGGAGCTGCTGTTATATAAGCCAAATATCACTCTCCGGGAGTTGCTGGTCTACCACCATCAGTCAGCTTGTTTGTGTTATTTTGTGACTTTGGTGTTTTGGCTGACTGCCAGCAAAGTGCCGAAAACATTATAAACAGAATATATACTTTAACTGGTGTTTTTTTTTTTTTTTTTTTTTGTGGCTAACTGTCCCTGTCTAGAGCCTTTGTGTTGATACTCCTGCTGCTTCTACAAACTGGGGGCGTGCAAACTGGCATCTCCACCGACAATGGATGAGAACTTCATACAACCCCACATCAAATACTTCAAACTATCCCTTAAAGGAGGATGAACATTTTTTTAATAGTCTCCTTTCAAGCTTTAAATCTTTATGGCTAATTGAAGAAGTGAGAGGACAAAAATAAGCAAAATAAGCACCTGTTCTTTCCAGAGCTTTTTGATGAACAGCTTTCAAAATGTCAGGGGTGACAGCTTTGTACCTAAGGCACAGTCACACCAGTGGCTTAAATGTTTTTGGAGTGATTAATGAGAGACGGTTACTATTCCAGACCAAGTGATAATGGTGCCTTAAAGCTACTGAGATCAATATTTTTTAACCAATAATGGATCAATTGTTTAATTTGAAAAGTGCTGCTTGTCATGACCAAAGGAAGGAAAGAGTCATACTTCACTCAGGAGCTGGTGAAGACCATTTATTGGGGGAATCTTGAGGGGAATGAAACTCCATGTGTAACTGTTTGCTAATCATTTGTGAAAAAAGTGAGAAAATATCTATGTTGTTCTACTTTCTGTACATTGGCTGTGAGACGTGCAGCTATGAAGCGCACACACACACTGCTATCCAAACTTCACCTGCTGTATGAGCTGAGTTGTTGAGAGCAGAGTTGATGCTGATACCAGCCTAACAGCTGCACTACTGCTATGAGGAGGGCTGTCTGTGGGCTGGCAACTGTTTATTCTGTAAATAAGCCAAAGGAATCTAATTTAGGGAGCCTTTATCTTCTATTCTTTTCTGTAGCCTTTTTTACAGCTGCTTCTATATTTGAAAGATGGCTCATTTGGCTTACAGATTAGGCTCAGCTTCTCAGTTTTGACAGATTTTGCACCTGTACTCGTTATTGTATGTTGCATCATCGACAAAGAGACACGGGCATTGGACAGCATCAACATACATATTACCCAGCAATCAACATTGCACATCTGTGCAGCTACACTGCCTGCACTGTCTATATTTACACCCCTTCATGTCAGATTAGACGATGAATGCCAGTTAGTCATTCTTGAGCTTGGTCTTTCACAACCTGCACGATGTACGAAGTTAACTGGGTGAGAGGAGCACAAGACAGACTTACAGGATCACCCTGCTCCTAATACTAGGGATCAGTTAAATGCAGAGAAAACATTTCACTATATGTTGTTCTTGTATGACTGTACAGCTGAATTACCTTTTTTATCATTACCTTTTCTGCTGTGGCCTCATGAAGCATCTTTTTTTGCAGAATCCGTCATCTTGACACACTGCATGGGATAAATTGAATTCATAAATTTTCATGTGCAATACTAATTTTCATTCCAGAGGCATTACGTCTGTTGGCTCCAGCTGATGTTGTGCGGGTCTCATCCAAGCATATTGCAGCTCAAAGGAGGAGGAGGAGGTGACCATGTCCTTTCTCTGAATCACCACTCTGAAACCATACCTTCAACAGCATCATTTACATTACGAAAGTATAAAGACATTGGATTTCAAGGGATCTCTCCTTCTTATATCTGGTTTGAGAGGGAGTGTGTGTGTGTGTGTGCGTGGTAATCACCAAGATTCCAGCCTGGGCTGATGAGCTGAAGTATTGATTTTCCTCTTGGAGCTTCTTGAGCTTATCAGAAAGGCACTGGTGGTGGGATACCTGTTCTGACTCACATAACACCACACACACAAATAAAACAAACACCCACTGGAGCGATTAAATACCTCTGATATATGAGCACAATGTACTTTGCAACTCATGCTTTTTGAATAAAACAGAAAAGCTTTTAACAATAGAAAAGGGTTTTCTAAATGAAGTTGATAATAAAGTTGTGAGATGTTCTAGACGACAGCACCGGAGTGGTGAGAGAAAATGTTCAAAAAGCATCAGATTTTGGAGCTGAGGGATAGAAGAGTAGAATAAGATCATCCATGTCTGCCTCTGAATGTTCCTCCTCTCTCCGAGTTAGTGTGTCGCTGTTCTCGGCCCCCTGTGGCCTCATTATCACTCAGACAGACTGAAACACAGCAGCCACATCTGATAGCGAGCACAGTGGCACACACACAACCTTAGATAGCCTCGCTTTGCAGAAACTTTCATCCAAAACACAGATTGTTGCACACACACACACACACACACACACAGACTGTGGCATGACTAAAAAATGTTCCAATCCAAAACCAGAACAAAATGATGAAATAAACACACGCACACAACGACGCAACAAACACAGAGCCTTGCACCAAACCAAACTTAGGACTGGCACAAATGTGGTAGAGACATTCATGGCTCCCAGATGGTGTCTTATAATGATTTGGTGATTCCATGGCTTCTCCTCTTGTGCCAACAGAGGGTTGACATGTGCAAATGAAATGTCCAAAACTATTAGATGTAAAAAAGCAACGGGCGGCTGCGATTCTGTCTCAAACAAAACACTGAAGATTATCAAAGTTGTGCCGATACTCAGTTTAACAGCACAACCTTAAGTGCGATATTGCTTTTCAACAACAGTTCTACAAGTGCTATTTATTGTTAAACAGTAATTAGCAATAACAAAGTATTATCTGCTCATTTATTTGGCTCCACAACAGGACTGGGACTGGACTGGACTGGACAGGGACTTCAGAGTAAGGTCAGCTTGTCATCAGGAATCAAAGCATGGGATACAGAAATATCTGAACTGGCACATGAATTAGACTGGGATGCGATTGGGAATAAAGTTACAGGGTTTTTGGAGATAGGGGTTAAGGGGTACATGGGTTAAACATCCAAAATGTCATGGGCAGCCTGTTATATTTTCTCTAATTTGTTGGTGTTGCAATTAAAAAGTAAGAGAAACAAAAAAAAAAAAAAAAAATATTTCTGACATGGACCGTGCCTTAATTTCATCCCAAATCGATTATTTCAACTCTTTGTATTCAGCACTTAATAAAAACCAAATTGCCTTCAACTGGTCAAAAGCAGCTCCAGCTCCCAGGCTTTTTACCCAGACTATGAGATGAGAACACATTAGACCCTCTTTGAGTTTCCCTTTACTGGCCTCCCATTGCTGCAAGAACAGTTTAAAACCGAAAATTCTATCAATCACCTTTGAGGCGTTCTATGTAGGACTGAACGATTTCGAATAAATATCTCATTGCAGTTATTTTGACTATTATTACTATACTATATATTGCAATTGCAGAGTGATTTGCGGTATTAGTGGGCAGAATCATTTTTACATCATTATCACCTGCTTTTTTTTCCCCATTGAAATACATATTACAGAAGATTAAGATGTGATTTTTGTGGGGATCTGTACCAAACGAAGATGTTTTCTTTTGTTTGTAGAATTTGATTTGTAGGCCAGGACATCTCTGCAACGTGACAATATTTAATTTAAAAGTGTATTTTGATGCACATTTTCGTTTTGAACAAACGTAGGGCCTCCTGTAATTCGAAAACTCCAGTAATCCATAATGTGAATTCGATCAAATTTCAATTCTTTATATCCATTTGTTACTAAACTGTGGTAAGAAAAATTGTACTGGATTTTTTTTTTTTTGACTTGTATGATTTTAAATCTCCTGGACAACACTGCATTGTTTAATTCATCTCCTTTGTTTGGTTTTACCTTTTACTGGACATCTTTATAACCTTTTAGGTCTTTGTTGTTTGTTGTTTGTTGTCTGCATGTTGATATGAAAGTGCTATACAAATAAAGATGTTACTAATATCATCGCTCATCTGTGGCACGAAGATTACAGCTTCATAATTAGCAGGCCAACAGGTTCACTGGGGTCAAACACTAATCTCAGCGCTAATTAAAATTTAGCTTGTGCAGCTCATCAAAACAATTAGCGCAGAACAATAATGAGAGGAGTGATGGAAATCAAGAAGGGGGGGGGGGCAATAAATGGTGCATATACATTTAAATGAGGAGAAAGACTAAATACATGAGAAGATGGAGGTTTTCTCATGTCTACAGAGCGTTTTAGCGCAGCAGAGGCACTGAAAGGGAAAGTCACAAGCGTGTCTGTGACCAAAGATAGAGGGGTCCCAACCTGGTAGAAGAAGATAGGGTGAGACACATAGGGAGAGAGGGGGAGGCAAGAATGTGGAGGAATTTGGCAGAAGTGCATGAAAAGGAGCCCCAAAGTGCCAAAAAGCGTGATCGTTCACAGTCTGACATGTTAAGAAAAAAAGTGATGTCAGGACACCGCAGAGCTAAAATGGAACAGAGTGATCTCTGTCTCCCTGTCTCCTATCTCTGCATGTCTCTGTGCCTCATATTCCTCCGCCTGGCCCTGTTTCCCTTCTTTTCCTCACTTGGCAGTTTCGTCTTCTTCCACAGAAGCAGTCGTCTGCCAAGATGACTTCCCTCGTTCTTGAGGCGACAAGGCCCTCGCCAGATCTGAGAGGGAGAGGAGGGAGAGGAAGGGAGGTGGGGGTTTGGCAGACAAAAGTAGAGAGAAGGAGGAGGGGAAAGCAAATTAAACAAGTGCATATGGTCTAGGTGTTGTTGCAGTACGTTGGTGGAGAAGAGGGTGATACGTTTCACGTCTCTGGGTGAGGTGGGGGACACAAGGCTGCCGTCGTGTCATGATGGAAACATCACGTTTGTGGTGTTCCTCTTCCCGTCTTTCCTCCACCTCCGCTTCCAGAGCCCGGAGCAGGACCCTCGGAGACAAACTCCCTCGCCTCAACATCAGCAGTCCATCTGTCTCCTACTCTCGCTTTCTCATACGCACACATTCGCACTCTCCCATGTGGTGCTCCTCGCTACAACACACAGTCGCACAGAGTTTACATTACCTCCATCCAGCCTGCTGGGGGAAGAGACGAAGGAAAAGTGTACACAGAATAACAGTGGGTTTTCTCTGATGAGTATGATGAGTATTTATAGTACAAAAGAAGAGAAAGAAGACAGGCTGCTGGGACACATTCACTCCACTCCTGCTGGAGTTTTCCCGTCACGGACTGAGAGAAGGAACACATCACAAAAATATCCAGCATATCACGTCATTTATTCAAGTATTCTTGAAGTCTTAAAGCTAAAAAAAGAATCTTACAAGCCCAATTCCAAAAAGTTGGGACATTATGTGAAACTTAAAATGTAATCCAATGATTTGCAAAAACCTTTTGACCTATATTCAACTGGATACAGTACAAAGACGAGGTATTTAATGCTCAAACTGATTTATAAATATACACTCATTCTGAGTTTGATGCTTGCAACACGTTCCAAAAAAGTTGGGACAGGGGTACATTTACCACTGTGTTTACATCAACTTTTCTTTTAACAATACTCAGTAAGAACTGATGGGAACTGATGACACTAATTGTTGACATTTTGGAAGTCAATGGGAGACAGGTCTGGACTACAAACAGGCCAGTCTGGTACCCAACTTTTTTACTGCAAAGCCATGTTGTTGTAACACATCCAGAATGTGTCTTGGCATTATCTTGCTAAAAAAAAAAGGCAGAAATGGCAGCATATGTCGCTCCAAAACCTGTATCTACCCATCAGCATTAATCGGGTCTTCACAGATGTGACACCTAAGTCATGTCATGGTCACTGACGCACCCCCATACAATCACAGATGCTGGCTTTTGACGTTAGTGCTCGTAACAATCTGGATGATCCTTTTCCTCTTTAGCCCAGAGGTCACGGCGTCCACGATTTCTGAAAACAACCTGACATGAGGACTCGTCAGACCACAGCACACTCTTCCACTTTCCGTCAGTCCATCTCAGATGAGCTCAGGCCTAGAGAACTCAACAGCATTTCTAATGTTGTTGATATATGGCTGTTACTTTGCATGGTCTTAACTAGCATTTGCAGGTGCAGCAACAAACTGTGTTTACTGACAAGCCAATGTAGTATCCTTTTAACAATTGTATGTTTTTTAAAATAAATTTTTTGGGGCTTTTTATGCCTTTAATCAACAGGACAGCTGATATGATAGGAAATGGAGCAAGAGAGTGGGGTAGAGTGCAACAATTCCCGCAGTTTTGTGTTGAGAAAAGTTGTTCTTAAACTTTCACACGATTTGCCCACATTGGTTGTGAACGACTGAGCCTTTCAGGCCTTTAATACCCAATCAAGATACTATCACCTGTTACAACTTTCCCAGTCTTTTTTGTTGCTCCTGTCCAAACTTTTTGGAACATTATGCAAGCATCAAATTCAAAATGACTGTATATTCACAAAAAAAGTTTATCCATCTGATGAATAAATATCTTGCCTTTGTACTGTATTAAATTGAATACAAGTGGAAAATGATTTGCAAACCACTGCATTCTGTTTTTATTTACGTGTTACACAACGTACCAACTTTTTTGGAACTGGAGTTGTAAATCAAGGAACTTTTTCAGTAGTGTTTGCGTGATCCCACTGATAAAGCCTCGTTCCTGCTGCGCACCTAGAGAATAACAACTTCAAACAAACAAAAAGCATCCATTCTAAAAATGAAATGGGCACTGCTTATAAGGGAAATAGATTTTATTATTCAGGACTGTGCATATACATGCTGGGTATTGTTGTTGTCTAAACCTCGAGATAAAAGCCATGAAGACACGAGTCTCTGCAGCAGTGGAGAAGAATCCTCTCATGTTGAATCCCAGAGAACAGATGAATAAACGAGAGTGAGAACAGATGGCAAACGGAGCATCGTAACAGAGCAGCCCGTTCACTGTGACGATACTACAAATGGAATCAAATGCACGTCATAAAACTTTTAAAGTATACGTACATACAAACCTGCAAACCAGCCTTTTTTTTAAAATACAAACACACAAAGGCAAGCAGGCACGCTCTGTCAGATCCATGTGACATGCATGTGGGAGCTGGAACACAGGCCTAGGAGAGGACAACAGGGCAGATTGGTTCATCTGCAAAATATTCTCGGTCCAATTCATCCTAGTGCTGTTAGGTTATAGTCTAGTGTCTGTAGTTTACTTCTGGGCTAACAGTCAAGCCAGGACATTTTGTACAAGTGCTGCATATTTCAGTAGGCTACCACTGCTGCTGTGCATATTTCTTTATAAGGATATTTGTACACCTGAATTTCAATATGGCTCCACTGATCAACTGTCTCTTAAAGCCTGCTAAAAATAACTTGAGTTGATATTCGAGGTAATACTTAGCTGGTCTTGCTAGTGAAGAATAGGCTGGTGTTACAGGAGTGAAGTCATCTCATGATACTGGAACTATTCCTACCAGAGTAGCACATCAGCTTTTTAAAGGACCAGTGTGTAATAATTACAGGAATTTATGTACATAAATGAGATATATTATATATAAGTATGTAATTTATTATTATCAATCAACGTAAACTCAGAATCTATATATTCCCGTTACTTTAGAAATAGCCATTTATAGTTACATACTGTCGGGTCGACTTACGGAGATCATCATCCTGCGCCGTCTACGGCAGCGCAGAGCGGACAAACTGCACTAACAGTGAGTCTTGGGAAGCCCATGGCGACCTTACGTAGACGGCGCAGCGTAAACACGGAAGTAGACGGGGAGGATAGACGTGGGTGATTGCTGGCAGACCATTTAGAGTTGTGAACCTTGACTGGCACAGTTTGACAAATGGAAGATCATACATACACTGTACCAGAACAAAAAGCAGCGGACAGTGAATCCCCGTCATCCAAGAAGCGGAGACGCGAAGAAAGTAAACGCAAGCATGACAGGAAACGGCAAAAACACGAATCAACATCGGCATAGCGTTTACACGATGGAAATCGCTGATGGAGGACAAACGTTTTCACAGTGACGCCGAGGTTGCCTGATTTCTGCTGGACAGGTAATTCATCCTACACACATAATTGTAGTTTGTTGTGAGATAACTTTCACTCGCCATTTTGTCCGCTGACGGCCACTGGTGGTGGTGGTGGTGAGAGAGGGGCGGTGTCGGGGTAAATCCTCTTAGTTGCAATCTAAGGTTTGAACGCTAGATGCCACTGGAAATCACACACTTCTCCTTTAAGCATTGGCGTTTTTTTTTTTTTTTTTCATGGCATAGCCAAAAATAGCTAGAATCAGCTAGGCTAGGGCTACAGATTGGAAGAGTGCACAGCGTCACAGCCTTCCTGTTAAATCTCAGTCAGTCAGTTCTTCCGTCGTCATTCTGTCGGGGTGTCCGCGGTCCCGTCCAGCAGTAGTCTACGTAGCTCCTGGGGGTCAGTAACTGGGAGAGAACAGGTGAAGTCCTGGCAGACGTAGGCTGTGGCGACACCAGCCTGCTGGGACATGGAGGAGAGGACGGGCAGACGCTGGCACAAGAAACTGTCTGCATCATCGTCAACGAGCATCAGGACCTGCCAGACAGGGAAGGAGGGGAGACGGAGAAAGAAATGCAAGGAAAAGGGGGTAAGTTTCATATGTAAAAACTAAACATTTCTTAATTTGCATATTTAGCATTACAATAGGGAATCATACTATTAAATGAATAAAATATAAAGCTTTATATACTATTTCTTGACCACCGATCAATTAATAAAATGAACTGAAACTCAATTTCAGTTTTGTATTCATCATTAACTAGCATGTTTTGTTTTTCAACAAAGCTAGAAGTTTTTAGATTTAAGTATTTATTTGACCAGAAATCATGCATCTCTAAAATGTTAATAATGCAATAAAGCCTGAGACAAATGTCAATGTGGTCCAGAATAAATTCAAAATCGTTCTGACAGTTCATTCGTCCAAACCTCAGTAGTCTGAAAAATGTCCCACTGGAGCAAAAGCCCCTCTGTTCAACAGTCCATTATCTTGAAAACAAACACCCGTTTCTCCAAAAATACAGGCTCTCCCTGCAGTTGTTGGTTCAGTGACTGCTGGCCATGTCCACGGTGCTGAATCGGTGAGGGTTTTGCCCTTCGATCCTTCTGGCCTTACATTAAAAATTTCAAGCAATTTTACTGTTGTAGAAAAACTTAACCTCAGCTCAGGTTAACCCTAACCTAACCCAACCTTTACCCAACTGCAGGGAAAGACTGTATTTTCAGAGCAACCAGCCTTCAGAGCGACGGGTGTTTTTGGCATAATGGGCGATCAGACCAATGGGCGTTCTGTCCAATGGGACATTTTTCAAACTATTGGAGTTTTGGAGTGATGGACCACTGGAACATCAAGCAGCCCCCTGTGAACTTCTGAGGAGTACGGCAGCAGTATGTCGCACAACATATGGATCATGAACTGGATTAAGAAAGTCTCTAAATACTCAGTGTGTTTAGGTACCAGTGTTTCCAGTTAAAAGACCAGTGTGTTGAATTTAGCTGCATCTAGCAGTAAGTGTGCAGATTGCAAACCTCGTCTCTCCTTCGCGTGCTAACCATGCAGATGAAGCTAAGGTTCACAAATGGCTGTTTAGAGCCAGTGTTTAATTTGTCTGTTCTGGGCTACTGTGGAGACATGGTAGTGCAACATGACAACTTTCATGGGAAAACAACAACGCCCTCTATGCATATAAACAGCTCATTCTAAGCTAATGAAAATTCAAAGACTCTTATTTTCAAGAGAATATACACTAATGAAAAGACACAAATGATTATTTCATTCCATGTCTGGCGTATTGTGCCAATAAATCCCCCTAAATCTTACATGCTGGGCCTTTAAATTACACACATTTTCAAAATTTTAATAACTATAACAATGAACAAATGTTGTCTGAGAAGTTTTTGATGTATTTTTCTAGAAAGAAATTTGAAGAATCAGAACTGTTCGTTGTATTGGCTGTAATAGTGAAGTCAGTTAAATTTGGTTTGGTCAGAGCTTTGGAATATTAAATCATCCATCTTTGTTCGTTAGCCATCAGACTTTCCAGTTAAGAAATCATGTAACACAGTCTTTTCAATTGTTCCACTGATGTTACACACAAACACACACACTCCCACTCTGGGCCCCACACCTATCTCACTGTTATATTAGCATTAGAAAAACTGGAGATGTTACGTGGGGAAATCAGGAACAAAAAGAGTTGAAAAATAAATGATAAGATAAATACAACAGTAAAATAAATGTAATGCACTGGTGGTGAGAAAAAAAAACATATTCTGTCTCTTTTATCCATTTTCTACAATTATGACTATTTTCTGCCTAATTTGCATGCATTAGGGTTTGTACAGTTGCTCTAAGTAGACTGGAGATGCAATGCATTTATACTTTAATGTTAACGAGCTAAATGGGCTTGGGACTACTTCTGGAGACGGTTTGAGAGATTGGATTGTCAGTTTTATGTTTCTTTATTCTGTGGCAGCAGTCCAGTCCTCAAAGATGAATGTTAATATTCACTTTTTTAAAGGGTTTCGGATCAGTGGAGCATCTCAGCAAAGGACGGACCCGTTCTTAGTGATCGCTTTCTATTTTTCATTAATGCAACTATGTTAAGTCTAATTCTAACACACACAAGCTTTCACACAAACAGTGTTGCCCTTTCACATCCAAAATGAATAATTTGTGTATGTACTTATGTTTGTTTGTGTGTGTGTGTGTGTGTGTGTGTGTGTGTGTGTGCGTGCTGATGCTCTTGGACAGGCATCAGGGCAAAGTTAAAGAGGGCTGCCTGTCCGTCCCCAAGGCAGCTTCCTGTCAAACATGTGTCATTTCCTCCTAGCCCGGCACCACCCCTGGTTCACAACGGAGCGAGAGATGACAACACAAACAACGAGCGCTGACGGGAGGAGGAGACAGAGAGACAGAATGAGGGGAGAGGCCCGATGATACATCTTATCTCAGGTGAAGTTCTGCTAGAGAAGACTGACATGTATGTCAGTGTGTAGTGGACTGAAGGTCAATCTAAATGCATCGGAGGGTACACAAATACTGACGAGTGCAGGCCTGACTGATAATAAGAACTGCCACAATGCAGGAAATGTTCATCACTTCAACACACCTTACAGTATAGACATTTTTAAAGCTATAGGCCAGCTGCTAAATTGAACTCCAAATAACTTTTTGCACACACAATAGAAGAAAAACAAGAGCATTTAACAGAAACTGTTGTCATCAATGTTTTGTACCAACAGGAATATAACCATAACACAAAAACCATCACCTACATGAATGCTTTTTCAATATTAGGCAGTATTTCTTTAGATGATGCGGTTGTTTGGTTGCTTATTTGGGCTTTTCCAAACACCATTTTTGGGCCTCCGAAGCTTTAGTGAGAGTAACTTCCGATTATTCAGAACTTTACTGAATTTACTGAGAGTGAATGCTGAGCACTTGGAAGCGCGCTGGGAGGATCGAACTCACATTCACCACATCCCTGATCTTGCTTGACTGCATCTATGCACAAGTAGAAATACTCCCTCACATAAGGCTGGTTACCTCACAACAAAACTTTTACAATACTGATCAAATTGCTCCAGCGCTATTGAGTATTGAAAAATGCCTTGTCATTGGATACAAATTTCTAGTCTCGACAGTTATTCATATTTTTGTATAGATATTCCATCTCTTTCTTCCTTGTAGTCCATTTAAACAGGCTAAATACAATGTGCAGAGAGAGTCAGCTGCTCCCGGGTCTTTGAACAGCTTCCTCCTTTGAAGCGAGTACTGTAATGTGTAAGTTTTTTTCCATTAAAATGGATTCATAAAATTGATATTAAAAATAAGTATCATTCAGGAACATGTATCAAAATGTTTGAATGATACCCTCACAAGGATGGTTTTCCACTTGTGCAGACTGTTCTGTGTGTTCTTACAATGTGCACACACCTGGCATTTATGTGTGCAGGCTTTCAGAATAATTAAATGCTAATGAAGATGCCACTTCTTGCTCTTTTTTAGTCTTTTGCCTCTTTCAGTGCAGCTGACCCTATGTCTTGAAGCTTTGAAGAATTCAGGTCACCCCTATTGCTTATGTTGTGAAGTTTTTAGTCAAAAACATGCTTCTTCTTTAATGTAAAAATATTAGTACTTATTTTCAAGGAAGTGGACTTTGAGTAGGGTTGTTCCAATATAAGAAAATGCCTGATATTGCCTAAAATGTGGCGTTGGGTATTGGCGAGTCAATGCACCAATCCGATACCACCTAATTTTTCTAGTTCAGAAACAGGTTCCTTCTATTTCTCACCAGCTCATGGTCATGGTCAGCGGAGGAGAGAAATGCTAGCTTTACCTGCAAAGTCTGCGTTATTGTAGCCAGCTCGTGATTAACAAAAGCTCTGGAGTCTGTCAGGAGAAGGGATTGTGTATTTGTGTCCCACTCTGAGTTTCTCCAGGAACCGCTGATGTTTTAGTTGAAGCTAAGGTCAATGCGATAAACCTGAATAACAAAGTTACTCACTGAATGACTGACCATCAGTACTGAGAGTACTCTGTGTATATGTTGTCCATGATCTCTGTCATTTAACTGTAAACAGTGACAGGGGCGACAGGTAGCCCTAGTTCTGCATGTTCGTGCCTTCGCCCTTAATTTAGCCTTGGCCATTAGACGACGTTGCCCATTACATCAGACACTCCTCCTCTGTCCCCTGTCGGACTGCCAGCCTGCATTCACCCAGGCCATCATGCAGAACTGTTTGCATCCTCTCCATCCTGTCTCAATGAGCTTCATGTTCTCATTCCACTGCCGTCTCACTTGTGCCCCAAGTGCACCGTTCTGCCATTTAGATGCTCATTTGTGCCGGTAGCCATCTGCACTTCTAACGCCAAGAAACTATCAGAGGGTTACAGTTCCCATCTCCTGCCATTGAAGGCCATCTCCACAGTAGTGAGGTGCGTCTGTCTCTATGACTAAAGGTGCTCCCAGGTAAATAAAATTCCTCCTTACGGGATGATGAAGTGGTGCTGTTTTATCTTACCTTATTCTGTGCAGAGATGCTGGAGCACCTGTGAGACACAGCTCAGAGCATAAATAACCCAGGGAATTATGGATTCAGAGAGTTGGCTGTAAACAATTTAGGGCATTAACACACACACACACACACATACACACAAACACAAACACACAGAGGGGAAGACTGGCAAGAAGTGTGATGGAATGTGGTCATAATGGTGTGACCGTTGCTATGGAGACAGGAGGAGGATTTCCCCACCAAGCCGAACCTTCATCCTCTCTCATCTTGACTCTTCCTTTTGCTTGTCAGTCTCATGCCGTCCCTCCATGGGCCAAGACCACATTCTGCCACGCGCCCTCAACTTTTAAGGTCACGCTGCAAGTCTGTCTGTGTCACAACAACAGTATCTACACACACCCCTGGGGACTGGACAATATCGAGCGTGTGTGTGTGTGTGTGTGTGTGTGTGTGTATGTAAGAGTCATGGAGAAAAAGAGCAGCAGAGAGAGACACGAGCCTCATGCAAGAAGCCATTTATGAACAAATCTTCTCTTATTGTTGTTCATATCCACAATTTGTTTTTATTTTGTTAGTACCCATTGATTTCTTTCTTTACCAATGTTTTCTTATTTATTTACAAGTGGTTGAGCCTCTTACCAAGATAAGTGAAACACATTTGTTTAAAGCTACTACAAGGAGTTTTTAACTCTTTACAAAACAGCCTGAATTTATTACAAGATCATTAGCGAGATGACTGGCTTTTCCTTTAAAGTTGATGCCTACAACCGGCTCTGATTCTCCTCATAATAACATGAAACAAGCACAGGGGGTTCCAAAATCAACAAAATCTGCAGACTCCTTGTAGTAGCTTTAACTCTAAGTCTTATTTTTAACTCCTTCACTCACTTCAGTTACCTAAACAAATCAGTTATCTCTCCAAATTACGATCAAGTGGGATTCATCATTCAGTTCACCTGGGTAAGAGCAGATTTGGGTTTCGTGCGCCTGGAGTTGACTTAATTTTTCTTTTAACAGGAAATTTAAGAATGTTGCTGCATGAGTGAATGTATATACGAGTCTTGTGAATGTGATGAAATGAATGCAAAGTGTGTGGTCTTGTATTCTGTGTACCACAAAATGTGTGTGAAGCTGTTGCAGACAGCACAGTTGGCTACACATGAGAGCACAGTCAAACTCCCACAGGGTTAATCCCTTCATACAGTGGGCAACCCTGAAACACACACACATACACACACACACGTGCGTGCACACACACAACTCCCACCCGTTAAATGTCCCCTACACTGACAGCTCCCTCCTACTCTTTCTCACTGCCAAAGCAGTCTAGCTCAGACACTTTAAAAGAACACAGTGTACCTGTGTTGACAGTAACACACAAACACACACACATCTTCAGGAGCCATTTGAATGTTCTCCCTCCGCTCAGTTTCTAACCCAGCTGGAACACACACAAGTCCGACCACTATTGGGGAGTTGGAGCCAAAAAAACACACCAAACGCACGCTTTGAGAGCGATCGTCATACCTGAGGAAGAGGGATGACAGTGGCTGTGCCGAGCGCAGCCAGGCATGAGGAGATTTACTTCCTCCATCCCTCTCACTCTGCTTTGTCACACACACACACACACACACACACATACACACATAAGAAGGGACCATCTCAGTCATCATAACAACCTGGCATCTGGACTGCCGCCCCAGGACAGAAACAGACACACACGTTCACACTCGGACACAAAATGTTGGAGCGATGGAGGGAGGGAGGTGGCGTAGCGGGGGCCACATGCACCGCACGCATCGACAGCCATCCGTCGACACCAACTTCACCATCGGCCTCATTCGCTCAACTGAACATTTGCCAGGAGAGTGAGGAAGGGGAGGAGGGTGAGGTGAGAGCACTGGAGAAAGAAAATTGGGCTGGAGAAATTTGGAACTAACAGGCTGAAACTGCCCTCTTATTAGCACTCACATATCTGTCTGCCAGTAGTAGTTTATTTTAATGTATTGTTATTATTTTGTACGTATTATCCTAATTTACTGATCTCTCCGTCTCATTCCCCTTTTTATGGATTAGGGTCCTGCTGACTGTGGGGAGCTAGAATCCAGACTAATGTGTGACAGCAGGGGTGGGAGGATCACGACAATAACAGACTTTCAATCTGGCTACATCTGAACACACACAGAGCTAACAAACAAAAGTACAAAATCTGAATAAATAATAAACACAGATGCTTCCATACACGGTGATGAATGGTGTGAAAATTACGGCAATCAAATGATATGGCCTCTGCAGTCACCACGTCTCAGCAGAACACTTACGACAGATTGTGGAGATAGATGTTGCAGGGCTTTTACACTGAAGGCACAAGTTCAGCACACCAGAGACGCTGCAGTGTTAAAGTTAAATTAACTTGAACTTAGACCAAAATACACTGACACCTATTTAATGGGATTCTGTCAAGACAAGTGGTGGTTACAGCAACGAAAATCTGACTGAATAACACTGCAGACAAATGGAGGAAAAGTCAGTCTGAATTAGCAAAGTTATGTAACTTTAACTCTCGTGTGAGATCCTACTGAAATGTGAATAAGGAATTTAATATAAAAATTATATGACTATTAAATAAATTTTACATTTTCTCCAGAAGTGCTCCAGGTTACAACCAGGGCTTATTATATTATTATATTAATTATGTACCAGAGGGAGAATGATCTTCTGAGCTCTCATTGGAAATGTGATTTCACATGATCACATGTGGAAGTAGACACAAACAAACTGGAGACAAGGAGCAACAGTTTGCTGTAGCAAAACTTTACAGTGATAAAGACAGAAACAGGAGTTAAACAAGTCTGGATGAGAAAATGTTTGGGGAGATCCATCAACACGGGTTGTTTATTCTTCAGCCAGAACAGGAGATTTTAACAGTCAGAGTATGAACAGTAGTCTGCTGCTGGCTAGAGAGTTTACCGTTGTTCAGTGACACTGTCATGTGCTCCATTTCCTTGTAGACTATCTTATCTATCTTATCCTGGTCTCAGAATCTATTGCAAACACAGACAACATGCAAGCATGCGTGCGTCTGTGTGTGTGTGTGTGTGTGTGTGTGTGTGGGGCTGTGACCAGCGCCGTTGTGGCTGTGACATTACCATCGGTGTCTCTGCATGCATGACGTGTGTGTGGAGCATGTGTGTGAATTTGACCGGTACAGAATCAGAGATGTGATGCTGACTGGACAGTCATTGCATTCCTAGTATACGTGATTTTTTTCGGTTGAAAATGCGGTGGAACGAGTAAACAAACAGCTGACTGTTTTAGTTTTTCCCAGTAAGGAAGCACTAACCTGCTCTGTGTGTCAGCCAACAGACAAGTTGCTTGTTTGAATAAAATAAAAAAACACTTGCCCTAGCTCTATTTTACTGACGTTTCGCACAATTGCTTTAGCGCCAGTCTACTTTATCCGGTTAAAATCAACGCAGAGTTTCTGTTTCCCCTCATCAAAGCAGTCAACAGGGAGGACGAGAGACTAATGAACGAGGGAGAGAACCGGCAGCTATTATATGATCCACAGCAGCCTTTTTATGGGGACATCCTAAAAAAGGACGAGGCATGGAGGAGTTACAAGTAAGTAAACTGACTGAGTTCAGAAAATTTAGTTAATTATAAATAATTAATAATAAATCATCAACACTTAATTATTTGCAGGTGAGTAAGTTGACTGACTTCAATATCTGATGAAACATTAAGCAACAATCATACCAAATTATAATATTGTCCATGATAGTGGGCAGTATTGCTCAGAATGACCTAATCCACAAAAAAAAAAAAGAAAGAAAAAATTGCTGCAATGGAATAAACGGCATGGCAATATCACTGAGGGCAAACACATTAATATTACTTTGATATTGCTCAGACCTACTTCAAATCCGAAATGCAAATAAAACAGCAATTAGAAGGATGTTGATTCAACCGGCACAAACAAACTAATTTACCCCCCTCGCATGTACAATTTACTCCCACAGAGTTAAACATCCGTGCACACATGCTCTCTCACGCACTGACACACATGCATGAAATAACATGTAATGTAACAAATAAATCATCTGGTTTTACTCCATCTCAACTCTCATACAACCCATATTCTTGAATTCAGACTCAAGTGGTTGCAAATGAATTTGTGAACGCAATTATTGCTGTCCACCTTCTTTCATTTCTACCTACATGCACACCTGAGGCAAACATGATTTGGTATGTTAATGTTTTGCCGTTTGCCTTGCCCTGTCTACGATATTTTGTCTTACAAAAGAAAAAAAACATGACAGCCATAACTAAGTTGCTGTTGTTGGGCATAAAAAGATCAAATAGGTTATGATTTTAAATGTCAAAAACCCTTCTTAAATGCATTTTCAATTACAAAAACGCTTTCATTGAGACCTATCAAAGAAAGACAAACTCACCAAAGACACACACTCACTCGTTCGCCCTCTGACCTGAGTGAGAGTGAGTGGGCGAGACTGTTCCGGTGGTGTGCTCTGTCCTTTGTCACGCCGAGCATCAGTTTTCAGCTGCTGACAGTCTCTCTAGGACCCTCTCCATTAAATCACCGGTGTCTGCAGTGACATGTGAGGACGCCTTTGGTGTCTCAGCAGAATTAACAGCCTGTCTCGTCAATCAGGCCCCCGACACTGACGCTATACTTCATCAGCTTATGTTGCATTTAAGATGAAAGGGGATTCTCATTTGCTCGAGTCATAAAAGTCACGTCAAGTTAAAAATGTTAAGGAGATCAAATCTGACACGAGCGTGATTGAATATACCGGATGGGAAAGACTGTAAGTAAATGTCATGTCTTCAGGTACTACAGTAGCCACAAAGTGTAACAACAGAAGAGTGTGTCTGCATGCATTTCTGTAGAAACGTATTCTGATACACAGGAACCCAGCCGCAAATTTTACAGTCTCTGGTTATTGTGCAGGTGTAGTATGAGCAGTCTGACTTCACACACTGTTTAGATCCCAGTGCTACACCTTGTTAAGAAATCATTTACAACTACTACCTCATCAGAAAATCTTAATTCATCACTTTTTTTTCAGATCTATACAGAGTCAAAAGTCAAACTGTGTCCGAGTTTCTTTTGATTGAAATTGTGAACCAAAGGCAGGCTTAAAAAAAGGGTGACAGTTTTCTCAAATGATGAATTCCTAAAGCCACTTTCCCCTGTCAGTTATGCGTCACCAAAAAGAAGAAATGTCTGAAATGTTTTATTAAATTTTCGCTTTCATAGCGCCCACTAGATCGGTGCTGTACAGGGGTGAATTTATTGTTCCAACTGACACTGCAATTGGATTGGTGCAATATCTTTGTAGGCGGGCGCTAATAAACACTTCATATCATCACTTCACTTGCAATGGGCCATTTGGGTCGTACCCAGATCAATGACGTGATGCTCATTTTTTTGTGGCCCGATCGTTCAGTTTAATCTAGAAGCAGGGATTAAAATTTGAAAATAATTTCAAATTACTTCCACATTCACATTTTGAGGACCTAGTCTAAAAAGTCTGCTTTTAACCAATTTTGAGAGAATATTTAATGAAGGCAAAAGTGTCTTCTCTTCGCTCTTGTGCTCCTGCAGTCTTCCTGCAGTCTTCCTGCAGCATGCCTGAGCTTCCTTGAGTCCGGGGAGGAGGGGGCAGGGGGAAACAACTCGCTTCAACCACAGATTGTATATATTAATGTAAAGTCTATGGCTTCAACACGGATGCACATGCTACATAATGCTTCTTTAAGTTAATGGATTTCTTGCTAGGCTTGCTTGGTTTCAGGTAATTTTTACAGTCAGCGTCATGTTGCTCAAAGACAGACGAACACTAATGACCCCTGAGAACCACTATCAAGTGTCTCTATGTGTGAGATTAAAGACTGTTGGACTCCATGAGAGGTGTTTCATTAGCTCTCGGTGACACAGCAGGTCTGCATAGGAAATTAGATTAAAAAAATTCAGCTTTCTTTCCAACTCATCACAGGAAACTAAACTTAGGCTGATGATGAGAAATTCAGTCTTATGTCATGTGCGAAAGTATGACCAGCTGGAGCATGAGGGTTGTTACATCACACTGTGGAGTCATCTGTGCACTAGCCCACATACTATTTCATGCTACAGTAATGTATACTGTACACAGACATATGCTGTGTTTTAATGACAGCATAATGCGACCCAGTAAGTAAATGGTGCTTCATTTGCAGTGGGAGGAAAAAAATAACTGGGAAGGGTGAGAGGAAGAGAGAGGAGGAGACGCCGCAAGAAATGTAGAGACACTGAAAGCTGGGCCAGGAAAAACATGTACACCAGTATCACTGATCAGCTGCAGACTGCTACAAAAACTCATAGCATCTAAAATAATCTAAGACTATAAATTATTTACTATGTATTGGCTTCAAATGTGTTCACATAGACTAGGGCTGAATGATATAAAGAAACTGCCATTTTTTTTTTAATAAACAGTATAGCATTTATAACTTAACGTGAGATTATTCCATGTAAATTCCTGTACTGGTGGTTTATATACTGCAGTATTAAACCTTGTATCACACATCATCACAAACTATTCCTGCATCAAAATGAAAATAATCAAATATAATGTTGCAGCTGCTTGTTGCTGGAGTCCTACAAGGGTTCCTCAATAACGTCTAAGGAAATTATGACATTTTAAATCTACAACCTAATAGTGTTGCAGGGTATTGGCTGAAGATAACTGTAATGTTAGCTGCTGAGACTGACAACATATGGGTATGCAGAGCCCTACAGTGATTTATATATTTGCTTAAATACAATATGCTGATATTTTCTGACTCATTTTAGCCAGTGCTGATATTTGCACATATTTTCCCACCTAAGTGCAAAGAACATCAAGTCTCTCCTGTAGTAAAATTAACATTATTATGCTTACTCTTATCATGATGGTCCACTGGCAGATGCAGACATAAAATACAATGGTTTTAAAAATGTGCCAATTCAGTGGGAAAAATAAGAAAACTACTGTTGAAAGTTTTTTCCCCTCACCTGTTTCTCTTTGTTCTGAGTCGAACTGGTGGCCACTGTCTTCACTGTCAGCATAATCAATGGTCATCAAATAATTTTTCACTTTCTTAGCTTGTTAATACCTTAATAATGGGGGTTTCAACATAACTAAAACTGCAATTGTTGTGATTTAAAATTGAATTCTTTCAAATTCTGATTTTTATTTTAAAACCAATATTTTGGGCAAACTGTCTTTCTATCCTGAAAGATATACAGACATTTGAAAAGCAGCAGCAGGGACCATCAACTGAAGTTTTCTAGTTTCACTGGGAGACACTGATTAGGCTTTTAGCTCTAGTCCTGTATTTAAAGACTTGCCACCTACACGCTGGGATTAACTATATATATGTTGCTTTTTATTCAACATGTCTGCTTGCATTCAAAATGTCACTCATCATGCGTGGAGTGTTGATGTTTTGGCAGGTTTAGAATGTTTCAGAATGTTTAGGATGTTTAGAGGAGGTTTTATTTTGTGAAAACTGAACTGAAAATGTTTGTATCCTCAGGATACATTGTCATAATGGGGGTATTAAAAACAAAGATTGTTTAAAGTTATTTCCAATCAAAAAAAAAAAAAAAATTACTGTAACCTAAAGTTCAAATATTATTTTACTTAACATTCTGCTCTTAAACACTCCTAAAGGTTTAAGTTTAAATCAGTCACAAATGAATGATCAGTTGATCGGGAGGGTATCCATGCCACCTGAATTCTTTCAGGAAAGTCAACACCTTCTATGACAAAATGAAGAGAAAGATCCAAATAATAATAAGATTGAATGAGGGATGGACAATGATGCAGTGGGCCACAATGACAGCAGTATCCACAGCATCAGCTGAGCCACTACTGGCATCCATGATGAGGCAGATGATGAAGGACACTAGAAGAAGATGAGTATATAATGGAAATGTGCACAATTAGTAGTCTAGTCAATTAAAAGTTGCTATCCTTACTAGTCAGCACTAGGAATACAAGTCAGCTACAGTGTTTATTAAAAATTGATTAATGTACAACACCGGTTAACTGTTGCATCTGTAGGTGCGAATACCTGGATGTAAACCAGTGAGATGGAAAAGCAGACAAAAATGACAACTAAGTGGGTGTGGTTTGACAACGTAACCACATTCAGCACAGGGATGTGGACGCTAACCTGCAATGAGAGCAGGCTGCTGGTGCTAGCACTGCTCATGTTAGCCACACTCAGGAAACCAATATGACATAATTTATCTGCCCTGAGACTTTTTTCTTACTTTTATAGCTGAATAGGCTAAATTTCCGTTTGACAGGAAAAACATTCCTGGTATACAGATAGGAAAGACATAGTTGGTTAGTAAGAGCAAAATACAACTGTTATTTTAAGGATAAGTTATTCAAGTAGTTGGGGTGTACTCCCTAAACTGCATTTAATTCAAAAACAAATTGATGCGATTTCTTATCCAATGGCCTGTCCCTCCAGTATGTATAAATGTGAAAATGCAAATTGAGTCTTGGCACTGTCAGTGAACAAAACGCTCTGCACTGCTTTTCTTACCTTCGACTGCCAGTGAGAGTTTGGCTTAACTTTGTGTGTTTTCACTGTTTCTGGCTGCAGAAACAGCTTAGATATAATAATTTACCATAATTTTTATCTAATAACTGTTCTTTTTAAAAATTTACATGGAGGCTTGAGATCAGTCTTATGTTTAAAACATAAATAAAATAAACAAAACAAAAAAGTTGCCTTACTTTGTAAAATCTATAACTCAAATGGACAAGGTATCCAGGGAGATAAATGTTTTGTAAGCACTAGACTTTCTCAACTATTTCTATGTTCTTTGTGCTTAACAGTATTAATGTTAGTAGAAACTCTTAATACTAGCAACATTTCATTTAATTTGATGAAATGTCAAAGTCCAGTCAGTGTTGATGGTAAGTGTAGTCACGTGAAGCAATAAATTCCTCTATAGATATTACTTAGTCGGCCAAAACAGTGTTAGATGTCAGAAATAAACAGCGGCACACCTCCTGGCTTTTCAGAGGTGGAGACTAAAAATCCAAGCTGAAACAGCCTGAACAACAGATTTTGCAGCAGAGGAAGTCAACTTTCTCTGTCAATATAGCATGGACTGAGGAATTTACTGCTTCAACTGACTACATTTTTCATCAACATTAACTGGACATTCACGTTAAATGTGCCAAAATTTTCCTACCACAATAAAAGTGAGTCCCTCTTTTGTCTGCAGCCTGAGGAAAACCCTCCTTAACATACAAAATGATGGTTTAACTAGACTTGGACAACTGTGTTAGCCCCCACTACATCCCTGATTATATCAGAAGAAAACATTCACAGCGTATAATAAACAGAGACTCGACACATAAGCATCCCCAACTGTGCGCGTGTGTTTGTGTAAATGCACGTGCACAGGCGTCTTATCTGTTCAGTGTGGGTTTTATTTACCAAGTTGAGATGTGGATAAGCACTGAGCGTCAAGCACGACCGCAGCAGACACACAGACGAGATACAGCCACAGCGAGAGGATTATATCTCCAACAACACCGCTAAAGCTGTCCACTCTCTGCTGGATCCTGAGTGTACTCGCACATCCCCCATCGCTTTATGGATGTACCGACACATGGTGGAATTACCAGATAGAAGGATGAGGAGGAAAAAAAAAATCACTCAATGGATATGTAAAGTTTCAGATTAACAACGCTAGGAAGAATGGAATGAGATAAATGTTAGAGTCTGTGTGAAAGTGAACTGTAAAGCATGATGGACTAGGAGGAAAAAGTAGGAGAAAGTGGATGAGTGACAATCTGAACGCATTACAATTTGCCTGGGCAGCACTTTCCTGCAACAGAAGCCATCTGGGATCTTTCCCACAGCTGTCAATCAAAGCCGGTTCTGCTCCCTGACTGGTTATTGGACTTAGCAGGTCATTTGCAGAGAACAGGAGAATCAATTTCTCGAACACCACACTACGTACTGACAAACAGACACATGCACAGACTTTGATGAGAGAACAGAGGGATTGTGATGGAGGCAAGAAAGGAGTGTGGAGGGGTAACGAGGAAGCAGACTGAAGTGAGGTAGGTCAAAGGTCGCAGAGGAGGACTGTGAGATTGCCTGCCTCTAATCCTCCTCCGCAACTGTGTTGGTACCAGCGCTAGTTAGCTTCTGGCTAGGCTCTCTATCTCCACGCGTCTCCTTCCTTCCCTCCCTCTGTTTGCCCTCCCCGTCACCCTTCTAACGCTTCACCATGTGTCTCTGAGGTCTTGTTAAGGATTCGCAGTCATTTCCCTCCACAGAGCCTTTCAAAAGGACCCTCTCTCCTCTTAAATGTCATACCCCTCCTTTATTTCTCCTCTTCTCCCTGCCCTCTATCCTATGCTGTTCCGCTATCTTCCTCCTCACAAGGGAACTTTATCAGGAAAGATGTGGAAGGGCGCAGAAGCAGGAATAAATGGGAAAACTCCAGGAATTATTCCGTCTTGTGTCTCAAATCCTGCAAAATCCCTGTAATACCATCTGCTCTTTCTGCCCCAAGCACCGTTCGCTAACACCAGCATCTTGCAGTCCTCCTTAACACTTGCCACAGACGCTGTCCCGTTTCCCCATCACATCCACTCAATTTCCTCACTTAAGTGCACTCCACAGAGAGCCAGCAAAACTACCTGCTCTCTCTGACTCTAATAACACAGACAAGAAGACTTACTTGGATCATTTTTTGGTGCAAACGCACAGTTGAGGGTGATTAATAAGCAGCACTGACAAGAGGCATTCAGGCTAACAACAATGGGAATTCACAATCAGAATTACAGTCCTTGCAAAACATTATTCAACTCATAAAAGACCACATATGTAAATCTTTCGTTGACAGGAATTCATACTTTCAACGTTGACACTTCTGCCAAGATGCTTTGTTGAGTTATTACCGGATCAGCCTTGAGAACACAGAAAAACATATTCTGTTAATGTAAATCATCATGTTTAATGCTAATACCAATGTGGTTTAGTAAAAGCACCAATGAGAAAAAAAGAGATGGAGAAAAACAGAAAGGCATGTTGGGGGTTTTGAGAATGTAATGTTATTTTCCAGGATTGGACTGAATTTTGTGGTTGTTAATTCAAGTGGGAAAAGATCTATCACCATTCACTCCAACTTCTTAAGGCGGATATCACTAACAACAGCAGTTAATAATAATAATAGCAATTATAAAAAAGCCGCCTCTATGTTCAAGATGCTAAATTTAAGTACATGTGGAGGTAATATGGTGCTACAGAGTACTTTTTTCCACAGTCAAGACAGATCCACGTGTCAGTCTTTGACAAACCATTACCTCCCAGCACTCCTCCTCCAATGCATCTGGCTCGTCACCATTGTAGCACTGACAGAGATGTTCTTGGATAGTGTAAAATAAAATAAAAAAAAACAGAAAAACTGCAGAGAAAGAGACTAAGGAGAGAGCATAGAGGACTAGGGACTCCCTAAAAGCTTGGTGTTTCTCCCAGATAGGCATGGTTTTGCAGAGTGTTATCTCAGCCCGTACTCTGAGTACATGCATACAATATGAGATCAGTTCATTTAATGCATGTCAAGTATGAATGCATACACAATATACTGTTCATGATTTCCTATCTTTTAGATATTTGGTCTCACATCTATGTACTGTGGCTGTACATATTTCCAGTAAAATATTATGATGGTCAGTTGGAGAATTTACCCATAGTCGGGCAAAAGTTGGTGGAAGATCTGCATGGAAGTCTAGTCACAGTTGTAGCCGTGCCAGTTGTACAAGAAGTAAAAATCTCTACATAAACTGATGATCATAAAATATTAAAAAATGTCTTCTCTCTGTTTGAAGTCACAATTCAAATAGAAGTCTTGTGTATATTTAATCTTGGGGTGAAGGCAAAAATGAGGTTAATAAACAACTTTGTAGGTTAAGGCACTGCCCCCTGGTGAAATACCAAGTTTTTAGGCAGTCTCAAGAGGATGACATAGAATCTGGTCAAACAGTGTCACAATGTCTCAAAAACAAACAAATAAAACCAAACAAAAATAATACAAAAATAATCAAAGTCACACCCCCATAAGCAGCTAATGTAGTCTACAGTCCATTTATGTAATGCGGAAATTAATGTGATGATGAAAGCAGGCTGATTTAAAGACTTGGTGTAAAGTTGATATTTTGGAAATGCAGGATTGTAATTACTCTGAAACATAATAATTAATCATTGTAGAACCAAACAGTGTTGTTAAAGTACAACTTCAAGTTTTGAAAAGTATGGACCGGCAAGACCAAATTGCTGTCAAGTTCACTTCTCGCCTTTTGGATCACTGTCTTGCTGCTAGCAAACAGTCTGCTGTTACAGTCTGTAAATCCTACCATTTATTTTCTTTGCCCCACACTGATGCAAAAACACATTTGCCAGTGATAATCTTGCTTATGACTTCAGTGATGAAATAATTCCATGTCATGACAATTTTAACATTTGGGCAAAATACTCGAGTATAAATACTTATTCTCTATTTCAGACAAAGGGTGATTAAATGAATATATATCACAGGAATAAGACAAATGATGAATTTGATTCTCATTTTTCTTATCAGGCATCTGACAAATAGGAACAACTCAAAATATTCAGAGAAAACTGTGCTGCTTGATGCCCCCTGGCTGTGCAATGATTCACACTTCCATATGAGGGAGACAGAGAGCAGAAAAGCAGAGAGACAGACAGACTGCAGCGTCAGAAAGATCAAAACCACACACACACGTGCTCACACATACACACAGGGCAGCAGAATGGGAATGAGGATTGCAGGGAAGTTAAGAGAGAAAGCCCCTTGAAGAATCATTGCAAGAAAGACTGCATCCCTAGTTGTGTTCCTGTCACAATTTCAGAGCCGCTACAATCCACAAAACTCGATCCAACTCTAATCAAGCCGTAGTTCTGTGTAATAGAAAAATTAACCAGAATTTATTGCAGCAATTACAATCAAGAGCGATGTTTCAGTATGACTGTTAGGGCTGTAATTGATTCCAGCGAGCAAAAAGTGCAGCAGAAGCTCTGAGTGCTGGGGTGAACTGAGAAGCACACGGTCTCGTGGTGAATTTAAATAGTAAATAAATTAAATGAAGTGAAGATTTCACAATGTGTGTGTGTGTGTGTGTGTGTAGATTAGCATGAGTAAGGCTCTGAGCACCTCATTCAGCACAATTAGAGCACGCCGGCCTCGAACCAGGAAAACAGGCGAGGAATAATTGGATTTAAATTAGACATGTTCTCTGCTCATAGCTACCTAATGTAACGTGGAACATAATCCCCTCACTCACTCTTTCTTATACCTCTTCCCTTTATCTCATTTGACATCCCTCCATCTCTTCCTACCTTTGGTACTTACATTATTCACCCTCTTGACTCCATCATACGCTTTATCCTTTATCATTCTCATACTGCCTCTCATTCTACACCAGTCTTAATTGGTTTTCTTCCAGTTCATCTTATCCAATATCCAATTGTGTATTTTTTTTCTGCTGCTCTCAGGATGCCTAATAGTATTTCTTTGATTAATACCAGGAACTAATCGCATATATTAGTATATCTGATAATTAAATTAATCTTTTAGTGGATTAAAAATGTCAGAAAAAGATAAATGGTGCCCATCACCATTTCCAAAAGCCCGCCGTGATGTCTTCAAATAGCTTGTTTTGTTCGACAAACAGTCAAAAACCCAAGAAGCAAAACCTCATATTTGGGAAGCTTGAACCTGCAAATGTTTAAAATCAACTGACCATGAACTGAACTCGTCCTCAAACACCGACTGTCTAATCACAGCTTAGCAACCTTAACTAAACACAACAGGCCTGTCACACTGTAGATTTTTCTACATGCTAAAACACTACATGTGTGATATTAGTAATAGAAATACTTGTCATTCAAAATAGTCAGTTTCTTTACCTTTATTTATTCAGGGGAGAGTGCAATGCTCTCTTTTTCAGGAACACCCTGATCACATTCACACCTGGAAGCTGCCCAGTTCACACACAGTCTTATCTGCCAGTCACTGGTTGAATCTGGATGCTGTCGGAGTTTAGGTTAACGTCAGTGGCTCTGTCCTGGACTAAACAACAAACCATAGCCAATATTACCTAACATCTGCCAAATACATCTGTTAGCCCTCATCCTAAAAGCAGGACTCAAGCATTTTACTTGTCCTGGGCACCTTATCATGTACATGGCCATGATGTGAATTTGCAATCACCCTTTTAAAAGATTTTATTTAGCTGGAAACAGTCAAATATAAGCCAGTAACCAGTGTTTTCAACCACCATTTAGAGCTAAGTAGAGGCTTTTTTCTACCTCGATCTCAAATCACAGAGCCTCCATTTCAAAACTTCAAAAGATTGAGGTGAGACAAATACCCACTGTTATTGTTAAGTGCATATATGCTGTGTAAAGACACAGTGCTTGACAGACGTAGCAACAGTAAGGGGATCAGGAATCAGTTAATCAGTTTATCACATAATTGATTGTGGACTAGTCTCTCAGTAATGTCTGTGTATGCGTTCATAGAGTACATACAACGTCTTGTGTTGTTTACATGTGTGGTTTGATTTGCATCTATATGACTGCCTGTGTGCCAGAGTATGTTTACATGCTGCATCTGCTGATATTTGGGTATATGCTTGTGGACATACTGTGTAAGTGTGTGTGCCTACCAGTGTGTGTTTGTGAGAGTTGTGTATGTGAGGGTGTGTGAGTCTCGCAGCTGTTGTAGACAGCGGTGATATTCCTCTGGTACAGTTGTGTCTCATTCCCAAGAATAAGTGTGTGTGTGTGTGTGTGTGTGTGTGTGTTTGTGTTAAGTCTCAGCCCAGCCACGATGGCTGCTACTGCCACTGATGGCCGGCTGCTCTCACAACATCTGGACACACACACACACTCCTCAGTCTCATTTACTCCTTTCCCATCTCCCCCTCCATCTCACTGTGAGGCTCAATGAAGCTCATTAGAACTAAATCTGGATCTGTCATGTCACTCTGACAGACCGGTCCAGAAGTGTCTTTTTTTTTGTTAGCTGGCTTCTGTGCACACGCACACACACACACACACACACACACAAAAATAGCACAGTTTCCTCTTTACATTTAGTGTTTAAGAAAATGCAACTGAAATCTGTTTTTCCAAGCTAAATCTTTCATGCAACACACTTTAAAAAAAAAGTAAAAAGATATCTTTGCCTTGGTTTCTTTGCCTCCCCTCTGGGGAGTATTCTGGGACACTACTCTTGATCTAGTCTAAGCGTGTATCTCTTTCTCATTTAATGCCTTATTGGTCCCAGAGGGGAGAGACCAGCGTGTTTCTCTGGTCACTATCATCTCTTTTCTTATCCTCCACTGCATGAGGTCTTTAAAACTCCATTCCTCTTGTGTGCTCAGCTCTACCATTACTGCGCTCATTAGCAGACACAGGCCAACACCCTCAATCAGGCTGAAGCCTTATTAGTTTGAATTTGATCCACAAAATATCTAATTGGATTATGTTAATTAGACTGAAGAAGACTTACACAAATGCCAGTACAAGGTAACTGCAGGTTCATCTTCAATCTTAAGCCCCTCCTACACTGGACAAAGAAACCCGCTCACATCTGGCTTTAGTCTTTGACGGAAGAGGGTGCAATCGCTATTCACTCCCCCGTCAAATAAATCTGCAGAATAAAAGCTTTTATTATGAAGCAGCAAAATCAAGAAATGTCGGGGTTTTGAAAGTGAACATGAGAAAGTAAAATAAAGCTGATGCACAAACAGTGATGCAAGAGAGAAACTAAACTTCAAACCACAGAGATTCAGTTTGAAGCTACAAAAGAACTGAACACACAGATGCCTGTCTCTCTGGTCTCCTGCACAGACAGCGTTGAGTCTCGCCTCTCCAGCTCACGTCAGAGAAAAAAAGAAAAACAGGAGGGCGAAATCATCTACTAGCAATGGGAAAAGGGTCAATCGGCTATTTATAGCGGGTTTAAAAACCTGCATATACATGCTAATTTTGGTGTAAAAACAATATCAGTCACAACATTCCTTAAAACTTTACACCCTTTCCAACAAATTCTGATATTTAGATTCTCTTACAGGCTACTACAACGGCCTACCATCAAAGCATCCCTTGTGATTAAACTGACAGAAACAAGGCCCAGCATGTGACTGGTCCTAGCTGGGTGTGATAGTGCAGAACGTACATCCCCCTTAATAATAGATCCATCCTGATAATAGCTCTATCCGGTCTGTGTCTCTCTGCGTGGATCTGGAATGGCCTGATGTTACTGCAGCCACCGCCTGATACTGCACAACTCATCTATATTGCAACAGGGCGCTGTTGAGTGTGTGTGTGTGTGCGTGTGTGTGAATGAGAAAGAGAGACAGGGAGTGTGTCACTGGACAATCACTGCTTTAATTTACTGATCTAATTTCAGTTACGGGCTGGTCGAATGAACACAACTCGGTGAGCAGTCTTACACGATCAGGACAGTGAGGCTGCGTGTGTTTTGTTTTGGATTTTAGTCATTCAAGCAGTCTGTAAAGCTTAATTTAACAATTTGGCATAAAGCAGACAAAACAAGCAAAATATCAAACATTAATATAGTTTAGTCTCTACGGTGCTACTCCTCCTCATTCCTCACTTTGTGTACAGAGCTGCAGATTAAAGTCACAAAAAGTCCAAATCTCAATTACCCTTGCTACTTTTGGTCATTTGGAACAATAAGATGGGCGTCTTTTTGCCTAAAAATAATTTCTATTGGAGAATTAACCACATTAGTCCCACCCACTGGCTATAAATACAGATGGACGTTGCGGTTTCACTTCCTCACACTGCACAAAATGAAGTAAAAATATCCTGTGCCCAAGTGCTGCCATCTTGCATTAGTAAAGTCATCAAGTCTGCACAGTAGTGATCAGGTTTTCAGCCGCGGTGTTGACAGGTTATGTGCAAGACTATAGGCCTTTGTACACCAAATTCATGTTTTTTTCATCTAAAATTATCATACATTGAAAAATACAACCTCACATGGTGTTAATCATGTTTACACATCAAAACTTTCCTCCATCATTAAACTTTTCAGAACAGTTTTGATTTTCAAACAGCCAAGATTTTCACATGCGATGAATTTCTTTATTTAGGATCCTCATTAGTTAATACCGCAGTAACAGCTATTCTTCCTGGGGTCACAATAGAAGGAGGAAGAAATAGAGGATGAGGATGGCATGCAGATATTTTCCCTCTCTGTGTGCCGCTGTGCAGTATGGAGCTGTGCCATATGCAAGACGCAGGCAGAGAGCAGGTACCTTCAATAGAGAGAATCGGGGAATGAACTGAGAGAGAATGAGTGAGTGACAGAGCAAAAGCAGTGATAGGATTTGCAGGAGCTGTACATAGATGAGGTGACCACCCTGTTCCTCAGCTTGGCCCCGAGCACGACGGGACTCACCCCTGATCTATCTTAGAAGTGAGAGCTGGGACCACAAAATCATCCTCACCGCTTGACGAAAGCACTTTGGTCTCGTACTGTGAATGTTCACAATGAACAGAAAAACAAAATGCTTCCGTCTTGGTGTGCAAGGTTTCCAACGAGGTAAGGATTTTATCTGATGATGGAGTTTAAAAAGACGCATACAAAAAATATGGACTTGGTGTACAAAGACTTTATTTTTTGTACTGCTAAGCTAAGCTAAGCTGACCGCTTGCTGGCACTATCTCCATTCTTACCAGACAGACAAAAGAAAGTTGTTGATCTCATCTAACTTGCAGTAAGAATGCAAGACAATTTCCTGAACTGTCTGCTTATTCCTTTAAACTACAAGTGTTTGTAGTTAAGCTTAAGGCTGAAATCTCTAAGAAATGGGGACATAGGAAATATAAATATGACAGCCTTGGCAATCCATACTGAACTTTAATTCTGACTCAGACTGACAGCTGTCCGAATGACAACAAACATCCTGTGTCAGGGCTGGCTGGAAGACTCGCACACAAATACACATTAAGAATCTGTCCAACTGCAGAGCTAAGATTTAGACCCACCAGGCATCAAGACGTTACGAGAGGCCTTTGAGGTCGGCTAATGCCTGAAAAGAGATAGCTGGGGAAGTTAATACACTGTGGGGAGGAGAGGAGAGGAGAGGAGAGGAGAGGAGAGGAGAGGAGAGGAGAGGAGAGGAGAGGAGAGGAGAGGAGAGGAGAGTGACCTTTAAAGCACAACTCTTAAACCAGCCAACACCCCAGGCTCTGGTGTAGGTTGGCCCCACTCTGCATCTGTGTGTGTTTCTGTGTGTTTGCGTTTCAAAGGTTACTGTGAATCTGCTGCCATAGTAAAGGTACTGATGTTGGTCTAAATCAATGCTTGTCTACGTGCTGTAACTCGGTCTTTGCTCTTCGGGGTTGATTTTGGGACTAATGACAAGTTTGTCAAGATGATGCATCACTCCTTCACACACACTTACCTTATGTGGTAAGAAAAGAGAGTTGACTACTGCTAGAAGACTCGTGGTGTCCGGGGCATCCCTCTGGCCACAGATCACAATCTAAAGAAAAAAAAAAATAAAAAGCAGAGGATGGTGAGAGGATGGAAAATATGAAGGGAGAGGACAGAGAGATAACGAGATGAAAGAGTATGAATAGAGTGAAATAAGAGTGGAAAGGTGACACATAAGAGGAGAGGAGAAGGGGGGGAAGTGATAGAGGTCAGCACTGTATTTGTAGCGGTAACAAGGGAGGCAGGTGTTTTCTCTGGGACTGCCTCACCTCGCCTCGCCCCTGAGCTCGTTACCCTCGCCCCGCAGCCGTGACTCATCCTCCGCAGGTCATACATGACCGACAGGAGGCTAACTATCCCCTTCGCCTCTCTCTCTCTCTCTCGCCCTGCTGCCGTTATTTGATTCTCTTTCCTTTGATTGCACAGCACACGCCTTCAGCTGAAAGTTTTCTGAGCGTGGCCGAGAAACTTTTTGCTGTGCTTTGCTAGTACGCCGGTTTCAGTGGTTTCAGGCTAACAGAGGGTGTTAATATTTCAAAACCGATTATATAACCGAGGCTGAACAGCTCAAATAACCTATTAAATGCATGACGGCTGTTAAAGAACAGGGGAATAAGATTTTGAGAGTCAGTGTGTCCAGGGATTAAGTGTGCATGTATGCAGAGTGCTGAGATAGAGGCCACTGTCCCCAGATGACCAATCTTAGTTCAGCTGAGGTGAAAATACACTCACTGACCACTTTATTAGGTATACCTTGCTAGTATCAGGTCAGACCCTCTTTTGCCTTCAGAACTGCCTTAATTCTTCTTGGCATAGATTCAACAAGATGCTGGAAACGTTCCTCAGAGATTTTGGTCCAAATTGACACAATAGCATCACACAGTCACTGCAGATTTGTCAGCTGCACATCCATGATGTGAATCTCCCATTTCACCACATCCCAAAGATGCTCTATTAGACTGAGATCTGGTGAATGTGGAGGCCACTGGAGTACAGTGAACCCATTGCCATGTTCAAGAAACCAGTTTGAGATGATCTGAGCTTTGTGACATGGCGCATTATCCTGCTGGAAGTAGCCATCAGAAGACGGGTACGCTGTGGTTATAAAGGGATGGACATGGTCAGCAACAATACTCAGATAGGGTGTGGTGTTTAAACGATGCACAGTTGGTGCTGAACGGCCCAAAATGTGCCAAGAAAACACCCCCCCCACACCTGAACCGTTGATACAAGACAGGATGGAGCCATGTTGTCCCACTGTTTCCACCAAATTCTGACCCTACTATATGAACACCATTTAAAAGTTTGAAATTACCTGTTAAACTGTTTTTTTCACAATAATGGCTATTCTAACAACAAAAACAGTGTAATTCAGACACTAAAAGTTTTATTTACATTCCAAATCATTTTGGTGATTAAAGCTTGCATTTAGTCAATGTCTCCACAGCGTTGCATGACAGGAGAGAATCCTGTTTGAGGGTACTTCAATCAGAATGTTTGATCACTGGAAGCAGTATGAGCCAATACTAATCTTTGTTCATGGGGTCTTTTATTTATCATGCAACATTTTTTTTCTAACTATTATTAACAATACTGTATATTAAGCATAAGTACAGAGCAATTTGAAAATGATCACAGAAGTACGTGGGGTACTGCCGTACAAGAACGTGGTTCGGTTTGCTGATAGGAACTGGACGAGAACACTTTTTAAAATCTGCCTATGTAGAAATGAATAAGACATTATGATTTGAGATATAACTACTGAAAATGCTTCTGTGAAAGAACAAGAAAGTAATGACAGATGTAGGCCCTGGTATCTTCCAAAAAAGAATCTAGGAAAAAAAATAGAAACTTTCCAATACAAAGCGATGTAGATTCTGATCAGCCTTTATAAAGAGCACCAGTGAAACTATTTAAAAGGAATATTTGCTGATAAGGATCGGTGGCTGCTCAATCAGAGCAACCTCAATACTGCTGTAACCATTTGTTACCAATTAAACTTCAATTTTGAATTTGATTTCCAGACCAGGAAAAGCTTAAGTGACCCTCAATCATTATTAAACAGTGCAACCGGGCTCTGAATATCTTGGGAAATGGCTTTTTTTTGGGTCCTCTGCAGTCTACTTAGTGGATAAATTTAAACTGTGATTTGTCAATCCATAATATGTTCAGCTGATATTCTGTGATTCAATTCCAACAGCGCTAACCCTAGACCAAGCTTCTATTTATATTTTGACATTGTAAGAATAGTTTTGATAAAGCAACATGCCTGTTAATTCAAGCTTGTTAGAGGCATTATTGTACACTTGAGATTGAAACAGGAACAGGTTCCTGTTTAACTCTGCAGAGAGTTTGAAAACAGTTTCTTTTACCAATGATTTCTTCTATTCTTATATAACTGTTGCTCAAAGGTATCTTTGTCTCTCTCTGCTCTTTCAGTTGTCAGACATCTTACTGACCCAAATCAAGCTTTTGTGGCAGCCAATTCCAAACTTTTAAATTGTAGTGTATAATTTATAGCCTTCATATGATGTTTGCTACTAGCGTTTATGAATAATACCTCTTGACTTCTTTTTTCTTTGTTCATCATGATTTGTGTGTACAATTAGAATATTGGAACAAACTAAAAAAAAAGGTTTTGCATACCAAAAAGAACCACACTCTGTAACAACTTTCTGCAAAACAATCTCACTTTTTCTTCAATACTTCAATGTTGTTGCACCAACCAGATGTTGATGGTTTCTTTTCTTAGTAGTAAAAGAAATTTCAAACATATAGTATGTTAGATTGGTGAATCATATAGACTATAAGAAGCATGAAACTCAAAATAGTAGTAAAAATTTCTAACACTTCTCAAGAGTAAATAACCAATGTGACGGCATCACTTTAGACTCCAGCTAACTTGTGGCTGTCAGCGTTCTGAGACTGTATAGATCAAAGGTATTATTTATCTGACAGCTGTTGTAGTTGCAAAAATGATATATGAATCAGAAAACATTATCAAAACAATTATTCACTGAAAAAAGGAACATCCTCTGGAGCGATGTGTCCTGCTGTAACAGCGTGGTTGCTGAGTGATAATAGCCGTGAGTCAGCAAAGCCCATATGGGGATGATGTTCATTGTTTCACCAGCCTTGTTCTCAGCTTTTGTTCTGTTGCTGTGTATTGTTTGGTTCAGTTGTTGCTGGTAAATGTGATGTCTGTTGCGTTTGCATGCAAGCCGAAACACTTTCAGTAGGCGGACATGACAACGAGTTCAGGCTAACAGCCAGGTAAATACACCCACTCCCCGAGCTAAGCTAGCCTTGAGGGCTCACCATAGAAAGTCGGGGCTTGACAATAATGCTTCCTCAGTTGTCTCAGTCAAATAAATTTGTCCCACTGGTTCAAACCTTATTTTTGATCCCTGTATCCCTCTACCTCAGAGGAAAATCTTCAATATATGCTAAAAAAGCTAAAAAAAAAAAAAAAAATTCAAGTAATAGTTAGATAACCTGTTTCAGTGTGTAGTGCTGGGCCATCAGAGCCCGAACCATTTCAGGCAGTGCAATGGGGATGCTGGTCAGACGGTCGGAGAAGGCTGCCAGCAGCCGTTGGGACATCTGCAGCCACTCCTGTCTTCCAGTGTATTGGGACAGACGCAGGAGATTGGATGCCGACACAGAGTTAGCACTGGGCTCGGCTCCATCCTGATCTGATAGAGACACACAGAAAGATACACAACATTTTTACAAGGCTTGAACAGTCTTATACTGTCTGTCATTTACTGACAGTAAACAATACTGAAGCTACCTTTACAAAAAAGCAAAAAATTTCAAAAAGCAACTTAGTTCAAACCTCACAGGTCAGTACTGGGACCCGATCTGATCCACTATCAGTATCGGGGCCCAATACTGACCTACAGACCTACTGACTGCAAACAGGGTTTTCTACTTTTACTTTGCTTTTACATATTTTCATATATGTGAATGTCACAAGCCAAAATTCTACAGCACCCTGTAAAGGTTGAAGGAAGCTATTACACAAGATACATTAAACAAACTACACAAGCAATTTCAGCCTCATGTAATCTTACTACTACTACTACTACAACTAACAATAACAATAATAATTAGAAAAATAATAAAAATGAAGAAAGAAAAAGAGTGCTGTATCAGTATATTATTGTTATCGACAGATATCCAAATTCAGATATCAGAACTGTTTCAAATTGAAAAAAGTGGATCAGTATAAATAATGAGAGACTGACCGATATAACAAGCTGACGGATATGATTTAGCCTGATGCATATATAATCCTTTCCTTAATTCTGGTTTAATAAATACATTTCGTTCTATTTGTGTTTTTTTATTCAGTTATTTTTAATGATTAAAAATACCGGTAAAAGTTTAATGTTTAAGTGCCCCACATTATTTGGGACAATAACATTTACTGTTAAAGTGTAAAATATCTTGCATCCATTACATATTCTACCTATTTTAAAACTGTTGCTGATATTTCTTATAGAGAATGCAGTGTTCCGTATTGACATCTTGGCCTCATTGGCATATTGGTATCGGCATCAGCCCCAACAATCCAGTATTGGCTGGATCCTAATAATAATCACACAAAATTACATCAAAGAGAAAAAAAGACAACAGATATTATGTCTCAACTCCTTCACAAGTATAATAAATGTAACGCATCTTGTCAAAAACATGAGATTTTCAGTTATTATTTGTCTAACAGGAAAGATGGCAAGCTATTAAGGTAAAATAGAGACTCAATACCTTCCCATGACCACCCCCCTCCCCAGTGCACAACAATGCCAGAGTCACTCAATGTGTGGTGTGATGTGATGGGACTAACAGATGACCTCACGACTTAGCCCTGTTAACTGATTGGTCCTTATCTCTTATCAGTGTCCTGTGAGAGCCTGGAGGTGATCTTCTCATAACCCATGACCTCGCTGCATGTCTGCTTCTTAGCGACACTCTAATGCGTATAAGAATAAGTAAGTAAGCAAGAGAGAAATACTTCTGGTTTGCTTTTAAGTCAAACTGCATGTTTTAGGTCACAACCTAAAAATAGCGAAAATACCCCCACCCCCACAAAACTCTACTGTACACTGCATGTACAATATTTTGACAGGCATGAATTTACAATCACATATAGATGCACGTGATCACCCATGCATGACTGAACTTCGGAAGTAATTTGATTTTATCCTGCAGTATGTTTCAGCTCTGCCTGAGCCCCATGGCAAGGAAGTGCCAGCATACAGAGAGAGAGAGTGTGTGTCTGCACGCTTTCCACATTTCATATATCTCTCTTCTAAAAGAGCCCCATGGAAGGAGGTCATATACCCTCACAGCCATGACAAACCTGCCTCAACACATACCCACACTGTGCCACACACATACAGTAATACCCATGAAAAGATGGACTCATGAAAAGTCACACAAAGCAATGACAAAATAGCCTAGAAACACAAACAGTGCACTAAAATACTATGGAGCACCAAATATAAATATAGCCACAAGCAACACTTTGGCAGGATCGAGCCCTTTCACACTCAAGCAGTGCAATCGGTCAAAACTAAAGCCGCGAGCAGCAACAAGGTTTCAGGCTTCATAAAGCCAAGCAGCCAAGTTATTTCAACTAGTTTAAGTCTGTTTAAACAAGAAGTGAGACCAGTCACGCACTTGTTTTATCATCATAAAGTCTGCAGCATTTCACACACTCAAATTTCTGCTCCATAATTACACTTAGTCTTCAGGTCATGTTAGTTTTGTCTTAATTTTATGTTGATTCAACAAATAGCTTATGAGTAATTAGGGCTAATTTCCTGCTAAGCACCACCCTCTGCAAAGATATGTTTTTTGGCTAATATGGCTTATTTATAATAGACATGCTTATCTTAATCCACTGCTGCTGTATACCTATTTTTGGTGTCAGAGTCAAAATCCAAAAGGCAGATGTCACATTATTGTTTTTCAATTCATGCTAATTAGCAAAACATCCGTCATGGCAGTATGGTACTAGAGGCTTTTATGTAGAGAACATTGTGCTTTACTTGTGTGTCAAATTTCAAGTCAATTGGATTTGTGTTGGGGCATTTTGGTTAATCGTTCAGGATTGACGGATTGTTTGTGTGTCGGCTCCTGGGGCTTTTAGTGTTGGGGGGGGACCATGGCTCAGGTCTGTCACAGTGCAATGTTTCAAATCCGTCTTTTCACGTGTTTTTAGTAACTATGTTCTAACATGTAAAATGTGTTTAGAAGAAAAACTCCCTTTTCCTTTATACAGACTTTAAATAACCTTTCATAATGATAAGTTAAGGTTTATGAAATGCTCAAGGTTTCTGCCTGTTAAAGGGGAGTGTTTCCTCGCCACTGACGCCAAGTGCTTGTTCATGATGGCAATTGTTGTCTCTACAAATAACATCACCAAGAGTACAACATAGACCTGCTCTACATATAAAGTGCTCTGAAATGACTTTAACTGAATCACTTGTCACAGACTGTTGGGTCATTTCTGTATTTTACACACTTTATTCTTTTGATTATTTGTTTAACAACGCTTTTTATGTATTTCATATTGAACATTTTGGGCCACATAAAACACCATTAGATGTCTTTGAACCAAAAGTGACACACAGCTGATGTATCCTTTCTTGAGACAAGTGAGAATGCAAAGTGCATTTTAGCCAAAAAAGACCAAAAACTACAAACTGATGATTTCTTTGAATAAAAGTAAAATACGTTGCCAAACTGGTAGTGTACATTATTTTAACCTTACTCCTCAAAAACAAATAAATACAGGGGAGTGTGGCAGGGCTGTAAAATGTAGAGTGGCGTGTGGTGGTGGGGTAATCCGTCTTGCAGTGACAGGCTACGCTGCTGGGACAGGCATCTACACTGTGGCGGGCTGTAGCGTCACTAATGGGCTTCAACCCTACACAGCGCCGGTACCATAATGGCACAGTCAATCCTCTCAGATGAGAAACCTCTCACATGTCAGCTCCGATAAATATACACAGACCCAGGTGTGACGGCGTGCGGGGACAGGCACTCCCACACACACACACAAGCAAACATCATCTCTGATCCGTCAACAGTTCGTAACAAGAATAACTATTAGCTTTTTCCCTGTTCACCCACCCATCTGTGATATCTTGCTCCTGTCTGAACTACTTGCATGAAGCTATCTGTCACAGGCACATGAGTTTGTCTGTGATATTTTTTTACATGAAAAAAAATAGAGCTGAGGCATCTGGAAAATTAAAACTGACAATCTTGCAGATAGATGTCTCAGTATAGGTTTTTTTGGTTGTTTTTTTTGTACGTGACGGTTATATGCAAACACATGAAGACTAACGTAGCGCTCAGCTGAAGGGGGGGGGGACTTTATGTTTTTCTTCTCATGTGCACTGGAAAGCCAAGACTCAGCTCATGGTATGTATCTGTTATTGTTAAGTATTTGTAGAAAATTAAATGTTTATCAGCTCAACTAAAGATGAGCATGTCGTCGAGCAAAATATTCACAAACAAACTCTGCTGTGTGGGACTACTGACGGATTGAGTTAAACCAAGTCAGACCAACAGGCACATGTGTCTGGATAAAAAAGGAGCTAAAGAGTTGCAGAAGTTACAGACGGAGGCATTAAGCCCTCATTCTCTCCAGTGAAAACAGTGTGTCCACCCGGGTATCATGTTTCTATCAATGCCGATCGGAGCTGGACATGATAAATACTTGTGACCCACAAGAATTTCTTGTTCACCCTGGAATGAATGCCGATTGTACCCTTTCCCACTGAAGACAAAAGCCAGATGTCAGTGGGTGTTAGTGTGTTTTTTTGTCTGGTGGAAAAGGGGCTTTAGAGGACAAGTAGGTGCAACAAGACCTAAAACCGAGAAAACCCAAAATAAAAACAACCACATGTATCCTGTAATGGAAAGAAAAGAGAGATCCATGAGGATGGGGAAAATGCCAAACTGCTCACAGCACATCATGTATTACAAGAAAGATATCGTAGTGAGTTGAAATGACAAGATAATAAGGATGTAAATACAAAGGGAGGAAACAAACTATTAAAATTAATGGCTGCTGTCGGACAGAGTATCTCAAGAGTAAAAATAAAAACAATGAAGCGATGCTGGATCTAGACTGGAAACTGGTCTGACAGATCAAAGGTAAATGTCTGCATGTCAACAATGTGTCGGCTTCTCTGAACTGCCAGCGGCCATCAGTTAGAGGAGTGGACTGGTAGACGAAGAAGAGTTGCTGCGCACTTCAAGGTCAGACACATTTATATTTATATCAGCCCCTTGGTCCAAAAACAATTGAGGTAATGCAGCTTTGCAACATTAAATTACATACTGAATAAAAGACAGTTATTTGTAGATTACTTTGATATATGTTATGGCTATAGTATTTTCACTGTTTGCCAATTTAGAAACAGTGTTTCATTACGTACGTTCCAACATACTTTGTCCACCAACAAGTGCTGTAAAATGTCTGCCTTAAAAAAACTGCTCTGTGAGGCTGTGGTGAGCTAAACTGTAATGTCAGTATGATGATATGCTTACAGTGAAAATGCTAACTTGCTGAGGCACTAAGTTTACCATGTTCACCATCACAGTTAAGTGTATTAGCATGCTGGTATTTGCTAATTAGCACTAGTAGCAGAGGTAGTAGAGTTTCAAAGTGGGATAAGGTTTGGAGATTTCTCCCACAGACTCACATTGTAAAAATGTGTTTAAAAAAAGTTTATTAGTGTAAAAAATATATCAGTGAAAACAGTGAAAAGTAATCACACCAATGCCCTTAAAAAGTTGAACATTTTGATAGTTGAATGCTTGATAATATTCCCATGATGCTTTGGTAACAATCCAGTGTTTTTATTCATGGTAAGATACCTTAAATCTAAGCGGAAAGTCAAAGTTTGAGGCCAAGAGGGGCATTATGGCTGTTTAAAGTTATGACGCTGCTACAGGTCCACCTATTGGCAAAATGACACCAAATTTGTGGGCTAACATCTGGTCACGACATAATGTCCAGATATGTCATCTGTCGATTTTTTGCTAATTTCTCAAAATTCTTACAACCAGCTTAAAAAACAGGTTTTGGATCATATTCAAAACTTTTTCAGGCTCAAATGGCCATGGCTCTGAGACTTCTGGTTCAAAAGTTAGAAGCCAAAATGTAAAGTTCTTTGTTATAGCACCACCATCAGTCCAATCTGCAGGCTACAACTTTTTTGTCTGAGTGGTGGGTGAAATTTCCAACCTCTCTGCCGAGTTTTGGAATTGCAGCAGTTACAGTTTCTAAGACTAAGATACTTTTAGGGCACAAGAAGGAGAAGAGGAATTATCCTGCAAGCTACAACAGAGTTCCAGCAGCTTCGCTACTTGGACCCCTAAAGAGATCCAGTTATGATGTAAGTGAGAGGAGAGGAGGCAGACGGTGAATTTCAGATTCCTACTTTACATTGTGCGTGCTGTTTCAATCTGTCAAAGGCTGATGGATTAAGAGACAGAACAGATACACATCTGACAGGTGTTGTGATCAAAGCAGCTGAAAAATCAGAGCATCAGTCATGTGGAGAAGTTCAAGAGAGACAGTTGAACTTTACTGAACTTTACTTTCATCCTCTACCTGTCCATCCATCCATTCATTCATCCATTCATACATACATCCTTGCCTTGCACTCCTCTCCTGTGATCCAAGTGTAGCAAACTGGTAGCTATGGTCTTGTTCGTGTTGTTTCTTTGTTAAGCTCTGGATCAATAGATAAAGTGAGAGATATAGGTAGGAGAGAAAAAGGCTGATGAACTGATGAATGGATGGATGATTACACTCATCAATTTTTGTTCTAATAAATGACAACCATCCATTCATGCTTCCGCTGCTCTTTTAAATCACAGTGATCAAATTGGGGCAATGTGTCAATTAGCAAAGTGGCTGCAGGCCTCAAGCTCTGTATTTATTCACCTGTCTGAGCTATCCATCCCTGAACTTGTCCAAGCCACAGAGGTATGCTGCAGCAGTACTTCACCTGCCCCTCAATCCTTCCCTGCATCTCTCAGCCCATCAGAGCCAGAGCCAGCAGTGTCAATACCTTATTTATTTTCTACAACTGGATGGTAATGTCAGTCTGTCAGTCAACCACTTTGGCTCAGACTGAGATATCCTGAAACATTGGTCGGGTTGCTGTGAGATTTCATTCAGATACTCAGATGGTCTCCAGAGGATGAAGCCTGATACCTTGACTTTTCCCTCTAATATCACACCATGAGGTTGCTTTGTTTTGACTTTGCCTCAAACACTGACATCAGGTCAAAATTTTAATTTATACAAAACCATGTTAACATTGTTATTATAAATATGTTAGCATGGCCACTCAAGCATTTAGCGCTTGTGCCTCACCGGGTGGCTAGTGTGGCTAAAGACACTTTGTTTTATTTGTATGATGAGTTTAACTTCAAATGATCATTATGTGATTTAATCATCTCAGCTTTACGCAAAGCATAGACTAAGGTATAGGGTTTGGCTACTGGAAAAATATCGTGCCTATCGTCAATGCATTGAATCCATCGCTGGCAGTTTTCAGGGCGATATTTGTCATTTTATTTTAACCGCTTCCACAACCATTCAGTGGGACCATGAATGCAGTGAGCTGGGTGAGGAGTGAAAGGGAAACAGCCTGCAGAGACAGACTCCTTGCACTCTTTTCATGCAGTGAATTAAGGATTTAAACAGAGCCGCGTGTCCTCTGCAGCAGCCGTGGGTTGGACTCCTGCCTGCAGCCCTTTGCTGCATGTCATCCCCTGACTCTCTCTCCCCATTTCCTGTCATATCTTTAGTTGTCCTATCTGAATAAAGGCATAAAAGAAGAATGGACATGCTACCAGGTGAGTTTTACATGTTGTTCTGTTGAGTTTGAATGAAATGTGTTAACAGGCCAATTAAGCCTCTTAGTCCAGGAAAAGGGAGAAACTTGAAATTCGAAGGCGCGTGGTGTGATTTCTCTGTTTAAAAAGGAAAACAGGTGTGAGAATATTTCGTTTCTTGACACTTTCTGAGCTTATTTTGTTCATTAGGCATAGTGAACATAATGTAGTGATTTCGCCGCTTGGATACATCTCCCAACTGAGACTCAATCGCCAGTGGATGGGTTGATGATGGCTGGTTAGAAAACTTTAGCATATCGCCCAACTCATAGCATAGACTGACACAATCCAAAACAATTACACAGTACAATATAATATCTGTGCCTAGTGTAAAATGATGGGAGAGCTGAGTGGATTAAAAGTTTCTTTTTTAACGATAATGTGTGTGCATTTTAGTCCACCAGACTGCTTTCCTGATGAGGGCTGTAATCTAACGGTTCAAGCTCCATGATGGATTGATACCAGCTTGGCCTGTCTTCAACAGTAATGTTTTGCCATATTTTATATCATTTCCCTTACATGTTTGCGTGTGTGTGTGTGTGTGTGTGTTGCTGACATCAGTGCTGTTGTGGGTGTCAGTGTCTGCTGCGCACATGATGTGACCATCGTACAGAGCATGTGTGCTAATATGACCAGCACAAAATCGGATATGTGACGCTGATTGGACAGTTCCGATCTCTGGCCAATCGATTGGTATATCCCTAGCTAAAAATGCAGTCTCATACAACGCTAACTTTCAGTACCTAAGTAGTTGATATCATTACTGTCAGGGGAAAAGTTTGTTTATTCATGTATCAGTGTATCCGTCCCTCACCCTCTTTGAGTTGCAGCAGCACAGTGTTGTCACTGGGGTCGCTGTGGAAGTACCCTCCGCCCTGGTCATCCAAGAACAGCTCGTCCTGCCTGAACTGCAGCTCCTCAGCCCACTGCAACCACTCTGTCTGCAGCGTGGCCTCGTACAGGTCCAGCAAGCCACAAATGATGAAGGCGTAGTCATCCAGGAAGCCAGAGATGGGTGGAGATCTGGAGAATACAGTAGGAGATGGGAGATAAATATCAGAGAAGCTGGAGAAGACCGAGAATGAGGACAGTCTTCATTAAGAATTAATTGAAGGATCAGTGTGAGAAGTGTAGAGATGGGTTACTGCTGGTGAACTAGTTTTTCTTTTCCTCTCTCATCTTTTATATACCAGATGCTTGATTACAATACCTGAATAAGATTAAGCTATGGTTTCTATAGAAGACAATATATAAACTGAGGAGAATTGGCCTGAAAGATAAGACTATTGAAAGTCAGAAGGAGTCATCTGTGACACTGCAGGGTTAAATTACAATACAAATCGTAGGCTGAGTATGATCTCTGCCTAAAGCAAATTTCTCTATGTGAAATTACTCATCTGCCGCCTTCTCTGTGCCTGTCATACTGTAGAAGGCATCAGAGACATCTCTACATGTACACATTACTGTGCACACAGTATTTGAAGTTCCAAGTGAAGCAGGACATTAATTAGACAAATCTGTTTACAGTTACACCTCCCTTTAGCTTCAATGTGCCACCTCTCCCTTCACCTGTCTCACCATTAATCCTCTTTCAACTAACTTTTGCACCTTCTGAAATGTTTATTCCACAACAACTTTTCATTTTTACATATTTAATTTCCTCTCAGCAACTAGAGTCTTTTGTCAATACCAATCTGTGTCAATTTGGTTCACACACCAACATCAAACCACACCAATTTCCCGCCTCCAATTCCCACAGCGGCACCCCATCTGGGTGAGTGCAGGGGGATGGACGGTGACAGGAAGCCAGATAGTGCTGGGTCAGGCAAGGGTGGTGGCTGGTGGTCAAGAGGCCGAAAACAGCAGGAGGCTTTGGAGGAGATGAAGTGCTTGAGGACTTTAAGGGGTCATCGGGAGGTGAGGAATCATATCTTTCCCAGACAGACAGACAGAAGTTGACTTTTAAGTCAAAAGGAGACAGCGAGCACTCTTACACTAGACAGGACAGGACCACTTTACTGTAAATCCAAAGGGGAAGATGGTATTTGGAATTTGACATCATGACGCACTTCAAACAAGCTAACATTTATTAAAAAAAGACTGACGTTTGCTCAGGTTGCAGGCAAATCAGATTTGTTTCTTATGTTACTTCTCTAAGACTTTTTTTAAAGGCTGTTCACATTGATCAGATCACTTTTCTGTGTCCATACATCACCAACCTATCTGCAAGGGTTGCAGGGAGAGCTCTGAGATGCTTCTTTAGAAATCCAATCGGAAAAACATTTCAAATAGGATTGTTCCAATACCGTTATCAGTATCTGGTACCAGTATCGGAAAATGCGACCCATACTGCCTAAAATGCAAGATCAGGTATCAGCAATCTGTGCACCGATCCGATACCGCACAATTTATTAGCCCCAAAACAAGACGCTGCTGGGACTGAGGAAAAAAGAAACAGCAGTGAGGAGCTCTTTATCCGAGACGTGAAGGTTAACCAGAACTTTATGAAGTCTCTTGTCCTGTAAAACTGAAACATACTGCTGGAAATAACTTCATATAAAGCATAAATGTCACCGTTACAGAGCCTGTCCAACTAAGTTGCCACAGGTAGCGTCTCGTTGGACTTGGTGCACTTGTAATGGGCTCATTACTGCCCCCATGTGGTCAGAGAGCAGAAAACTCTCAGTACAACTGAGAAATGAGGTTGTAACAAGTTGTGTTTCGGTTGTAGGAGAGTTGGAGCTTTTTTGTACATGAGCAAAACTTTTCTAGTCTTGGTAGTCTTGTTTCATTCTGAGAGAACACCGCTGTCTCTCACACAGCGACATGTCATCTGTCTGAGGTGACTCCAGCCATGGGGATGACAACTTCACACACGACTTCAAGAGGGCCCCACTGACACATGAAAAGGTAAAAGCCTTTCAGAAATACTCAACAGTCTTTTCATTCACACCTCCAACAGTGTGTGTTAAATGACTCATTTCCCCGAGAGCAAAGATAAAACGCCTTGTCAGTCTCCAGTATCATAGCACTCAGAGAGGGTTTTATAATAATAGCTTCATGATGATGCTCTCATACACTAGCTACTTCACTTCCCCCGGAATAATGCTTAGAGGAAGAAGCCTATTGGGGCGATATGGGTCATGTAAACACATCGACTCCCATCATTTTTACAACAGCAGTGACCTTTATGTCAGAGAATAATGTAATATGCTTGCTCGTGCTACAGAATGTACTGTTTAACTATTGCGCTGTGCCATTACACATGAAATAACACATAATAATGTCACGTAGAAAAATAATAGGAGAGGTGAGCAAGAGAGAGAAAGATAGCAAACAGAGAAACTATAAGACACCCAGAGAGATTTCTCAGCGTGACTCATTAATCTGGAAATGTAGCTGATGTTAGTTTTCCTGCAACAATCTGAAGACCCTTGGAATTCATCTCACATTCCTGTATTTCTCATGTAATTGCTCTTTGTGGACCTTTGCTTGTGGTGACACCTAATACATTATCTTCTGCTTTCTGTCACTGCAACTCTTTTCTGAATCCATTCAGGCTCGACAAAGGAGCATGCTTACTACACCAAGGGAATAAAGCTTAGAAAGCTAAGCTTTGGATCAGGTTTGCTGACCACTGGGGCTAGGAATTTTATTTGACACTGTCTGATAATTGCTCTTATGGGACAGGTCTGACGATATAATTTTTTGTTTTAATTGTCAAAAAAGCCCATGAAAAGAACATAAGCAGCAATGAATTGATCCAACAAACAGTACTTTTTAGCCTATGAAACATATGAAGATGCAGAGGTCTACATATTAAACACACATACTTGAATATCAGACAAAATGTGGAGCATGCTTATAAATGTAATGTTATATTTCAGATCTAATTGATAGTAGATTGATTAAAATTTACTTGATCATCAAATGCCTAAAACTGATTAATTAATAATCGATTAATCATTATCATCCCTATATTCAAGCAGCACTGTTGCACTGGGAGTCATGTTTCTTCGATACCATGAACACGCAGACTGTAGCTCATTTTGAGTAGCTCAGATTTCTCAGTCCAACATGCAACCTCCTGATGCTGTGAATACTCTCTGTGGACCAAATGTGAATTAATCCACAGCCCAACAAATGAACAATTACTCTTGTTTGAGTGTAATTTGCGAAATGCATGTGTTTGGTGTATTTTTGGTCTGGAGCTGTAAATCATGATTTTCACGCACAGCTTCCAGTTGTGGAAAAGCTACATCCTATAACAATATTCTAGACAATAGTGTGCTTCCAACTTGGGGGCAACAGTTGGGGGAAGGCCTTTTCCGGTTTCAACATGACAATGCCCCCATGCACAAATCCAGGTCCATAAAGAAAATGTTTTCCCAGTTTGTTTGTGGATGAATTGGAACGCCAACATCGGTTGCTCTTTTCACTAATATTGCAAATATCTGCAGCCACATTTTAAACTCTTGTGGGAAGCATTCACAAAAGATTAGAGCCTGGTCTAACACCATATTAATGCCCATGGATGATCACACAAGTGAAATGTTCAGATTGCCACATTCTTTGTTTTGGTGTCTTCATACTTTCCAGCAGAAGCAAGGGTTTGTTTGCAATGGGCTTGGGCATTATAAAGGAAACTTCTCTCAGTTGGTGCAGAGATGCTGTATTGAGGGGAAGTATTATAGTGCGCAGCATCCACCACAAGTCTCTCTAGTGGGACAAAAAAGCTAAGCTGAGAAATATGGTGACTGGGAGATAAAATTACAGAACTAATGAAAGAAAAAAATGCTTCTGCCCTGGTTGAAAGTATTTTGGGTTTAGTCCCCAAGGTAAGCCAACAAATACTGCAGACCACTGATTGATCAGAATTGCATAGCGAATGTCTAAATTTAGCTGAGTAACTGTAAGAGGGTGAGTGGCATAGTCTGTCAGTCTGGCAGTTAATGTATAGTGTAGGTTTCAGTTTGTCAGTGAATAAAGGCTGCACCTTCTGAGGACCAAAACAAAGCTCCTGTTAGGCCAACAAGGATCCAGCCCCATTCCAGTTCAAGCACCTAATTTTGAGCTGTTTGGGGCATTTCCACCAGCTGGAACCAAAAAATATAATTTTTTCTTTGGGAAGCAAAATGGACATGTTATGTCCATGTGTATAATGCAGCGCCCCATGTTAAAGACATGCTTGATTACAATGGTACCAGTGAAAACTGGAACGTTCACTAGATGGCACCAAGGTTCAGAGAATCTTCAAGAACCAGAGTTTATTTGGTGAAAAAGGGCCTGCTGTGTGTAGTCTACCAACCGCAGGAATAGTGTCACTATGATGCCTATGGTGAAGGGGAACTAACTGAAGTATAGCCAACCAAAACCGAGTAGAGTTGATATGAGCTATTTCACACAATTACCATCACAAATACCATATGCCCTGGTGAAATCTCAGGAAGATATGAAAAAAACAGCGCCCAAGCCTGGTTTGAAATAAATAGAAGAAATGTGTAGTTAAGATACTGAAACCTGCAGGAGCCTCCATGGTTGAACAAAACAGAACACCACACCCCGCAGATGCTTCATTACCAAAGAATCTGCCAAAAAAGAACTCATTGAGAAGTAATGGCTGGCAAGTGCAGTGCAAAACAACCTGCATGTAACCAAACATGTTGACAAATCAAGTAAGAATGAGTCAACATCACCGGTGTCCCACCAGGACATTGCCTCTGTCTCATTGTTCACATTCCCTGGCTTCCGTCTGGTCCGTGAATACAGGGACCAGACTCAATCATCCAATGCCAGGCAGAGGCCACAGAAAATCTATGGCATCGGCTCCTCTACACCTCCACAACCTATTAACCCAGTTAGTCTCACCTAACATTCTTCCCAGGTAAATTGGTCCATGGCCCATATGTGTTTTTACCATGTATGGAAACTAAACCAGGCTTGAGAAAGGGCCTTTGTAAGCATTCTCAGTGCTGACACGGTCCTGAATTGGACAATTATGAATGAGACAGAAATCGTGGAACAAGGCCAGAGTGATTATCAAGCGTGCATTTGTCCATGCGTGTTTTTAAAATTGTATGCATTCATCATGTGTTATGTGGGTCTCCTGGCATATTTTTTTTGCTGATTCTGTGCCATTTAACACTCACTCATTCAGAGTAACTAGGACATGGCGCTGGCCAACAGAACGAGGACACCTGCAACGGTGAGTTTGTGTGAGTATGTGTGTTTTGTGTTCATCCACTGATTGTATTCTGCCACCAGCTGATCAGGGTGTGAATGTTATTGGTGGCTGCGTGGAGTAATTTGACTTCTTAAATGTAATGTAAATCAGAGATTAAGGGATAAAAGATATTTTGCTAACTTAGCTGCATTTTTGCTGGAGAAAACAGATCAAACAAAATTTACAGTAAAACTAGGAGTCCATCTAAATAATTCTCCACAGATGATCAGTACTCTTATTGCACTAGGTCCAAATTCAAACACAATCAGCAAGAAAAATTACATGTTCTCTCGCTACAGAGCCTCTCCTTTCACTGTGCTGTCCAAAAGCTCTGACCAAGAAAAGAAAACTCTTCAGCGTCATTTATCATTCAACAGGCATCTGTAATCCACTTTAAATATGGCCAATCTGGTTTCAAATACACAGTATGAGAGAGTCTAGAGGAGAAATCTTATTACTGACCTGTGGATGTAAATGCAGTTTTACAGTAACCAGGTTACTGCGGTGCATGTGAACATGTTCTCTGATTTCCTGCTGTAACCTGATTTATCCCCATAGCCTTGTTTCCTGTTTGCATACAAACAGTTAGTCATCCTCACACAGTGAAACAACTGCTTGTTGCTCCAGTACAATACTAAAAGTGAAACTCATGAAATTTGCTACATTATTTATTTAATCTTGGACGCAAGTGAATATTAATGCATTACTGTACCAGAGCTAGAAAGGAGCAAACCACATTCTTCCAGGCATCACTTTCTGACTTTTTGTAGCTCAGTGGTTATGGGGCAAAGCTTGCATGAAAGGGTCCCTGCTTTGCTTCTATTTTGCACATACACATTCCCTCCAATAGTTTCATGTTACTCCACTGATTGACAGGTGGCCCTAACAGGCCAGGAAAAGTAAGAATAAGCTCAACATCAGGAAAGAAAAGACTGCGTGCTAGAAAATACGGATGTAAACATTGCAGGTTATGAATTTGTTGTTCAAAAAGAAACTCAGCTTTGCAAATGTTTTATGAGGACAGAACTGCATTTAACAATGCTTTTGGTGAGAAACACCTAATTTAAACAAAATTGTTTGTTTATCAGGAAACTCCACAGAGTACCTGAGGGAATTCTGCACTAAAAAGACTGTAAGTGAGGAAGATACCCACTCGATTTGTCTAAATTAGACTGCTGAAGACAGTAGAATACATTTTCACACAGAATGAGGACGTTACAGTGAGTATGGGGAAGAATGCATATCTATTTCAATGTACATATGAGTATGCAAGTTCAGATCTCCTTATAAACATGTAAAGCTGTCCTTTAGTTATGCTTTGTTGGAGTCTTTTCTGGGGGGAATCTTAATCAGGTTCAAGATTATTTTAAGGAGTTTTTTTTTTTTTGTTTCAGCATCTCATGTTTACTTCTTTGATATTTGATGATGGAAATATTTTGAAAGTGACAATGTGCCAGTGTTTAGGAGCAGGAGGCCAGACAACCTCTGATCTGTCGTCAGTTGAGACACGGGCTCCATCTGATTCAGGGATGCTGAAAATGTCAACATCAAACCATCACTTTTCTGTTAGTGATGTCAAAACATCTGTGGGGAATCAAGGGTCCCACTTTGCAGTGAAGTCAGCAATTTTTTACTACAATTGTAGAGAAATATGATGATGACTGTACGGGTGGGTTGATCAGGTTTGATTGACAGCGATCTGGCAACATAACTAGACAACCCTGAAATTGACATTTCAAATGTTACTAAATCTTGACTGGTGTGACATCACATCTTTCCAACTGAGCACAACTGAGTTCAAATCACCCAGAAGATAACAGACAGAAACACAAACAGAGCACCCAGTCACTCGTGTGATAACAAGCTGGTTAAGAAAACAGGCATTCAGGGGCTTCAAATCTTACATTATTAAAACTCCTCTTACATCTGCTGTACCATCATATCCTCTCCACGGTAGCAGGATCGGAGGACGGTCTTCCTCTCAGCGTCCCACAGGTGCTCCTTCAGGAAGCTGCCAGCCCGCACCGCTCTCTCCAGCAGGGCCTTGTCCCCCAGCACGGCTCCAACACGAGCGTAGGCCGAGAGCATCAGACCTGAGAGGAGCAGAGAAGACGTGACTGTGGGATGATTGGGTAAAAAAATGACTCTTAGCTCATCTTAAAACATGTCCTCTCTGAGTTACCAACGTGTAGCTGTACCACAGTCCCAGCTTAGTTATTTCTCAAACTCTTTGAAGCCTCCTTGTTCCCTCTCGTTCCTTCTCTATATCCATTCCTTCCTCCCTCTCTTCCCTCCACTCCTCTTTCATGTAGTGAATCAAAGCCCGGTGAGTGCGCAGCCTGGTCTTCAAAGTGTTGCAGTGGAGGACAGGTGATTAATGGAGAGGTTTCTTCATTAGAGAGGAGAAGGGGAGTCTTGCATCTAATTGGAAAGTTCTCAGGATGGCAGAGCCTCATTACCTCACTAACACACTCTGTCTTTGAGACGTCAGCACTAGGAGCAAAATTTGTGGTTGCGTGAGTGTGTCTGCGTATGTGTGGTGGGCTTTTTGTTCTTATAATTAATCACATCCGAGACAATGTGCTCGACAAACAATTTTGAGGGGTGTCCAAATTGGCATCACACTAATGGAAAGCGACAACCAGTGTATCTATAATAATCTACACACATTTTCATACTGCTAATGATAAATGTCTACATCTGAAACTTCTAATGTACAGTATGACCAGGGTATAACAGGCTTTTATGTTTGTTCCTCTAATGCCCTGCTTGGCAGTGAACAGCAATTTGTTTTATTTTAATAGAAATAAAAAACAACTCTATGTTTGCACCTTTTTTAACAGTATACTTTGTCTAAACTTTGCCAAAAATTAGAAATATTATGTTCTTTATGAGTCCATATTAGGGCCTTATTAAACTTTATTAGAGGGTATTTAGGGACACACACACACACGGAGATGTACCGTAAACTACAGTGAAATCACATATCTGCTTCTTGGGACTCACCTTCTTCAGGTGGCCTCATAGAATTAGCAGAGTAGCCAAGATCAATGCCTACTTCTATAATCAATTAACATGATCTGCCTACAGTAAGGTTACCCATCAACAAAATATTCCTCTACCTCTAGAATTGTGGCTTTTATTTGGTAGATCTGGTTCACATACTGTTCTGAGAAGAAGATATGTGATTTTACTTTAGTTAACAGCACAATTCTGTTGTAATGTCTCCCTTACTATCCTCTAAAAATAAGGGTCTAACAGAAGGAAATAATACACTTGAGTTTATCCTAATTACCCTCTAATAGAGACCAATAAAGGGCCTGATACTGTCTAATAAAGACCATATTAGTTCTAGTAATGTCTAATGTCTTACTAATGTACTGTAAAATGAAGTACAACCAACTTTATTTATAGAGCACTTTTCTTAATGTTTTAAAGTGCTTTACAAAAAAATTCAATAAAACAATAATAATAAAATATAAATAAATAAAACAGAATAAAATAAAATTCACACAGAGATAAAAGCGCCTTTTGAAAATAATGAATGAATTTAAATAAGAGGTGCTTTGGCAGGTAGCAGGGGTTGGACACAGTATCTGACGTGGACCACTATCAATCCACTTTTTTAATGCAATATGGCTGTTTTGGTCTGGAATACCTGGACAGCGTACAAAGTCACAGAGCATGAAATCAAAGTCTAAAATAGTTCAGTGCTTTCTGGATCACCTGTCATATTGCTCCTTCTATCATTCCTTCCTTTTATTGCAGGTAAAGGGTATTTTAGGGAGTTTCTCTTCATCCAAACAGAGGGTATAAGGACGGGGAGTGTTTTATGCTATTTAGATTATAAAGCAAAGTTCTGATTTTGGCAGCTGTGGGATGTAATTAAGTACATTTACCACACTGTACTTTAGAACTAAAGCAAACTTGCACTTATTTTGAGTATTTCTATTTTATGCAACTTTATACTTCTGCTCCACAGCATCTCAAAGGCAAGTATCTTTTCTCAACTACATTTTTCTGATAGCTTTAGTAACTAGTTACTTCTCAGATTACAATTTTTCATTCTCTTCCTCTTGAGAGAAAACCACACATCTCAAAATGTGGTGATTTTTAATGTGAATGTTTGTGATATCCACAGGTTGAAGTGTTGATGAAGGACGAAATGAAAAGCTCCTACTTCTTAAGCAAAACAAACTCTTTAAAAACCCTCTTGAATTAGTTGAAAAATGATACCCAAGTTAATGTTATTACAGTTTAAATAAATTCCGTTACTTTTATCTCACGTTTTTAAAGCACAATTTGAAAATTTACATGACAGTAATCAGGGCATAAAAACAATGAGCTGTTGATTTTAACAAATCAAGACTTGATAGTCTAACAATGGCATAGCTACTGAAAAAATGTTTAAATTAGGAATCGAATCCTGACCTTAAAATTTAAAGTCGAATCAAATCATGGATTTGGGAAATTTTCACACCCCTAATCATGATTAATAACATGACACCACTGCGTCATTCAAAAGGCAATCATTTTTTTTTATCAGTTTTGTCTATCACAAGTCATGACTGGAGTATAATAGTTCATATAATAGTTATATTGTAAACTTGTCTAGACTGTACCATTCCAGGAGGCCAACATCTTGGTGTCCAGGTGTGGGCGCGGCCGAGTCGTTCTCACTTCTGCCATTTTGGCTCTGGCGGAGGCCAGGAGCTCGTTGACTTTCTCAACACTGATGCCAAAGTGAGCAGCCGTTAACTCGGCCGAATAACGCACGATCAGCACATTCTGGCCCTGCAGCTCCCCGTGGGGGTCCTGGCAGCACACGGTACAGGAGATAAGAGGGTGTTCACAGAAATGAACTCATACTGACTGCAACAGATGTCATGTTAATGCCTTAATGGACCAGGTTTAACACCTTAAACTGCTGTCAGAATAAAATAAAACAACTGATTGCAGAGCCTGCATTACCTCTTCAATAAGATGATTCATTTTATTACTTATTTATTAATTTGTCCACATAAGCACCATATCTTAGGTCAGTTCATCTGAATTTCTTCAACTTCAGCCTTTCCACCCATTCATCTCTAAATACAATCCAAGAGCTGCGGTGGCTACATGAGACATCAAACTTAAAAGTACCTGTTCGAGAGCAACATTGCCTTGCACTTTCACCCCATAGTGGTGCATGAAGATGTCTGCCTGAGTGGCGGATCCAGTGGCGCCCTCCACCACATCTGGCAACAGCTCGCGGACTTCTGAGGCTGTCCAGACGCAGAATGCCCCTTCACGCTTTTCTGGTCCCCCCTGTGCTGGGACAGAGTCCGCGTCCTCTGCACTGTAGAACCCACCGGACTGTTTCAGACAATTTACAGGAATGGAAGAGGTGGAAAGAGAGGGAGAAAGATTTTTAAATGATGATATGCATATTTGAAATTAATATGGGACTTATGATGTACAGCAACCTTCAGATTTCACAGTACACATTCTGTGCAGTCACATGCTGCATAGATGATACTATTTGATCACATGCAGATGACTGTGAAGGTTGTGCAAGTTAAATTAAACACATAAGAAGACGTCACATTGACCTAAGATGTTGGATGCACACAACATACACTGTAATTGCCTTGGTCTGAATCCAGCTGGCGACCTTTGAAACATGTCCTCCCCTTCACTATCCCCATGTTTCCCCATTATCAGCTAAAAAAAAAATCTTGAAAAGGGTAACTTTACACTCCGGGTGTGACAATACACAAAATTCACAGTTCAGTATGTATCTCAGTTTTGGATTCAGAGCTTGGTACATATGCTTTTGGTACAAATTATTTTAGTACCTTTGTAAAAATCTGCACTCCAACAGCATTATTTGTTACTTCGTCTGAAACTGAAGGGAAAAGGTGGGAGAAGGACTCGCCTTCCACTTTGTTTTGATGTTTTTTTTGTTGTTGTATGTTGGTATACGCTGTGACACTAATCTGTTAATTTTCACTGGAACTGACCAGGAAACAGAAATACTCAGAAACAGTGGAGCTAAATGTATCAGGAGGCTCCTCCAGCTCTGATCACTCATTTGTGACCATTCGGAGGGCATCAACCCTACATGAGCTTGTCTAACCTGGCTAAGCGGGCTAAACCAACTAGCAAGCTGTAGCTTATAGACAACAACTGGTGCCCTGCCAAAACTTTCCTGGTAAAATCTAGATTTAGATTTCCCTTGCATGCGTGCAAGTTAACATAAATAGACCATTTGACAGTAACTGTTTGTCACTCAAGGTCAGCAAAAATAACATTTTCAGGGGTTGTTAAGCATTCAGTCGAGGCATAAAAAACACAAGAAACTAAGGCTGTCAACAGCACTTCAATACCACGTGTCAAACAATACAATACTAATATTCGATAGCATCAACAGTACCTAAGCTATACAGACACTTATCTAAGTGTTTATTCAAGATCTCAGTACAGTCTTCATTATCCAACTTGAAATTTAGCTTGCAGTAAAACCAGACAGTCACTGACTTTTTCTGTTCCAGCAGTGTGTACAGTTATTAATAATAATTTTTTTAAAAAAAGTATTTCGTTTGCCCAGGACTTTTTTCCCTTTCTGCCACTGTATTGAAAGAGTACTACTAGTATTAGATTGAAGTTTTAAATTCTGGCATCTTGGGGCCCTCTGGTAGCACATGTGCCCCATGTACATGTAAACCTCAACATGTGAGGTTGAGTTCCCATCTACATGTCTTCCCCCCACTCTCTCCCACCTATTTTGTCTATCTGCAGCTGTTCCATCAAATAAAAGCCAACAAAGCCCAAAGAAGGTAAAAACAAAATCTGGCATCGTGACAGCCGTACAAGAAACAATGTAAAGTTAAGAACTGAAATGACAAATCAATCAATCAAAACCATTCAAGCGTCTGACAACTGTAGTCACAGTGGTATTTTTGTAAGCCCTCAGAGAGAGCTAACATAATTATTTCAATTGTTGAAATGACAAATCTGACAGAAATCAATAAATCAATCAACAGCTTTAAGGGGTCTGATTATACACAATATCATGTAAGCCCTCTCAGGGCCTGTGTAAACGCTGTGAACAGTATTTTTACAGTCATGATGAGAACTGGAGGAGTGTGTCTCGCTGAGGGAAAAGCCCAGCCGCTGTGACACAAAAGAAACATGCAGTCTACAGTAAATTACCTCTGCAGCCTTAATTCATTAGCGTATAATTACATAATAAATCTTGGGGAATATAATGATTACAACAAGTGTGGTTTTAATTGTGTGCCCCGTTCTCTGCTGTCGACTCATTAATCAAACAGAAAAAAAGGGTTGACCCTCAGAGGAGAGCAGGGGGTTTAAGAGGCTATTTGTCAACGGGGTCCCGCCCCTTGCCCTCAAGGGTGTAGCAACACACAGATGTGCACACACGCATACACAGGGAAACACACACTTATTATCTCCTGGTGGAATTTACAGTTAAGGTTCGTGCTTTGTCAGCAACAGACACAGACATCGTGACAACAATGACTTTCCTTTACTAACACGCATTCCCAAAGACGACATTAATACTTTAATAACCTTAACTTACATCCTAACCAAAGCCTTATCCTAACTTTACTCCAATATCTCTTTAAAGAGATAGTTTGGATTATCATAAGTGGGGTTGTATGAGGTATCAGTGGATAGTCATTGTGTTACCTACAGTACATGACAGTCGGCACGCCCACGGTTTGGAGAAGCAGAAAGAAGTGCAAGCACAGAGGCAGAGCAATGTCCTGCTATGAACAGGGACAGCAACCAAACATATTTTAGCCACTTTAAAAATGCTCTGTCTGAGCAAACAGATTCCATAAGGGAAATAAGTAATTTAACTTGCAAAATACAGGAGCTGCTGGTCTACCGCTGCCTCGATCAGTTAGTTTGTCTGTGTTATTGTGTGACTTTTGTCTTTTAAAGGGTTAGTTCAGATTCTCCAAAGTGCAACTGTAACACAAACAAACAAACTACTCACAGCAGTGACTACTACTAGTCCTGTGTTCTTCAAGGTAAAATTAATGTTTTTTCTTAAGGAGTCCAGTTGCTTACGAAAGAGCAATATTTGGCTTATATAATGGCAGTTTCCCATCGAAAAAGGCTGTCTGATGGCAAGGTAAAGCACTGGAATATTCTAAATATAGCATGCACTTACACTGATATTATTTTTTTAGGTGGCTAAAATACATTTTGCTGCTGACCCTGTCCACATCAGTTCATTGTTTAGCTTCTGTGATCATAACTCCTGTCTGCTTCTCCAAAGTGGGAGCTTGTTGACCTCCATCAACTGTAGCTAATACACAGACTATCCATAAGGGCCTCATACAACCCAACTTCAAATAATATATATATTTTTAATGCTACACCCTTTGCTTTAGAATATTTGCATCACTATGGTGCTCCAGTAAGCCATAGTCCATAAAATGAGTCCAGTAACACAAAAACATGCACACACACAAGTCCTAACAAGGTTGTATATGATTCACCTGGTCACTCAGGTCTCTGGAGACGTAGAGCAGTATGTCTTTAGCCACATCTGCAAAGTGCTGCTCACCTGAGACCTGGAAAAGCAGAACACATCGCACACACATGCTTAGACTCATGATTCAACCATAACGTAACCTTAAAGATACTGTCATGTGATTTATATGCAGGGTGTTACCTGCAGAATATAAATGCTGAGGTAGTTGCTGTCCCCTCATTAAACAAAAGCACATGCGTGTCTGTATTTGAGCTTATCTGCATGCTGCATGTCCTAATTAACTTTCTGTTTCTGTCTCTGTCCACTCTGAAAAACACGCCAGCCCAGCACAGAATCATGTGAAAACAAATAACTATGCCATTCAGATTTCAGTTCTTATTGATGCTTCTGCTGATCTATTTCTTTAAAAATATCTGCATACTTTTTAGTGAAAATTAGTTAAAAAAAAAAAAAAAAAAAAAAATGACAACAGCAAGCCTTCCAAATTGTCCATTTGTGATATGTGAGTTTTAGCAGCTTCACTGTCATTATGACAGTTTGTATTTACTCTGCAGCAAAATAAATGTTAGCCAAGTCTCACACTGATGATTTTCTCTGAATGGGCGATATGGCGGTAAGAGAGAGACAGAATGACGGAGGGATACCCTGTCAGATAAAAAAGAACACACACGCACACGGCACAAATACAGAGACAGTCACATATACACACACCTGAGAGGCAGTAATGTAGGCTACAGCCAGTTGAGCCTGGTCGTATAACATCTTTTCAAAGTGGGGAACATGCCAGGAGGAATCTGTAGAATAACGATGAAAACCCTGCAGATGACAGACATAAAGAAGAATACAGTATATCATTTATGATGCCAATGTCCCATTTTTCTGTATTGTAACAGCCAATACATTGCTCAGGCAACATAGGCTTCACTCCATGTAACTTGCAAAGGAATATGTGACCTGACCTTAAAAGACCAGAATAAAAAAACATCATTATAGTCATACAAATAGACATACAATACATTTATGCGTCTGTGACTGTGTGTATAAATGAACTAGGGCTGCAAATAAGTACTATTTTCATTATTACTTAATCTGATAATAACTGTCTTCATTAACTGATTAATATTTTTGTCTATTTTGTCTTTGTTCTATGGGCCTACAGCCATTAAGTAAACCAAATATCACTCTCTCCAAGCCAACCAAACTCCACAAGCGAAATCAGTGATTTTGGGAGTTGCTGGTCTACCGCTGCTTCAATCAGTTAGTCTGCTTTATGTTATAGTGTGATTCTGTGTTCTGCAAGGTGAAATTACTGATTTCACCTGTTGAGTTTGGGTTGTTTGGAGAGAGTGATATATTTGGCAGTGAAAATATTCTAATATATAGCACACATTTAAACTGATGCTGACTTTTTAGGTGGATCTTTTCTTAAGTGGTCAAAATGTCCACAGCAGTTCATTGCTTAGCTTCTGTGCTGGTGTCCCTCTCTGCTTCTCCAAACTGAGGCCCTATCAGCCCCTATCAGTGAGTGCTTCACACAACCACCCATCAAGTAATTCAAACTACCCATTTAAAAGGTGAACAATGATCACTGTACGGCAACTTCCCAGTGCCCAAAATTCTGTCTTCAAACTGCTTTTCAATTCAAGCATGTATGAACCTGTGCCACATGATCGTGGATGCCTCCTAGTGCCATCATGCGGAGTGTGTGCAGGGCCATCTGCAGAGCCTCGACTCCTTCTGAGGTGGAGCGATTCACACACCAGTGAGTCATGAGGAACATCAGATTCACTAAGGAGGGAGGGAATGATACGTAGAGAGATGTCACAAAGATACTGCTTTTATTTCATTTCATTATCTGATATTTATATTCTAGTATTTATCCATGACTTCTTGTTTGATCCAAAACACCATCCCAATACACTGAAAAATGCAAACTGAATCAGATGAAGTGGATACAATCCACTGTGGTTGCTGCTAAGTCTACCTGGTGTGGGGAACTTGGGAGCCTCTCTAAAGCCACCATACTCCTCCTCGTAGGAATTCGCCAACTGCTGGAAGCAGCGATTAGCAACATCTGGGGCAAGTGGAGGAGTCTCTCCTTGGTCTGCAGCAACGGCCGTGCCTTTCTTTAGAGCTTCAAGGATCCTATCCCCACTGGACTCCAAAGCAGTACGGTTATTCTGCCACTGAGGATCATAAGATTACAAGGTTCATTTTACATCATTTTACAACACAGGGTCGTGTAACAAGATGTTAGATGTAGTCTCTTCTATGCTACTCAGAAAAACAAAAATTATATACACTAAAAAGAGGAATAAAACTATGTTTTTCATTTTGGAATGCTGAGGATGAACGTACGATTCTGTTCTGTATAGTTCTGTATCGCTTACCAGACGGCAACAATGTGAAACATGTCATGGTTTGATGAAGGCAGTGCAAGGACTTTGATGGAATTTAATAAATGGTATTCAGTGTATTTTTTGGTGAAATATAAGTTATTAATATATAATATAAGTTAGTAATATAAATTAATCCCAATGAATAATTTCCAGTGAGAAGCATGCTGACGTCACTTAGAGACTGTATTTACAGAGCACTGACAGAGAGCTTTGTCAAATTGTACAACAATCTCCTGACCAAATTCTAGATATGCTGCTGCAGATGCTGTGGCATAAAAAAAGTAAATATTCAATGTGTCAACACAAATCTTATTTCTGAAACATGTAGACACTTATTTGATATGTGTATTGATATATTTGATTGATTTGATGAGAAGATGGAGCCTCAGAACAGCAGCAATTAGACATGTTGAATTTTTTATTTAAAAAACATAATTTGTAAAACTCAGAAACTGAGAAAAAAGCCCCTTTAAGTGCTGAATCTAAGTCTTGTTCTACCTGTTCTATGATTCTGGTGAGAACCGTTTTGAGCCCAGGCCTTCTTCCACGGTCTCTGGGAGGGAAGTAGGTGCCTCCAATGAAAGGTTTAAGGTCAGGGGTCAACCACACACTCATGGGCCAACCTCCACCTCCACTTGTTGCCTGTAGACGTTAGCAACCAAAATTCATGATTCAAAAATAATAAAAGGCTTGTGTGAGAAAAACTAAATGTAAGCACACAAACCTGCACAAAGGTCATGTAGACCTTATCCACATCGGGTCTCTCTTCTCGGTCTAACTTGATGCAGACAAAGTTGTCACTCATGATTTTGCCAATTTCCTCATCTTCAAACGACTCCCTCTCCATAACATGGCACCAGTGACATGTTGAGTATCCCACTGACAGTCAAAGAGAGAGACTTACAGAAACATTCCTGTACAAGCACATGAAGAAATTCCATGTGAAGTGGCCCCAAAATAAAAGACATGCTGATACCAGGTGCAAGAGAGTCTTTTCACCTGATAAAAAGATTGGCTTGTCTTCATTCTTTGCTTTGTCAAAAGCTTCTTGTCCCCATGGGTACCTGAAACAAACACAACATAAGTTTATATCAGATTTAAGGAATTGTGCCTATAGCCTGTAGTTTAAAGGCACTCACCAGTCAACAGGGTTGTGTGCATGTTGCAGCAGGTAAGGCGACCTCTCCTTAGCCAACCTGTTGGTGTGTCTGTGAGAGGTGGATGACAGCCCTTCACTCCCTGATGCCATGCTCATAAAGACAGATGAACTGGACATGCAAACACAGTTAGTCACTGTTTAGTAATAAGTTGCTTAATAAGGTATTACTTCTGAATACTGACGATTTCATATCAATCTGACTGTGTGAAAAGGTTGCATTGATATGGCACAGCAGGGTAAACATAGGTGTAACCAGTCATACTCATTAAGGTCCTGTTCCATTTAGTGTAGCAGAGTCTTTCCAGTGAGCTAACACACACAATAGCAGCAGCAGGACCCTGATTCTATTTGGCATTAATTTGGAATGAAAATCAGTCAAAATACAGTCAAAAATCAGGATACTCCAAAAAAGCATACAGAAAAGGGGCAACATTTACAGTGCAAGTGTCAGTGTAATCTTTATTCATGAAAAAATCCTTGTTCTGACACAGTGGAAACAAGCTAACTGTTAACTTCAAGACATGTATATGCTTCATGTATTTTTTTTTAACCAGCATGCAAGCTATTAGTGCTATCACGCTGTCAGCTGAAGACTAACGATAAGCAGCATCCTTCTACAGCTGCAGTAGTTGCTAAGCATTATAGCAGTTAACCAAAGGGCAGTCATGTCGATTTCCATTTGAATAACCACTAATTTAATGAGACTTTGCTTATAGCCGACGTTTCAAGCCTCAGAAAGCACGACTTAACATGGTTTCCGATATATTAGACCATTTCTGAAAATTCGGCCTAAATAGCTTTGACACATGGACACACATCGGTGCTATTATTTAGCGTTATATGTAACGCAAGGGCAATTAGCTTGAATGTACCGTTAGCGGAGCGTGGTCAGGGAGTTACAAAACAGACCAGTTACAAAAGCTAACAAATTATATGACATAAGTGCTGCTTTGTGCCTTATGTAGTTACGCCGAATATAAATACAAGGCATTTAAACAGTATTTCAATGTCTTTACTCATGAAGGCATGACTCCTGGCAATACTTGTGTTAGGGAAATATTAATTTGTATGATTTTGTAACGGAGTTTCGCTTAACTCCTCCGTTCGTTAAAAAATGCGTCCACAGTCGTGACAGTAAGAACCATGCAGTAAACGACATTACACTTATCCTACAAACATCTGACGTGCTATGAATTGTCTTGCTAAATTAACGGTGGGCATGTTTGCTGCACGGCTAGCGTTCGCCTTAGCATCTTACTAGCCGCGGTGGCTAGCCTTTACCTGAGATAGTAGGCCGGCTGGGGACGGTGGAGGAGCGGTGACCTGTCGCTCTGTGGGTGGGGAATCTGTCTGAAGCACCTAATGCCACCCCCTGGGCTCTGATGTTGACTGTCCGCTCCCAGAAAAGTTGCAGTTAAAAGACGTGCAGGCTCCACGCGGCTATTTTTGGACGTCGACTGACGCCATGCTAGTCTTAACATCCTAATCCAACAAGTGTGCTGCTTAGTTCACGTTACTAAGCAAGCTAGCATTAGCTACTTTGTTGACATACTAACCAGCCAAAACTTCCAGTCATGATGAGATGACACTTTATTGCAATACCGTGAACTAACACATGATGGCGCGACAACAGGCAAGAGAGAAAAGAAAAAAGGGTGAACAGATAATTAGGTTAAATTATTAAACCCACTAAATCAGCTTTGTGGACATTTTGAAACCATATTATACAAATTTAAAAGAGAACATTTGAATGGTCAATAGTTGAATATCTATCTATTCTTTATGTTTTTGTCGTCTGTGTCAAAATATGTCAAAACTCTGGCATGGTCTAAATGGGTAGGTACCTAACATACTCTTCAATATTTTATATTTATTTTTATTATGTGCGAGAGTGTAAATTCACAATGTTTATTATTTATATTGTATACATTGTTCCTACTATATCTCTTGTTTATACTACTTGTTAACTTTTAATTTTTTTTTTTGCTTTTTATTTTTGTCCATTGTGGGACTATGAATTAGTTTATCTTCCGCATGAGTGTTTCACATAAGCACACTTCATGATTTGCTGATAAATATATATATATATATATATATATATATATATATATATATATATATATATATATATATATATTTAAAGAATCCTATTACATTTTTTTTCTATTCAAATCTGTAATCTCTTAGCTCTCAAGAGTTATTTTTTCATTTTGTGTCCACTCCTCTTTTTAAAAACAACTGAACTATAGTGGAAAATTACTGTCCCAGTGTTCATCTGTCAATATGTGTTGTCATTTTGTGCTGCTGACATTTGAAATTTGTCAAAGTTTCTGGTCCAGCCAGCTGGTTGAAAAAGCACATATTTGAAAGAATTTTTCTGAAGACTGACTGAAAGAAAAAGTTTGCATGTTCAATACTAATGTTCAAAGCAGAGTAAAACAGTAATTTTGATTTACAATCAAATAAGTTGATTAAAAAATGTTAAAAATGTTAATTCATGGTTAAAAGACAATATTTTATTCTACCCACACAACATAAAAAGAAATGTATGAAATAAATCTATACACTAACATGTCCTAAAATAACATGAAAAATATAAATTGATCATGCAGAGAAGAAATTAGCTATACATTCACCCTGGACTGATTTTCTCCACCAAACAGCTAAACTGTTAATTAAAAAAATAAAGAAACATACAAAATGTCCATTAAATGGTGTAAAAATGCATACTATGTAGTTAAGCCCACTGTATTAATGCACAATGTGTTTTGCTAGCATGCTAAAACTTTGATTTCAAAACAAACAATATGTCTAATTCAATATTCTAGCACATCTAATGACTTAATTTTTAATAACAGATGAGTACCTACAAAAACAAAAGCATAAATATCCCCCGAAAAAACTGTTCCCTCCTGAGATGACCAGAACACCATCAGGTTTTATTGCAACTTCTGCTGGGATCAGCTCTTACAAGTCACACATGTGCTCCGATTGATTTATGATTTAAAAAAAAAAAAAAAAAAAAAGCCATTTATGTAAGAAAGAAAACATCACAGCAAAAAGAATGACCAAGGGTTTTTTAAATTGGCCGGGGCTCATGTAGTACGTGGACTCTTTTTCCCCATTTAAAAGAGGGGGAATGAAATGACCGTTTCCACTATGCAGTTAAGGTTTTGAAATATTGAGCTTGACAACTGTTGGGACAAAGTTATCACGAGTCACCACGTCCGAGGCGACAATGTTCAAGGGTGTTTTGCCGGCTTGGCGTTTCACCCACTGCAGCAGCCTTGGCAGACTCCTGTGAACAACGTTGGGAAAGTTGTCACAGAGGCGGAGGATGTACCTCAGTATCCTGGCATCCTCTGGCAGAGTCAGGTTCAAGCCACATACAAAGAAACCTGCCGGGCATGGAGGGAAATTTGGTGAGAAGAGACATTCACAATAATGCAGAGAGTTATTAGCCCTAAGTAGAGACTATAGGGCTGCCCCCAATAGCTGACTAAATGGCTAGTTGTTGACGAGAGTCTTAGTTGATCACATTTTCATTTATTTGTTATATGTAGAAAAAAAACCACTTCATACTCCATTTGGGAGCTTCTCCTTGCCATTTGGCCCATAGACACACTACAACTAACTGTGCTATAGCCGCTGTTAGCTAGTTAGCAGTCCTGTTAAACTGGAATACATGCTCTGAGACAGAAGAGACCAGTTTGACAACCAAGATGAGGTGAGGACCTGAGGTGATTCACTGTTACAGCAGCTTCAACCAGGACTCTGACTCCAGAGACAATGAAGACATGGTGGGTTCAGGCAGCTCACTTTGTGCCCCAGTAATAGCTTGACTACTGGTTGACCAGGAAAATCTTTAGTAGGGGGCAGCCCTGGTCAAAAACCAAACCCTTTATTATTTACAACATCTAGCCTATACCAGTTTTAAAACTGGGGTCCAGGGACTAACCAGAGTTCGTGACAGTGTTGAATATTTTAACTTTTATCACATTTTTTGTAAGTTGGAACAACAAGGGAAAAAATAGCGTTGGCCATTTTTATTGATTGTGATTTACAGTGATCCTAGTTTGATAACTGATTGTCGAAGACTTTATCTTCAAACTTAAAATAACACTCAGGGAGAATTCCCTAAAACAAAATCATCTCAAATTGGGGATCCACAGTCTAATATGAATCTATTGTGGGAGTCCTTGGCATGTAAAAGTTTGGGAACCCCTGACCTATACAACCCATTGAGTTGCGGAAAGAGAGGAAACTTACCATAAGGCTTTCCTTTTTCCAACTCCTTACGAAGTTCTGACTCAACAGTATTGGTGTTCATACTATTACCATAGTAGTAAAGTATTCTACTCCATAACTCAGGGTCCGGACCTTCTGGATAATCATATGAAACTATGATGTTTCTGCCTTGGTCCCAGCAACTCTTCAGGGTAGGGATGCCCTGTTATGAGACATTAAAAGTTCTTTTTATATGACAGCTTTTAACATATTTGACTTACTGTTCTAAATGGAAAAAATCTGTATACTTTACGTCTTTAGGGAAGAGTTTGGGTCCAAACAAGGTCTTGATGAAGCTGATAAGGTGGCTGTGGAGATGCCCTTTATTTTTGTCAAACCCTTTGAAGTGGGACAAAGCCAGGATGACGACCTCCTTGGGGTGCCTCTCTGCCCAGTCATTTATGTCCCTGAGAACAGTCTGATCACAATGGCAGAATAGCAGCTCTTAATATCATCTCTATTGTATCTCACAGATTTTTTCCTCACAAAAATGGGTCGATCATGTGACGCCTACTTCAGTCAGTGTGGTCAAGTTGTCATATAATGGAGAGCTATGAAGAATATACAAGTACATAACAGCAGAAACACTCTAGCTAGGAATCAAGCAAGAGAGTTAGTCAGCATATGGATGGTCTGAAGGAAACCGGGAAAAATTATTTTCTGTATCGCCAACTTAGGTTCCCATGGCATTGCAATGCATACAGTTTGTGCTGCTGTAATTAAACTGCACAGTGTCATTTGGTAACATTAATGTACTGCTCAGCAACTTTGCATATATAACGTATCCCTTTGCTGTGAATCTATATCACTCATCAGGAACATCGTCAGGGAAAGATTTATTAAAGAGATGACATTTCCATCCTTACCTCCACATCAGTCTGTGTGTACAGCCCATGATAAAAGAAAAGCCTTGTGGGGTTGGTGTCATTTGGCTTGCGAGCGATCCTCAGGTCAAGGTAGCGGACTCCTGCATCCAGTTGCTTTGTGATGGTCACCTCCTGCATGAGAGGTCATTATGACAGTCAGATAAACCCCCTCCCTTCTCTGTTTCTGGTATGCAAAAGTACATTCAGTACTAAGGTTTTAAACACTATATTTACCTGAGTGGTCGCCCATCTACGCACTATTTTACGTGCACAATAGATTATACTGAATATTTTCACTCTTTCAGGCTCCACTATAGGGGAGTTGATGTCCAAGTCATAACTCATTGAGTCATGGCTACCTGGGAATGACCAAAGACACACACACACACACAAACACACACACGTTACAGCAATTTTACTGTTTCAATAGTCTCACATAGCCAGACCTTTCTCCACAGCACTCAGTACTGGAGAAAGATCCGGCTCCACATCTTGGGCAGCGCAAAGCCTAGAATGGAGCACCAGTGCAAAATAATGTTTGGGGGGGGGGGCGCTTGTTTTGGTGAAATACTTGCATGTCTGGGCACAAAGTCGGGCATTAAAATGACTACATCATTGCAAAAGATAACAGCTGTTAGCTTGTTTACATCTGTACCATTAGTGTCCCTGGCACTAATTTGCTGTTTTCAGCGTCTTGGTTGCAGCTCGGATGTTGTTCGTTTCCCCGGGACTTTAGTAACATATGTAGTGGAAACCGCGATACTGCTTGAAACAAGTGTCCAATGACAAGACTTAAACCTGCAGTGTGCCTCCACTGAGTCAGACCACTGTTTGAATAAACCTTAAATAACCACCGCCCAGGAAAAATCATGTATGTACAAATTTGCGTTTTTGTAGCTATGCTGGCAACATGGCTTTATGGATGGCAATATCAGTATGTAGATCAATCTGATGTACTTTATGTTTAGTGCTAATCAGCAAATGTTAGTATGCTAACATGGTAAACTAAGATGGACCTATCTGTAACCTGTAACCTATATACCTGCTGAACATTATCATCTTAACTTTATGAGGGTCCCAAAGTGGATAAGGGGCTTTTAAAAATAGGGAATTAAAGATATGGAGATACATGTTTTTCAAAAGACAGTGCATATGTTAACTCCTTGACCCACACACAGTCAAAATTGGGAAAACTGCTGTGCATTCAATGCAGTAGCAATGTAAGCAGTTACATTATGTCAGCCAGTTACCTGGAATGGCCAGGTCAAAGAGGCGAGTGTTGTGAAGCTCAGGTGGTAGTTGCGACATCCAGTCACAGTAACTTGTGACATCTCTTCTCTTTCTGCCTTTTTCTGGAGACATTGTCCTCTCAGATTCTACATAAAACAACTTAAAGTCAACACTCAATATCTTGCCAATACAGCAGCTAGTAATAGATTGACATAAGAAAAAGATATGACACAGACATGGAGTTCAAAAGTTTACAGGAACACCACTTACCCTGCTGAGGTGACTGCCAGCCTTCCTTGCTTTCTTTACAATCTCTGATTTAACACTGCAGAAGTGTACAAAGAACCGATACTGTCATAAAGGTGAATAGTCTTGAGCTGCAAATTAGATGCTGCAGTAATCATTACTGTCTGGTTATACAGGTTATTGTTACCAGGAACACCACTGCATGAGAAAACTACAAATATGATTGGTCCTGACTGGAATGTTTGATGAAAGTGATAAGGAGTTATGGTGAAACTTCCTCATACCATCAATGTGAGGAAAGAAAGTTCACATTTCTGGTTGTCAGTTGTCAGACCAAGCTGGGGCTTAACTGGCAGTGATATCAGGCAAAAAAGTGCCATGTCAATACTGATAGCATATTCAACTTTACTTTTTTTTTTTTTTTAATCCTTGTGACTCCTCATTCAAGTGTCTGTTGCAACTAAGCTAAGGTAAAGAAACACTGGCATGAGAGTTTCACATTATTCTTCAACTCGAAATTTGACAAAAATGGTTGTACAATTTTGAGTACATTACATACTGAGGCAGACTGAGGCAGCAGGATGACTTCACAGACTGACTGAGATAAAGAGCTTACAGGTGAGCAGACAGGTAGTAAATCAAGAACTAAAAAAAAACGGAGCACAAAGCAAAAGCAGACAAGCAGCAAAACAAGAAGGACAAACTGACAAGCTGACGGGGAAGGTGTAGGTAGGGAGATGGGCGGGGAAACACAGGTGAAGGGAATGTCTTAATTGCAGGGCAGATGGGAGTGGCAGGAGCAGGGGAAAAAGTCTGAGGGCATCTAGTGGATGAACTGAAAATGGCAATGAAAGGAAGTGGGTATGTGGTGGCATTGATGAAAGACCCAGACTGTTGGAGCAACCCACAATAAGTGCATTCAGCCATGTGGATACAGCTGACAAATTGCAAGAATAATGCTAGTATCAACTTCAAATATGCTGAACTCCTTCAAGTTCTACATTTAGTAAAGGAAATGAAGGGTTTTTCTTTGACACATATTCCACATGTTAGAACATAGTTGCTGAAAACATGTTAAAATCTGAGAACTATGAAATACTGAATTCTGGTGTTAGACAGGTAGCCTGTTTTTCACAATTTCTGTGTTCAGGATTTTTTTTTTTTTTTTTGGCAGATGGTTCCTGTAGTGCACTTACCTGTAGACTTAAAACCTTAGTGCCCACAGACAGTCCTGCATCCTCTTTTATACAGTTCGGCTGACATTTTGCCAGAATGCCAAATGAACTCCTTGTTTAGGAAGTATGCAACAAGACTTTTAACGCTAGTCAATGCTCCCATTAAATTTAGCTGTGAAGATTAACTGTGTTAAAATGAATACTCTCCCAAAGTTCCCCTACTTATTCCAGTGTATCCCTGTTTTCCTCCCTCGTGCATTTTTTCAGAAAATTGATAGCTTCATTTTTCAGTTTATTTGGAACAAAAACAAAACTAAGACTGCGTAAAGACTTCTTACAGACACCTAAGCCTCTTCGAGGAATGACCTTACCAAGCTTTAAACATTATATTTGCATCTTTTCAACAGCTCCTAGAGTTGTTCTTCCTCCTAAACACCATTTTTTAAGATACCTACAAATTCATATTTTTGTCCGCAATACCTATGCCCAGTTCCCTAACCTGCCTGTTTCGGAGGTTGAACTGGGGAGGCAGATTTCTGATGAGCTTTGGGAGAGTATTTTTAAATGTGTACATACCTCATCTGTGCAAGGCATGGGTTAATTCAACGTAAAGTTGTTCACCACACTAATTGGACTGAAGTTATGCTCTTCAAAATTTATCGACCCTTCCTGTGAGAAATGTCATCACCTGCAAACCATGTACATATGATCTGGTCACATGCATCGCTGCATAACTATTAGACTGCAGTTTTGATACATTGATGGAGATAATTGGGACACTTAAAGAGCCCGATGCCATCACTGCTCTGTTTGGCATCTCTCAGTTGCCTTTGCCTGAGCACCAAGCAGATCTAACAGCTTTTGCAACTTTATTGGCCAGACACATTATATTAATGAGGTAGAAATCACCAATGCTGCCTTCCAACACTCTGTGGATAGAAGAACTTTTCAATAATTTACAACTTGAAAAAAAAATCTGATACAAATTCTTTTCCAAGAAAGTTAAAAAGATGAGGGGGCCTTTCTTTGCCTATGAAGAAAAAAAATTATCTTCCCAGTAATCCCCAAATAAGATCCCTCTATCTTATACATTTATCATTTTTGTTTATTTATCTCCTTTTCACTCTGACTAGAGTTATAGATATTCTGTAGATATTCTGTCTACAGATTCCCCCAAATCTTACATTTAGGCATGCTAATTAGAATGTAAAACACAATAGACTTATTGTGCCTGAACAGGTTGGAGTCCAAATAAGCTGGAAGAGTGTACACGTCTGTTTAACCCACAGTACTGTGTGTACAAAAATCTTGTACACAAAGTTGTCCTATTGCATGCATATGAAGTGAATTGCATCAAAAGATGTATTCTGCTGGGTTGTCTTCTTAAATGAGATGCGATAGTAGTTTAGCATTGACACAGATTTAATCATATAAAAGTCATTTGTGGTAGCATAATAAAACAACTGTTGAATTGACTTAACTGTTTTTATTGGATTTAAGGAAATTTAATCATTTACAGGACAAGGAAAAGATAGGAGTCTCAGGCATTACACAGGCATTATTTTAGTAGCACTGAAATTCTACTCATACTAAGATGTATACATGATTGTTGCAAGGCTCTTGGGCAAGGTGACTTCAGGTTGTTTATCTAGCCTTGGCCAGACCCACCATATTCTGGGCTCTGCTGAAGATGGAGTAGTACTGTCTGATGAAGACATCACCCAGGATCCACAGGCTGTCACCTCCGCTGCCAAAGCCAGAACGGCAGCCATAGTACTGAGACTGTGGGAGGGATTTAAAAGAAGAATTTCAGATGTAGGGGAAGTGTAGTCAGATGAGAAAATAAAAAATCTGGCAGGGAAACAGAGACTTACCTGACGGACGTAGGCAGAGGCTGGGAGGGTGAACTGCTGTCCGTGGATGTTGAAGGTCACATCAGGCATCTGGCCAATGTTGTTGCAGTTGACAGTATACTGAGAGAAGAAAGTGAAAGGAAAAGTGATGAAAAACCATCAAAATTTGTCTCTGCTTTTCAGTTTTTAACAAAGTTAAGTTTTATTTTACTCAACCTGAAGCCATAAAAATCTCACTCAGTCAACCAGCACATCTTTTTTGGCACTTACGTCTCCGTTCTGGCTGTAAGCTCCCACCCAACCGTTGATGTTGCTGATGTCACTCTGAGGTCCAACAATCAGAGAGGTGCCAGTGTCCACAATAGCCTGGCAACCACCACTGCAAGCCACAACCTGACCATTGACGGTAACACTGAAAGGGACACATAATACAGTATGCATCAGAGAGATAACTAACACTTTTACTGACAATGTCATTTTGTTTTGGATAGATTTCAGACAGCCTGTGATGCTGTATCCATGGCTTTACCTGTCCACTGTGATCTGCCAGTACAGCTCATTGGAGAGGGGAATCCAGGTGATGGAACCATAGTAATGGTTGGGGTCAATACCACCAAAGGTCACCACACTGCCTTGCTGAGAGTTACTGCAGAGGAAAGCCAGAACTTACTAAAAATCAGCTGCTGTCTCAGTAGTAGTAAGGGTATAAGGAAAATTGCATTGTGGAAATATTTCTTTCCCTGGATAGGATACTGCAAACCTAAGGTTGTCCTTACGAGCTCAGATAAACGGAAAAGAGGTCCTGGTTGACCAGGCCCTCCTTCATCATGTTGTCGAAGACGGGTGTAGCGCCGGAAGCAGACAGGCTTGGGTATGCCAGGCCCAGGATACCATCAGCGCGCATGTACTGCATGAAGGTAGCCTCAGTCTGGCTCAAGCCGAAGATCTGGTTCTGCACAGCGAGTCCACCAACCTGGCAGACAAACACAAAGACAGTGCAGGGATTTAAAACTGTCTCCAGTTATAGTGGGTCTGTAAAGATCCCATGAAATGGTTAGCAGAGTGTGCTCTGCCTATGCATGTGGGGCTGAATCACGGCTAACCAAGCCAACAGCACGTAGTGATTAACTATTTTAATAGCAAGTAAAGCTAAACCCTGTGCATCACCTGGGTACTGTATTCCCTGTCCGTCTCACCAGCCGTGTTCACTGGGAGGCTGCTGAGCCTTGTTCCATTGCCTGCTAACTTCAGCTTACAGTTACAGTTATCGACTTTAGCAACAAGTATGCTAAAGCTATCTGTCCATCAGGTAATCCTGTAATTAAATAGCCAAGAATTGAAGCTGAACCGCTGGAGGACAGCTGCATAAATTGCCATCCTCTTTCAAACAAATCGGTGGATAAAGTTGTGTTTTTGTACAGTGAGGCCCAGCCCACTGAAACTCTCCACTCTGGTAGCATCATAAGTTAGAAAGTGTTTGACTAGACACAAATTTAGTGTAGCCTATGCCCCTGAATGCAGACTGAGTCATCAACATTTTTTTGTTTAGGAAAAGACAAACATTAAAATGCTATAGAATACTATATAGAATGCTATATAGTATACACAGGAATACCTACAAAATGACATGAATGAATGAATGAACCACATACTGCTGTATAGGTGACCTAGAATGCAATATATATATGCAATAAAAAACTTAAACATGGGTTTTGAGTTCATGGAAACTATAAAGTTGTCATCTTAATATCCCTTCATCTGCTTTTCTATGTTAATTATAGTTTTGGTGCCAACATGTATGAATATGACCAAGGCCAACAGATATTTATGGTGAATTAGCCTCAAATGGGTACATTTTTGCCTTGAACATGACAATGGGACAAGTAATACTCAAAAAGAACTATAAGTAAATATTATTTTTTTAGTTCAAAATGATACTATATATTTCTCACCGTCACAGTGTCGTATCCAAGGAAACCAGTCATGCTGCCAGTGCCATACTGGATACGGAGAGGACTTCCATTGTGTTTGTAGGTGCTGCTGCGGCTAGGGTTAAACTTGTCATGGTTGTCTATGAAGGTACACATGAAAAAAAATGTTTTTGTTTGCTGATATGATGGATATTTAATAACATTTGTTGCACTTTAACTGAAGTCAGTAAGAGAAATAAGTATAGCATGTATAGTTTTACATACTGCAGGCTGGGCTGCTGCAGTAGACGGAGGGCACCCACAGGTTAGAGGAGCCGGTGTCGAAGACGACCTTGAAGGACTGAGGAGGAGTTCCAATGGAGATGATTCCATAGTAAGCCAGCTGGAGATGAAGAAGAGACACTGAGATTATTCATGACCTAAAGGAACCATTCCTCAAAGTTCTGTTTAATTGTCTGTTTAAGCTTTTGTTGCTGGAAAAAAAACTTCAGATGGGCCAGAACTCTTCTGGTCCTCCAAAACATGCTTTCCTTCTAAAAATCAAGGAAAACTCCAGTCCAGTGGAGTTCAATGCAGTAAAAGGTTTACTGTAGTTTTAACGCAAATACAGCAAAGTGTGCGTTGAGTTACAATTCTTTGGGAGTCTTTTATTAATACCCAGTTTGACTCCTTGTTGACCTAGTTTTCTAAAGCTCCTCCCTCTTTTTGCAATTTCAGGATTTTAACACATTGATTAGGTTTTCATCCACCATTATTTCTATGAGCTAGAACACTATGGCCTATTGGGTTTTCATTATGTCTCCCCCTACTGATTATTGTGTTTAACTATGTTTTCACAATATGTTTTGTTCCCCTAAAAGTCAAAACGAAAATGCGGCTGTTACTCACATCAGCGTCGTTGGTCATGGACTCGGTGCCCACGGCAAAGCGGTTGTCAAACTTGACCATGGGGTTGTATGGGAACTTGAGCCTCATCTCCTCCCACAGACCCTGCTCCTCCAGGATCTCCCTGGCTGTCTTATCCTTCACCAGAGGGACCCTAGGGTTCATCAAAGTGAGCAATTTATTATTTTTTTTCTTTCAGCTATGTTTGTTCACTTCATAGCGTCCTGTACAGAGGTTTTTCGTCTAGTCATCGATGAGAGAACATGACATTCTTGTGACCCAGCAGCCTTCACCTAAATCCTAAATGACGCTTGTTCATTTAGAAGTTACGCCTGCAGTTATGTGAGTGGAGCTAATGAAGTCTAGGTGGTAGGAAAAGTCAGAAATAGAACAAGTATAGGAACATGTGAGAGTTTTACAGCTGACTTACTGGACAAGGCACTCAGACAGTGCCACCATGGCACACACGACAATGGCCCACTTCATCTCGGCTGTGCTGTCAACTGTGTAAGAAAATGAACTTCAGTCAAGCAGAATCAAGCTCATGTCACTAAGATCGATCACATCATAGAACCATTCAAACTGAAAAATCACTACAGTCATACAGTAGGTCTGTGATACTGTAGTGTACTCACCTGTAGACTCCAAAACCTGAGTGCCTGCATGCAGTCTTCCATCCTCTTTTATACAGGTGGGTTGACATTTTACCATTAAGTTACGATAAGGAAATGAACACACACAAATGATAAGCAAAGATAAGAAATGGACAAAATAATCGTTGACCTCAAACCAATGTCAATTATGTGATTAAAAGAAGGAACACAAATTTTGGAAAAAGCTTGCATAAGCACTATAATATTTGTGTTTATGTTCCAGGCGCTAAACAATGAAAGAGAAAGCAACGGTTCAAAATAAATTCACAGCTCTAGAACATATGAATGAGGTTACTTCAAAAATATATTCCAGTACACTTACTAATTCATGTAGTAAGTGCCTTCATTACTTTTGGATTACCTCAATACCAAATATGGTGAAATTGTTTAAACTAACATAATATCTGTTGTTAGGTTTATTAATTGTTTGTTCAGATATTCTTTATTTTCTTATGCACACAAACAATTAGATTAAACATTTGCCTTTGCACATGCATACCTCTTACTGTACTACTGTACTTTATAATTTATATTCTTTGTTTTAGAAGAATGTTTTTCTTCTTTTGTGCACTGGCCATATTTTTCAAGTACATCTATAATGTATTATACTGTAATGTAACTGTAACTTTATCAAAATTTGAACACATTGTCCATGTACATTAAAGTGAAGTAACTCACACATTTAATTGTATTTAATTGCATTAATTAAATGTTAAACTAACACAATAGATAATCACCTTGCAAGTGGGTCTCAGCAGTAACAGTGTTTGCTGCTATGTTATCATGTATTTACTCTTTTATCAAGGTCTTTTCCTTTAGATAGGTAATAATATTCCAAGAGCTGTATTATCGTTTAAACTAATCACAGTGATAAAAACAGCACACACAGCTGTTATAGTAGGACACATTTTCCTGTTATAAATATAATCTTTGAAGAAATGAAACAAACACTTTCAGACCATATGGTAATTTGTCTTCTTTTTTTCTTCTGAGTCTCTTACAAAATTATATGCATGTAACACTGTAAGGAACAAAGGCAGGCAATATGATGTACAAATAAGTATACACAAGTGAAAACTTGACTCAGTTCGAACAAATATACATTCATTATTCGCCTCTTCTCTCTGTCGTCACTCACAGTAGAATGACCTGGTTTACCAGTGCCTGTCTCTCTGCTTTGACTTAAATAATTAGGAGGGTTAGAAATATAACTTGCTCATATTTCTTTGCATGTGTGTGCACTGGATAGTGGTTAATTATTTTGTAGTACAGGAAATTCCCACACTCTGTTTAGCATGCAACTTTATTTTGAAAGAACGCGTGCATTAATAAAGCAGAGAAGGGACTGAAAAGTTAATTTGACGGACTAATTCATTTAATGTTTTATGTGCAAGCATAGTGCTCTAGAATCTCTGTTTCTATGTGAAATAGGTTGTGAGAAATTTGAAAGTTTATTACTGCTACTCAAAGCTTCCTGGCTGTTGTTCTTTGGAAGACTTGAAGACTTAAGAAGGTTGAAGGACAGTTTCAGTCCATAAATGGTGTTCCTCTTAAGTGTTGCATTAGTTTTGTTTTATAGAGGAATCTTAAATGGTATTTCAGACATTTAGTACTGTACTTCCATGAAGTTATAGGACTTACCAGAATGGTCTGAATCAATGCTATGGAGCCCAAGATGTAGCTCCATTTAAATGGGTCAAGTAGCAAAGCGTGACATTATTATTGTAAGACAGTGGCAACAGCCATTTTCACTCGACTCTAACAGACTGATAAATGCCCACATCTTTCACACCCCTGGTTTAAACAGGCTTTGTTTTAAACATCAGTGGTCTCCAGAGCCAAACTGAGATACCCCTAATGAAATAATTTGATGCTATTTTCGCAGACCTGACAAAACTTGACCAGGACCACAGGAGACATTATACTATTTGAAGCTACATGCTGAATAGTACTTCACATGACAAGGAAATTGGTCCTGATGTGCAAAATCAGCAGCCCTTCAATGTTACCTGAATAGCTCTTTCTAGCAAACTACATGAAACCAGTGTTACATTATTCACTGCCAAAGAAGGAACCATTGTCACTGCAAACTATGACAGAGGTACAGAAAGAGTCTCTACACTGATCCACTGAGGGTAGGATCTATTAACTAAGTTCACTTCCTGTGTAAACACATTGTTAGTCTTGCTCAGTCTCAGGCCCTTCAGAGATCCAAGCCTTCCTCTTCACAGGGACTCCATCACCGATTTGCCTCCTTACCCCTTCTTCGCTCCTGGGTCTGGTGTTGGCGAATGTGAAACTTTCTCGTCCATTGCCACATGGAATAATTCCACCTTGGGTCAGGAAGATCCTCTGAGCTGCATCAGCTGAATGAGAGCTCCCAGAGTGCCAGGCTCTTCTCCTGGGGAACCCGCCAAATCCAGGAGATCCTGCAGGATACAAACCAAGCTTGGCTGCTTCAGAAGTATGGTTGTTGCTAGATGCTTGAGTCTGGACCAGTACTTCAGACTCAGAGTAGGTGCTACGTGTACGGGGAAAGATGCAGACCGATGCAGCAGAGTAGTGAAGTGTGGGGGGAGTGAAAGAAAATGATGTGGGAAGGGACACTCGTGGCTTGGGGTAAAGAAGACCTGTCCTCCTTTGTCTAATGTTTACTGTTTCCTTGCTTTCTCCTTCTAGTACCTTGAGCTTTGCTGACTCTCCAAGTCTCTCTGCACCTTCGTCCTCATGACTGATCCACCTCTTCCTTCTTCTTGTCTGAGCCTCTTCCAGTTTTATTTCAAGGTTGTGAATGTCCTCAGTAACCTGATTGACCTGATCAAAGCGAGATAGCAGTGCACTGACACAGGGCCCAAGGCGATCCAGGTATGGCTGGACATCGAACCCGGGCTCGGACACTGATGAGTCCTCAGACCTCATAGAGAGAGTCGAAGACAGGGGGCGGGGGGATGAAAATGAGGAAGACAGGGAAGGAGAGTGGGAAGAGGGGAGGGTGGATGACAGGGTGGAGAGACGGGATTCCTGCGAGGACCTAGAAGGAGGGATGTCCATGCCTTCGAACTTCACCCTGTGCCTGAACTAGAAGGGAAAGGAAATATCTGGAATCACCAGCATGTATTGACTGTGGAAGTTTCTCATTTACTGAGTTCTTCCGATGAATTGCATCAACTAATGCGCTACCTACCTCTTTAGTTTTAATGAGTCCCATCCACAGCTTGAGTCTCTTGATGAAGAACTCTACCATCTCATAATCCTGTGGTTCAATGGCTGGATGGTACAGCTCAGCCTGCTCTGCCCTGAAAGACACAACAATAATTTGCAACGGAACCTACTTGATGCAATATTTACCCTTAAGAAATTCTTGTGGCACTCTTCTAGGGTAAATTTTGAAGCGCCAGTAGCAATCGCACTTTGAATGCAGGATATTTATTGGTAAAATTAACATCATGTATGAGCTGCTAGGAATGGCAATATCGGAAAGTTTGGTCCACACTGAAATACTTTTCTTTTCGTCTTCAAGTGACAGCATGAAATACCTGCAAAACAAATGACATTCTCATAAGCCTGTAGCCTGGCATCACCAAAAAATTTGCAAATGCAAAACAGTTTGGAATCTCTTAGATCTATTTCGATTTCAAAGGGACATTATCAGGTTGCACAGACCAAAATACCTTTAGATACAATTGGACAGACCTACAATGAAAGAGAAACAAAACATGTCCTATAACCAATCAGAAAAATGAAATGCGGGATGTGGCACTGAGTGACACATGCAAGCGGGCTTGGTCCAATTTTGAGCAGGAAAAAACATGATGGCCTGGTTTTGAAATTACAGCTAAAAAGTACATCGTAGTAACATGTTTTTGAAAACATTTGAGGTGGAAATAGGCAATGCAGTAACAATATCTGGGTTCATATTTGATCAGCACTGCCAAGTTTTATGATTTTATTTAGAGTTTCTCGAGCCTGCCACGTTGCACTCAAAACGTTTGAAGTCACAAAACCTGTGGAAATTTCTCTGAAAGGGAGAATGGTCAGGCATACCTGCCTGAGCAATTGAAACATGAGTTTACAGATTTGTTTAATAAGCCTTGTGTGTTTAGTGTTAATTAGTATGCTAGCATAGAACATGCTAAACTTAACTGGTGAACATATTAACATATAACATTATACCTGCCAAAAATAAGCATATTAGCCCAGTCATTGTGAGCATATTAGTATGACTTTGTCAGACATATTTTGCTCAAATAACCGCTGTGCCTAAGTATAGCTTCACAGAGCTGCTAGCATGACTGTAACAGTTTCTCTTGCTCTTCTGAAGAACATGTCTGAAGAACTGTATAGTGCTTCTTGCATGGCATGGACACCTTTTAAAGGACAGGTGTGTAGGATTTAGGGGCATGCAGCCCTGAGCCTTCAGATGGCAACAACTCACCTCACCCTCCCCTTCCAAGGATGTAGGACACTACACAAAACATAACAGGCTCTCTTGAGCCAGTGTTTGGTCAGTTCATTCTGAGCTAGAAACATGGTGGTGCAACATGGAAGTGGACCCGCAGCCTCTGTAGATATTAAGGGCTCATTCCAAGATAACTTGAGTACAGAACAGTTCTTGTTGTCATACACTAATGAAAGCATATTTATGAATATTATATTCCATTTCTGTCATATTCTGCTAATATATTGCTGTAGATTGTACGTGCTGAAACTTTTATGGCTCTGTGTGAGCCACTCTCTACTTTTGCCTGGGAGTAGTTCAGGCAGGCAGAAAGGTCATATTTTAGTCACATGATCAATCCTATATGTTCATGAATATAAATATATGGCACTCATCCAGTCAGTATATATCAGTGCTAACCTCTGCATCCTCCCTGCTACACTGTTGCCCGCTTTCAGAATTCTAATGCCCTCCATCTCCCAAGCCTCCTCCTGTGTTAACATCTAGCTGTACATGGATTTTTAATACTTCATTTTTATTAAATGTTTTCAACCACTAGCTCTGCCAGGGGGGTTGTGAACTCAGGGACAGCCTGTGTCGAGTTTCCTCACACTTGTTTAGGAGCAACACCACCAAACTAAAAACAATATTGCAAAAGAACATTGTCTTATTTGAAACATGCCACCAGTGCAAAATTTCTCGTGTAAACCTCCAAGATTTTAGTACATTTAGGAAGCTGTCAAGTCAGACAAAGTTGGACACTGGAAGTTTTGGTTACATCAAACTTTTGACACTGAAGTGCTGGGATTTTTATCTACATATCCATGCTGCCATACTACAACACATACATCATGTACCTGTATGTATGAATAAGAACAGCTCCACACAGCCTGGCCAAGAGCCAGACACCTCCCCCTATGAGAAGTAGCCCATAGAAAGGGCCCAGGGCTGGGTGGACCCTGCATAGTCTTTGAAGAGCCATCCGGCCACGAAGGATGGACAGCACAGAGACGCCTGCCTGACGTATTGACAGGAAACCTTCCACAGACCGGGAGAAAAGCTGAAACGAAGACAGCGACATCTTAAATACATTTCTTCTTAATGAATACTCGAGTCAGCTGAACTTTTCTTCTCGTACCATGTTTCCAAGGTGAGCGCAGAGCAGCAGCAGCAGCAGCAGTAGGACAGTCAGAGCCCACAGCTCCCTCCAGGCTCTCTGCAGCACTCTGCCTAACACCACCCACCTCCGCACAAACCTCAAGGTTCCCAGCAGCTGGAACACACAGTAATGGAAATGACTTAACTTGAGAAGCTGTGGACCAATATAACATTGTATAACAATGAACCAGAGCTGTCATTTACCTTTAGAACAAGTAGAGTGAGCAGGATAGCCGCACACTGAGAACACCTCTGTGCCAGGAGGGCAGAACTGTGGAAGTCGACGAAGCTGTCTGGGTGGGACTTAAGCTAAATGGCACACACAGGTTATTGTAGGGTCGTCAAAGCAACACACAGAAGAGTCCATTTTAACTCTAATTGTTTTGTTTTTAATAAATGCTATCTTTTTCTATGCAATTATAATTATTTAATGTCAGTGATGGAATGTGCTGAAATACATTTACCTGAGTACAGTAGTTAGGTACAATTTTGAGGTACTTGTACTTTACTTGACTGTTATTGATTATTTTATGTAACTGTATACATTAACTCACTACTTCTACTACTTCTTCTTCTATCAGTAATGGATATAAGGTTACAGTTGCATGTACATTGTAGCATTTGCCTCAAAATCTGCTTAATTTAAGTGCAAGGACACAAGGCAAATAAGGCTGTTCTGATCCATTGAGATTACCTTCAGCAGGAATGTCAACTGAGCAGGTCTTTGCCACATGTTAGCCTAATGAGTCCAATCAGATCTTAACAGTTTTTGCTTCTTACCTTCGAAACACATGCAGTGGCCTGGGACAGGAAGCAAAGCTGCAGGATAGCCGTTGCCAGGGACAACAAGGCCAGGACGAGCTGGAACCAGTGTCTGCACTGATGCAGATATTGGGCACGCTCAGTAGCCATGGACCACAGTTCTCCGGACAAGATGAGGAGAGCGGAGATTAGCAGAAGAACCTGCAGTATAAAGCGAGTGGATTTTATCACTGAAATTATTTTTTAATCCTTTGCACAAATATGTATTTGAAAGGATTACAATGTTTGTTACCGTGAGTGCCCCCTGCAGGTCCAGGCCAGAGATTGATGGAGGGATGAGGAGTGGATGGATGGAGAGAACGGGGGTGACTCTGTGCATCTGAGCCAACTTTAGTCGTATGGACACACACACAAATAAAGTAGACTCTCTGTGGTAGTGTGTGAAGTCAATGGAAAGAGCTTTAAACCTGGGATAAAAATGGGATAAAAATATACAGTTAGAACATCTGGCATTAATTTGAACTCTAATTAAAATGAAATGGGCAGACAATAACACAAGCTACAAGCAGAACAGAAATTTCAAATGAGGACATCGTGGCTGTAGCAAGGGAGAATTTCAATTTAGCATGTTTCCTTGATCTCTGATGTCATAGTGTGGCCATTTAATATATTACAGATTTCTCCTTTAATGAATGGTGACTGAATATTGTAATGCATGGAAAATTTATATAGTACTCATATATATCTCTAAAAGTGTAGAATTTATGATAAAACACATAGGGTTAAGATGATGCAACAGAAATCTGTTTGATACTACACCCAAAAGAGATCACATCATAAGATTCAGTGTCTCATGCAAAATATGCAAACTAGTTTGGTAATCTACATAAGAAAATCATCATCTCTTATTGCTCCATGTGTTCCCAGAGGGAAAAAAGTTGCATTGTCTTGTTTTTTGGAAAGTTTTAATGGGGTGGCACGGCTCATTATTTTCAAAAAAAGTATTTCAATCTTTTCTCGCTCTCAGAGGAATCAACAACTGAAGAACTGAAGGTATTAATAAATACACGCTCAGCATGTCTTGGAGATGAAGTCACATGGCCGTAACGAATCCACTTACTGTTTGTTTTTCCAGTCTGCCATGTGCAGGTCAGCTAGGAGCTGCTGTGTTGTTACACTGCTGTTTCCCAGGGGGACGCTCTCCAGAGGACCGAGGGTATGTGTGTGCTGCAGCCGTGGCAATCCAACAAGGCGCAGTGTGGGGTTTTGGTGTAGGTGTGGCACCAAGGTGTGGGTGATCCACTGCTCTGCATCTGACCAGCTGGATGAAGAGAGAATCAATGTAAGCTTGGGATTGTGTGTATATGTAAAAAAGCAGATATATACAGATGCATGATGCACAACATCAGGAGACGTTCTAACTTTTTTCTCTGTAGGTATCATACCACATATGACACTGGAAACTTGAAAATAAGTTCATGATAAGCAGGATAACATCATGCGTGTCAGAGAATTTTTAATGCATTTATGAGTTAAATCATCAGCCTGGAACTTAGCATCACTTAGGTTCCCTCCACAAAAAGCCAGTGGGATTTTTCCTTCGGATTAGTGCAGAAAAGAAGCTCTGTCGCAAAAAAAAGTTTATGATACTGACAAGTTTTGTTCAGCAAGTTAATCTTGAAAATGAACACCACTTTCATGACTATAAGAAAACACCAACATACACCACAGTCACTTGACTTTAACATCACCACCACTAAGTGACTAGTGTTTAATATTTAATGTCCCAGACAACCTCTGTAGTCTCATTTAGCCACTTGTTAAAACTTTTTTTAAAGACACATAACAGTTTTAAAATTCATGAGAAGACTATTTACAGATGATATTTTATGACTTAGAACAAACTATGAAAATGTCTTGAGCATGTGTTAACCACGCAAGGGAACTGGATTGAGATTTTTTTTTGTTTATATAAAAAGAAAAAAAGATGATAAATTAGCCCTATTTATTCAGACTCAGAAGTTATTGAGCTTTAATGGTGTATAGTAATAAGACATTAGACCCTTTGCTGTACAGGGACGTTGTAATGGCACAAAAGCATTTGTTAGTGAAGACCAAAAACTTTTTTGCTTTATAAAGAGGACAGAGTTTTTGGTCTATACAGTAGCACATATTATTCAATATAATTCTTGATCAACTAAAGATTGTATTAGGGCTGTTATATGACACGAGAGTAGTTATGTGTATGGAATTTTTAGTTTTGAGCACCTAACGAAGACCAGATTAGTCAAAATATGTCAAGATAAAATGTTTAGTAGAACAAGCCCCATGCTCCCCAGATCACACTGTCTGCATTAGGTAATGGTAAAGTGTTTTGACTTTTTGAGTGTCTTTACTCTCTGAGTGAGATGAGATTAGGGACTCCCAAGGGTGCCGAGTGAAGACGACGTCTGACAGCAGAGTGCAGCAGCCTGCCCTGCCGCTGCTCCACGCTGTTCTGGTAGTTCACCATCAACACCAGCAACAGGAATAACAGCTGGCACACACAGTGCTGCAGAAAAGATGCAGAACATAATTAATAAAAAATGAGATTCTGCTGGAGAATAATTGCCACTGAATTCTATTTTTTTCTTACCCTCATTAGTGACCGGAGAGCTCGGACTTTGCGGGCCTCCTCTTTAGCCTGTAGCAGCCCGTAGCCACATGGTGGTCGAACTTTCCCGCCATGCTCTCCAAATGCCCTCACCACGGTGGTCTCCTGAGCTAGCTGGTCCTCCACCTCTGGGTCCACAGGCCTCCACAGTGCTGTGTAGATCAAGGTCTGCACACACACCTGAGCAAGAAAGACGGAGACGCACATCAAAGGAATTATCCCCCAAAGAGCTAAGAAGCGAGTTAATTAGACGACACGATCCAGCTCACCTTCAGAGGTTCGAGCAGCAGAGCAGAGGTGAGAAAGGCGGAGAGAGCTGATACCAACCACATGAGGACCACCGTTCTGGAAAAGAAGCTGCCGTAGAGACCGACTACAGCCAGGCAGGCTCCCAGCAGCACAGCCACCAGGGGATAAATCACACACAGTGCCCAGGGAGGGAGCAGCCAGCTGGGCTGACCTCGAGCAACACCTAGGATCGAGCAACAGATATCAGTACTAATCACACCAGATCACCAGAAAAGATGCCAATCTGGTATTTACAGGATATTTTTATCCTGTTGTCTAGTATAGTGTTTCCCAACCTGTAATTGTACCACAGGGTTATTAACATGCAGTTGCCATGGAAAATATGGAAAGATGGCAAAGTAGTTCAGCTACTATATATATATTAAAAGCATGACTAATTAGTTATAAAGCAAGGCCAACATTGCTATGAAACACGGAATGGTTTGGGTGGCGGCTGAATAAGGGTAGAATGTTTGCATAGTTTTACTAATAAAGTAACTTTACACATCTTTATGGTGTATTTATTGCCCTCCTCTGCAGACTCTTCAGCGAGTTGTTAGTTCCTGTGTTGTTATGCTGAACATCCTTACTGACAGTTAGGGCACAAAATTAGCACCAGCCACCAGCACAAATATGGCAAAATGTACAAATGGCTGGTGGATTTGCTTCACTCTCCTGCCAAAATGAGTAACGTAATCCTTTGATCATGTGTCTCCAGCGCTGACATAGTGTCAGCTGAGATAACGTGTCTGGCAAAGGATTGCAATCATGAACCAATTTCAATGTTGTGATATATTTCCATGTTGTCTCCGTTGAGAACTTTTCTTTATAGGCATTTGTCTTTCACATGTGCTGTCTGCATTTCTGATGATGAGCGATTGACAGACAAATGACCAGTGGTGGACAAAGTACTCAACCCCAGTACTTGAGTCAAAGTATAGATACTCCTGGTCAAATATTACTCAACTACAAGTAAAAGTTGCTCAGTCAAAATTTTACTTGAGTTAAAGTACTTGAGTACTTGGTTTTAAAAATACTTAAGTATTCAGAAGTACATGTTTTTCAAAAATACTTAAGTATTCAAAAGTACAAATTACAAAGTACTTTTTCTAATATCAATACATGCTGTTTTGTTTTCATGATGCATTTACAGAAGCTTGTAACTCTCTGAAACCATCTAATGATGCACTGACTTGCTTGTAGAACCACTCTGCTACACAAAGCCTATAGAAACACCTATAAAAACTTTACCATAGAAATACAATCAAAAAGAAAAGGGACAGTTATTGTCATTTTCTGATGTAACTGTAATAAAATCACATCATAACATTAGATTTGGAGTTCTCCAAGTCTGTTAAATAACTGAGATTTCTTTCTGTCCTCAGAGGCAGTATATATACATGAATTATGCTGTATTTTTCACCCCAATAAAACAATCCAACTTTAATTAATAATTATAACATCTTGAGATTTAATTTTGTCTTTCTCCTGCTGTTACCATTACCGCTTTTTGTTTGAATGAAAGAGGGAGAGTTTGCGTGTTCTTGTTACATAGAGCGCCTGGATGACGTATTTCCACTTTACATCAATCCCATTTGAGAGGAGCTACTATGATTGGTTTTCTTTTGTGAGGAACACAGCATGTGACCAATTGCATTTTAGAAAAGAAAAAAACACCAACAGCTGACTTCAAAGCTCAGTCGAAAAGTAACAACAACCTTCCTAGAAATGTAGTGGAGTCAAAAGTACAATATTTGTCTTTGAAATGTAGTGGAGTGAAAGTCATAAGTTTCCAAAAAAAACAAATACTCAAGTAAAGTACAGATACACAAAAATGTACTTAAGTACAGTACTCAAGTAAATGTACTTCACTATTGTCCACCACTGCAAATGACAAATCATCTAGTGACAAATAGTGAGCTAGGATAAATGTTTGAATCAGATAGATAAAGGTACTGAATCTACAGCTGAAATAGATCCATGGTTGAAACTTTCCTTCCAAATTAGCCGACACACTGACAATTTGATTGCATCAAAACATTATTGTAACTATATCCGCTTTTATATAATCAATAGTATTAAATAACATCCAGTTTAAAATTCAGTTCCAAACCATTAAATTGGATGAAGGGGTACTTGAGTTATGCAACAGGGCTGTGTGGGTTCATCTGACAAAAAAACTGGTGTAGTACCTATGCGCGTGGTGGAGGAGGAGCGTGTGGAGTCAGGAGAAGGGCTCGGCAGAAAGGTGCTGGCCACTGAGTCTACAGATAGCACAGAGGGACACTTGTAGAGTCCCGCCCCATCTACGGACTGTGGATCTGGCTTGTGGATCTCTGCACCATACAGAGACTTGTCATCGCTCTGCTCTGACCAGCTGCTGCAGGAGGTGCTCCGCCTAAAATCCACAAAATCACAGGAGAGTATTCAACACAGAGGTGCATAAAATGTCATTTGCATGACTGACAGAAGCGATCCTTACGTGTTTGAGAGCGAGGAGGTGGTTCTAGGGGAGTCCCGGCCGCTGTCTGAGTTGCTGTTAGTTATATCTGCTGTGTCCTCTGCTGCTGCTGCTATAGACATCAGCAGATCCTCCTCTGGTATCGAGTACAAAAAATACACAATCAGACTTGTAGACACACTGAATCTATCCACATATTTCCTCCTCTGAGACTGTTGCTGTAATTAAATGCTATAATTTCCTTTTTAGGCAGTACACATTATAGGTAACCTGCATGATTTAAAGTTGACGATTCCAAATATTTTCAAGAGCAACCCTACAATATTCACTTTATAATCACTGATGGCTGGAGATGGCTTTTAGGATGTAAGCGGTTAATAAGCCCTGATTTCCCTTCAGTGAATATTTGAATTTCTTAATTTATCTGAACAGTTTCTCACCAGACAGCGACAGAAGTGTTGTCAGATTGTGGTTATGAGCTTGCGCTAAGTTGGAGTTAATGGTGGAGACTTTTTTGTCTAGTGCAGCGTGGGATTGGTGACAACTGGAAACGTCTTTTGAAAGGGGGGAGAGAAGAGCACTCGGTGAGTCAGTGGAGGAGGGTGAGGCCAGGCGGAGCTGCATCAGGGCCTTTTTTCTCCTCAGCTGACGTATCGGGCCGAGGGCAGGTGAAGCCCCGCGGGTGTCAGGGGCCGAGGTCGTCTCGGTGAGGCACGGGCCCAACGGAAGATTGAGGAGGCTGTCGCAGGATGGCCATGTCCCCATGCCCTCCTCTTGACACGCTCCATCTGTCTGGGGAGCCAAGCCAGACGCAGCCCAGAAATCCAGAATACTGGAGTCAAACGCTTTGCTCTCCAGTAACTACAGAAACCAGAAGGACACTTAATTAAACAGGAGGCAAACAGTAATTAATTATGTGTGTCTGTGTGTGTGTGTGTGTGTGTGTGTGTGTGTGTGTGTGTGTGTGTGCTCGCACAGATGAAGGACTGTCCCTGACTGGGCCGGAGGAGTCTGGCAGAGACAGGAAAGAAGGGCCGGAGAGCCCTGACTGGCCGAGGTAGACGTCCATCTCCACAGAGTGACAGACAGGAGAAGGAGGAACGGACATGTCCACGGCTACCTGAGACACACACACACACACACACACACACACGCACGCACACACACACACACACACCTGCTGCCTGAGCACCACTGAGTGTACATTAAGATAAATAGGAAACACTTGCTTGAATTGTTTCCATACTGAGATAAGACTGTTTGACAAGCAAAGATAAGACGTACGTCAAATACATCACTGTAATGACCTCTAATCAGTCACTGAAAACTGACGGCACGAGCAGACAGCAGCCGACCCCACCAATACTCCATCTACTTACTTTTGTAAAATGAACACAAATTGTCAAACTCAGAGGCGGGACCAAGACATTGTTTTGTAAGTCTCAGCTCTTTGTTTGTTCTTTGCTGCTCACTACTTACTTGATTGGATGCTGCTGGATTAATACAAAGTTGATCTGAGGAATTAAGTGTCGACTTGCTGGGAATGAAAAGCATTTGTGTCCAAAATTAACTTTTTGACTCATCAGCAAAGCATATTTTTTACCAGGCAAAATGTGTGCACAATATAGGGATGTTGTAATGATTTTATTTTGAAAGTCTTTAATGTATGACCATGAAAGTAATGTCAGATGGCCTATGTATTCCCACAAAGGAAAATAAGAAAAATATAGAACCTCTCCTGTTTTAAACAAACTTTGTGGCCACTTGGGCACAGATTTCGGAGTTTGTCGGTTTGCACCAGACTGCAAAATGAAGTCCTTGTCAGGTTCCACATGCTTTGCTGTACAAAGAGATGTAGATTTCATTGTTTACAAGTTGTACCTGAATGCACAATTTTTTTTTTAATTTCATGACTGTTTTAGAACAAACATTTCCATATCCGTTTAGTGGGTGTTCATTTTGGACCCCATTAGTTGATTGAATTGCTTCTCATCTTAAATAAAGGCGACTTTTGAATCTTTGAGCTTGAGTCCACACCTCTGGTCAGATGAAGTCATATCCAACATGATTCAGGTCATTTGAGAGCAGGAGTTCTTTCAATAGTCTGATGTTGCAGTAAAGTAAAGCATCTTTAAGCTGTTTTAAGTTACCTGACTGTGAGCTTTTCTAAACAGGAAACAGAGGAAACACTGGAGAGGAAACACCAGTATCGCAACAGTCATCCCCACGGCAACCGTCTCCATGTTGACTAGCAGCTGGGCTGATACTGGTCCACTTGTGGCAAAGGGACAGAACTGAGTGTTATCCTGTCAGCTCTGCAGAATCTACTGACAGACTGGTTTATATCTGCAAAATCTCAAATTTAATGCCATGACAATATTATGGCAACACTTTCTATGATGCCCATGTCTATAATACCTTATAAACATTCTTATAATGTGTGTTATAATCTGCTTATAGCACTGTATAACTATAATTAAAAGCACTCATAAATATTGATGATTGATGATTTATAACAATAATCATAGCATATTATAAAGCATTTTATAATGACTTGTAAGATGAAGAATTATAATACTTCAATAATTGCTGGCCATTTAATTACATTGTGTTTTTTTTGCAAGGATCATAGTGCACTATGATACATTAATCTTAACCCTAGCAATTAAAGAATGGTGAAATGAAATTAATTAAATTTCTACGTGTACAGCTGATTTTTTTTCCTTCAGTGAGAAACACCTGAGGCAAGGTTAGGTTATTTCAACAGGGAATTTCATCACTTCACTTAAAGCACCCAATAGTCACACTATAATGCATTATAACAGTGATTATAATGCATTATACAATGATTATAATGCATTAAAGCTATGAGAATCATAATAGTATTATGAGACTTACTGATACCTTATTAATTATTATAAAATGCTTAATAATATGTTATGATTATAGTTAAAAAACATTAAAAGTGTAGTATATATTTTTGTTCATAATGCATTATAAAGAAAAGGTGTCATAGAAAGTGTTACTGGTTTGTATAATAATTAGAAGAACATTAAAAAGGTATGTTCATTTATAGGAATGTCATATAACAATAGTAGTAACTACATTATGTGATGTTTGTTATATATATATAAATTTTCTGCCATGAAATGATTTGAGGCCTGTAAGCCATCCTACCTGTGGCCCTCGGTGCCGACAGCCCCGTACCACAGAGCCCCCAGCGCCAGGTAGAGGTGCAGCAGGAGGGCGCTGCACGTGACCCTCTGAGCCCTGGTGAAACGGCTGTGGGCAGGACGCTCCCACAGCGACAGCCACAGGTGGTGCTCAACCATCCTGAACATCAGCTGAGAGGCGAACACCCGACAAAACTTAGAAAGCTCCTCGGGACCTGGGGAGGATCGATGGAAAGGAAGAAGCTGTGAGGAAAAATACACCACACCGCCACCAGACTTCAGTATAAAAAAAGGTCATCATCAGGACACTTTCAAAGAGAATTATAACCGCTTATTCTACTTTTTTTTGGTATGACATGATGCAGTGAATAGTTTCCTGCAATGTTTTAGTGGTATTTATAAGCTTACATGAGGCTAGAACTTCCTTCTCCACAGTGCCGTTCTTGTGGTTCTCCACAGACAGCCAGTCCTCCAGCAGGAAAAAGAACATGTGGTCTGTCTGAGGGTCCCAGACCACCACATGCTGCACGTACCAGGACGGATCCAGACCTACATTTACACATTAACATCACAAGTGGGAACATGGGATTGATCCCTTTTTCCATGACATAGCTGTGGATTACTCATGCCTCACACATGCACAAAGCCACATAAACTATATGTATTTAGATACACGCACTTAGATCAGTTTTTGATCATTTGGTCTTGTACTAAGTTTTAAAATTGTATCTGTTTTTGAAAAAAGCTGATGCCCATGAACAAACAATACCAGTAGTTTTGAAAGGATTATATTCTTGTAGTTTTCACGTACCTGTGTTATCGTGCCAGATGCGAATTTTCCAAACCTCTCCAAGGTTGTCATCTGTCTCCAGGTGAAACTGGTCCAGGCTGCCACGCTGAAACGCTCCGTCCCTCTGCAGATGGCGAGATCCGCTCTTGTTCACACCGTACAGACTGATGCCAACATGTGCTGTGGTGCCTGATGAGTCATACATCCCAGCATTAATCATTTTCATCAGGTTTCTATGGAAGCCCCGAGATGCAAGTGAGAAAAAAATATCCTGGAGATTTGTTTTCTAAGTCTGATCTAAATTATTTTATTATTGTTTATGACAGGACATGAGATGGAAAAAGTTTTTCCAGGATAACCTTTCTAAGTTCCCTTTTTCAATCTGTATTGCAAGTGAAAAGGTTCTGGTAGATAAAATACTGTTGTAATACCCATTTCAACCACAAGAGTCAAAGCACACCACTTGCCCATGTTCCAACTAGGACTAATAGCATGAAAATACTCATGAAATTCCTCCAAGCACTCTAAACACAAGGTACATACACTGTGTGTTAGGTTTTTTAAACCTGTTTCCACCACAGACTGTATGATAATTAGTGTACGAAGCATCTGTGACGCCACACAGAGGTTTCTGAAGAACCATTGTGAAGCTGAGTGTGACAGCTCTCAGACTTGCTCTGAGAATTTTATGGCAACTTCCTTCAATAGATTTTTTTGTTTTAATCTCGACTCCAACTCTTAAAACGTTTGACCAGCTAAATACTGTTTTGTTGTGATAAATGTCAAAAACTGCTGAGTAATTAAGTGAAAGTGCATAATGGTAAATCATTTAAAATCTTCAGTTCCAACCATATAATGTTCAAGCACCCAAATAGTGAGAAATGAGGTTCACAGCAAGATTCAACTTTATCGATAGACAAAAAGTAAATTATCCCAACAGTGGATTATAGGTTGGCAAAATTTTATTTAGTTTATTTTAAAATTACTTGGCAGTTTTCTCAACTTTTTACAGTTGGCTTCACTTTCAGTCATTGTGGTTGCTGCTGTTTTCGCAGATGAAAAAATCATGCTGGCAGAACTTTTTTTCAGATGGCAAAACTTTTGTCCCCACCTGTCTCAAAGATGAAAAGAATTTTGTGAAGAACTTAAAATATTATCCTGGCAAAAGTTTTTTGCACCTGTTCTTAAGTCAGAAACATGGGAGAAAAAAAACCATTAGATCAGAAAATGGATCAACAGAATTATTTTTTCTGTCTTGCCTCTCAGGGCTTCTATAGTTTCATAAATTCAAACATGAAAATGCAATTATTACTTCAATTACTGTCTTGACTTCAGGTCAGTTCTATACTATATTGACTTGTCCTTGGCTGACCTGCTCCTCGCCTCCAGCCGGTCTTGACCAGCACTCTGTAGTGGTACAGCCCCTGTCGGCCACACAGAGGAACCTGGCTCAGTCTCAAGCTGTCCAGGTGGTCCAGTTTATGGGCGATGAGCCCCACCAGCAGGTGAATCAGAACCAAGACAGCGCACACGATCGCCACCACCATGTTACGCATGGGACCGCCTGACTGCACAGATAACACATGGATGGAGGCAGAAGGGGAACAGCCTATTGATGTTGATCTTTTTTTCTGATCCTAATTAAATGTTGCCAAGGTATTCAAAAATAATATGCATAAATATAAATATATGCTTTGTGTTCTCACATACTGGTGGCAGCAGAACAACGGCCCCAGGATGAACAAACAAACTGGCCCCAAACATGGTGAGGTGTTGGGTGAGACAGTGTGCTTCGTGGAGCGTGCTGCCCTCCAGTGGCTGCAGACCCTCACTGCTCCAACGCCTCTCCTTCACACTGTAGTACTGGCACAGAGAGCTGAACACGCACACCGACACATGGACAGGACCGCCGTCGACCAGGGATGAGGTCACGTTGACAGAGAGAGGCCTGTCTGTCCCGTTCAAACTGTGATGGAAGAATATTCAGTCTTAAAAAGCACTCTGTTATTCAGCAAAGGGAGCAATCAAACAGAAAAGAGCTTTGACTCACAGTGGAGACAGAAAGATGGATTCCTCTTTGGAGGTGGTCGGAGCAGAGAGACTGAGAGCCCACTCTCTCACCAGGGAATCCTGGGATGCATTAGTCCCCGGCACTGTAGCGCTCACTTCTATCTTGACATGTCCCAGACTCACTGGAGTAGCTCCTAGATATGCATAATGCAGGATGAGAACAGCCTTTTTAATTTATAATTCATGTAAAAACTCACAGATACATACAGTTAGGTCAATTAATAATTATGTAGGTGCCTCATTATCAGCCTTAAAGATAGTTCGCTCTCATTAGTCAACAAATGACTTTAGACATCCGGAATCATCATGTGTCCACCAAATCTTCGCAGAAGTATCACAGCTACTGTCGATCAGTTCTTAAAATACTGTACATTCCTACTTAAATATAAAACCTGTCACTCATTACCTTGTTTTTGCTGCCCTCTAGTGGTGGTAATTTTCCACTGCAGCTCTTTTTTCTACAAACTAAAATGTAAAGCAGCTCTAAGCAATATTATTATGTAACATTATGTCACATCATAATTCAACAAAAAAGCTTTAAAAACTCACTTTACACAATGTGCAAATAGCAGATGGACAGATTGCAACTAACCCACCTCACCCTCCCCTTCCAAGCATGTAGACCAGGGTTAAGCAACCTTCACTATCAAAAGAGCTATTTTTGGTCCAAAAAAACTGTCTAGAGAGAGTCTCTTCCTCAGAGACTTTCCTTTTTTTGGATTTGGGCTTCATAGCTAGTGTGGGGAGACTCAAGACTAACCACTGTACATGGGTACATTGCGAGAAAAAACAAAGGATGGAGAAAATAAGACCAAATGGTCATTAACATTATATCTAAGTGCAAAAGTCTGTGATCTGGAAAAACAGGATAGGTCCAGATAAAAATAAATGATGTACTGTACCTGGCGCCAGGCTGAAGTTGAAGGAGACATATAAACCTGCGTTTTCATCAAGTCCATCCACAGCTTTGACTGTCAGGTTCAACCCCCCCTCAGTTGGCAGTGTTACAGTAAGACATGTCCCATTCTCACCTTCACCTAATGTCCCATCTCCACCTCCATAGTCATGACCCACAGGATATTTGTTGGGCAGGGTGACCCGTATGGCTCGTTCAGGGTCCAGATCCTGAATGGGTATGGGTTGGCCCTGAGTTGTGGTGAGCTCCATAGCAACCAGAGAGGTGGAAATTGGAGGCTTGGCTGCAGTTAGCAAAGGGTTGGACCCCAATTCTGCATCCATACCAAACAGCACCTGCATCACATCGGACTTCTGACTCTTCAGGTGATCAGTAAGGGAGGTGGGGATATGAAACTGACATGGGTGAGAACTCTTTGATTCATTAGCTGATGACTGAGGGGGAATGATCTGGATTTGGTTGGACTGGTGAGTGCAGAGGAGGTTGGAGGGGTCTCCATTGAAGCCCACTGTGTTGATATAAGGGGTGGAGAGAGAAAGAGGTGCCTCGCCATGAACATGTGATTGCATCAGAGAGCGCATCAGGGCCCCTGCATAACCCAGCGCCGACAGGAAAACTGTGGAAGTCGACTGCAGAGTACTCGAGTAGGTTGGGTGAGAAGTGGAAGCACTGACAGAGTCAGACACTGCAGCCAGCGTGCTACCTGGAAACACAGAGAACACTAAATATTCACCCACTCTGTCAAGTTCACACTCAGTACTGTGTGATGAGGAAGATAGTGGTTGACCAGCACCTATGATGCTAAGAATGTTCCTTCCAGTTTCAAAAGCTGACAAGACACCAGGACTCATCTGTTCCTCCATGACATGGATCATCTTCCCTACAGCTTGCAGAACATTCTCCTGGCAGTTTTCACATACCAATTCACTTGGAACAGCCTTAGGGAAAAAAAGAGGAAATTAAGTTTTTTTTTTTTTTTTTACAGAATGAGTGTTTGAAAGGTGTGAGAAGAATTTTGAGAAGCATAATGTGCAGCTCTAGCCTGGGAGCTCATGTTTTCATTTACTCTGGCAGATATGACCAGTGCCCCTTCTTTTTGGAATTCGGACAGAATTCCACCATCCTTAGATCCTGTCAAGCCGATCACAACCACTTATTTAATATGGGGTGGGTTCTATACGATGTTTGACAGAGGAGGATCGCTGGTCCAAATTTGAAAAGTCACATGTCACATAATTTGATGCTCTGATTGTCTGATTGTTGTTGACTAGTTGTGGGTCTATCCAATTGTGTCCAGTTAGCAGGTCCATCCAATGCAATGGCTCAGGCTCCAAAAAGCGGACAGCCACCATTTTCTGTCATGCTTTCAAACAAAGACTCACAAAAATCAGGTAAAACTGTAAAATTATGCAGTGCTGATCAAATATGTTTTTCCAAAACATATTTTAGTGCACTGTTAAGGTGTAATACCAGAACAATTGTGACCAGGTGGTCCCAATTCTGTGCCCTGCTTCGAAATGGACCATACACTGCTACATCACACATTTCATTGCTCTAACTGGTTGTTGATCACTTTTTGTAGCTTTTTAGCAAATACGTCCAGGTCTGTGCATGTTGTTAACGGCCCCTGGAAATCAAAAATGAATAGAGAAGTTCCAAACTAATTCACAAATGTGAATAGTTTGCCAATGCCAGGCTAATTGAGTTCTGTTGTGAAATTGCTTTCTTGTCTTTTTGGTCTCTGCGTTTGTCTGTGCATGAATTACTGCAGGCACTGTTATCAGCATGTTCCCAACAGATTAAAAAATGTTTGATATGAGAAAATGATAAAGAGACAATTACTTACAGTAGACTGTGACAATGCTGAGCTGATCTGATCAACATCCAATAAGGAGGACACGGGGAGAGAAGCAAGGGCTTCGGTCACATTTTTGCGGATCGCCCTTCTGTCCATGACCTCCCTGGCAGTCTGTCCAGACTCCATCTGTGGACAGATGGGTGAAACTCATTAGTTTATATTCAAAGTAAATGCAAATGATTCAAGATTCTCACACCACTTCGCTCATGATCTACAGTTATTCTGTTATGGATAGCAGCCAGTTAATCATTTTTTTGTTTCATTTCACTGGCAAATGAGACACGCTGCTAACACATACCTGATTGAGCTGGCTGGTGAGGGCAATTGAAAAAGGGATGATCTCTTGGGGGTTGCCATGTTGGACTAAAGCCCACAGCTCCGTCTGGCTCTTGTTTCTGAGCCATTGACTGGCAACTTTATCCCTCACAGGACTTTTAACAGTCAAAGTTCTGGAGACAGGAGGAGAGAGTTCACTAAAACATGACAAGACACATGAGTTTTGAATCTGTTTATCATGTGTTCTTCTCAAATTCAACTCAATAATTAAATAACAAATTGTATTTTAAATTTTCTGATATATGAAAAGAACAAATGATACACTGATTTATTTGGCATGATGCTAAATGATTTTTAGCATAGTGGCATGTGTTGCACTTATTAACATTACAACATTGTTGTGATGTTTCTTTTGTTCTGGCTGCATTAAACCCTGGTAGCTATACCTATTTAGGGCAATGACCTTTGCCCCCAGATGGTCTTCTACCAGCAGTGTAACTGTTATAACTGACATGCTTCTTTCTGGCACAAGACTTCCCATTGGAACCAAGCTGCCAAATGTTGAACGAGTACCCCTGTGGGAGAAATTCATACATAAAAGATTAAAAAACAACAACATAAGTTTGACATGAAGCAGACCTCCAAGCTTCCCTTCTTAATGTAGTTATTGACATTCAGGTCAGGATCGCACGTAATTGACACTATGTAAGTCTGGAACAGTCAGTCAACTTCTTCCTGTCCTGTTTCCTGTTTTTAGATATGCTATGTTCTACTCTCACCTGTGCTGAAAAGAACCACGTTAGTATAACCCGAGCTAACTAGCTAGCCAGCTAATCTACAACAATCAATAGCTAGCTAGTTAGCTATGTTTAGCTAACATTACCTAACTTAAGATGTGAAAATATGCTGCTTTTACAGGTCCCCCAGTAACATTGCCTAACCATTTACTAAATTTGGTTTTCTTTCTGCATATCTAAGTGTAGGAAACAGGAAAGGAGAAAGTTTTCCGATGTTCCGCCTGGAACCAAATTTGTTCAACTGTTATTGGAACACAGAGACAAAAGTGTGGGATTTAAGAAGGGTCAATAGTTTATTTATAGCTGTAACTTGAGGCCTGTATTCACCTATACAGAGTCAGCAGGGGGCACACTGTGCCAACGGGCTGGCATGGTGCTACCTGTAAGGTATAGATCAGCTGAGAGGCACTACTTTGATCATCTTGCCACCCTGCCAAAAGAGAACAGATGTTAGCAGAACACAGTAACATTGGTGAAGAAGTTTGCAGGATGACTGCTCCCGTTTCTTCACAGAGTGTCAAAGACATTGACACAAATTGGATTTTGTAACAGTAATAGTTTCCAATAACACAGTGTTACCTGAACAGTTGTAGGTGACAACTGTCTCCAGCAGACGTATATCTGACTCGGGACTGAGATCACACAGGCCTCCATGTGGTGGATTGTTAGGTAATATAGTCAGACTGGCGCTGCCCCACTGTCCTCTGTCAGGCTGAGATACATTGAGAATGAAGGTATAACTTAACCCTGGCTGCAGGACACCTGAATGCACCACCAAGTTAGGGGAGTGTCTTCCTTTAGAGGTAGAGGCTTCGTCAAGGTTGAGGGTCATGCCAGTCTGGTCCTCAGCACTCCATTTGTACTGTGAGAGGACACATGAATCATAATAATAGTAAACGTCAATTATTGTCTGCATAAATTTCTCAGTTGCAAATAACAAACCACTGTATTGTTAATTTATCCATCTAATTAAGCAGTACTAAGACTGAATATAGATTAAACTGTCTAATCACAAATTAGTTCTCTAAGAAGATAAACACCAAAATTAACAATATAATGAATAACAGCAGAGACTGTGGCAGAGGAAACACAGTGCACAGTAGTTTTTCTTTCCACTTGTACTCCCATTGCATTTTCATGTCATGTTTTTTAAAGGTAAGTGTGTAAGATTTACAGGGATGTCTTGACATCTGGAATATGAAAATGGAATATAGGCTAATATTCATAAGTGTATAATCATGTGAAAATAAGAATCATTGTGTTTTCTTCACTTTAGAGCTGTTCAGGGCACAGGTCTTCTTCCATAGAGGGCACCATGTTGCCTTGACTGTAGCCCACAACGGACAACCAGACAACCTTCTTGCAAGTTTCACGGCCACCGTAGGTCCTCTTACACGCTTAGAAGGGGAAGGTGATGTGAGGTGTTTGCAATCTGCAAGCTCACCACAAGATTCCACTACACCCTACACGTGGTCCTTTCAGGAATGTTTTGCCTTACACAATAATTTTTGCCTTTATATTCAACATTTGCATTTGAATTTTTGATGAAAATTGATTAAATTTGATTTGCTACATAATATACACAATGCCCTTTTAACCCCTTTAGATCACATCCCTGGTCATAGTGTGCACGTATTTGACATGTTCATTATGTTTTCTTCCTGTTGAAAAATAATAGGAACTGTGCTAAGATAGGCCTGACCAACCTATTTCAACCAGTAATACCATGACACCCACCTATCAGTCTTTCTTCAACTTTTAGCAGCACTGCACTCTGTTTCATTAATTAGCTAGCTATCGAACAGAATGGTTGTTCTCCATGTTTGTTATGACATGCCCACTTTTCATCAATATGGAAGTTAAAATGCGATGTCAACATGCTGTTTCATCTGAACTTTAAAAAAGATTTTACATGTAAGCTGAAGATTAGTGGCAGAGTCATTACCTGAGCCTGGTCGTCACACTCTTCACATTGTCCTGAAAGGACGATGGGGCTTGTATAACTTATGTGGTGAGGGGAGGACAGACAGCAGGACACACATTCCACAGTCACAGGAAGCACAGGAGCTTCACACACAGTCACCTAAAGCCAAGAGACACAGGTATGTGTGGTAAGAGTCTTGTTTGACTAAATTTGTTGATGGGTCTAAGGTAAGTTCTTCCACAAAACTATTTGTTCCTCCAAAACTATTTATTGCCAAGAGATTTAATTTCATAGAACGTCTCTCAATTGACCTGCTGGTACAAGAGAAAGACAGTGAAAGTGATGAAGCATGCTTTTGTGGGGGAATGGAGTGAGATTATGGATGATACTCACTGTCTGGTTGACAAAGGCAGGTTTCCTGCCTGCCTTGTATACAGTAAGAGTGAAAACGTAGACTGTTCCTGGATGTAGCTGTGTACCAAGTAGAGTCATTTTGCTACCGTCACCCCCAATGGGCTGCTTTACAAAATGAGACTCTGTGGAGTTCTGAAAAAAAAAAAAAAACCCAGGTGTGAGTCACACCTACACAGATCTCAAGTAGGGAAATGACTGTGTATCAAAAAATTAATGCTACCACTTTCGCTGCCTTCAACTTTTGCATTTATTTCTCAAAGTTCCCCTCCAGACATATTTTGAAAGTATGTACTTTACTATGACTAATATTTTGCTTAACAGTTTTTCCTACAAAACGAGTCTTTAAAAAGAACCGTAAAGGACATTTTAGGAGACATAAGAAAAACATTTTTTGAGTGGAAGATATCTTTAAATACTATTTATCCAACTCATAGTAATAGCCATTGATATAATATAAGATTAATTTACCTGTGTCATGAAGGTCCAGTCATATTGTAGTACATCTTCAACTCCGGCCTCAATGTCGGGGTCATGGGACTCAGATCCATCCAGGATCAGATCACTGTGGCTGGACCACAGTTTGTGTGAGCCTCCATTGATGACAGCTACCAGTGGAGAGTGGACCACTGTAATGGTGGTGTTTCGTTGGACAAGAATAGGAGTTCCCTTGAGTGAAACGGTGAATACCAGGCAATACTGCCCTACATCGAGAGTATGCTTTGGGAGTAAGAGAACAGGAGAAGTGGCATCTACCTGATATCTCAGTATGACTTTGTTACCAGAGAATTTTAAGTTGGCATTGCTGCAATCAGGCTCTTTGAATATCTCCCATAAGTACGTGGTTTTGTAAGCAGTGCAGTTTATGTCAACATTTGCTTCCCAAAAACTTGGTCTAGACCTGAAGATGGTGGACTTGCTCTGGACAAGAGAAGCTTGAGGGCTGGAACACTGGAGCTCCTCCACCTCTATGTATAGCTGTGTGGACACATGGCTGACACTGTTGAAAACTTTGACCGTAACACTGTATTTCCCAGGAAGATGATAAGTATGATTGACTGTGCTCAAGTCTGTTGCCAATACTTCAGGGGACTCTCCAAAGTCCCAGAGGCATCTGAGATCGCTCTCTCCATCTACTTTTGCAGAAAACATGACAGCATGTCCAACAAATATTCTTTCAGAATGACAGACAAGCTTGACCTCATTAATAGGCCACTGAACTGTAGCACTATCATTTACCGTCTTGGAGCAACCTCCATTGGTGGCTAGCACGCTAACAGACAATGAACCACTCTGTGGTGGAGTAAAGATCACTTCTTGTCCCATGAGCCATGTGGACTCAAACCCCACCAAGTGAAATATCCAGGTGTAGTTGACTGGAAGTCCACTTTGAATTTCTGCCTTGAACTGGATTCCTTTCAGAGCCTCTAGAGCAGCAGAACAACAGTTTACAAGTCTCAAACCTTGAATTTGCTCAGCGACCACAATGCTGGAAGACACCTCAGCACTACCGACATGATTCCAAGCCTTCACTGTAACCAGATGTGTCCCTGCTGGAAGGCTTGATGTGGTGAACTGTCCTTTGAGAACGTCCTGACTAAGAAGCCAGTCTTTGTTTCTAAATGTTATAACAAAGCTTACATTGCTTCCATTGGAGATTGTTGGAATAAAAGTAACTTGTTCCCCAGAGCAGACAGAAGACTTGGAAATGTTCAGCATGAGATCTTTGATTGCATCCTGGACTGTGACAGTGTGTGAAGCTATCTGCCAATTTATTCCATTAGAGACATTCAAAGATACCTGATAGATGCCTGCACATGGGAAAGTGTAGATAAAGGTCTGATTAGTAGCATTAAAAAGTGTAGTTTTGGCACCTCTAACTTTCCAGTTCCAGTGCAGATCACTACCCTTCTGAATAAGCCCATGGAGTGGAACAGCAGTACTTGTGGTGATATAAAATGGATGTGTCTTTCCCTCAACTTCAAAGTCCACTTCTTGGACCTCCTCCTGAACGATAAACTCTTTGGTGACATTGCTGTGGCTGAGGACATTCTGAACTGAAACTTTGACAAGACAGTGACCCAAATTTGTAAAAGTGTGGAGAAGAAAGGGTGCATCTGTCTGCAGGGGTGCCAGATCAGATTTCATATACCAAAGAAACTGTAGGTCTGATCCAGCGATCACGGACATGGAAATATTCACTACTTTCCCTAATGGTACAATGTTTGATTCTGTTGTAATGCGTGCATTTGTTACACGCTGTACTGCCACTACGGAAATAATGCTGGTGGCTTCACCCAACTTGTTGGAAGCTCTCAGATGAATTGAAATCCCACCAGGAATTTCAGCTAACATGTGAAAAAGCTCTCCATCACCAGTAGTTTGTTGGTTTATTCCACTGTGTGACATAATCCAGTGATAAGTGACATTGGAACCTTTGGTGATTGAAGCAATAAACTGGAGTTCCTCTTTGGTGGGTACATATTTCATGTTTGTTAGGCCCTGACATTTAATCTGAAGACCCTCTATTTTTTCAAAGACCTCAATTAAAATAGCTGCCTCCTTTCTACTCACTAAGTTCTGCGCTATAACCCTAACTTGATACACCCCTGGTTTCAGGAAAGCATATCTAAACTGATAAGTCTCCTGTTTGGTTGTGGTCATACCATCCACAGTCCAGTAGTAGTTCGTGCTACTGATAGCACTACTAACCGCTGAGATGAGAGTTTCTTCTCCAACTATAGCGTAAGGCTGGTTTGTGTGAAGTGAAAGTTCCGAAACTGGAAGTAAAACATTCACCATAAGGGTTACAGAATCACGGCTGACAGCATTAAATGCTGTGGCGGTGACTGTGAACTGACCCACTGAAGTGAAGACATGTGACACGTTTTGTTTCTGCTCCACTGGAGAGCCATCTCCAAAATCCCACAGCACTGACACATTGCTGCCACTACAACTGGTGACCCAAAATAATGCTAACGTATTGACTGGCAGCGTGTCACCTTGCAAATCATGTGCCACAGACAGTTTACTTACTGGATTTTGAATGGTGATACTGACTTTGGCTGTTTGGTTGTTGATCTTGTTACTTGCCATTACTAATACTTCTTCGACACCTTCATCTTTAAAGACAAAACACGTTTGAGTGTCTTCTCTCCTGACAATGAGACTAGAGGGGCTACTAGCCCACTTCAATTGATAACCTGTCATCTGTTCGGGGAACACTAACACCCTGAAGCATACCTCTTCTCCTACAGCTACCACATCCTGTGATGACTGCACTGTCAGGTTGGTTATTGCCGCTTCGACACAGATACTTGTATTAAATGATACAGATGTAACAGAACTAAACACAGTCAGACTAATATGAAAAGTCCCTTGGGTTTGGAATATGTGAATAGCTGTTGACTGTCCCCTCACCACAGTCAGAGGTGATCCATCTCCAAACATCCAATGGAAAGTCAGAGTGGATATATCCCCATTCACCAGAGCAGTAAGATGTATGTCTCTTCCTGTCATGACACATTCTGTAGGGAGAATTTTGCTAACAGCCAGTCTATAGATCTCTACACTGATAGACCGATGAGCTTGGCTGACAGAATTTGTGACAGTTACATCTACTGTATAGTTCCCTGGCGACTTATAGATGTGGGAGATTGAACCGTCTGTAAGGTTTCCCAGTAGGGACCCATCACCAAAGTCAAACATCCACATAAGATTTGTACCAGTTGCCACTGTAGCTCTGAAATCTGTAGCAGACTTTAGTTCACTGGGTCCACTGTGGCTGATTGTTAATCCAGAGACTTTTTCCATAACTTCCACAATGAGCCAGGCAGTCAGGACTGTAAGAGTGTTGTTTGCACACACTGTGACGTTATAAGCCCCTGCTGATGCAAAAGTGTGGCTGACTTTAAGGTGGATACCTCGGACAGCTTTGGAGCCATCGTCAAAGTTCCATGTATAGACCGTGGCGTAGGTGGATGGCTCTACAGAAGCTTCCAGAATGAGGGCCTCTTTGACGAGGGGCACAGGAGGGTAAGAGGAAATTAGGAGGTGATTTAATTGAGGACGGACACTAATCATCATGGATGCATCCGTGTTGTCATATTGGTTGGAGACTTGGACATGAAGTCTGTAGTCATCTGCATAATATAAACACATAGGAACATGGATTTACCTTGTTGGACTGAATAGAGTATAAAGTACAGTGCTACCAGTATCAATCTTATCTTTTAAGAAATCTAAAATGAACTTCAGGGACAAATAAAAAGTAAACATTTCAACACTATAGTGGTTAAGATGCAAACTGTAAAACCAAAACAGTGAGCTAAAAGATGCAAAAACACTTTGTGTAAACTGGGAGGAACAACAAAGTCAGGTGATAATTCTTTGTGGGTTTGTCACTATAAGCAACCCCTCTCATGTTACACATTTGATCCATTGTAAATATATAAATTTTGATTAGTGTATCTTACTAATTTGTGTTTGTATGTTTACCTGGGATGGAATAGGTATAGTTTACCATGTCCTGGACATAAACTTGCTTCTCTCCTCTCTCTGTAAGCCCTTCCAGGGTCTGACATGGAGCAGATTGGGTGTGGATCACTTTGTTATTGCCATCCCCAAAATCCCATCTACATGACACAAGTGCACCACATGGAAATTTAGAATAACCACACAAAAGCGTCTTTACAAGTACATTTCAAGTGGCAATCTTTGGCAGTCTGCCATACCAGCAGTGTTTGCTGAGGGTTTTTGAGAGCTATTTATGAAAAATGTAATGCCTTACCTGAAGGTGACTGGCAGGGAGATGTCCACTTTGATCCTGAGGGTGTAGAGGTGTGTAGCATCCACAGCTACAACTTTCTTGACTAACAGGAACTCTGGCTCAACCATTGGGGTCATTTCATCAGCAATCAGGAGGATTTCCTGGCTCTGAGAGCTCACAGGGTTGGAAGCTGTCACCTAATAGAGAGATAGCAAGTTACTTTCTAAAGATCTCAACATGGAAAATAAGTAACTGAACAAATTTAAAATCATAGAGCTAAATATTTTACCTTGAGCTTATACTCAGCAGGGTTCTTGAATACTAAACTGTAAGATTCTCCTTCATGGGCAAACTTCTCCAGGTTGTGAATCACCCATGTGAATTTTACTGAGGAACCACTCTCCACTTTGGCTATAAATGACTACAATTAAAAAAACATCAAAACAGTAAGAATGTGAGAGAATATATAACCAAACTAATTTAGAGTGTGTGTTGTAAATAAATTGTTGCATTCTTACCTGCGGAGTTTCTATGAGCATCCTCAGGCATCCATGTGGCTCAACACTAAGCCCTGTCACCGCCTCATAACCATAGACCTTCAAACTCACACTCTGGGAGCTTACTGCATCCATCACACTGATGTTCAGTGTTTGAATCCCAACTGAGGGCAACACCAGAGTCACAGAGGAGAACCAGTCATCAGGGGACTGACTCGTACAGCCAGGCAAAGACTGAGCCACCTCCTCAGGGCAAGATGGAAGGAAGGGGACCTCTGTTTGAAGAACTGGTGCTGACCATGAGCTCCTGGCTTTCTGTCCAGACAGGACCCTGACAATGATGAGTGTTGGGACATTGATTTGGACATGAATCTGATTCTTTTCATCTGGCACAGGGTGGACAACATAAAGCCCAAATTTCGATCCCACACTTTGAGTAGGACCGGTTGTCAGGGCCCAGATGCCTGGAGCTGTCGTGAAGCTAAAGTTATCATCATGCTCTGTCCCTCTTTGAAGATTGTCCACATACAACAGCCTCAGATTACACACAACCCCGTCCACCCAATGGCCTCCTTGGGGCAGGGAGGTAAGGCCTCCTTCCCACCAGCCTCCCCACTCTGTCTTCCTAAGGGACATGTAACTCTGGCGCCAAGGGGAGTTTAGAGATGCTTCACTGTTCAGGCAATGTAGGAATGTTCCAGGCTGACGAGTGTGTTGTATAGCCACAATGTCATCAGGGTACACCATGATTGCTCGATCCGGAAGAAGCACCTGTTACAGAAAACACAGGGACATGTGTAAGGAAGCTATTTTTAATCCCCAACAAGCAATTCTGGAGAAACATAGTTGATTGTTGAGTCTCATTTCTATGTTGTCAAATACCAACACCTTGGGTTGGTCAGGTCATCAGGTCACCAAATAGGATGTCTGTCAAATTCACATAGAAAACATTTTCATGTGAAAGAACACAACCCTGTTATTAAATATCATTGTTTAGGGATGGTCATTGATTACTGAGCCCTCTAGTATCATAACTTTATGGTTTAAAATACTTCTGTAATGTGAGGTTTTGTGTGAAGTTTAGATTTGTTGTCAGGCAGGAGTTTTGTTCCTTTTTGAAGTGTGAGAGAGAATAAAAACAAGCTATTGCTGCTGATGGACAATGGCTCAACCATATCGTCAAACACCATTGCTTAGGGCTGGTGGCTTGACCCAAGTCAACCCAAAGCATTTGTACTTGATGACCAAGAAATAAGACTCAGTAATCAGTTATCTTTCTCCAGAGTCACTTGTGGCACCTTTAATATGTTTTGTACTCCAACACCATTGGTCCATAATGGCTGCAAGAAAAGTAACATGAAAGGACAACTCACACTTATTGTTTTTAATTCAGAGCTAGGGTTTATTCTCAGAGGCATGTCCGCCACCAGGTGATAGAAGGGTGGTATTGCAAGGTATCTGGGAGGCAAAGCAAAGCCACGGCCCCCTGCTGCAGAGTCGTAAGCGCTGCAGGGACTGGTGGTGTGCACACAGGTCTCCGTCACGTGGCACCAGTACTGGCCCATGCTGCAGCCCCCTGTGGTGTTACACAGTGGTACTGCTGAGCAGCAGCTGAATGGATTAAGGAGAGAGCTGCAACCTGAGGAGCAGAGAGGAGATTCTTGCCCACATTATCCAACAAAGAGGAGCTTTCAGAAAACCACCATTTTAACTGCTGCACTGTACCTGGAGGTACGAGGTGGTGGCTGGGGTTGCAGTAGGGTCTGAAGATCTGGACACGGGCCAGAGAGGACACTGGGCTGGGCTGGACCACCAGTTCTACAGATACCAGCTGACCTGCATGACTGAACCACAGCCCTGGGAACAGCTGCATCTGTGGGTGGCAAAGGAGACCCAGAATATAAACCAACAACACAAATTATGAAATTCAGAGAAGTACTTAAATACAGGGGGAATATACAATGATATACTTTGATGTCAAAAAACACTTATTTAAGCAGGCAAAGTCAATTTTATTGTTGAATGGTCCTTTAATGATTTCCAAACTTTTTTGTTTGACATACCTCCACAGCCCTGTTGGATAAGCTTAGTATCTCTTCATCAACAACACCTATCATGTTTTAAATGTTTTCATAAAAAGCATCTAATTTAATACTGTCACTTAACGTATTTCAGTACTCTATACAATATTCTTTTACACTACTAAACTGTTAACATTTAGGTCATTTTGGTCAAGTAGTAAAATACTAAACTAAATATTACTCTTTATTCATCACTGCTAGCTCTTTTAACAATCTACCCATTTTAGACAGCTATTTCAAACATTTATCCACAACTTTTAGCTTTTCAGAATTGATTTAAATATTTTAGCCAACAATATCAACTATTTATTGATTACTTTTAGCCCTTCAACAATTTGTTTACTGTTTTCAGCTTTTAATCCAATGCTCTCGGCTATTTATTCTAATACTTTAAGCTAATTATTTCAACTGTTATCCACTATATTTTTCAAGTCATTTTAACCATTTATCCATTACTTTTACCTCACAGTTTGAACTTTTACTTTAGCAATCTATAACCATTCATCCATTATTCTTTGCTGCTTGATTGATAATATTTTCACTTCACTTTTAATGCACCTCGAAGGCCAGTGCTCAGGTCTTAGCACTGACACATTTTGTGGATTTAAAAAAAAAATCATAACATATGTCACAGTTTATTTATTATTTGTTAGTTAGCAACTCCACAGTCTGTGCATGTACCTCCTGGCAACTGCAGAAATAAACTGAGCAATGCAATTGACCCTTGTTGGAATCACTGTTTTAATCCATTGATTCCCACTCATTTGCTTTATCACCCTTTATAGCCAAGCAATGCCAACCTGAAAGCCCTCATTAGAGGTTTATTAGATCTATGAGCTGCAAGATTTTCAATCAAGGAGTGTTTTGTCAGTTTTTATTTTACTTGCTGCTCCTTAGGTTGAGAGTCATTGTTTAAGAATTACACTACTGACCTCCACTGTGAGCTGTCCGATGTCCGGGACATTGGTTAATGGGTGTAGCTGAGCGTGAGCATAGATGCCAGTCATGAGAACCAATCCAGTCAGGTAACTGTCCACAGATGGTAAAGACTCTGCATGAAGAGGCATTGACCACAATCACTTCATGGTACTTTCAAGACACAGTTCTAATATTGTCAGCCGTACATGAGGATTCAACCAAAGTGTCATAGATGTTAGATTTTTTTGCCTCTGGTGTTCTCTAATGTGTCTTACCTGTTACTTCTTTTTCACAGAGGAAGAGGTATCGTCCAGCACACCGAGCCTTCCTCCACTGTCCCTGTGCACCCAAGGCCATCTGAGTACACGCCCCTTGACTCTCACTGCCTCCTGTCCCCCATGCAGGACTTGCTGGCTGCACAGCCATGACTTGATCAGACCTGTCTCCCACTGATCCCTTCAGCCATACCCACACGGTGGTTTTTCTGAACCGACATGAACACAAAGGGGGAGGGCAGGTTAAAAGATGTTATATAGAAATATGAAAAGAGACATTTTTATAGGCTTTGTAGCACTCACACTGGAAAGGAGTAGAAGATGAAAGTTTGCAGCTCCGGGCTGTCGGCAGATGCCAGATCTCCTCCCTCAGTCTCTCTGCATGACTCCTGTGCCTCGGGCCATGAAGATGTCATCTCAGAGAGCCAATAGCATCGCCAGCTGCCGAGGTGGATCTGACCACCGTTTGGACAAGGAATGCCCTCTGGAAGGCAATAACACACTGAACTGACGGCATGCAAGATGAATCAAAAATCAATTCAGCTTAAAATATGGGTAAATACACTGAACTGCAGTCTTGTTTGGTGCTCCACTTCTTCTTTTTTTTAATTGAAAATTTATTACACCAGCCAGGCCATGTTCAGAGATTCAATTTGTACAATTAATTAAACTGGTTGAGATGATGAGTCACATGATGAGAGGAGCAGCTTTAACTCATTATAAAGAGTCACATGAGTTTAACAAGCAGCTTCAACAGATGTTTCATGACAGATGTTTCACATTTGGCACATTTTCTTTGATTACACACGCTCACATTTCACCTGCAGTGTTTAATTTTGGGAATATAATTGCATGTTATCTATTGTGACTTAGAATCACCTGTTGCTCCAACTGGGAAATTTGATCTGATCAGTTGAAATGATATGACAGACATCTGGCTCGACTGTTGAAATGCTGGAGAACCAAAAACCGCTAATGCTTAAAGTGAGGAGTATTACTTTCCTTGTAAAATGTCCCGCGTATTGCAGCAGTAATTGAAGTTTTAGATTTAGAGGACATTGGAAGAAGCCTACAGCAAAAAGGGTTTTAGTAGAGGTGGAGGAAATATTCTTTTGTTTTGTTTTTTACTTACCACTGCTAATACCACTACTGCTGTTAAAGGTATAAATCATACCTGCAAAACTGTACCTAAGTGTAAGAACAGAGGAATTATCAGCAGAATGGACTTAATGCATCAAAAGTGAAAGGAGTCATTTTGCAGAAAAATGGCTGATATAAAAATGTAATGAACTGAAGTTGTTCTATAATCTATTTATAATCTATGACTCTCTTGATGTCTGTACATTATGGGAGCAATTCTCTTGTGTTCTTTCACGTCACTAAGTAGAAGTGTAAAGTTTTTATTTTCTTTTTTGCAAGGGGTCCATGGCAGAAAAAAAAATTGAAAACATCTTGTTTAATTAAAGTATATAAATGTCTTTAGTGGTGCCTACTCTCGAGGTTAGGATCCCCCAAGGCATCCTAAGATAAATCTCTAGGGTTGCATGATATTAAAAGTAAGAAAGTGTTTTTTGGTTTATTTATTTATTTATTTTCTATTTTTAATTGCATAAAAATCTATGGAATGAAACAGTATGAGAGGGAGCTATCATTTTTATAATGTTTCAGAAGTTAAAAGACAGAATGTATGTCTGTTGTATGGAGACACTGAGTTATTCTTGTTGCACACTGTCTGCTACAGCCATAAACCCAATACCCTTTCTTAACTTCTACTGTAATTTAAAGTTTCCACCTCTATCCTAAAATAGTAATGAACTGCTTCAATAAACCACGCACCAGTTTCCCTTTCAAGGTAAAATTATAATCACTGATTCAGGAAACTGTTGAAGTAAATTTTAATCTTAAAGCATCTATGCAAACTGAAGTTTCCAGGAGCTCCAGGGTTGCTGTTAACTGTGAACGCTCAGCTCTCTAAAGCAGCCAAGGACAAACAGAATTTCCCCCAAACAAAGCATCAATTTTATTTTTAGTCTTAATTCAATAAAAAAAAGAAGAAGAAGCTTCTCACCTCCAGCTGCAGTGATGAAAACCACACAAAGAATCCACAGCCTCTGCTTCTGTGATGCAAGTGTACCTGTCATCTTGGAGAGCACATCATAGCCTCCTGAAGGAAAAACACTCTGTGTCTGAACACCACAGGAGCATTGTGGGAATCAGAGCATTAAACGTGTTGATTCCTCTTGTCTGTTCCCCTTTGCCCCCCCCCCCCCATCCTCAGTGAAAGTTCTGCTATCCTTCCTGATCTTAAACCCAACCCTGTGTCTTGTCCACGCGCTCTCATGTCCCTCCACTAACACCCCCCTCCCGTCGTCCTGCAGACGCACTATGAGTTATGGTGGCGTCGTTGTTTTAAAGGCCTCTTCTCCACTCTCTCTGAACGCCTGGGTGACTTCTACTTTGTCTCTCAGCAACAGCTATAGAAGCGGAGTGGACAGAGGAGGCCGGCGCTGCTCATTACCATGTTGTAAAACCCCTGGCATTCAATAGAAGCGGTCAGACTCACTCAGGCAGGATGCAGCTCAGGGTCCTGACAGAAACAAGAGTCACTGTAGTGTCAGTGCTGTTTGGCAACAAACTGTTGCTTTCTATGTTGCAGGAATTTAAAAGAAATCAGTATCATTTGATGGGTTGCCTAAACCTTTTTTTAATCGAAGGGGGACGATGCTTGAAATCTTGAAAGCTCTCTCTGCTGCATTGCGCCCACGGCCAACACTGAGACCTCATCACTAACCAAACAATGGCTCTGTGACGCACACGCAAAAGAAATAGACCCAGTTTTAAAAGAAAGGATGCCATCTAGGTTGCCTGGAGAGGGAGCGGATAAAGCAGAGGGCAGTGATAAGGCAACTATAGCAGAGGGCCGTCAGTCCATTGCTATGGAGACGATTGCACTTCTGTTTGCAAGATAAAACTTTTCCCTCACAGGAGCAGCAGATGCAGCAGAAGGAAGGTGTATTGGAGTAGCGCTGAAACAGTGAATAGCCAATAACAGTGACAGTATTTAATGTATTTACTGTAGTAGAGTATCCAAGTTTAAGGGAAGGGCCCCCTTTTTGTCATTAGAGGGACAGTTCACCCTAAAATCAAAAATACACATTTAGTATGTGTGTGTAGTGTTTCGTGCTATTTATTCATCTGGATTTTTTTGGTGTGACTTGCTGAGTTTTAGAGGTATCGACTGTAGAGATGTCTACTTTCACAATGGGAATGAATGGCACTTGGCTTGCATGACCCGGTTACTCAAGATAATCTACAGACCTTGTTATGAGCAGTTTCATGTAGGAGCTATTTTCTCTCTTGTAGAAAATAAAGTTCCAGTAGATGCAGAAAGTGGTTTCTGTAGTAGTCTGGCTTCAATACATAAAATCTGCCTCATTCATTTCTCCTACAACTGAGCCTCTGCATCTCAACATAATCATATAACTTTGAGGTTGAGGTTTGAGGAAATTATATGAAAGAACAACCACATTAACCAGTAAATATATAATTTAAACTTTTCCTAAATTATTTCACAATTTAACGGTTCATTTCTATATTTTGCAAAAGTTAATTCATGTGATTATTTTCATTTCATACTGTTTTATTGCTTAATGACCACTATATCTTTAAAAAAAATAAAATATTTTGAGTTTTTAAAAATAATATAATAATTAAATAACTAATTTGATTGATTTGAATTTATAACGGATTTTTTAAAATGGATCCACGAATTGATTGATTATAATTTAACTCTGTCGCAGTCAATAATAGTACCAGTGGCACAGTTCAGGCTGCAGTCTGCTGTAGCAGTTAGAAACACCAGAGGGCAGCAGTGCGACATTAAACTGAATCTGTTCCATGACGACGAGGAAGAAGGAATCCAAACAGGAAGATGAGGACGGCAGCTGATGGTGACATATCATAGGTAGGCCAATATAAAACAAAGAAAACATAACGGTATAGCTTCTTTATCCTCCCTCAACCCATTTAAACACAAGGAAAGGTGAGATTACTAACTGAAAATTTGCAGTTTATTATTTAACCAGACATATTGATGTTTGATTTAGCTCAATATCAGCGAAAATCCTCTGTTGGGGAGCTCGCATTAGCCCTGATGCGTGACGTTACTGTACGTTTTGTTAAACGGAGAGGCAGTTAATAGCTACTGTATGTAATGTTACATAACATTTTCAACCAGTAGTCAGTTCGGCACTCACTCTGTAATATTGCCCTAAATTGCAGTTATTTAAGTTTATTTCTCCATCCTTATTATTACAGCTCAACAACACCGTGTTATAGACATATTTTAGAAAAGCATATTGTACCTGGGTAATAATGGAATAACATATAGTTTTTGTATGCCGAATTTTCCAGAATACCTTAATTATTCCTAATCGAGAATACGTTTTGAATGACTGCTTGTGTATTTCAGTCGACAGGCCAACAAATACTAAATGAAGTAACATTTTGAAGGGAGTTTGGTGTAATGGGCTTCTATGGAGATGATGCAGCATGGACGCGTCTAGAAGGGAACTCTTGACCCGCGAAAGATCTCGCGAGAATGATCATTTTAAACCAAAACACGTTCTCTTCTAATATTAACTAGGTGTTTGTCCCTGAACTTCACCTAAATCTTAACCCCTGCGTTGTTGCATTAGAAAACAAAATTAGTTTGTACGAGGTGTATGAAGAAATAACGACTACAAATCTCGCGAGTTTCGCAAATCAATGGTTCCCTTGTAGATACGATGTTTCAGCAGTATGACTTCAAGTCCTCTGTGCTTATACACAGTATCTTTGCAACAAGTTGCTAAGGCAGTCCTAATAACTAATATAATAATTTCTCTAATTATTTTCTGTGTAGTATAAAATATCTGTTGTAGGGTAGAAAGTAAGGGTGCAGCTACAAGCATTTGCCATATCTACATTTTGTCGTGTAGCTCATTTTGTCTGTGTCTGATCACATTTTTCAGCAGGTTCTATGCTCCCACTAAGGACACCTGAAGAAGAAGAAAACAGTTGTGAAATTTCCCAGCTCAGACGAGCAGTGTTACAAAACAATGACAGACTCCTTGATGAGATGCTCTGCCAAGAAATCTATAAGAAAGTCATCAACTGCAGAGGTGGCTGGGGCATTGCAGGCACGCCCCTCCATGCTGCTGTGTCTAAAGGCCACCTCAGCTGTCTGCAGGTCCTGCTAGCCCACGGTGCCCTGGTGGACTGTGCAGATGTCAAGGCTCAGACGCCTCTCTTCACAGCTGTTCGTGGGAAATATCTGGACTGCGTCTTAGCACTCCTCAGAGCTGGCGCCAACCCCAATGGCAGCTCATCCAACAACTGCTCCCCTGTCCTTACCGCTGCTCGGGAGGGCGATGTTGAGATATTAAAGGAACTGCTAAAACACGGCGCCGAGGTGAACTCCCGCTCTAAAGTCTTGCTCTGGACCTCCAGCGCCAGGGTGTCCAGCGGGCCACTGTACCTGGCTGCCGTTTATGGACACATGGAGTGTTTCAGACTGCTGCTTCTCTACGGGGCAGACCCAGATTACAATTGCACTGACGCAAAGCTGCTGAGTTCTATCAAGCAGCCCAAAACTGTGCTAGAGATGTGCCTGAGGCATGGCTGTGGCGTGGAGTACATCCAGCTTCTGATCGACTTCGGTGCAAACGTCTACCTCCCGACGCTGATCATCGAGAAGTCCACCAAGCAGAACGAGGCCGTGGAGCTGCTTCTGCAGGAAAGAGGTATTCGACTGCACATAAATCATCTATTTTACATGTCAGCTGTGTGAAAACACTGGACGGCGCTCTGCTGCCCTCCTGTAACATGATGCATTTCTGATTCAAGCTGGATGACAGGGAGCAACAGGCCACTTTGAATCACTACAAAGTAAAACTAAAGACTGTTTATACTTGCTGAAGTTGAGCAGTAATGTTGAGACTTTAGATCTTTAGAATTTATGTCTGGTTTATAAGATTTTGGTAACACTTTACTGTGAGATTGAAATTTCTGAATATATATCTTCTTCTCTTATTTTCTCATAATTTGGCTAGAAAGCTCAGTGAAATTTAGTTTTCACAAAACCATATTTTGAGGGGGTTTTGATTTTTACTCTTCTGTTATACTGAACAGAACGGAAAATATTAAAGGATCAAACTCTTGGCTGTTAAACCTTGTAATGGGCTGACGTCCTAGTGATTACATTTTTTATTAAATTTAGACAGTCAGATTTTCCATCTGACAGAGTTGATGTCATACAGAGTTGACAAAATGTTAATTTTTTTTCATTTCACAGCATGGTGATAGTAAGTAGCCATTTTATCTTTTAAAGCTGCTGAGAGCTCTCTTGATGCTTATCGTAACACATATTTTTAATCCATAATTGTTATGTAGCATTAATTTAGAAGGGCTACAGAGTTGATATTGAATGATTGAGACACATCTGATAGTATTATTATTTGAGGAATTTGTTAAAAAATAGAAAGTTTGCCTGTGCTTGAGCAGTTTTCTAACCTTTTTTAAACCAGGAAGTTAGACTGGGATCCTTAGGGTATAGCTAAACCTTTTTAAGTCTGATTAAACCATGCTTATGTAAAAATCTGACGGAGTTGACAGAAATCTGGGACACAAAAAAGGGGGCTTTTAACACATTTTTAAATTGTTTTAAGTTGTAAATTATTATTAACTGGTGTTAATAATTTTTAACAAATTTCTTTGGTAGGACATGATTTGTCCCGATTCTTAACCCATGAAGCAGATAATGTTTCAAGTGGTATTAATCTTTAGTATAATACAGGGTGGCTAAAGGTCTTTAAAAAGTCTTAAAATGTCCCACATTTAACCTGCTGATACATGTAGACACCCTGTAATAATCTGGTGTTTTAGTTGGTGCACAGTGATGAAAAAAGACAGTTCACCCCAAAAATCAAAAAATGTGTTATTTGTCCATCTAGATTGTTTAGTAGAGGAGCAAAACTGGATAGTTCTGTAAATTTGTCTAAAAACTGTGCATTGTATGTGTATAATTAGCACAGTTAAAATTTTTAGAGTGTAAAATTTTGTTTTTTGGAGAAAAAAACTCTATATAACTGACAGAGACACCTCAATATGAAATCTAAAGAAAACTCAATTAGCCCTGTTAAGCATGGATATGTCCTAAATTGCAAGATCATCACAAACAACCACTAAAAATATTCCCACGGCCTCTGACAGATTTTGTTAAAGGAGTGACCTGAAACTAACTTTGTTCTCGTCACTTCCTGTCTCCAGGAAATCCAAAGGCCTTGACTTCACAGTGCCGACTCGCTGTCCGAAGATACCTCAAAAAGATCAACAAGATCCACTGTATCGACCAGCTGGAGATGCCAACAAGTCTCATTAACTTCTTGCAACACAAGCCTGTCCCAGTCACTGTCCTGTAGCTATGTGAGCCTTCTGTCTGTCTGTGTGCTGTTCTCTTACGACTGATTCTGAAGTCAAAACATTAAATGTGGTGTGGATAAGTGGTGTGTACATCTGTTTTATTATTAGTACTTACCCAGAAGCTATTGGAAGACCTCTGTGAAGGAATTTGTTTCTGGAGTTCCAGTTCTTTCTCACATGTTCATCACAAGTTAGTTACTTTTTTTAGACGATCTGTTTGCCCCTATTAAAACTAAAAGGCTGCTCAGAGTAAAATTTTGGTCTTTTGTGTGTAAAAATACCTGATTATGCTCTTTCTTAAAATTAAGAATTCTGTTCACAGTAACCACTTTATTATATTAGTTAAGCTGTGAAATTAAAGAGATCAGTGAAGTTTAAATGGCAGTGAATTAACAAAATAAATGACAAACTGATTCTAAACATATAAATTTGCCAGTAAAGCTTTTAAGGAAGTCTTTTTCTTTATTAATCCCTGGATTTGTTTTGGAACAAGACTAAAGTCTGCAGCTATGCTATGTTAGCTGATCTGTGAGGCTGTGCAGTAGTTCTTTGACACAAATGCTAATATCAGCATGCATCATCATGTTTGCCAGATTCACAATAAACACTAAACTCAATGTACAGCTGAGGTGGATGCTGAGGTGGATGCAGGTATTTGGTCATAAATCCATGGAGGCGTTCAAATACTCATACTACCATACTAGTTAGTATGTCAGATACAGTGCGCCAAAATGATCAGGATCTTCCACTGCATGTGGTCACATTTTGCAGTGTGCAAGCCAGCATGCTTTTCTGGCTATTCTGACCCACAATCCTCTGGACAAAAGAAGATGCATCACGTGACCTGAGCTGCTGAGAGAGGACAGACAGATGACGGCTCATTGACAGATGAGCTGCGTTCCATATCTCATACTTTTTACTTACATTTTTCAAAGTTCAAGGCACAATGTTGAAGCACTGTGTCCCAGCTGTATGCACAATACTAGCAACAGTATGTACTTTGGAAAAGTAGCTGCAGTATAAACTAAAGGAAAAAGATGAAGTATGTCATCTGGATTGCAGCTTTCATTTGTCATGTTAGTATTTACATACAAACATTTTATAAGACCTATAAGTAAACTAATTATATAGGAATGTCTTATAAAAGATAATAGTAATAATAATAATAAATGAAGAGTGGTGCATGAAGCTTTGAGGGCCTGCTATTTGTCGATTATTGTTTGGGGGAGGGTATTCTGGGTCATTATTCTCCAAATGTAGGAGTCACTGCACTCATAGTGTCCTAGAGCTGCATACATCATCCAGAAGCAAAAAAAAAGAATAATTTAAAAATAAAATCATTATTTTTAGGTTTGTAACAGTCTGTTAGCTGCAAGTGAATATTCATTTTTGGAATTAATGTCACAACGTCTCTCTAGACAAGGCAGACAGATGGATGAAACATACTGAGTGCCTTAAAAACCACAAAATGAAGAAAACTGAGAATCAACTGGTTGTTTAATTATATAAATACTTCACATTATTCAGCGTTAACTTCATCAGCATTTAAATAATTAAGACATGGCCCACAACATGATTCTAAAGACTGACCTGTCCACGGCTGGAGACCGTCTGTGCCGTTAAAACAAGAACAAGGCACTACATTTGATTTAAAAGAAGACTATCATTTCTTGTTTTGAGTTTGTTATAGAAGATGATAAAGTATATTATAAAGTAAATAATGTAGAAGTAAAGTTTCTGAATTAGTGGATCCTCGTGAAAGTCAGAATTAGACGGATCACATTTGAAATTTCAAGCTTCAGTACAGTACAATCGTATTGTACTTTTATATTTAGCAGTGATGATGATAAAGCAGGAGTCAGAATGGAGTAAACTGAATCTAATCGTCCCTTGGCAGCCACATAAATGACCAAATCAAACACCAGACTTCAAGTATTGCCATCATGAGGAAATACAAAACCTGGAAGAATTTAATAAAAAAGAAATAACATTCATTTAACTTTCATAACTGGCCATTTTTTGCTTTTATATAAATGCCTTTGAAAGAGCAAAACTCCAAAAAGCTATACCCACTCACCAAAACATTCATAAGCTCTGGAATCAGGAAAATATTCATCAATGTTCATAAATTCATTCCTAAAGGAGACATCTGCCACTTGAAAAAAGTGACAGCTGCTCTTGGAAATAACTGCCAGCATGAAATTAAGACATTAAAAATATTCAAGTCCATTCTTCCTCGCAAATTGTTTTACAAAATAGTTCCGTGTTTCTGAATTTCAAGTAGCAACAACTCAAACCAAAATGGATCAACAGTGTTTCAGAATAAAACACTTCATTTGGTCCCTTTTTTAAGGAACTGAGGTCAGCAGCGCTGTGATGAAATCGTGGCCACTGGTTCTGCTGACATGGCGCCAGTTGTCACGGTGACCTCAGCCCAGCCCCACGTCTAGTGACATCATCACTATGAAGCCCAGGATGGAGGTCCAGGACGCCAGTTTCCCATTTCCACTGGTGTCACCAAGTCAGAGCAAAGAAATGGGAGATTAGTTAGAGACAAATGCTGAAAGACTCTTTTGTGTTTCACTCTTTGCTGCTGTAATAAAAACGGTACCAACTAATAATGTTTTGTCGAGATAATTTACTTGTCGTCTTTGGATAAACTTGAATCTTTCAGTTTTACACCACCACCACAAAAGTGGAAAGTGAATAATGGTTAATAATTTAATCTTTTCAGTTGCAACAATTTCATTTTAACCCACCCAAATAATTCAGCTCTCTGTGAACATTTTTTGGGGGTTTCTAGAATTCAAAGTTTCAAGTTTATCAAAAGAAGAAAAGTAAATTATCTCAACAAAGGATGTGTTACAGGATATCTGATTAAGTTATCATGCTAACCAGCTCCAGCCTGTCCTGTCTTGTAATAATTCTGGTTCTGGGTTCCAGCAGCTGAAAACTTCCTGAGTTTTCTCAACTTTTTTGTTCGTCTTTACAGTGTTCTCACCTGACTTGAGCCTCAGGTATGATGTCATCCACCACCACGTAAACCATCGCCCCGGCAGCAAACGCCAACGCGTATGGCAACAGGGGTTCTGCCAAGACAACAGCAAAGGCGCCCAGCACCCCTGCAAGAGGCTCCACCATGCCGCTTAGCTGCCCATACCTGACGGAAAGCAGCGGTAGTCAAGTTACAGTGTCTAGATTTAAAGTATCTGTACTCGGTCTGAGCTTTTTCAAAGTGATGTTTAATTACTGTACTCAGTCACGTTTTCCATACCAGAAGGCTGTCCATGTTGAGACCCCTGAACCCCGGAGTGGCAAGCTCACCGCCAAGCCTTCTGGGAAGTTCTGGATGCCGATACCAATGGCCAGATTTCTGAGGGGACAAAACAAACAAAAACATAAGATCATATCTGGGAGGTAAGATGGGAAAAGACCAGAAGGACACCTGCTTTAGTCAGACTGTGAGAACCAGTGCCACCTCCCTCTGGCAGTATCGCCATTTAACCACTAGATGTCAGCAGCTCACAACACCAGACAGCTGCAATATTCTGTCCAGCCACCCAACTGCAATTATGGGCATAGATAGAAATCCTGCCTATATTCTTATCCTGCCTTTTTTCCTGGCAGTTATTCTTCCCCTACCTTTGAACACACTAAAATTTAAACTAACCCCAAACCTTATTTAATCATAAACTAACAAGCTAAATTCTCAACTGTGCACAAAACTTGGTCCAGACTGAAGTATCTCAACATGTATTGCTAAAAAATTGCTATAAAATTTTGTACAGACATTCGTTGTCCTCAGAGTACAAAGCCTACATATTTTAGTGAACCCCAGACTTTCCCTCTGGCACCAACAAAAGGTTGACATTTTTGCTTCACAGTGAAATGTCATAACTATTGGAAAGACTGCAAGGAAATTAGCAATAACTTTGTCAAGTCCAGATTGAATATCTTTCCCTGTACATCACTACCCCCCAGTAAGTTGTGATGAGATCTGCACCCTTGCAGGTACTTAGCATATACTTTCTCTCTAACCTACTCAGTATATTTTTACCTGCAGTACTATTGTGCAAGCAGTAGATGTCAGCAGCACCCAACAACAGCACCATGTTCTTCATGTAACCTTAAGACACAACAAACCTGCTATACAAACTCCCAACCAAATCATTTTCAAACCTTAACTTAAAGATTTCAATGCTTATAGTGAAAAAACACCATTTTCAATCTTATGAGCATCTACTGCTCCAGGTTTGGAAAAAGCTATTACAGCGTTTCCAAGCACATCGTCCTGGTGGGATTAATAATTTTGTGTCCAGCTGTGATGCTGTATATGTTTATAGTTCTTCCGTATTCAGTACCATGTCCCTGGATATTGACACTGACAGTAACTGGATCTGCTAACGACATTTGAATTGCCAGATACATTCATTAATTATATATGAATTAGCCACTTCAGTTTTCACTTGCCAGTGTAGAAAGGTGACCTATTGGATAAATGTGTATTTTACGTATCCTAATCCTTGGACAAAAAACCCACTAATATCCACTAACATCTGGGTTTTGTCTTCAGTGGGAAAGGGCACAATCAGCATCCACTCCCAGGTCAAGTATTTATCAGCTCCACCTCCAGTTGGCAGTGATGGGGACATGACGCAGACATGCTAATTTTCATCCCTTTTCTAGTGCAATGCTTGATGTCTTCTCGCCCCCGTTTGCAACCTCTTGACTCTTTGTCATCTCTGGCACAAATTCTATCCGTCGCCGTCGAGTAGCGCTCGAACATCCTCTCGGATTAGTTTGTGTTGAGTTTGAAAGAGAGACTTAAGCAAAAGATATGAAAAAGTAACCACTGTAACACTGTCACTGGCCTCCATGCTGCTCTCCACTGTTTACTAAGCCTGTTTTCTGGCCTGCTCGTGATGTTGAACATGACACATGAGGAAAAAAAAGTAGAAAGGCAAACTCGACTACTGCAATAGGAAAGGAGTCAACCCACATATTTAAAAAAAAAACAGTGAAAGCAGCTAATTTTGTTTTTGTTTTTGTAAAAACTGTATTGCCTTGATACCAGTCTTACCTGGCGCTTTCAAAAGTAGCAGATGAAGTCTTTCCAATGGCTCCGAATCCAACCCCAACAGCCAAACCCTCTGCAGATAAAAAACACAAGGGCAACAAAAGTACTTGGTTAGGTTTAGGGAAATTAATCTACTCGGTTAGGTTTAGGAGAAGGTCATGGTTTGTCTTTGCAATGCGGGTGTAAATAGCCATTCGCTAGTACATTACAGGTGCAATAACAGGAGAGTTTGCTGAATAAAAAACCTGCTGTGGGTCTGGAATGACATGTGATTTACTTCATATAGTACATGAGACCTTTGGTCTGTTGTTTCAGACAGAACACTGTGATCTACTTACAACAAAAGTTCATGGGGAGCTCTACTGTATTCTTTTATTCAGTCTCACCTTCATTAATCATGTTTTAACTGATAAAGCCTGCTGTGAGGTGTTATCCTCTGAACCATATTTGCAGAGGCATGTAGACCGTAGAATGAAATGTATTTGCTCAGCTAATGATCCACAACTGAGGGCAAATACTGTACGGTTCTGCTTCTACAACTACACAGTAGTGAGGGGGATTTCTACAGTTTTGATCACTGTACAGAGCCTGTCTTTGTTCCCCCTTCGCATGCTCTGCACACACTGAGCAGCATCCCTCTGCTCTGATGTCCCATTTGTCTCATTTGAAATGCCTGTCATGCATACTTAAAGTAAACAGCATACAAATTGAAAGTGAAAAGGTCACAGTACGGGATGGATCTATGGGTGTATCTGTGTGAGAGTGTGTTTGCGCGCACATGCAATCAGATCCACAGGCTACTCTGCATTTCATACCAAAAAGGCAGAGAAACATTATCATGGCTACTTCATATGCTGACAAACAGCCCTGTCATGCCATACCTAGCTACAGTAGGTTATTATAATGCTTACAAAGGTTGTTACTATGCTAATTTTCAGATTTCTTCTCCAATCATTATTAGAGTAAGTCTCACTTTGATCACCTAACTGACAAAATCCCAGAATGCTGAAAGTCCCTCCTCCCTAAAACATTTTTCTGACCGAAGAGATTATTTTGAGTTGTGTATTTCCATCCTATTAGTATGCAGACACCACACTGCACACTATTTTGTTAGCGTATAAACATAATTTTTCACATTTTGTCACTAACACGCAGCTGTGGAGCTTTGGCTGGACTGCAGCAGAATGGAAAACCAGCACAGTGAACGCAAAAGTCTGGACTTACTAAGCTACTGATGGAGTGTGCCTATACTTCTATACTATCAACATGCAAGTGCAGGTCCTTCATCCCAACAGCTGTCAGTCTCTATGACACCAACCTGTCAGAATGTGGGAACGTCTGAGTCTCTGTCACATCACTCATCACTTACAGCATACAGCTGATTTGCACTGTTCTCCAGCTGAGGTTGTACTTTTTTTTAAACTAATATTTATACATTTTTATAATTATATTGCTGTGTGTGTATTTATATTATATATGCATAGCATAACACACCTTTCCTATAGGCCTACTTTACTTTACTACTATATCCTTTTTATATATGTATGCAATTTTTTCTTCTCAGTATAAGGCTGCACAGCATGTGTATTTACATTTTTATCATTTTTTGGTATTTAATTATTGTGCACAACAATCCATATATACCAGTACATCCGTTCATTTATCCATATATCTGTTAAGTGAAAGATGTACATAGTGTATATAGCTTATGTGTGTGTAGTTTACTAAATTCATAGTTATATTTTTATTGTTTTTTATATTTTTATTCTACTTATATTTTCTGTATTTATCACTTAATCCTTTTTCTGCTTGTAGTATTTTTTGAGTGGCTGTAACAGGTGAATTTTCCCAGTATGGGATCAATAAAGGCTATCTTATCTTAAAATCTGTTCTATTTCCACTATAATCTGATCAATTTCTTATAGACTTTGCCCTCACATGTGCGACAATGGCGAAACAGGATGTGGTCGGCACAGAGCCACTTCAGAAGAAATCAATAACCAGTCCAAACCTCACCAATGTGTCTCAGTTCATCATATGCGCACAGATGGCAGAGACAGTAGCGTCCGATATTCACCATGAAGGAATGAAACTGGAAAGCAACCTAAAATCCTACCGCTGTGAGAAGCTGAGATGATGGTTACACAGTGTAACAGTCCAGCATAGAACAGAGTAGGAAGAGAAAACAGCTCTTCATGTGCCCAGAGGCATGAGGGAGAGCGCGCAGTTAAAGCACCCCAAATAACAATCAGTCTGACAAAACAACCGCAGACAGAACAGAATGAAAGAGCAAAGAGAGATAATTAGAAGAGATAGAATTGTAATCAGGAGTTCGCTCTCAAATCAAACATCTTAACATGAGTGGAAAGTATTGTTCTTGCAACTGCACTTCTAACATTTTTTGACATAGCCTAATCATGTCATGTGATCTGCTGCTTCAGAACACTACAGAAAATTGCAGATGAACATTTAATATCCAGGAATTCACACTGTAGACAATACAACAGACTCAACACGGTCTCTAGAAATAAGACTGTTTTCAGGGTGCTGTTATGCTGACAATGTAATTCTGCCTGGATTATATTCACAGACTATGTTTCTTTGTTACAGTGCATTTATACAAGGGGTGGATAAAGTGTACAGGACTTTGACACCACAGTCTGGGGTTCACATCCAGACTCCTGCAACAGAAGCACTTTGATTAAGGCAAGGACTTATCGTGATTTTTGGTTGATTTAGCAAAAAAACCCACTTTGGTTAGTTAGTGAAACATTGTCATTTCAGTTAAATATTAATATAAAAATCTCATATCATACACACCACAGACTTTTGGACAATGCTGTAGCCAGTGCAACTGGAGAGTGATTATTTTTTTGCTTATTTTTTTGGAAAAAAGAAATTAAAGTCAGTGACCATTTCACTGATCTTGCAACATGGTGGGGGCTGGTTTGCAAGATGGCATAAACATGAATTCTGCTGTTATGGGGTCTCTCACATTATATCACTAACAAAAGAAAGTTTGATGATGTGAGATGGTGTGGGATCATGGGAGCTGTCTTCTTGAAGACCCTCAAGAACCTGTTGTTGCTGCCTACCTCTGCAGCAGGTCTGACGCCATGTTTATATCGGAAACAGGTGAGCTGGTGGCAGTAACTGAAAGCACCTTTACAGCCTCACAGAAGTACTACTCTGCTATGTGTAATTCTATTCTTCTATTCCTTTTTATTTGGAAATTGAGTCGGTGTCATGAGCAAGAAATAAAAAAATGGGGCTTTTATGGCTTCGTTGTAGGCTATGTTTTGGTACAATACATTATATAGTAGTAATTAATCTGTTCTCTTTAATGGAAGAATGGCTGATCTCTTTAAACCATTTCTCTACACTCCTGTGGTTTTCTTCTCCTGTATTATCTGCCTCAGTCTCTGTCTCTCTGCCTGCAGTATTAATAGCCTACATCAAGCTACACTCCCTTAAACCAAGAACAAGTGACAAAGATAAAGATAAGGCTATGAGAGAAGTAAGATGCACAAAAGAGAGAAGAAATTAAGATTGAAAAGACCACGCAAAGGCGAGAGACTAACGGATTGGTATCCCGATGTCCCTGCAGCTGCAGACATCACGAGGCTCAAGGCCACTTCATCATCATCCAAGGCCCGTCATTACCTCTGATAACAATGCACACCGGTTCTAATCAAATTCCCACTGGCCCATTACAGGCAAACATACTGTAGCACCATTATGCACAAAAGCACCCTTCAGTGATACTGCGGGTCCGATTTACTATTCATCTCAATCCTCTGGAACTGACCGAAATGGCATGGGGCCAATAGAGACTCCACTGGCACCAAAATACCATCCACTGATTCTGAATAAAACATCAGCTGAGAGAGTTTCAGGGGAAGTACAAGGCTAGTAGCAGATTAGGAGTTTTTAAAATCTTAATCGATTTACTCAGATGGCTCTCTTAATTTCCAAAACATCTCTGACACTATTATCTGCTGCGCCTGTCGGAAAGTTTGTCAGTATCATCGGCCCTTTAGGATCAAGGGTAAAGATTTTCTGACAATAGCAGCTCACCGATAGCACTGCTACACAGCTGGAAATGTGAGTTGGGGGTTTGGGAGTGTTTTGCAAGCCCGCTGAGCTGGAAGCTCTTCTTCCAAAACAGAGGCCAGGGTTAGTAGGGGAGCACTAAACTCCCACACACCTGTGAGGTTTTACTCAGGAGACTCATGTTTTAGTGTCTCTGTCGGCATCTCTTGGCTGTTGAGTGAATATCTTACGGGTATGCTGCAAGCGGCGAGCAATCTGCATCGGAGCGGAGAGCAGTGCTGTGGTTCCTCAGTGAAGGATTCAAAACTTACATTTGATGTGACATTGATTTGACTTCAGAATGTTGTCAAAGTCCAAGAACACCAGAATCCTTTCTTTGCATTTTTGAAGGCCTGGTTTGAGTGAACGGTTGGAGGAAGTCTATACAGAACATTTTCCATCAAAATTACATTACATTCGTTTGGCATACGGGTTTATCTGAAGTGACTTAGATTTTTATTAGCCCAGAATACTTTTTGGACTCGATGGAAAAAGGAATATCTCATGGAATTACAATCAGCACACTGTTCCTCACCTGTCAAAAGATATACAGAGGTAAGGCCTGGAGATGTACTAGTTAATGGAGATTGACTTCCCAAACAACTTTGGAGGGAGGAATTACAGAAGTATATGCGGGCAGAGATGGAAAAGTACAGTCTTGTGATGTTGCCTGTGATCTGGCATACAAACTGGACTTTCTAGGTTGTATTTCACTGTCTCACCTGTATTTGAAGCAACACACCCCCACCAGTGCAACCCCTGTTTGAATGTTGGGCTGTTTTCGGTCTCAGCACCCCGTTATTGAAGTTTCTTTGACATTTCAAACCTGCTCTCTGACAGGAGTTACAACAACCACTGAGCTTTCATTGTGCTCACGTCCGCATATGGCATTGTTGAGCTTTGAAAGGCGTGCACTTCTGAAACCTCTGCAAACTTCTGGGAGCAGACTCGCAGAGATGTTTACGTGCATCTTCTGACAGCCACGGACTCTTACAAGGAACGGTCACTGCAAATCAGATACGAATGCAAAGCTGTTCTGAGTGACCTCCTTTATTCTTCAGTGACCTTTCCCCATCCACAGAGAACAATGGGTCACTGAGTGGTTTGATGAGTATGAAAATGATGTGAGTCACATGCTCTGGCCCTCACTGCCACGAGATCCCATTAGACAGTGCTTTCAACCACCATCATCAAACACCGAATGAAAGAACATCAATGCCAAGAATCAATGCCAAGGAACACCGAAGCTGTTATGGACGCTTGTGTTGACCCAGCACCTCCCTGAGAAATGTTGCATTGTTTCTTCCATTAATTGTCATGGTATATAAACAATAACTAATACATATAAAATGTTATGAATGTGTCAGAGAGTTTTTTGAGAAGCACACACATTGAAAGTCTGCATCAACTCCACTGTCTGTCTAGGACCAGAGGAAAGGAGATTGAGGTGATGACCGACTATAAATATCTTGGTCTCATTATTGATCACAAACTCTCCTTGCACCGATGCTATTTTTATGAATGGACAACAGTGTATTTATTTTCTTAGAAAACCCTTTTTTAATGTTGACAGAATTCTCACCCTGCTTTACAAACTCTCTATTGAGAACATAGTGTGTTATTGAATTGTATGCTGGTATGGACAGGAACAAACTAAGAAAAAATGTTCAGAGCTGTGAGGAAAGCAGGGGGCAACAGTGTACTGACTTGTGCCACCTGTACCTGACCAGACTGACTGAGAAGGCAGGCAAGGTCTGGATGGACACATCCCACCCACTCTCAGAGGACTTCTAGCTGCTCCCCTCTGGTCAGAGTATTAGATACCCAAAGATCAAAAACTGGTTTAATCCCATGGCAATAACTCAATTAAACAAGATGTAGAGCCACTGTGATTCAGGGGAAATACATGGACTAGGGTATGTGAAATAGATGAATAAATAGGGGTTGTGCAGTAAAGTCACTGTTTATTTTTATATTTGTTTTTATGTGATATATTAATGACTGCTTCAACAGATGATCTCGGCCTACTGTTGTTCTCTAATGTGCTATTATGTGTCTATGTTTCTGTGCTGTGCCATGAATGGACTCTAAGAGGACATTAAAGTCTAAGTCTATGTAGAGAAGTGTAATGTCACTGGCAAACAGTGAAGACTGGTTGGGATAATTCCTCAGAATGTAGGTCTTCAATTCTGTCAGGGAAGAAATGAGAGATGTTTTAGTTTGTCACCTGTGTATGTCTTTTCTGTGTATTTTTTTCACTCCCTAGAGGAAACTCAGACTGTTAGTGAGCAAAATTGTGTGTACATGCCTGTGAATGCGGTTCACACGATTGTGCATGTGTGTGTGTGTGAGTGCCTGTGTGTGTGCAGCAGCTGGTCCTATCCAATTCCTGCTTAATGTTCTATGCTCTTTTAAGCGAGTCTGACGATACTGCCGCTGACAGCCCATTGTCACAGCAGCCACTCATTTCCATCGCACTTTCCTTTAATCTCCACTCCTCATCCATCTACACGCCCCTTTTTCCACTGAGCCCGCCATTACTGCGCCTCCTCCCTCCCGGCCCCGTCTCCTTCTTCCTCTACTGCACAACTGTGACGTTTTAAGTTAATTTTACCCCATTTCTCATCCGTTTTGGGGTGAGACGTTCCCTTAAACCACATCAAAGTCTCCTCTCATCTCTTTACGCTGTTGCCTCTTCATTCTCCCATCATCACGGACAGCAAGGTGACATTTCAAAATGCACAATTAACTACTAGATCAAAAAAATACATATTTCTTGATAAAAAACATGATTTAATCCTGTGCAATACCGCAACATCTAAAGAAATCTAATTAGCAGTAACTCATCACTTGTAGTTGGAGTGACTCAACAAGAGACATTTGAAGAAATATTCCAGTGTGTTTCTCTGTTCGCCCCTAATCTAAAATCTTATGTTAAATTCACTTTATTCTTGCTTTGCATCTTGTCAGATCTCAAATATTGGCCTTTATTTTCCTCAACTTCAGGCCTGTATTACAAACAGGCTGAAACAAGTATTAGAAACAGGCTTTATTCCCATTTGCCCCATTTTACAAGTTTATTTGACAAGATTTCAGTAAGACGCCTCCCTGTTTTCTGATCTGCTCCTGTTTATATTCGCTGCTGTTACTGCAAACTCAAAACTGCCTCCATGTTTCTGCTGTGAGTGTCTCTTTGTCATAGAAATTCTGTTCATAGCAAATAAATTTCCAATTGCAGTGACTTTGTTGTTCTCTTGTGTAGTGTTAAAGGGACAGTTCACCCCAAAATCAAAAATACATGTTTTTCCTCAGGCTTGTAGTACTATTTATCTATCTGGACTTTTTGTTTTGGTATGAGATGCAGATTTTTGGAGATATCACCCATAGAGCTGTCTGCCTTCTCTCCAATATTATGGCTAAATGGCACTTGGCTCGTGGCGCTCAAAGCACCATCTCCTTCAAAAAGTCATGACCCAGTTACTTGAGATAATCCACAGACCTTGTTATGGGTAGATTTTGAAGTAGTTCCGGTAGATTCTACTGCAGAAAGAAAGTAGTTTCTATATGAACCTGCTCACAACAAGGTGTGTTGATTATCTTGAATGACTGTGTCATGATTTCTGGAAAGGGACACTGGTTTTGATTTTTTTTTAACAGAAATGTAGATAGATAAATACCACTACAGGCCAGGGGAAAAATATGTACCTTTTAAATCACTATTGTCTGACTCATCGGATGTACTCTGTCAGCATCGCGGGATCAGCTGTGTGCATTTTCAAATTCCCCAGGACACACCAACAATCTCAGAGAAAGAAACCTACAGGCTGAAAATGGCAAATTAGCACCTGGGATGCTAACGAAATGAAAACAAACAAGCTAGAAGCAGTTACCTTTTCTTTTGCACAGATGTAGTCATTTTAATGCCCTGCCCTCCCCATGTGCAACTATTCCACCAAAACATGTTCTCCCCTGACAAGGTGAGGAATGTGTCTTTGCAAGGGCGCCATCACTGCATCCTGGGCTTATTTTCACCCTAGATGATTGTAATTGGTTAGAGAAATACAAACTAGCCAGACCGTTTTTTCCCTCAGCAGTGGAATGATTGGTGGAGTAGGACCTTTGTCTCGCACTGAGCGCTGTGGAGATTGGAGTCTGGGTGAGACAAAGAGAAGTTACTATGATTGAAAGTCAACACTTTGTGCACAGATGTTTCAGAAAAGCCTCCCAGTCTCAAAGGGCTTAACTTTTCCCGTCCATGATAGGCTTTTTATTCAACATATTTGCAGCTCATTTTCACCCCCAATGTCTGTCTGACGCTGTAGACACCCCTGTAGTGTCATTTCTGCTGGCATCCCTCTAGTGTTATGCTTTTATGTGCTGTCAAAGTCAGGTGATGTAATATAAAGAGCACAGAAGTCTGCTTTGGGAAGAAGTGGGGTGGATGGACAGGCCAAACAAACACGGGACTTTCACCCAGGAGAACGCTGTTCATGTGAAATCAGTGGGTTTCACAAGTTGTGTATACTTATGTTGATAACTTAACATATGTTGCCTGATGTACATGAACTTAAGTTCAGTAGTGACATACTTTTTTAAACCCAAAGCGACATCTTTACTTAAATCTTAAATCTAGTTTAGTTTCCTAAACCTACTCACATAATTTTTCTTATTTTATTTTGAAAGTCTACCCAGATGTTGCATATTTATGATTGCAAGTGAAAAACTGACACTAGAGGGGTGTCTAATTTAAAGCTCTACTTTTTATTGTGATCATACAATTGTAGTACAATTGAGGACAATTAAACACACAAATTCATGCAACACCACCTGACCTGCATAAATGTTTTTTATGGTGGGAGAAACTGACAAGAAAACCCACACGGACACAGGAAGGACATGCAAACTCCACACAGAAAGGTCGTGTACAAACTGGGATTCAAACTCGTAACCTTCTAACTGAGCCCTGCTACCCATATTTGAGAATGAACATATTTTATGTCCAAAATCCGAAGATACTGAGTTAATGTCAAACAAGGAGAAATAAACTGTAAATGCTTAAAAGCAAAAAGCTTGAACCGGGGAATGCTGAACATTTTTGAATGATAATTTCTAGAGGATTATTTCTGAAAACAGTTGTCAGTCAATATTTTTCTGGTTTAAATTGCTGATACTTTCAATGTGGAACAGCTGATCTTATTTTCAAATGATTGGTTATTCCTTGGTCAATTGTTATAATGCAACTATCTAAGTACTTAGTATTTACAGACAGTGATTAGAATTATTCACAACAAGATTTAGACAGTTATGCTTGTGGCTATTCATCTCTAACTAAATTAGTAAAGTTAAGTCCAGGAAAATGATCTTTCTAAAGAAAACAATAAATTGCTCAGTCAAGCATACGGGAAAAGAAAATAAGTTGCATTTGTTTCTTGTGTTTCTGAAGAAACTGTACTTCCAGTAATATTAAGATATTCCTGCTTCTCTCTTGTTCTGCTTGGACCAACTGTTAGCTTTAGCTGTCAATGACTGCTCCATCCATCACACTAACAGGGATCATCCCTAATGGTGGGGAGAGAGGAAGGCCATCAATCTCCTGCTCAGTTTGATAGACCGTCACCAGAGTCTTGTCACGGCTCTGTCTCCGGAGCATTCAGAGCCCCTCTGAAGATCGGTACGTTGTTATGCAGCTGCTGTTTGCGTTGTTCAAGAGGAAGAGCTGCACACCAACACCGCCAGGGTGGGGGCCTCCATTCCCACTGCGATGGCTAGGTGTCAAAAAATAAAACGCACTTATCACATCCTGGGAAAAAGGGCTGATTTTCTTTCAGCACCTAATAACGTAACAAATTGCTGTTCAATATCAGTATTAAAAGCTGGACCAAAAATCTGATGTAAAATAGGGCTCTTTCATCAGCCTGAATCACAAAATGGGGCTATCACAGAGAGGAGCTGCTAAGAGGAAGAACGTAAGTGTTTGTAGCTCATGTTAAATTACATGATTACTGGGTGAAGAAGCACTTCAAAGGAGGCAAACTGGTCCCTCTTACTGTAATTTGGGGCTGCAAAATTACACATAACACCAGTATACAGCAGAACAGCTCCCATTACATATCTATATAAGAAAGAAGAAAGTATGGTAAATGTTTCTATATTTTGTTCTATTAGTAATGAAATGTGCATGAATAACACAATGCCTCGATGAGTAACTGGAGAAGTTAAGTAAACACAAGTCTAGAAAAATGCCATCTACAACCTCTAGAGAGCGTCACTGAAACCAGGGACCCACCTGATCATATTCATACAGACACACACATGGACACACACACGGTTGCAGAGTGAGAAAGATGGGCATTGAGGCACCGTCGTAAGAAGAAAGGAACTATTTCAGACGGAAAATTGGTCCTAATTGGTCAAAAATGATCTGAGTGATGCATTTTTGGTCCAACTTTCAGGAGCAGATGTAAGAGCATTTTATCAACTTTCTAAACTTAGGGAATCACTCCTGTCTTGGCCATTATTTAGGGGATTTTGTTCAGGCAGAGACGTGCACACATTCTGTGGAACTAATGATGCTGATTGATCACTATGAGCTTCTTAAAAGATGAATTATGGGGCAGATTAGCACCTTCCTTTCAAATGTATTGAAAATTATTTTCAGGCTTTGTAAATCACAGTCCATGTGCTAAATTAGCCTATTTGCATTTTCTCCTCTGCGCATTTTGCACACTAGGATAGAAACACCCCATATTGCATCTTCATTAAGGCAAACATACTAAAAGGACGATGCGTTGTGTCTTTCACATTTGAAAGACGCAGTCCTCAGTGCGCACTGTTAGTAGATCAGCTCTCACATTTGTTTGCGGGTAAAGTTTGCGCACGTTTTTACATGCAAACCTTTAGTAAATCAGGCCTCTAGTGTGTATCTTAATCAAGGACACAAATACGACACGAACTGGGAATCATGCCTGGATTCACCTTCATGTTGTGTGCAGATGAAGCTGTTGTTAAAGAACAATAGCTGTGACAAGATGAGGCACTACTGAGCATTACAATAATCCAAATTTTATTTGAATGAGATCATTGTCTTGTGGTGTCTCTTATTCAAATATAGATTCAAAGAGGCTTTTTGATGTTTTTATTTAGTTATTTTAGGTTAAAATGTAGATGCATATCCTGTCCCTAGGGTGTTATTATACACATTAAACATTATGGTGCTTATTGGTCATGTACTTTAAACGTTTTATCACCCTGCTTTTCTTCCCTCAGCACCAACAGAGATGAAGTCTCTTGATATAACTATGAACTTTGAAAGTGCAGATCAGTAACAGCTTTACAGAGCAGCCTTTATGAGGAGGCTGGAGAATGAAAAACATGTCCAATTTCGATCATTCTTCGTAAAAAATCCTTGACTGCATGGCTTACACTTATTGTGCTGTTAAATATTTCCTTGAATTTCATTTCAGTATAGGCTGAACATCTTATTGTGCAATATAATAACACCTTGTGTGCTAGTAAAACTCTACAAATTGGGGTTATAATTTAAAGTAAACAAGCATTCACTATAGACACTGGACTTGATAACTTCAGTCTTATATCCAAAAAGAAAGTATGGAAAGAAACTATATGAGGGACTTTTAAAAAACTTTCTTTGTGCTAATATAGTCACTAATATGACCAGAGTACAAAGAAAATGTTCTCAAAGCCAATGGAAACATGAATTGAATCCAAAATATGAAACTATGAGCCAGGTGTCAAAATAATGTAATTTTCCTTTACACATCATAGACAGGTACAAGGCTTGCAAACTGGAGACTTCCTCATACGATACACACACACATGCATATATATATGTATATATATATATATATATATATATATATATATATATATATATATATATATATATACATGCATAGGTTATATTTCTGAAATCCATTCTGTATGAGGCGCGCACTTCAGCGCAGGTGTTTTCCATGGTTAACATGTCAAAAGCTGTTAAAACTGCTGCGCTTGTATCCTACTCCATGTGTTTTGTCTGAATGAAAAGTGTGACACCGATCCCACAGTAACACAACTGTATGTCAAAACAAAAGTTGTGTGAAAAAGGCAGACACGCTCCCTTCCTCCCTCTCTCTGTCTCTGAATGTGAGTAAACAAAAATCCAGGTGCTGTCTAGTTATTCTTTTCTTTTCTAAATTTTTGCAAACTGACTATATAAAGATGTACGCTGGCAGATGCAGTGCTGCAGTGTGCTGTCTACTACAGGCTACAACACGCCACCTTTCCGTCCTGTCTATCTGTTAGTCATTATTCATATCATGCAGTGATTTGCTATATAATGCTTATAATTGGATATTTCTTTGAGAGCTCTTAAATAAACACATCACATCCTTCTAAAAGGTTATTAATGATTTTTTACTCTTAAATCACTCATAAAAGGACAATAATTCATTGGCAAACATTTAGCATTAACTTGAACTCTTATTAATGTAAAACAGGCAAACTTGTAAACTTGTGTTGCCAAAGAAACCAATATTTCAGCTTTACATGTTTCCTTAATCTCTGATGACATGTCATCCTCATTTTAAGATTCAGTGCAGTAAATATTTTACATACTTTCCCTTTAAAGCTACTACAAGGAGTTTTCAACTGGCTATGAAACAGTCTCAGTTTACTACTGATGTCACCATATGACCTACATAAGCACATGAGATATATAGTTGTTCTTGATGCCTGCCGCTGCGTCAGATTCTCTTTGAAATCGGATGAAACGAGCCTGTCTTTACATTTTTCCAGGCTGAGTTACACTGAGTAGTATGAAAACTAGCTAAAGTGAAGCAGGCGGGAGATTTTTATTTTGATAATTTTATATTTGATGTTGTATTGGGTGGTTACGGCAGCGGAAACACTCCCGCTTTTATCTGCAGTGGCCTCCAAAATCGTCAAAATATGACAGGTCGTTGTGGTAACTTTAATTAAAGAGTCTGCACACTTTTTACACAAATGTAGATGTTACATCTGGCACCTGCACCCTTATGCTCAGTGTGCAGTGATGTTTGCATCACTGCACACAGTTGGTCCGTCACAGACAAATGCATCGTTTGGCTCGACTTCTCTTAACTTATTTTGTACCTGAGATATCACATTTTCTGGTTGGTGGTACAGACTCTTGGGGGTGGGGGGGGTCCTCTTCATTAACAGTCTCATAGGAGATCTCTGTGAGTGAATCCGCCTACAAGTGGCTCTGCATGTATGTGGGCATGTGTGGTTGATGTGCATATGAGTCTGATTATATCTGCACCTGTGTAGATGTCTGTATGTCGTACATGTGTTTTTATAGGAGCACATTTTGCATGTATATGCAACAGTTATGAGAACTAAGGAGTATGTAGTGACCAGTGAACGCTTTTACTCATTAATGAACTGGTCTTTCACATTAAATTTCATATTCAGTGGAGTACTCCCTGGTAACACAATCACCATTTATTCTCCTCCTCCTCCACACCACACGTGTCCCTAATTTGCTTTTTATCCACACTAGCAAACAATCACTCCACAGTATGACACTGATGCCGCTGGTAGAGCTAATGGAAATCAAGAGTGTCAAATCAAGCATAAGGTGGAAAAATCATTCAAACACGTGAAACTGCATTTTCTCATTAATTTGACGTGAGCAAATCGTTAATTGTCCATAGCTCAATACTCTGCTCATGATGTATTCTGTGTTCCTGCAGTTAATCAAACCATCAGATGAATGTAGTGGAGTAAAAGGTGCAATAATTTCCTGGGAAGTCGTATCTGATGTTAGCCGCCTGATCAGAAAGATAACGTGAGACTGCAACAATCAAAACCGACATCTACACAAGAGATACTGAGATCTAAGTCAAAGTGTGATTAGAAAATGTGAGAAAAATTTGAATTAAAATTAGAGCATGCATCAAAAATTCACAGTGCCAGGAGCACATCAGGCAACTTACTGTTAAAATTAAGTAAATTATGATTTTACATTTATTAATCAGAGCTGTTTCCTCCCTCTTCCCCCTCAATTTGCTCGTTTTCCTTCAGTCTGTGGATTACGCCCAATGGGGGAAGTAGAATTAGTCTTGAAAGTTCTGTTTAAGTTCTGTGCAAGTGCAACTTACATTTTTTTTACAGAGAAGAAACAACACAGGTAAGACAATTTTAGAATTTAGGGAATGCAGTAAATAAAGTCAAGATTATTTGTCCTGACAGTTTTGCATACTCTGTGTGAGGACATAAGTCCACACTGTCACCAGTTCCTAACTGTGCCCAAAATCACCAATGAGATAAGAAAAAAAACATCCACATAAACATTTAATCTACATGAAAGTCATTGAATAGGTGTTAACTGAGTTGGTGGTCTTGCTGTCGACTCCTAGAAATGTCAGACACTGACTGTTAATTGCTTCCATGTTGTTGTTGTTGTTTTTTTTATGAACTGAATCATCTTTATCTTCCTGTTTAATTTGGAGCTGTTGTTTCATCACTGACAGAAAACAGCTCCAAATATTGACCACTGCTCCTCCCCGAGTGTCGTCTTTGATGTGTGATTGACACGTCATTAGTCTAATTAGATCATTAGATTTGACAGAATCGGCGACCTGCTGCCTTCTGTGTAGTGTTCAATAATGCAAGGTGTATTCAGGAAGAAACCCGTCTCTTTGACAGGATTATTCACCATACATACCCAAACAATTTATCCCAAGCGAGAAGAAAAGAGGGTATTTACATTCAGTGAGTGTGTCAGCCCGGTCCCAATCCAAAACAACCTGGGTGGGTAAAGAACATTTAGTGCAGGATGTGGCACAGCACCGCCATTGTTGGCCCTCTGATGCTGCAGCACCAGGTGAGATTTTTCTTAATTAGTTGCTAATATACATATTTTAGTGTTACAGCTCATGTGAAATGTACTTGTTGGCATTGCTAAATTAATGTTTTTGCAGCTATGGGACACTAAACAACTAATTTTCCTGTTGATCAAATGGAAAACTTCATTTGGTCAAGTCACAGTTTTGGACGGCAGGTCAAGACGTCCAAATCTATGAAAACACACACGGGCATTAAACGATTAACGGTAACATAGCGGTTTGTCAGGAGCAGCTAACATTAGCAGTGTTAACACCAGCAGCCTGCTCTCCTTGCAGGTTAATATCAACATTTATGTGGTTACTCTTTACTCAGCTCAAGTAGTTATATGTCAGTTTATTCTAACACGCAACCCTATTTTCACTTTCCTAGATCAAATACTGCTTAGATGCAACAGGTAAAACAATTGGTTACTCCAATTAGAAACAACTTTTTGTCAAATTTGCTGAAACTTTCATGATGTCCTGACAATAGAACATGACACAGATTTGATGTGAAAAATCAGGTTCCTCCACATAGTGCCAGCTTCCAACTAGTGTTGTCACGATAGTGGAACTTATATATATATATGTGTATATATATATATATATATATATATATATATATATATATATATATATATATATATATATATATATATATAATATATATATATATATATATATACATATAAATACACATATAAAATCAATAACATTTTCGATACCACAGGGAGAAAACTTACCAGCCCTAACTTTAAATAAAAAAAAAATAAAAAATAATAATAAATTCCCCTGTAATTAGTAGACATATCTGATTTATGTTTGGTGTGAATTCTTCACCTTCACACGTTCATGTTGACAAACCTTTTCTTGATTTTTAGAAAAAAAAAATATGAGTTATGAGCTGTCACATTGACTGTATACAGATTTTTAGTGAAGAAATCACAATGACAATGACAATGTAATTATGTTAAAGCTGCAAGGTTCATGTAACACTCTTTCTTAGTTGTTCATGATGCACTATTATGTTAGTAGAGGCTTGTTACATTAGCCTTGCCTATATTACTATAAATATACAGTAACTGTGGTTTTAATGTGATATTATAGCAGTAGTGGTTTCCTCAATAATTGATGTTTAGTATTCACACAGTCACACAAAATTTTACAATACAATACACTTTTTTACAATACAATTTTACAATATTTAGCTTAAATGCTTTTAGTTAGCTCTGGCTATCAGCTGGCCCTCTAACACCCCCCCCCCCCCCCCCCTTAGAGCCCACTCTCAACATCTCTTCTGCCACTGTCAGAGAGAAAAGAGAGCTCAGCTGGTCCTGGTGTGTTGATACTGCGAGAAATAAGCATTGAATGGTTTCAAATGTTCAGAATTGCTACGTATTGAAAAATTGAGATTTTTGACAACACAGCTTTCAACCCAAAACATCTCCCGGCGGGAGGCGCCACCCTCTCTAAAAGAAACGAAACGCTCTATTTTTTCTCTTCACCTATCCATCCATTTACCCATCCATCCGATCCATGCCTGGACCAAAGTGTTGACCCGCCTAACTGTCAGACTGACATCCTGAAAACCCAAGTTTGTACACACATAGCTCTGAATATCACAGGAAATATGAAAGGAAATACAAGAGCAACACAGACCTCTTCATGCTTTGGATTTGTCTGACGTGTTTGCTTGATGAGCAGTCACCTATTATCCTTTTCTTTTCTGTGAAGGGTCGTTTATCTTGTACTTTTCATGTTGTTTTGTGCGTCTACACCCATTGTCATTTGGGGAAAATATTCTAAATCAAAATTTCTGTCCAGCATTTGCCTCATTTTGCAAAATGGGTTTTTTGCAGGAACTTTTTCTGTGGCTGTCAGGAGTGAAGCCTTCTCTTCCTGACTTTTTCCCTTTTACAAGCTGCTCCTCTGCCTGTTTCAGGGCATCTACTGGCTTGGCATTCATTATATTCTGCTGCCAGGTCACTGCTACAATTCTGCCACCACTTCAGAATCGACAAACCAAGGAAACATAATCTGGGTGTCGTCAGTCTTATGGATGGTTTATCTAACCCAGGTCACAGCTGATGCTGCTTATAATGATATTTGTGATGGGATCATGGGAAATTCCCTGTCAGTCATATGGAACTCAACGGACCGCAGTTACATTTGTAACTCTCATGATTTTGCAAGGTGACTCTCACCTTCACTCTGAACAGCAGCCATAAGAGTGTAAGTGCTTTCTAAAAAATTCAATTTAACTTCACTAGCAAAACTTTATCTGTGACAGTGACAAATTTCCTTGTCAGCTACTGACGACAGCCCTCTGGCTCCCTCTGACCTGGGATGTTGTGGATGGTGATGGCAAGGATGAGGAGGAGAATTCTTCGCCAGCTGCTACGTGTCTGTGCGACCTCTTCTTGTTGTTTACTTCCTGTTTCCTGTCCATCTGAGCTGCCCAAATGAGGTCCTCTCCTCCTCTGGTACACGTCTCCGTTCTCTATTTTATCTGCATGACAGAGGAGAATAATGATGAAGTAACAGTTATGCAAGCATTGTTCAACGTTCATAACGGTAATACGGCACAGAGGATCTTTTTTGTATCTTTTTGAAACAAATCAACCAATCATGCCCACTTTGGGGAGTGGCTGGCGCAGGTGTGCAGAGGTGTGACAGTAGGCAGGCTCACTCAACACTAACTTTCAAAAGTGGTTGCCAGGCTGGCAAAGAGGTATCAGCATTCGGCTGCCAAAACTGAAAATACAGTGGCAAAGTTTAGTCTCATCAAGCTAAAGTCAAAATTTTCTTCGAATAATTGAACAAAATTCTTTGTAGTTTGTGTCCATGTTCTTCTCAGATCCCTCAAAAATGAATCCAGCAAGTCAGTGGTTGCTTGTTCATCTATTCTGTCTCTTTCAAATTCTGTTTTTCTGGAGATTTGCAAAGGATTCCCACAGATCCTTTGGTCCTTCAACAGTGAAATCCTGTCCTTCAAGTGACCCATCACTATTTTCACATTTGTTTGTGATGTTGGTCAGACTTTTCACCCCACACTCTAACAACGTAATTTGCTTTGCCGTGGCCTCTAGAATACTATTTTCACTGCAGATGTAGGCTTTTAAATATGCCTAAACCTGCTAAAAATACATGATAGAGTCTTTTCCCATTGCCAGTAGAGGAGTTTGCCTTTCTCTTTTTTTCTTTCCTGATGTGTGCTTGGAAGCCTCATATCTGTGCAGCAGGGCAGAGAGAAAGGAGTTATTAAAAGACTGTGTGTTCAGATCTCAGTACTTTTGTAGCTTCTCACTGAAACTCTGTGGTTTGAAGTTTAGTTTCTCTCCTGAGTTGCTGTTTGTACATTCAGGTATCTGCTTTGATTTACTTTTTTATGTTCGCTTTGAGCTGAAAGAAATCGTGTTAAGTTACTGCTGATAAAAATCAAATATTTGAGGATTTGGCTGCTTCAGAACAAAAGCTTTAAGATAACAAAATAACAGGGGATTTTCGCTGTGAGGAATTTATAGGAAGTAATCCTCTTTTCAGACGAGTAAATACACATCTTCAAGAGGGCAAAAACTCTGCTGTGCTGAGCTGAAGCACCGAGTCGAGCCAAGCAGCACATGCATATGAAAAAGGAGCGTTCACTGCCTCCACCAAGAAGGGGTAAAATTAATGTTTCCACCTGGGTGTCATTTTACCTGGGAGTGAATGCTAATTGTACAATTTCCCAGTGAGGACAAAAGCCACGTGTTGGAGTCTCAGTGGTTTTTTTTGCCAAGTGTAAAAGGGGCTAAACAGATGTCTGTGCACATGCCAGTAAACACACAAATGCACCTGCAGCACAAATAACATTTAACTCTAAGTAATACAATAAATATTAAAAGGTTATTAATTCTGGGTTGCACATTTTGCTGTTTGGTGTCACTGTTGTATATATACAATATATATATGTTAAAAAGTGGTTGCTACTGATGACAAGCAAAGGCCAATAATTTGTTGCCAACATGTTAAAGTATTTACCAATAATAACCATTACTGTCGAACTACTCACGTCACTTTTCATGCAGTGCAACAATGTGAATGTCTTTGAAAAGGAGTGTGCCGTTATCCTTATTCAATTGCAGTGAATAGTGAAGACATGCAAGAGACAGAGTGTGTGGAGAGACCAGGGAGGCAGAGTAACGCTGCCAGAGGGCTGTAACAGCAGGCTTTTTGCTCTGCGTTTGAGTGTGGCCAATCAGAGCAGGTACCACGTCTGCCTTGTGAAGTGGTCGGACGGCACGTCAGTTGGATGCATTTACTAAATGATTCTTTCAAGTTGATCTGAGATAGCGTGAAATCACATGTGTCAAGAGGTGCATCCAACAAAGACACTCCAAACTACAACAAACAGGCTAATTAAGAGTCTTTGAAGCCAAAGTGCACCAGGCGACATAAAGAAGACCCTCAAATTTGTCAGTCAAACGTCACATAAAGAAGCACTTGATTTTTGAGTTAGGTAATGAAGACTTCCTGTGAATCATTACACTTACATCTTACCCACAACATATATGAATCGAGGAGGAACTTTACAGACAGAGGATTATTACAGATTCAATCAGATGCTTCAAGTCTGATTAAGATGCCTGTCCTCAAGTTTATGTTTGCAGCCTGAGGGAGCTATGATTCTCATCTAAAATAAAAAATGTTCTCGAGTTGTCCCCATATCAATCCAATTATTAGCACTGCAATCTCTGTTAACGTCATGAAAACAAAGTTAATGGTCCAAGACAATCTAATTAGCAAAAAGCCTCTGCTGGATGTTGCACTGGCAATATTACATTTGCTTGTCATAAAAAGTTAAATAACGCAGACAAAAACACACCATCAAACAAATGGATATGACACGAGGAATGAACACCACAGAAATCAGCCAACTAAACGTTTTAATATTTTACGTTTGCCTTCACAAAGAGGTTGGGAATTATTAGGATATTACTTGATGCACTGGGAAGGGCCCTTGCCTCGGGCAAAAACACACAAAGCCTAAAATACATCAAGGATGTATAAACTGTCAAGAATAAATCAGGTGCAGCTATTTAGGAATAAGGAAATACAAAAACAAATCCAGCAAATGACAAAACACAAGATTTTCAATTGAACGGAAACACTTACGTTGCAGTATGACAAGTTAGCAAAACTCTGTTGTGTGAACCAGTATGAGTTTTTTACCCCAAGTGGTGGCTCACTTTTAATTGTTAACAGACCACTGAGTAGGATTTAGTGGCATCTTGCAGTGAGAGTATAGATGGCAACAATTTAAATACTGCTCCCCTCACCCTCCCCTTCCAAATGTGTAGGAGAAACATGGCACTTCAACATGTAGGCCTCCGTGGAAAAGGAACCGCACCCTATAGACTAAACATGTTTATGGATATTATATTACTTTTCAGCCATGTTTGCAAATACATACACACTGGAACTTTAAGTCAAAAGGGCAAAACTACTGAGGTGGAAAAATTGTATGAGACCAGCCAAAGAAGCTGTGTCTCAAGTAGCAGATATGAGATCTCACTTTAGTTTACAGTACAGTTTAAAATGTGTATAAAATGTGTTAAAATGTGTCCCAAATTACACTCCAAGAAAGTCTAATGAGTCCAAAAGTGGGAAACAATACATTTTAGTTTGCAGTAAAGTTCTGCTGTAACGTGTCCCTATTTACCCTCTAATATAGTCCAATAAAGTCTAATAAAGTGTCTAACAAATAACATATTACTTCTATTTTTTATTAAAACAAAGTACTGTTTGTTACATCTTATTAGTTTACTGTAAAATAAAGTGTGACCTTCCCATGTTGTGCTTTAATTTAAAGATGTCGTACTTTAGGCAGTGAGCTACCTCAACGTGTAATGAGGTCAAACCCACAAAGCAGCTTCAAGCTCTGATTGGCCAGGAGTTGAGCTCTGATCGCACATGACTCCCATGACTGTTCCTGTGAACTGACGGAGGTGTGTGCAGCAGATAACACTGAAAAGAAACTTGATGCTTTTCCTTGTGTTTGAAAATGTTCACGATCTTATTAATATTTTCGTGTACACTTTGAGATTCTTAAAGCACAATTTAAATGCAAATTTAATCAAAGCTATAATTGTTTTTTTTTTTTTTAAATTGTATCCGTTTCTTAATTGACTATAATTAAATACTGATTAGTCATCTTGGTGGGCGGCTGCAGACTCCATGATCTTTACCCCTTACCTCCGTGCAACTTGTTAATCCTACTCACGATCTGCTTCAATCTCTCTCTCCTCTCCCTTCTTTCTGTTTGTCACTCTCTCACATACATTCTCAAACACAAGCAATTGACCTCTATTAATGCATTCCAAGTGTCTCATTTTGCAGTGTAAGCGGCCGTAAATTGGAATTATCTGGCGTGCAAAGGTCAAATGATCTGTACTGTTGCTCGGGGTGCTCTGTTCACACCCTCAATCAGTGGATGTTTTCAAAGGCCAAAAACCCAGAATCCATTTCTGCCCAATTGAGCTTCCAAAACCATTTAACCACAACAAAGCGCTATGTGTGCTTACATGACAACAGCTTGTGTTACAAGTGCAATCACTGTTTCCCACCTACACCCACAAACACAAACACAATTTACAAACACATTAGTCATACAGAGTAGACACAGAACTGCATAATCTTGCTAAAACACGCTCGTTTTCACAATAAGAAACACAATCTTACTCAGGTTTTTTTTTTACTTAGATTTATAATATCTTCAGCTAAATGACCTACATGTGTCTGTTGTTTTTCAATAGAGAAAACAAGTCTTGAGCAATTGAAACGAAAGTGGATGCTGTGCGATGTTGAAGCGCAGTGTGAGTTATGGTTATAAAAAAACTGCACTAAATAAATACTTTTAAATTACCTGAAATTTAAATCAATACTTCACTACCAGTCTTAGATTACATGGTTCTTAATGGCAGTAGGAGAGAGTTGCCATCAATATAACTAACAGTTGTTCTTCATTCTTATGTTATTCTGCCCTTCAAGGCACATTTTATGTTAAATACAAGCACCGAATTCCAGATCAAAAGCCAAAATTACTGCAACAACCCCTCTGATAGAGAAGCAACCTGTCACATTGTGCCCTTCCCTCTGTCTATTCCTTGCTTATATAGAATTCAGCCATTCACAACCTTATAAAGGATAAGCAAGATGGACAATTGATGAGTAGATGGAAGAAGGCCAAGGACAGAAGGGGATAATCGTCTTAGAAGGTTACGCAGTCAGTGAAGATGTTAAGAGACTTGGCCGTGGAGTAGGCACGCATGTAAAACTGCAGGTTCAATCTTTATTCACTGTCCAAAGAGAAGACTGTTCCCCACAAGGACACACATATTGACTTGGCATTCCTGCACTTGATATTCATCCAATAAAAATAAAAAGTAGCTGAGCTCTAATGAAACGCTTGCCAGCTTTGAATATCGTGGTCAACGAGCCACCTACATGAGTGGGATCCTGCAGGTTTATCTCACTGATGCCCACATTTGGGGGCAACTCAAGTCAGCTGCAGCAGTGTTAGTAAAGGCTGAAAAGCCAACAGTCAACAGAATCTATTTGCTACAGTCAAGTGATACACTCATAAATGAAAGTACACCAAACATAACCAAGTTTTAAACTAGAATAAATATGCTGATGATGAATGAACAGGTCATACCATGCTTTGTATTAAGCGTGCTCAAATTTTCAAATAAGCTTCAAACACTAAATACAGCTGAGAGAAATGTCATTAGTTTTCAAGTAGTCATGAAGCAAACTATTGTACAAATTTACATTTTGGCCTGATGGTGGTGCTAGATGACACATTAAAGTTATTTTGTTAAAAAAAAAATCATCTAAGATGGAGTGACAGAGAGTGAAAACATGTACTGTGGTTTGGAGGACTGTGGAGTCCACATTTGAAATAGTTTTTTTTTTTTTTGGAAATCATGGACATCATGTCCTCTGGGCCAGATTATTACCAGCTTAAAATTGAAAAGCCAGCATCTGTGAGGCCGTAGGGCTGCATTAGTGCCCATGACGTGGGTAACATGCACATCTGTGAAGGCTCCATTAATGCTGAAAGGTACAAACAGGTTTTGGAACAACATATGATGCCATCCAGGCAATGTTTTTGTCAAGGACGGCCATAATTATTTCAGCAAGACGATGCCAAGACACATTCTGCAAGTGTTAGAACAGTGTAGCTTTGTGGTAAAAGGGTGTGGGTACTTGACTGGCTTGAACGAGTCGAAAAGGATTTTACATAGTGTCCCAACTTATTTAGAATTGGAGTTTATAGAAAGAGTCATAATTGACCTTGTTTGCAATTTTACAGGTGTCTCTTTTATAATGGTGGCTTATGGGTAATGCTTTTTGGGTCAGAGGGGAATTATGTTGCTGCAAAACCACGAGGGGCCACAGGGCAAAAGTGGAAGCACACTGGGAGGCATCCGCTGTATCTACGTTCTCTATTATACATCCATGACATAAGCAAAGCAACAGTGAGGTGCAGACAGTCTGCTTCCTGTGTGGTTTATGGATGCCGCAACTTTCTAAATCCTTGCCAAAGTCCATAGTAAATCTAAATCTGAATCTCATGGTGGCACTAGAGGAAAAGCCAGGATTTCACCAAATCACCAAGATTATTAGGATTCATTCTTTGGGGATCATGAATGTCTGTACAAAATATCATGGAAATCCAACAGATACTTTGTGAGATATTTCAGTCTGGACCAGCATTGTGGACTCAGTGACTGTCTTACACTTTCATTCTTAGAGCTGCACTGCTAGCATTGCTTGTACAGCTTTCTTAAACAATTTGAACTCAAAAACCTTTATAATAAAAACCCTGCTTCAATGCCATTTCGCTGAATACTATCAATAGCAGGAGCTTTAGCTTCACGTTTAAAGGTACATTTCAGATGTGTGACTTCAAGGATCGAACAAAAAGCCCTGCAGTCTCTTAGCAACATTACTGTGTGTAAAACATCTTCTGACAAGCATGAAACTAAAGTGACTCTGTGGCTCTGTGGCAGCAAAATCATGCAACACGTTACCAACTCCTGAGAACTGAAGTCAGGATTTTATCTTTTATTTTACACTTGGTAATTTTATTTGTTTGTTTATTTACTGATGCTAAAGACAGCTAATTATGTATATGTAAATGAAAAGAAATGGGTTAATGCAAAATATGAGCAAGAACAGGTGTGTGAACACTAATGAGCCGAGGTTATTCTTGTACATGTTGCATTTGAACAGCCCAACATTACTGATGTGTGTGGGAATGCATATGTATGTACTTGTGCACATGCGTGACAGGGTCATACTCAATTGCCTCCTAATGGCAGTGGTGTGGGTTTAAAAAAAATATTAGGACATAGACAAGGCAATTAGATGAGATTGCTGTGCACCAAACCGTGACAAATATGCTGGAACAACTGTTAAACAGAAAAAAAATTAAAAGGTATATTGGAGCTCCGGCCAATCGTGATAATGAGACATTATAGGAGCCACACAGGAGCTGTAAACCTGACAAGACGCCTCGTCGGGTTGAGATCGAAGCCGGGAGCAGCGTCATTACGGTGGCGGTGAAATTACTCTCACAGGATTTGAATATCAATATGTCAGTGGACTGCATTAAGAAAAGTCAGTACTATATTAATTCAGAACCTGTTCTTTCTTTGTCACTCTTACACAGTTTTTAGGACGCGTTTCTCAAACAGGAGGAAATCTGGCCTTTGTTGGGGAATATTTTCAGTGTTGATGAATACACATTTAGAGCACTTTTGAGTATTTACAGGGCAAGGACGGTGCAGACTATAATGAAGCAACATGTCCCCCAGTGCGACGATGTGAGTCATACATCAGGTTTTGACTATGGCTGTGACAATATGGATTTCTTTTCTAACCACAATGAAAAAGTAGCATCTTCATCCATATTTATTGAAATTTATCGAAGTCTGTTGTTATAATAGTAGTATAGCTCTGCAAAGAAATGGGACAGTAAATAATGTGTGTGTGTAGCAAGCGTGTGGTTGAGAGTTAGTGGGAGCCAGGAGCAGAAAAGTGAAGGTGAATATGACTGGAGCAGAGGAAAAGGTTAGCAGTAAGTTGCAGCAAGTCTCGTCTGCTATTTACAAACTGCTGAAGGAGTGATGCGGTCTGGAGCAACTGAGCAGGAAAAACTGTTGTACGGCTCCAACATTGGCACCGGTGCGATCATATCCCTTTTGGAAGCTTAGTAAAACAGACTTCAGCTGCAGTGTCTTTTTGGAGACTTTGTTAAACAAATCCATGATGATAAATCCAATACCAAGGCTGGGTTAATTTTTGAACCTGATTAAATCATGGTTTAGCTTTAAATAATGTTGAACAAAACTTTAAAACTGGCTTAAAATTAAGAAAGGTTAAATTTGCACCTCTTCTGAATGTAGAATAAATGTAATTCTGTTGCACTTCGATGTGAAATGTGTTCTAGTACTAACTTTAAATTTACACTTCAGGAGGTTTAACTTTGAAAATGGCTGCCTTTTGAGATGGGTTGAGAAAATAATTCTCTGCTGAGCCATCATGAGTAGGCTAACTAACCAAGTTTTTAACTACCTAGCAAACACTGCAACATTTAAACTTTTTAGCTAGCTAGCGAACAATGTAATATTTTGCTAACTTTATAGCTAGCTAACAAACAACCTAACTTTTCTTTTTTCTTTTTAGCTAGCTACAAAGCAATGTTTGGTTAAGGAAGAATTACTGTACCCCAACAGCACTCAAATGTATTTTTTATATATTGATTTGACTATTTAATATCAGTTTACATCAATAAACTTGGATTTACTTAACTGAGATTAGTTTTGAATCGTGCATGGCGGTAATGAGCTCCTCTCCTTTTACAAGCTTTGTTGACAAAATATAGAGGGTCAACACACTCCTCTGTTCAGTTCCGTACTTGTTTCTCATGTTCCTAACTTCCTGCGGAGTGGTCTAGTGGGAGCACGAAAACAAGAAATGTTACAGATTTTTACTGAAACCTCGTTGTATATCTTCCTGTCAGCTGTAAGATGTTGTCAGTTTCTGTTATTCTTTCTATCCCCGGCTCCTAGTCTCTGAACACCATCTGGCAGGACTCTTTGAAATTGTTTTTTTCAGGTTATTACAGACTTTGATGGCCTTGTAGCTCGCAAGAGTATAGGGATACTTTCTTGGCTTTGCGACTGTATATCATGACCGGTGCCAATCACTGCAGTCTCTGAGTGTGCTGCTGTATTTCAGACAAACAAACATTTCTGATTAGTGAGCAGATGCTGTCACGGCAGGTATGAGTGGGCAGTAAGTCCTGGCTCTTAACTGCTTCTTGCCACTGTGTCACTCAAACCTGTCTTTATATTGTATGAACATTTTGGCAGAATAAAATTGATGAAGAAAGATCGCTTTTTGGTTCAGGGCAGATGGTTTTGGATCATATAACAGAAAAGATGTCCACTGATTGGTGGCTGATGACCTGCACCGTTGCCCCTGTATTGAAAAGCAGTGAAAACAACTAGTAGTGATCACAGTTACAGCGACCAGCCACTTTTACTGATCAAAAAGCTTTGAACAGAATCATTCCTATTCTCGTCATGTTACTGCAAGCTGGTCATTGCCTACATAAGCACAGAGAATTTTTTCAGCAGTTTTGTATGGTGCAGTATGGTGAACCATCATTGTTAACTTATCAAGGTCAGTCCACCTGAGAAAGCCAGTAAGTGCAGCATAGACAGCATGCATTTGTTTTGATTTCTACAGTATTTGTCCTTCGGCTTATTTCTTCTAGTGGCTTTTTATTGGAATTTCTTGTTTGTTTGGCTCCTCCGCGGCTTTGTCAGAAGCCCCTAATGACCACTTTGGCCTGTTTGCTATTTTGATGACAAGACTGGTGTTTTGAAATGTGTTTTTCTAGCAGGGTGCTAGTTAAGAAACAGCAGGGAGCAGGTTCATGCAGCGCAGGTCAATAGAAGGCTGACGCTCCTCTACAGAGATTAATTTAGATTTCTGGTTTGCATCTATGTATTTTTCTTGCAGTTTAAGTTTTACTTGCAAAGACTTATCAGAGGCATCAACAGATAATGTTTATTTCTCGGAAGGAGGGAGGAGATATTCTGCTCTGTTTAAAGTTTAAGTGGTGACTCAGGGCTCAAACTATTTCCGTAACGTTGTTTTAGTTAGTATAAAACAATGACAGCCTCATTTGTTTGTTCAGTCTGTGCATACTTATGTTTGATTCATTGTAGAAATGTTTTTATGCAAGAGCTCAGGGGGATTTTTAATTAACATTTTCCCCTCTATCCTAGCAAGGACTTTTGGTGACTATAAAAAGTCATATACTGTCCCCTATTTTGGTAGAGGCTTAAGCTTTGCAGACACTGAGTATTTATTAATATTGAACATTGTTCTAAAGCTAAAATATGTACCATTCCCACAATAACATGTCTTAGAACAAAGGAACACTTACACAGGTGCATAAGAGAGACCTATTCAGTACTAAACAGACAAATGGTTTAGTACCGAAACATTGCAAATAAATGTTCATATTGCAAGTTAGACAGTGTGGCTTAAATGGCCAGGTTAGGTGAACAATTCGCTGACAAAAGCCACACATTTTTCTTATGTAATGCATTTAAAGCGGCAAAGACCACCAGTCAAAACAGAATGGTTGCTTTCACAAAAATGTGGGCAATGGCATGACGCAGGAGCAAAGTACCCAAGTGGGATGTGCTCATCTACAGTCTGTAGTTCTTCCTGTATTCAGTGATGTCACTGGATGCAGAAAGGACTACACACTATAGATCTGCAGCAGAACAACTCTGTTTTGTACATCACTATAACACAAACTGAATGAATTTTTGACTACATTTACCATTAAAACTGATTGGACATCCACATGAAAAGTGCCCAGTTTTCCCATCTATAATTTAAGGAAGGAGACACTGGTGCAACAAGAAAAGGAAAAAAATCCACATCCTAAATCTATCATCACAAGGAGTTTTATGTGAACACTGCTTCCCAGATGGTAGCTGTGATTTACAGTAGATTTAATTTGTCTGTGAAGGCAGCTCGAAGAGGCTGCCTGGCTGGCATTGTCTTACTCACAGTTAGGAAGGGAGTCAAGAGGATGCTCTCTCTCTCCACACACACACACACACACACACACACACACGTACATCTCATTAGATGATATATTTTTGTCTCCTCCAAACAACTGGCAGAGTAGCCTGTTACTCTGATTGACAGGAGGTTGGAAACACTTCATTGAGATGATTAACGTTCTGCAGAGGAAGTCGCCCACTAGTCTCCAATACAAAAAGTGAAAATAAAAATCACCATAGACTATTATATAACTTAGTAGCCATAAGAATTTTCATGCAGGATGGTAACATTTGAAAAGTATGCAGTCATATTTTAGGAGTATTTCATAGAGTTTTGTAGCCACCATGTACCTCCATCTACACTTTCTTTTACCCACTTCTCCATCTCGTCCACCCACCACTTTGTCTCTCTCTCAGTCTTATACTCAGTCTCTCTGTGTCTCTCTCTCTCTCTCTCTCATCTCTGCCCTACAGCCCGGCAACCACATCTGCATCCTACCTTCACCTCTCTTCCCTCTGTCTGTCCATGCCGATTGTGATTTCTACTCCCAAAACCGCAGAATAACACTCCTTCATCCCACTACCTTTCGCCACTATGCTGGCGTCATCAGTGTCTAGATGAGTCTGGTCAAACTGGAGATCCCAGCTGGAACAGGGCCAACACAGCCTCTGGGACCGATGTTGGCCCGTTTGACGGTAAGGATATATAGTACCAAGGTGGATTTCTGCCTGTCTTTGGCTTCTGGCACTACAGGACTGAGTCAGCTAATTAGGTGGCTAGCTCAATGGCTAACCAAGCTAACTAGCTAAAGCCAACCACAGAAAACAGACAGCAGTTAGCCTACTTTAGAAGCAAGCTGTCTGTCCAGCAGCCGCCAGTACTCTGGCGTCAAACTAATTTAACTTGATGTTCAAAATGTATCATCTTAGAAAATATTCATGACACACTTATAGTGGTCTCATGACGGCCTGTGTCATGTCAGTTTAATGTAATGTTAAACCATGAAGCTAAATAGTTTCTTTAAACTTGATAATGTCAAGTTATAACAAAGACATCTCAAGCAACTTTGCATTAACAGTGAAATAATTGATGGAATGATGCTTAATGACAGCAGTCATAAACATTCATAAAGTCTGCTTCATGTTCTTGACAGGCGTCATGACATGGTTATAACACTGTAATTAAAGTCTTATGCACAACCCTTCAAAAAAAGTGTTACTTTCTCTTTTGCAGACATACTAGAAAAGCCAGTGAGCAGCCTTTCTGATTATTTTATGTATTTTTTTCCCCATTTTGCTACTTAGGACAAAAATGCTGGTTACTGGGTGTTCATCTGCCATCCTGCAGTGAATCACATGTGTGCAAGCGCTCTCTCACACCAACACATGCCTACTTAAATCACACAAATCTCACACAAATTACACAAATTTCTCACACAGCCTCAGTTCCCACCTGTTCTCTCTCATCACCTCGGGTACTCAGTAGCACCAGCCGCCTCAGCAGCCGTTACAACGTCATTCTGATAATAAACAACAAACAGTGAGTGATTTATTACTATTATTATGTAGTTACAAACCAGTCCTCCATTAATGCACCAGCCTCTCACGCTGGCTGCGGTTACCGTGACAACAGTAGAGCATTTGCATAAACACGGGAACACTGAATCAGAAAAATGAAAACGGCTCAGGTGACCTCGCCTGACAACAAAGAGTTTGAAGTGGCGTGATGAGGGTGGTGGGTTAATCCATATCATTTCATAGCAATCCTCCTTTATCTTTTTGCTCCTTTTATGTGGATTAGAATTTCTAATTTGCTTTAAGATTGCCAATCCTATCAACAGTGATGATTACATTCTCAAGTGTTAATTATTATAAAATTTAGTTCTCTGGCATGTCTCCTAGTCTCTCTTTGTCCATTCTGGCTGCTTCTTCACTTATCTCTGTTAGTATCTGACCCAGTGTAATTAAAGTTCAACCAACAGTATCTCCATTTATATTTCTCAATGCTCTCTTCAACCTCATCTGTGGTCTTTACACTGGTTTCTTGTTTGTCAAAGAATTGATTTTAAATTACCGCTGCTGATTTGTATGGCACCAAATGGTTATACTTCTGATCCTCTGCTACATATGAACCCTGACCTCTCAGGTTGTCTGGGGCAGGTCTACTTTTTGCCCCGAAAGTCAAAACTAAACATGGAGTGGCGGCATATATCTGAAACAAACACCCCAAAAACTCTTGGCAACTCTCAGTCCTTCTAAATCAAGGATAAAGACCTTTCTCTCTGCTTCTGGCTTTTATTAAACCAAATCTGAGGCTTTAGATTAATATGTTAAAATGCCCTGTGTGGCATTTTTGGAACATATTCAGTGCTAAAGCATGGTGTAACAGGAGGAATGACAGTCGATGACATCTAAGTACAGGGACACTGGAAGTCAGTCAGAAGTCAATCGATATAATGACATCATTCTGAATAGTGTGCAATTTATAATTAGTTTTGGGAAAGTTTCTCGTCATTATGACTGAGAGGATCTATTTTTTTACATCACATTGGCAGTAATGAGGAAAAACAGTGTATCCGGGGCCTGCATTCAGCAGCGCAATGAACAGGAGATGAGTGTGGCCCTGCATAACACAGTTCTTCAGTAGTTGTTTTGTCACTGTTGACAGAGACTCCAGTCTGCAGTGTAAACCACTAAATTGTAGAGTAACATCAGGCTGCATGATCATACTTGATCATACACTTTTGTCCACATTCGCACACTCCCTTTCTCATGTTTGTTGTACGTGCTCTGTCTCTGCTGCATCACACTTTAACAGCCTGGTTTTCCAACGGTTCATATCACGCTTGAAATCTCACCCGCAACTGGTTATGTATGAAGCGTCTCACTTGATGTTGCCCAATCAGAATCTCATCAAAAGACACTGGTGTCTAAAACGGTATGGACAGGAAAGAGGTGACAGAGAAATGAGTGAAATCAGCTGGGGCAGTCAGTGTTGGGAGTCAAGACCACTGTGGCTGCAGAGCATGTCATTTTTTTTGAAGGGCACATGGTCAAACTGAGGTGGCACAGTGGTCACGTCCATCATGGCAACTGTGAAATTCCTGAACTGGCTGCAAACATAGATCCATTACTCAGTGTTCCCTGTGTCAACCAATCTACTGAATCATCAGTTCACAAAAAATAAAATAAAATAAATAATAATGCTGGCACTAATATTTCTCTGCTTTCTTCTTGCTGCATACCTGCTGCATAGCAACATCTGAGCTTATTCATCCTGGCAAAACTGACAAGGCACACTTGCTCTCTTTCAGCTGTGGTTGACACTTCACTTTCATCCAGTAACCCCAACCACCCACTACCAGCTACCTGGGAGCTGCCCGGTATAATCAGAGAGGTCTATAGCTGGTCTCTGAGCAGCTCTGGGGCACAAGCATCATGTTGAAGGTCATTTCTTATCGAGTCTTCTCACCTACAATGTTCAAACCAGTGGAATCTCACATTGTTTTGTCCTCAGTCCTGATTCTATAGTCTCAGAGGGTGCTATCAGCAGTTTTACTACAGTGCAACAAAAGCAGAACCTGAACACTACAGACTGCACAGACTAGCATGAGAAATATGAAGGGTAAAAGGAATGATGTGGGGGAAATGAATCACTCTCGACAACCCCCATTTATTGTGGTTGGTTGGGAGATGGGAGGCACTGATTGCTGACATTATCAGCAGTAGAGAAGCTAATGGTCCTTTACATGGCCGGGACAGTGCTACTACAGGTGCTGTCACACAGAAAACAGACAAACAGGGTCAGATGGATTTGAACACAGCTATTAATCCCATTCAGAGAAAAGGGATAGCAAATAGGCTGTGAGGGAAGGAAAGATGAGGTAGAAAGGTGGATTTAAGTGGTTTAGGTGGAAGAAACTGAAACAAATAAAGGGAGAACAAAGAGTCATAGACTGATCTTCAGGACTGTGCAGAGAGAAATTCCAGAGAAAGAAACGAACCGAAGAGAGAGGTAAAGATGAGAAAGAGCCTGCGACAAGGTCGCTCACTGTACTGATAAACTGTCCAGAGACAGAGCCAATAAACCAGTGCCAACAAATTATTTCAGCCTGGCAAGAATATCTACAACACAAAGCACTCCTACATCCATCCACTGAAGGGGACAGCAGCTGGACAAAGCTTGGTCCATGCTGTTTCTGAAAGGCCATTTGTTCACTTTGGGGTCAGGTATTGTCCCTGACTCGTCTTTTGTGTTCCATTTTCTCCATCTTGGTGTCCAAAATAAACACGATGATATAATGGAGACTTGTGAGTTTCTACTCTTCTCAACCACTGTCTTCAATCCCATCTGTCATTAGTTTATGGAACTGTTAAGCCCAGCTGTCCAGCCCGTTCTCACTACCAATGCGTTAAATACAACAGCTATTGTTGTTGTGAAATTTAGTCCTTTAAGTGAAAGCTTGCATTGACTGCATACAGGTTAAGAAAAACTTTATCGGCGTGCAAATTAATCCCATATACAAACGCGTTTGATGTGAAAAGGCCCTCAGTCCTATGGTTGAATTTCGATTACAGTATTGTATGTTTTGTTGGTTTGGGATTGGGTTTAGAGTTGTGTTTGTTAATTTGGTTGCGGGTGAGTTTTGGGTTAGAGGTTTGTTTGCCTGCTTGTTTGGTTGTGGGTTAAATGTAACTTTTGTTCAGTAAATTGATGGGCTTGGGGTTAGAGTTTTGCTTGTTTGTTTGACAGGGTTAGGATTAGAGTTTTGTTTGTGTAGTTGTTTGGTGAGGTTGGGTGATTAGTATGATAAGGGTCAGGGTTTTGTTTGCTTGTTTGGATAAATGAAAAGATTAAATAATTAATGTTAATTATAAAGTTAATAATTTAAGTAAAACACATCTGAGAATTCTACAGTAGAATATTACTTAAAAATTAAAGAATTAAAATGTTAAAAAAACAACATTATAACAACTGAAAAAATGACAGCATGATAAGACAAAAAGAAATACTTTCAGTATGGAATAATGTGAAATTCTTGAAGTCAGCAGAGCAGAGATCAAGAGACATAAACAGGTACTAATTGAGCAAAAATTGTCAATACAAACAGACAGATAAAGCATGTGAAGATCAGATATAGCCAGAGCTGACAGAACATCCTGTTCCTACTGTGATGATTGATGACAGATACAGATATTCACATATCCAAAAAAACAAAACAAAACAAAACAAAAAAAACATCAGAAGCAAGGGAGCAGATAGTTGCCCCTCATGCTGGGATACATTGTGTACTTTATTGGGATGACTCAGAGAATCCAGACTTTGAAACATTTCCTAATGAGAAGAATGTTGACTTCTGTGGTGCGGCTGTTAACATTTATGAGATTGAACTCTGTGCTGGTTGGGGCCTTGATCAATACGGAGCTGAAGCCCCAGAAGCTAAACATTTTGTTCCACTCACTGCTGCTTTCACTCCTGAGTATTTCTGCATACATAAAGGGTTTATTTTTCAAGGCTTTTGAAAGCTAAAATATGATATTTGATTGTCCATATTCTTAGATAACTAGTATGTACAATTGTACTGTGCTTGCTAGAAAAATGTACCTAAGAACAACTGTGTTTTGTTGCATTCAAAAACCTTCAATAAGCTTGCTTATGTTTCTTAGTATTTCTATGGTTTTGCAGCTGCCATTGGCTATCAATAGATCTTGGTACGTAATACTCCTTTAACAAAGCTGACTGCCCAAGATCTTTGAGATCAAGTTTAGAATCCCCCTCCACTCAAAAAATGTTTTTGTTTTTCTTTGTGTTCCTACAGTTGAATGTTAGAGTTTCAGTGTGCAGAATGGTGGAGGATGTTTTCACATTTGTCTATTTGAAATGGAAAGCTCTTCTGTGCTCTTTGAAAATCTGATTTTAAGGAGCATAATTTGTGACGTCACAAATAGTTTGGAAGCCAATTCTGGTCCATTTTGCAACTTGTACAAGTGTGATGTAGAAAATTATAATAATTAGTGCACATGTACTGAGAACAGACTTGGTAGGAGTAAAAGATATCTTGTATCCAGCAGCAAAACTTAAGAAATTAAGAAATTTAAAAAATCTGCAGAAAAAAAACATATCAGACATACATTAATGTTCCAAAGCCGAACACTGTAGAACCTCAGAATTGTGTCTTTGTTTTTGCAGATGATGTGGTTTTGTGATTCAGCACTGGGGCAGTTTGGAGCCGAGTGTGAAGCTATAGCTATGAGAGTTAGCACCTCCAAGTCTGAAGCCATGATTCTCTGTTGGAAAGAGGTATATTTCTCCCTCTGGAAGGGGAGTTAGTTGTTGCTCCAAGAGTTCAAGTAGTCTTGTACATGAGTGACAGTATAAAGGAGCGTGAGCCTGACAGGTTGATTGCAGTGCAGCATCTACAATAATGCAGGTGTTTTACGGACTGTCCAAGTGAAGAAAGTGCTGAGCTAGAAGGCAAAACTTTTAATTTACCAATCGATCTACAATCCAACACTAAGCTACGGTCGTGAGCTTTGGGTAGTGACCAAAGGAATGAAAAGCATGAGTGGCCTAAATGAGTTTCCTTCAGGGTGTGCTGGGCTCAGCCGTAGATGGGTGATTATTCGAACATCCAGGGGGAGCTCGGAGTACAGACGCTGCTCCTTCGCGTCGAAAGCAGCCAGCTGAGGTGGTTTGGACATCTGATTAGGACACTTTCTGGACACCTTCCTTCTGAAGATTTTCAGGTATGTCCCACTGGAAAAACTGGGGTAGACCCAGAACCCGCTGGAGGGATTCCATATCTCATCTGAACTGGGAACACTGGAAAGCGTTACTGGAGAGAGGGACATCTGGAATACCCTGCCTAGCCTGCTTCCACTGTGAGCCGACCCCGGACAAGCAGGAGAAAATGAATGGATGGATGCTCCAAGCAGACAATTTTTATATTTCTTATTACATAAATAGATATGTATTGCATACACATTCTGTTCAAGGTTAATTTCTAAATTCAAACCCGCTGCTTTGAAACAGCAGTGAAGCTATAAATATTAAAAGGTCTGAGATAAGCGTTGCTCATAGATGTTCACTTGTCAATCTAAAAAAAATTACAGAAGTAAATAAGTGCCATTATGCAACATTTTTAGTAAATGGCACAAGATGAAAGCAATAATGAGTTACAAGCAGGAATGAAAGCAAGCAGGAATATTATTTAACCAGACCTGAGTTTTGTGTGAAGAACAACTTCAACAAGCACAGCCTACTGAAAGCTATAAAATGAATAGTCAGAATGACCTCGAATGTGATTAAAAACAACCTTCATGCATTTTGTATTAACGGGTGGTACTTTCAGTAGCATTTATGCCATTATCAGCATCACTCAAAACCTAAGCAAGGGCAAACCTCAAGAAGGCAAAGGACAGTCTAGTAAGGTAGCATGCCTCCAAAATAACAATGCTCAATAACCTTGAAAAGGATTTGGCAATTCCTCTCTGCAAGGAGCCAAAACAGCACGACAGCATTTGTGCAAACACCTCTGAAGCACGTAGGAGGACTGAGAAACCCTCTGACCTTTATCCTCACAAGACTGGCACCAAATGAAGGCAAGTTTGATTTTGCTTTCTACTTCTTAGCAGTTTTTCCTTCTGCTTCCTGCTGTAGCGGGCAGCATAATGACAAACAAATAAGACAGGACGCCGGAAAATGTCTTCTGAAAATATGACAAAACACCTGTCATTTTATGGTGCGCTGTTTACATCTTGTATTTGAGTGTACACAACAAATGTGTGTAGAGGTTCCCACACAGAGGGAGATGCAATACTTTAGGGGAAAAAGTATTTCAACACAAGCTGTCAGATGCACAGCCCTGACATATTAACACTTCAAAAAGTTTTTATGGCAAACATATGCATCTATTTATACATCCTGTAGACACAAAGCAACATTATTATTCCAGTGGGCTTCTTCCTTCCTGTGTTGGCGTCTGTCTTCATGTCTTTAGCGTGCAACATGTAACATTTTCTGCACAAGCTTCTTGCTAACTTTGCATGGCCATGTTCAGTACCAGGCTGGTTAGCATAAAGTATGGTTGAGTCCAGGATTTCCATCTGTGTATTGTGAGCCTGGTGGTCCATCAAGACGAAGATGACCCCTCACCAAGCCTAAGCATCTGGGAGTTTTTATGCATTTCTAAGGTCTTTTTTAATCTGGGGTGCAATTACAGTGGGTCAGAAGAAGGTTTTAGATCAGCGCTCTTCACCTGAGGTGACCAGATTTTTGCCAAGAAAACCAGAGACATTTTCAGTACAGCAGTCAATATATCATTAAAATATCTAATGCTAGTATTTATGAAATAAACAAGCATGAATTTGCAATGGCTGGACCCAGCATACATAGACCCGTTCATCCAGGTGTGTATGCATTCAGTGACACCTGCTGCAAGACTCTATGGCCAACAGTTAATGAGTTGTGAGGGGCGTGGCTTATGTATAAGAGGCGGGGCAAAGTGGCACCACTGAAATTGGAACTCTCTACTGAGACCAATGATGCCTCCTACACAAGTCTATGACAAACATTTCATTTGAGTTTGCTCAAGTTACGTGAATCCATTTAGCGTCTTTCTGTTATTGGCCACTTCCACTGCCACAACCACTTCTTGTCAGTTGGCACAAACACCCACCTTCACACACATACACTAAACCTTCACGGCAAATTTCAGCATCCAAGGACATAAACTGTAGAGACCAAAGCATGGGACATTTTTGTGGACAGATGGAGGAACAGATGAAAGTGTCCGTCCACCTGCAGTACTTTATTACAGTGCAACAATTACCATCAAAATATGTGAAAGTATTGCCTATTTTTTTTTGTAATTTAGCTCAAAAACATTGTTTGGAAAAAATAAATTGGCAGACTGTGTAATAATGTTGTTACCTTTCCTCCTCTGTCTCCCTTATTCTTCTTGCTAAAAGATGTTCTGTATCTCTGTCCCAGTTTTCCACTGGGCCATCCAAAAAGCTCCATACACCTGCAGAGCCTGTAGGTTTGTCACCTCATTCAATGCCTTCCTATACATTTATATCCATATGACATGTAATTGGTTAATGACTGCAACTATATGAGACAGTAAAGCTGATAATTTCATTTTTATTTTCATCACCTGGGACCGAGAAGGCATGATCAGCTAGCGGGGTGTTAGGGACAGACAGTGACAGTACGTGAACGAGAACAATAACAGGGAGGAAGAGACAGATCGACAGCGAGCAAGAGCAAAAGAGCATGATGGGGAGCAAAAGACAGAGAGAAAGAGACAGTAAACAACAAAACTTTGTGTCTGTTTGTCACCGTTGCCAGGCAACTGTCTGACCCCGACGCACACAAACACGAAATCACCTGTACCTTATTGATGAGGCCACACACACCTCAGATGACAAAAAAAACCTTGTCTTGTTAAAAGAGACAGCGTGTTACAACAACTTGCACTCGAGAACATTAATCCAACAAGGCTTCAAAATGAGTCTTCGTCTCCTGGGAATCTCTGTCATCAGTATCAGTCCATCCGGAATTCATTCTCATCTCTTTAACAATAATATGTTGTAATAAATGGGCAACATGGGATGACTAGTCCACTAATGGCTTGAACTAATGACTACTAATTGACTAGGAAAGTCTTCAGTCTGAGGCACTGCGAGTGATTATGTTGACTAAACTGCTAAAACCACAGTTTTATCAGAGAAAGCAGCACTTTGTATAATCATGGAAATTCACATTTCTCAAGAAACATTAAATTTTAGTTGATCAATCCAATTTTAATCCAGTATCAAGCAGGGCTGTGACAATAGCTGCATTACCACAATACCATGGTCATACCAAGGTACAATGCTAGCATTAGCTTAACATTAGTCTTTCCTTCTCAGCTTACTTCAGGGCTAATTGCTATATATATAACAGACAAGACCTTTCTTGGTCTTAAGAGGCTGTGGCTTCTTTAGCTGTCACACTATAACCTCTATAGTACATTTACTGCCACACCGACAACTTACTGCTAAGCAATTTGCTGCTCACTCCCTATTACTTGCACACACACTAAATACAAATTACGCACTGGCCTTTTCCTTAAAGGAGCTACATTACGCTTGAGAAAACTTAATTATTTGGACAGCTGTAGTACACCGCCATCTCACAGGAAAATGTTGCTTCTTCACTACAGTCAGAAAAAAATCCATTCCATCACAGCCGTAATATCAAGCAATGCCAGTCAGAGTAGGTATCAGTGAATTCAGTGCCAAAACAGATGCTTTTCATAGGCCTAAGAACATGTCATAAAAGCAGCTAACATGCGGTTGCAGTAGTTTCCCCTCACAAAGACTCTGAATGCAGCCTTTCCCTTTCTGAGATGCATCAATATCTGTGACATTTCTTTCAGTTGTTGAGCTTTCCCTTCCTCTCCTCCACTGTCTTCTGTATAGCTCTGTATGTCTTCTCCTCTTTACCTTTGAGATGTCTTCAGGGTAAGGGCTTTTTTATCACTGGTCTGTGGCCAGGTGATCTCTTCTGTAACTAAAATATCTTTACCTTAACCTTATTGTACATCATGGAAAAAAATCTGTGCTTGAAGACAAACAAAAACAAAAAAAGAAAAAGCACAGAAGTATGCATGACATCATCTAGGTTTACGGTCCATGGATCCTGGAGTAAACACGAACACCAGATTTTTTCAAGGCATTTTATTAAGTCAGAAATATTTCCCTACAGTGCTTCAGAAATGTTCAACTGCAGTATATTCTTTCCTGCCCTTCCATCTCTCTATTTCTGTTCTGTGTTTTCATCTAGGTTAAAAAAACACACAAAATAGAAAATGCAAATTAGTGAGCACAGAAACACAGACAAGAAAGAAAAAGACTTGCACATGAATTACTACTAGGCCTACTGGGCAACACGTTGGGAAATTGAATGCTGTTTGAAGAACGAAACAAAAGCATGAATTGAGTATTTTACGGACGCTTAAAAAAAGTTTAACCTTTTTCACAGCAGGCATTTCTCACTTTTCATATTAGAAAAGGCACAGATCTTACTAAATTGTATGTCCTGCCAAGATGCCCATCTCCAACCGCTGTAGTCAACTCTGTGTTCCAATACCCATACTACCATATTATTTAGTATGCCATTAAAATATTTAGTATGTCCCAATACACAGTATGTTAAATGATGTATGCCAAAAATACCTGAATGTCCTGCTGCATCCAGTCGCATTTTGCAATATGCAAGACAGTATGCTTTACTGGCTCTTCTAACCAACAATACTTTGCAATAGATATATGGGCAAGAGAGTCCAAGTTCAAGGCACAATGTCATGAGGAAGCAGTGTGTCCCACCTCTATGTATAATGCATGCAACATTATATACGTTGTATGGCCAGCTGCAGTACAAACTAATACTAAAAGAAAAAGTATGCAATTTAGAATGCAGCCCTGCAGCTGTAAGACATAGTGTATCTGAATGTCCTGAAAATATTCCATCACTGGCTCTTTGATTCTGTCTGGTATTTTAAAGCATCTAATGCTTCCCACAGTAGACTGTGGAACAGAACCAAATACATCTGCTAAATCAAAGAATATGGCATGCAAGTCTCTTTCTTCCCTCTTCGGTGAGTGAATTTGATGCAAGATGACGCTTGTGTGCTGAAAGCATCCAGCGATCTTTGTATTCCAGCTTTCCGCACTGAGGTTTTGTTTAGCTTTTTGCTGTGTTGGTGACTAGACATCCTCTAGACAACCTCTGTGCCACTACACAAGACAGGTCGGCCTAAACTATCCTTCATCGACAGAACCTTTCTCCTGAAGAATAAAGATTCCTCCTGCCCCTTGCCAAGACCACGGAATGAGCTGCTTCCTTCCATGCTATCCTAATAAACCTCTACAAAAAATACAACACATCTAGAGCATTATTATACAGTCTGTAGGGTGCACCATTCGGCCCAGGAGCTAATGCTGACCTTGCTCATTTAACTACCATTTCCACCCCTCTGAATGTGGGGGCTTTCACATTTATTGGGTTTTATTGCCCCCAATGGAGGGTCCTGATATTTTTCTATATGCAGCTTTTCTACGTAAACATCAAACTCATTCTCTTTTGGTCTTTTTTAGACTGCTACTTTTCTCCTTACTAAGTAATGTCTTGGCAAATGGGGATCTTTATAAAAGGCTGCCCTACTTCCTTCTTTACTTTCCGCTTTCATTAAACTTGCCAACCTGTACCCTGGAGCTATTACACAACTTCTGTCTCTGTCAAGGGGTCATATAATTGATCATATATATTTCAAGTTAAATTAAGTATAAACATTAGCCTATGGCATGGATTAAAAGTGTAATCTAAGCAGCAGAAACATGCGTGCAGTTGATCAGTACACTGTACACATCTTTACCTTGCCTTTGCTGTACCTTTTGCCTGGAGCTTGAGTTTATGGTTGCCTACATTTCACAAAATGCCTTTTACCTTTCAGCACTGAATCAAAGTTTTTCTGAGTTTCTTGCACCAGTCAGAGAGATACAGGCTGCCAGTATTGAAAAACAGCATATTTGGGGTTTAATTTTCCAGTGGTGGAAAGTCTAAAGAGATGCCCTTGATCTTTGATTGAAAAAACTTAAAGAGAGTTTTTTGTCCAGTAAAATGCACTGAAGTATGCAAGGTGCATTACAAACTGTCATTTTTGAGATGTCTGAGGTTGGATTTTTCCTTTACATGTACTCCTGCACGGTATAACACTGGGAATCGGGGATTTGCGAAAGACAGATGCAACAAAGATCCCAAAATCAAAGCATCAGAGGCTGACATATCCTGATTTTAGTCCCCCTTAACAGTCAAATCACACACACACACAAAAACAGGATCCTATAATTATCACAATGTTTCATGGCTGTAATATTACTTTTCCCAGTAACAAGTAGTATTAGGGTATACAAATGTTTTTTTTTTCAATTTACAGACTTGTATGCACACCTCTCCCCCTCTCTGTAAGCTAATTGTTTTCTAAACAATGTTGAGCAGTGTAAGCTTTCCAGGTGATTTCTTTATTGTATGTTGAATTGATGTCTGAGTGTTTTTGCTCAAGCAGCAAAACTGAAAGTTGTAGTTACAAACTTGCAAGTCAGAGAAAACTCTCCAGAGGACATGGAAATAAATAATCAAAGAAGTTATGTAGCTGTTTCGTCAGGCGCACACAGACTCTCTCTCTCTCTCTCTCTGGGGCACACAGTCTTCCCCACCCAGGGAATTAGAATGCTAATTTTATGAGGATTAACTGCATTGCCGGCAGTTGTAATTGCAGTCTGCGCATTGCTAAGAGTTAGACTTTGTATCACCACAGCCGGCATCAGGACCACTAATGACAAACTGGGTGTTAACAGTTCACTGGATCAGCAGTTCAACTTTGGAGCGAAGTAATATAGACATATAACAAGTAATGTACTATTCATACCAAGTAATAAGAAAGTAATTATTACTTTTTAAAGGAGTAATAAGTATAAGTAACACTTCTTTTCATTACACTTCCTGAGTAACTTGCCAAACAGTATCAACCAGATCATCCCTGCCTGGTAAATCCCCATGTATTTTAAACCTTTACCCCCACTTTGTAATTTGTTATTTAAAGACTCCAACCCTAACCCAAGCCATAAAACACATTATACAACATTTTTTAATAGGCTGAGTAGTAAGATAAGATAACAAGATAAACCTTTATTGATCCCCAGGAGGGGAAATTTGGGTGGAGTACCCCCAATTAGGAAAACAGCTCTTCACATGTAAAACCTGTGGAGTGCCTCTGTAATTAATTCTTCCTACTTTTATCTTTTTCTTTATCAGCACTGCCTGCAACTTTTAATAAGAATTTTAATGACATTAATTAGCATTTTATTGCACTCTACAAAATAACCAATATGAGGTTCCTTAAATGTCAACCACTTGCCCCGTGTTTTCCTGCTCTGGTAATTGCCAATCGACTCGAGTGATTAAGAATTTGTAATAAACTGATAGTGTCATATAAATTAAGCTTCCTGGGGGCTATATCAAGTTGATATTTACCCAATTTTAGATAATAAATATCTATAGATAATTAAGATAAGTATGTCTATACTATGTCCATGTTATGGATACCTGTTCCTCTGTATACATTATAACCAGTTAATCTTAATGGAAATCTATTAGTTGGCATGGCTCATGGAAAAATGATTTTTATCATCTTTTTGTTTCCCTTCATTACTTTCCATCAGCAAGACTTTCCAAATAATCACGATTTCTGAAAATGCCTCGGGTTTTCTCAAAGAGACTAATTATAATTAGAAACTGATGGAAGTTTCACAGTGTTAGAAGACCATTTGATTTGTACAGCCATATGAGGAAACAGGAGAGGGAAGACAAAAAAGAGAAAAGATTAAATCAATTAGCCTCACGGTGAGAAAAAAAAAGTCGTGGACCCACAGGCTTTTTCATGTTGGACAACCTGCTGATTCAGTGGCTGCCAAGAAACCTGCTGAGCGGGGGGGGGACCGTAACGACATGGAGAGATCGCACAAAGATTCCCTCGACTAATTAACTGCTGTGGTTTCCATTCCATCCAAACTTCTCAAGAGTGATGCACTCCAAAAAGGAACAGGAGAGTGAAAACAAGTACAGGGTAGGTTCTCCGTCTCTCTTTAAATCTGTGTGACAGCCTGAGAGAGTGAAATAAAGAAAGGCACAGAGACAGAACAAGGGAGTTGTGCGACATAAATAATACAGGAGGAGGGATGCATATTTGGTGAAACACTAAGCACGGTCGCTGAAAGTTTTGAGTGTTTACCCCTTTGGTCCCACTCTACGGGGAACATCCATTTTCCATAACCTTCATCAAACCTTCCTCCCTCCGTCCTCTGAGGCTTAATAGACAACGAGGCAGCAATAGTGTCCCTCATAAAAAAGCAATGAACTAGGGTGAAACACACCGACAGGAAATTCAGCAGCAGCACAGAGATTAGAGGAGCAGACTTTTAGCCAGAAGGTTGTTTGTTTGAAGCTCTCAACAGATAAAAAGTTCTTTGAACGTAACACTCAAGAGAAGAGTTGTACCTTTTGTTGCTGGAGCTGCACTCTCCGAAGATTACATATGGTACCATTTTTATCTACAAGTCCAACTATGCACTTTTAATTAAGCAACCAGGTGACTCAGAATTCTAGTGGGAATCAATGCTAATGTTAGGAAGCCAGGCTAATTCACACAAGAGCTTGGGTGGTATAAAAGTATCACAGTGTACAAAATCCCAACAGAATAATTTTCAGCATTCCCCGGTAGACCTCTAGATGTCAATTAGGTATGAAGTTGAAAAAACAGATAACGTCAAAGCCTAACGTACATTTTCTATGTCAAAGTTAATTAACCTAGCTTACTAGCTTACACTTTCTTTGTGGAATACAAACTTAAGACATGTGTCCTTCCAAATGCAGAATGTTAAAAGGACAGCTTAAATCACAGCTTAAATATTTGACACTATGTGGGCTTGTTGTAAAAGTGGAAAAGCTTTGACAGCATGCCTCTTACCAACGTCATCCTCCAAATGTCAGTGAACCACTGTGCACCCACAATTTAAATATCAGGTCTACTTAAAATTTTGAGAAATATGTCATATTGGGACAAACACCCACCTACCCCCCCCCCCCCCCCCCCCCAAAAAAAAAGTAGTATTTTAGTACTATCTGTCCATAACCCAAGGCCGGTTACAAAGCTCAAGAACCTGAGAAGTCCTTGACTTCCAGAAGGGCAGACCCCAGGTGATGAGGGTGGGCGGGCACACTTCTTGCACCCTCATCCCTAACACTGTTAGGGTTTGTCTGAACATACAACAGGCGTTGTTCTAAAGGGTATTTACACCACGCCCTGCAAGAATAAGGCTATGAGAATCATATTCCCAACCAACCGGATAATAACCTTTTCTCCAAGCTTGTGGTTGGCAAGAAGGTACACCAGGCCAGCACTGAGAAGCTCAGAGGGAGCTTCTACCCGTAGGCCACTAGGATTTTAAATGAGGTCGCTGTTTAAGACTGCCCTGACTGATTGATAGAAAAACAAGAAAACAGTCAATATCCTCTTATTTCTTTGCATTTCTTGCGATCTCAGAAAAAGCCCTAAAGGAGTTAATAGTCTGTAATTGGATTCACTGGACAGAAAACAATCCAAAGCCCAGCATCTAATTCAATAACATGTGAAAGACACTAAAAACCGTATAGGGACATTAGTATTGAGCAAGTCTTAACACACAATCCTTGCTTCATAGAACACTACATATTTCTGAATTGACATAAGAAATGCATTCGACACAGTGAAGATGTGAAAAAAAAGTGTTTGTGAACAATAATGGTTCCCATGAGCAGATCGATTCCTGTTAACCAGTAACATAAGGATTTTAGTCCCTTTCAACACAGACTCCTTTCCTGCAATTATAGTCAGCCCATCCTGAGTTAAGGCCAGGACTGTTCAATGGTCCCCATTAAAATGTCTGGCGTCACTAATGACATCAAACACAACACTAACCCAAACTAAGGGTACTGGCTCAGTTCTAGTGTTGCCTTTTCCTGTTTGCATCAACCTCAGTGAAATATCAACCATATCCTGACCAGAGTGCAGACACACAATCATGTTCAATTTTTCTAACACACTTCATCCTGCGCAATTACTGGTGTTGTGTGTTGTGTACCTGCTGTCACGTCCACAACACAGCTAAAGGGAACCAGCTTTGCTCAAAACGATCCTGTTACAAATGTTTCAAAACGACTTCCTGACAAAAAGTGTAGAAAACGTAGTTTTAGAAAAAGTATATTGAGTCAAGTGAAGCAAAATGTCAGTCCCAACAGCAAAGATCTAACTTAATCTTTACATTAAAATGCATTCATTGTGAAGACCATGTAGGAAGTGAATGCTTTGTAGAAGCAGCTTTACGCATCAATGTGAGCTCACAACAGCAAATTAAACTGTATTTAAAGGTGCTCCGTGGAGTTTGTCCACTAGTGCTATATATGGGGCAATGTTTCTAAGATTGGGTCCATCTTTTAGGTAGGTACTGCTCTGGTGTCAGCTTTGCATGTGTGGGACACAGAGCTTCAGAAAAGAAATCAATGTTTGCATTTGGTTTTGCACAGGACAAAAACCCATGTGTCCTGGATGAAAGTCCTGTGTTTGTTCAACCCATTCACGCACCTAAATCTCCTCCAAAGGCAGATTTTTTTGCTCTTTATACTACATCATCTGACTTTGACGGTATATCACCACATAATGCTAAAGGGGAGCCTCCACACAGAGCACTACAGGGTTACTGAGAGTGCAAAGAGGCACTAACAAAACTGCTGTACTTGATGTGATGGAAGTGAGAATGGTTGGTGGTACACAGTCTTGCCAATACTTTAATTCTAATCCACCCATTGACAGACACTGGTGATAACTGTTCAAAAAATGCTGCAATGTGCCAATGTGCTAATATGCAAATTTTTCCAAAACTTGTTTTTGCAAATGTTTTTTGTGGAAGGAAATGTCCTCATAAGCATAAACCCAAAATGACACACACAGTACACTTTAGTGAGAAAACTGAATGTTAACACAACTCTACAGGGAACAACACCATGTGCAGTATGGTGGCTCAGTGGTTAGCAATGTCACTTCACAGAGAAGATGAGACCTGGGTTCAAATCCTGGCTGGGGCAAGGGCAGGGCCCTCCTGTGTATCCACTCTTAGAAACTCTAGAAACTCCACTCTTAGGTAGAAACCCCTGGGTGAGTTCTAGATAAAAAAAAACCTTTGCAATATAAAAGGTTTCTCAGTAGAAGCCCTTGGTAAGCCTTTTCCACCAATATCGAATTGGCTCTGTTTCAGTTCAGAACCTAAATTTTGACCCATTCAGAACATTTTCACCAAAAACAAAACAAACAAACAAAAATTGGATCAGAACCTGAAAAAAATAGCAAATTTTCCTTGTGAACAAAAGTGGACATGTCATATTCTACACGTTGCTGTGCATTCTGCAATATCCTCTGTTGATGACATCCTTGATTCCAATGGTTCAACTCAAAACTGGTGGGGCTAGCTGGTTCTCTAGTAAGCAAAGGTTCTTGGGTGGCTTCTAGGTAAAATCTTTGGAATATCAAAGGGTTCATGGTAGAACCCTATTGACTGCATCTCCATAAAGCCTGTTGTTAGAACCCCCTGGTTGGTTTCTTGTCACTACTTAGAAAGATTCTCTGTAGAACCTCCTATAGAGGGTTTTGTGGAAAACCTTTCACAAATGGTTCTACATATAACTCTTTATGTTGGGCTCTAGGCACAATTCTCCAAAAGGGTTCCAAGTGGAACCTTTATAAAAGTTTCCACCAGGAACCAAAAACAGTTCTCCTATTGGGACAAACCCCAGTACCCTTTATGGTAATCGAAGAGTATAGTTTGCTTGTTCTCTCCATGTTTGCATGGGTTTCTTCTGGTGCAAATAAGCATGTTATTTGTTAGGTTAATTTTTCCCTGTCAGTGCCTGTGACCAAGACACTGGCTTAGACCACTGCTGCTAATTAAAGATGAGTGAAATGTAGTTTCACTATGTGTTGTACTGTATATAACTGAGTATGTGATAAATAAACTTAATTAACCATTTACCAACAAGAAAAAAAAAACACTCCACAGCCACTTAATCTGAACCTGGCCTCACTTGACACACTTAAGAAGGACAGTATCAGTGCTGATACTGACCCAACTGACTGGTGCTCCCCTTATGATATTAGCCATTAGCCTCAAGCAAACCTCTGACAAACAAACATCTCAGCAACATTTCAGCTAATCAGTGTGCAACAGAAGAGAACTTACTCAGCTGCAATACAACACAGTCCATTGGACTGTTTCAGCATTATCTCTCACAAGCACCCCATACAGCACTTTCCATTAAAGGAAATGTTAAACACAAAATGAAAATTCTCATTATCTACACTCCCTCGGGTCAGGGAAAACAAAGCCAAAGTGTGTATGCAAGCAGGTTAGCAAGTACAATTATTTGGTTTCAAAACACAGAGATTCTGCTGCATGAGCTGTTAAATCCTTTCATGGTATAGTTAGGATCTAACACGAGCATTTTTTGCTTCATCTAATGTCAGAATATTTCCAGCGTACCTAACGCAGATATATGATGTGGTTGGTAAAATGCATTAAGACTTCCCTCTGATCACAACTATGGCATCATCTCCTCCTCATTATAAAAGATAGGTCATGTAGTTGGCTGCAGCTTTTACCCTACGGCCTCAAAAAAGAAATTAAGTCAGGTAGCACAGAAATATAAGTATGGTGGTTCATGTTCTGCTCTATATTTGCTGCTTAATACGTACTGAGAAATTCAGATCTGATCCCATTTGTCATTTTATAATACGTAGCAAAATTCAGTCTGAGGACCTAAATAAACAGACCGCCATAAGGCACACTTTGATTCCTCCTAATGCTGACTGAATTATTTAGGATGCCATGCATTAAGTATTAGAAGGAACTGGAATAGTTTTGTGCGTGCATGTGTGTATGCGTGAATCCATGCATCTTTGAGTGGGTACATGCTTACAAGGGACTTCTTGCCACATCAAATACCTGGAGAGCAGCAGGAGGCAAAGCACTGATCTATTAAACATGCTTCATGACTTGTAGAGTCAGAGATGATAGCCTGTATCTGCTGAAGCTGGCAGACTGAGCGCTTGCTTCACCAACTGACAACAGGAATGCTCAGTAATTCAATGTTATTATTCACCGTCCTGACATACAATCCTACGGGGACAAAATTCACATGCTGTCTCATGATATCATGGATCACATTACATCTGAATGAATGTCAGTTAGTTTTAAATCTTTTATAGCTTTTAAACTATAAACACATCACACACATTTGTTCAATGGGGTGACAGAGTGTTTAAATTTACGATGCAATGATGAATGAATGAATGGATATGAATATTTTACTGAGTCCAGTCAAAGTTCTGTCTAATCAGGTCAGGCACTGATGTGGGTCTCACGTCTGATACCCAAGTGAATCCAAGCAGATTTGCTATTCGCACTGAACATGTGTGGCATAATAATCATTACAGCGGTAAAATGTGTTTTGCGAGGTGAGATGGAGAGTGCGAATTACAAAGTGCAACATAAAAAATCACAGGTATTACAACTCTTTTCAACTGCGGGTGCCTCTTAATTGGTTTTGCCTCTGCTGCCAGTATCCATTCCATTTGGGAGTGGTTGAGTCAACCACATTTTGGATTTGGTCTAATTATTCTCAAGTATATTTGGATCAGGTCAGCCCATTTGGAATTTAGTCTATTTTTCTGGAAAATCAATTTTGTAACAATGAGTTTTACTGTGTGCGTCACATCACTGAAAGCAAACAATGCAAGAGCAGCTGTAATTTTGATAACACACATAAAACATATGTATGTGTAGTCTGAGGTATGAATGATCATTTGTTCACCTGACCACAGGTGTAATGCTTCAGTGTTTCGGTGACAGTGACAGACAAATATTGTAGTGTTTACGGGGCTGGCATATTTTTAAAGGGGACCCATTATGCTTTCCCTTATTTCCTGTCATATTATGTCAATATCCATATTAGATAGGTCAAGACTGACCTTTAAACAAATACATGTGAACGGGAAAGCTGCAGCTTTACCGGATCAAAAGCACTATGACGTTTATGTCTTAACTTATTTCAATGAGTTCTGTTATATCCAAGGGTCCATTATCTACAAAAAAAGTTTGAACAGGGGCATGTTTTCCACTGTGTTGCATCACCTTTTCTTTGAACAACACTCAAAGCGTTTGGGAACTGAGGACACTAATTTTTTAAGTTTTCAAAGTGAAATTCTTTCTTTCATTCTTGCTTGATACACTATACATAATGCACCACACATTTTCAGTGGGAGGTCTGGACTGCAGGCAGTCCAGTCTAGTAAAATACAAAAATAGTAGTCCCAAACTTTTAACTACAAAGTCACGCTGTTGTAAGCCGCTGTTGTGGCTTGACATTGTCTTGCTGAAATAAGCAGGGACTTTGCTTAGAAAAACATTGTCTAGATGGCAGCAGATGTTGCTCCAAAACCTGCAAGTACCTTCCTGCATGAATGCTGGCTTTTGAACTTTGCCCTGATAACAATCTGGATAGTGCTTTTCCTCTTCAGCCCATGGGACAAGACGGCCATAATTTCCAAGAAACAATCTGAGATATGGACACAGCACACTTGTTCACTTTTCATCAGTCCGTCTCAGACGAGCTCCAGCCTTGAGAAGTCAGCTGCATTTCTGGATGTTGTAGATATATGGCCTTTGCTTTGCATGGTTGAGCCTTAACTTGCATTTGAAGATGCAGCGACAAACCATGTCAACAGTTTTCCAAAGTGTTCCCGAACGCATTTAGTAATATTCTTTTTGTACCATCATTTTGGTTTATAATGCTGTACCACCTGAGGGGGTCAAGAGAAAGTGGACTTTTAAGGAGGGGAGTTAAAGCACCTTTAAAGGTTTATCTGGGACAGGATAATGCTCCGGTGGTAGAGCATAACACACAATTCACATTTGAAACCCGTTCCATTTAGGAATTAATGATTTGACACCACAGACCATAACTCGAGGATAAACAACTTTGATAAATACATTTAATCCCTTTGGGGAGAAGAAGCTTTAAAAATCAAATTATCTATTGATTCAAAATCAGCAGCCGTGGGTTTTTTTTTTTCGTTTCTGTTGTGCATCAGGAATGAACAACCTATTTGCTTTTTAAATGGAAATTCAAATCATCTTCCTACTCTGTGTTTCATTGATTGTGCTGAGGAGGGATTCTTTTAAAGCTCTTTTCTCAGAACAGAAAATCAATTCATACTTGTAACAGATGTCTGTCTCAGCAGTTGAAAATGCAATTTCAATTTAATAGATCAAAATGGGGTAAAGGAAAATGGCAATAAATACCATCCGCATTCATATACCACACATCTGAAAGATCCAAAGGATGAGATTTCTGGTTCGTTTATCTTCTGTGATGGCTGAAAAAGCAGCGGCTGCTTCTTTGGCCTTTGAAACCGAGAGGGCACTTGAAAAAAAACTTCAGATTTCTATTAAGATGAAGTCAAGGACAAGAGGAAATAGCCCCTGAAATTAATCAAGAACCCTCAGATTGAAGAGAGAGACCAACCACCAATAATCTTGAATAATTCAAAGGCAGAAACATTTTCTGAAGAAACAGGGATCACCCAGGGACAAGGAAAGATAGAGAGGGAGTAGTGTGTCTATGAAAGTGAGTAATACTAATGTCACAGAATTTGATTGCATATTCAGTTTGGATAAATGATGCAAAAGGGATATTTAACAAGATGGGTTGTGCATGTGAAAGCCTCACATCAGACAGATGACATTTCGCAAGGTCAGTCTGAAGCTCAGAGAACATCCACTGAGCATTGACTGAGACTGACCTGAACTAAAGTGTCTGTCTCGTGAGGGACAGAGCTGTCAATCACCTATTTGCCTTAAATTACGTCTATCTGTCGAGCCTTCCCAGACAAAATAGAGACATGCAAAAATGGGTGCTGACCTCCACAGGCATACGTGCATGAATATCGAATTCCCTCATCTTCCGTCCGTCTAATAAACAAGCCAAAACACCCCGCATCCCGATACAAGCCTTGAACAACCGTACTGAGCCTCATGCATACTGCAAGCCCAATTCAAAACAATTACAGCACTGCGGGAAGTGGCGCTCGACATGATGCAATTTTGTCCTCTCACATTTCTTCCACTCTCTCTGCAGGGTGAATTAGTGAGAATTCAGCCTTCAGGTCTAAACCAGTAATGATAGCGTGAGCCCTGAAGCTATAATCAGGCTCTCCTCTGTGGACAATGTCGCACTACACAGGAAGACAGGGACGGTAGCATTGATATTGATGAGCTGTGACTGAATATATTTCTTGTTTTTGATCTGTTTTTTTATTATCATTATTATTATTATTTTTCAGGGAAACATGAGTAAACATTTGCCACATGAACATATGTTGGGATGGCGATTGAGATGAGGTTAGAATTGTCACTGAAATGGCTGAAATTGTGTATCTAGGGCTGCAGTAAGAGTAACACTAAAAGTCTGGGTGGTGCTTTATGTTTTTTAAGACCGGATTAAACAGTGTGTGTCTATTATAATGTTAGCTTCAAACATTCACATGTCCAGCTAACTAGTTTACAGCTTACACTACTGTAAATAACCCAGCATTATATCCAAGTCCAGTGGCATTTTATAGTACAACACATCATTTTTATGGATTACACATTAGGTTAATAAAACACCTGTTCATGATAGCACATATATTGTGCAGTTACAGCAGTATTTCCCTACTGTATGGAAGCTGGATCTGGATACTATAATATCAGAGAGCAGGCTAAAGTTAGCAGCTCTGTCCTGCCTTTATCTGCGAAAGTTTGTCATCTTTGTCATATCTTTAAAAATCTTTAAAAAAAAGTTTACAGTACAAAAAATATAGCATAAATAGACACCTTCCATGCATTTGCATATGGTATTCTGTAACTTGTTGTAGCATGGCAGACCACGCATTAGCGTCTGCATGACGTCTGCTTTGTGTATCCCGAGTCCATTTGGAGTGACAGTTGCGAGACGCATGCAAATTAACGTTACACATCCGTAAGATGATAGGGGCAGTGTCGGGGCAGAATGCAGTGACAGCATCAGGGGTCTGGAGATATATCACGAGCAACAACAATGGCGGAAAGTTTTGAGGACAGGCTCGCTGAACAAACCACAACCACCCTCATTTTATTGTATCGTTGCTGCTACACAACAACAAACCTGCCAAAACAGTTTGTGACAGGTAAGTTCAGTTTTGGAAGTCGCTGTTGAAACATGTCGAAATAAATGGAAACAGGCTCAAGACCGGTATATATGTGCACAGCAGAAGATGATGGAAAAATGGAACTCCCTGTGATTTAATTCAGATTTTTTTGTCAGTAACTGTAACAGATTACAAATACATGTATTTTAGAATTTACTTACATGGTAACAGTTACATGTAACTAGTTACTCCCCACCACTGCCAGTAGGTAAGCCTTGTTTTAGACTAGCAGTTGATGATAACCTGCGGCCTCTACTGGCCAGTTAAGAGAAGTGAGGAGTCAGTAGTCGGTATAAGTTATACAAAGGTTTTATATAGGTTTTATAAAACTTATGAATCACAGTCACAAGAGAGCATGTAGTGATAAATGTGCACAAAGAATTCTTGGCTGGGCACACCTGTAGCTCAGTTTGTAAACTGTGCTGTCCTGTCCTAAAAAAATCCAGTGAAAAATACTTTAAATAAAATTCTAGGCTTATTGGTCCAGTAGTACGGAAGATAAGCTGTGGAAAATTAACAGCAGGGAAGACCGATGTTTGTTGGTTAGAAATGAGAAGCCCTGTTTTGTCTTCCTTTGCCTAAAAACAACCAATTGAATCCACAGCTGCTGCAGGGGACCAATATCCTCAGTACACTTTATTTTCTTCTTTATTGTACTGCACTTATTTCTGTTGTTTTTGTTTCTTTTTTTTTTTTGTCTACATATCTTCTTGAGGACTGTGCTTAGCTAAGAGTCAGTTAATTCCCAGTTGTTGGAGTAATTTATTGCAAGACTCCTTCTCAGTATGGCAGTTGAGCCTTTTTTTAGGTAAATTATTTACTTTGCACTCTTTTTGATGTATAAAACCGCATAATGGATTGAGTAACACAGACACAAGGAACTACTTTGAAATTTCTCAGCGCACTGCAGATTGGATATGCTGCACTCTGAATAGCACAGTCAGACATGCGGGGACTTACAATGCAATGCGATCCCCAAGGGGCCCACAGGAATCAGACTAATCTTATTTATATAAATGCACTCCTTTCTGTTAACTGTGTTGGCCAACTCGCCTTGGACGCCCTCAGGCGAGCCACGGGGATGCAATGAATTTGTAAATGATCCGTAGAAGGTCGTCTGAAATATATATTCTCTCTGTGGATGCTGGAGCTGCAGGAAATGTACCATCACTGTGAACAACGAGGGAAGCTGGGACTCTCGGCCGTGTTTGACTCTAGTGAAATAATAGCATTCTCAGAAAGAGTTTTGGAATATTATTTGAATGGTAGCTCATCAAACAATGCCATTCTGTCTGCTCACGAGTATGTTTATTTCTTATCTGAGCACAAACTTGAAGATGTTTCAAATTGAACAGGTTTTCAAGGGCCTCTTTCTCCCTTTGTCTTGTTTTTTTCTTTTAGTTGAGGACCTCCAGCTGCTAACTTTGATATGTCCCTGAAAATAACATCAAAGCCTCTCAAAGACCTTTCACAGGATTGTCTTCAGATCTCACATTCAGCAGCTCTACCTGACAACAGTCCTTACATCATGGGTCAACCATGCTCCCCGGAGATTTAAAATGATGGGAAAATATCATTATCGCCATTATAAAATCTCAGGATTAATGTGAGGTCACTGTGACAATAATGGAAATGAGGAGGAGGAGTGACTCAGATAAAATGACTCAGACAGGCAGATGCAGCCACAAAGGACTTAACTACCAAAATAATCTTTTCTTTAATTAGCAGCGCTGAAGTCACTATCTGCCAGTCACTTTTGCTGGCATGAATTAACTCAGCAAAAAGGCTTTTTCACAACAGACAGTTCATCGCGTCAGCAGGAAAAGTGCAGGTGTCATTAATGACGTTAATGATGGCAGCTTGCCATTTAGGTGTGTGTCAGTGTCAGTGCTCTGCTATTGTTCATACCGGCTCATTGATGTGACTTTCTGGACATATGATTGGAATGGAACCATTGTTAATGTTATTAGTTCCACTTGTGATTCTCCTACTGTGACATGTCAAAATAGCTGCTGGGAAAAAGGGGTCTATTACTTAACATAATTAGAGACAACACTTCTACAGGAAAAAAAAAAATCTTTTGCATGCACAATCCTGCTGCGACATTCATGCCCTCCACATCAAAAAAACTGTCTCAGAGTCAGAAATACTCGTATTTAGAACACAACCTTAAAAATCAAAACCTGCTGACATTTTAATACTGTATTTTCTTACAACAGGTGGAGTTAAGATCAGGGATCACAAAGGGAGAGAATTACTAAGTAAGTTTAGAAGGAGTGGGGTCACCAAAAGACCCACAAGCAGCTAGCTGCAGTGAGTTGAGTCACCATCTTGGTAACAGGATGACACGTGTGATGCAAGTGGTTCTCCTGTGTGCCGATACCTGCCGTTATTCGTAAGTCAGACCTGTTACCCACCCACCTATTTGCATATTGGTATTTTATGTTAAACTGATAAAAGAAGTGCTCAGCAGCAAAAAACGTTTATCTCCATTTTGATTTATCTTCAAAATCATGCTTTTTATTTGTGAACTCCAGGGAATATCAATCAATCAGGTATTGGTTTATTCATTTTAAGCATGCCCTTAGAGGAGAAATCTGTAATATATTATGCCATCAGAGATTAAGGAAACATGCTAAGTTGAAATACTTACTTCTCTGACAACAATGCCACAGCTATGTTCGAAATTTTTCATTCTGGCCTTTAATTTGTATTTTTGTTTCCCTGTTTCAAATTAATTAGAAGTACACGTTTATAAGGGTTAGATTGAGGTGGCAGAGTCTGCCTATTTTTTTTTTGGAGCAGTAGGCTTTTGTTTTCAGGATAACAAGCGTAACTTTACATTGACAGACAGCTATAAACAGCTAATCAACTGAGAGTGGAGGCAGTGCGAAACAATTTTCTTCAATCATAGGTCATATATTATATAGTTTTTGAAACTATGGCTCCAACTTGCTATTTGTATTTTTGGAAGCGCTGCTCCTTTTAGATCAGAGCTCAAGATTCAAGATTACTTTATTTGTTTGTGCATGAAGGAAAAGAAAGTTTTTCCAAATAAATGTAGAGGTAGTGGGCTCACGCAAAGACCCACAAGAGGCGATTGATTCACTGTCCTCCCAGGGATATGATGCCCAGGAAGTGGGTCTCCTGTGTGCCGATGGCTATTGTTCAGACCCGTGCCCCTATCACTCGTTTTCAAAACTGTTACCTCTGTTTTGATTTATTTTCCTAAATCATGTGTTTTATTTGTAATCTGCAGGGAAAATAAAACTGGTGTTGGGATGTCTCAACTTTTTTTTTTTTTCAATTTTTCTTTTTTGTTGAAAAATGGCTTTTTTTTAATCAGGCACTCGAGGGACTATCCATCAAACTACTGTTGGTTTATTCATTTTAAAAATGGCTTTTATGTTTTTGCAAATGAAGATTTTTTTTTATCTTATTTGCTTTTTGCTTTTATCTGTTTTCTCTCTTAAAAAAACAGAACTGTTAATATATGAGACATGATCTTGACCTTGGAATATAAACTTTTATTCAAAATTTATTTTTTCATCAAATATTATTTTGTCTACGGAAAAAAAAAACCAAACATCCTCTAATTAAATATGCATCATACAGTGTCAGGCTCCCAGGTTACGTGCACACTGGGTGGAAGGTAGGCGATTTGAGATGCAAGATGATAGTTTAAAGGGCCAGTATGTAGATTTTAGTGGCATCTAGCGGTGAAGTTGTTGAATGCAACCAACTGAATGCTGCTCGCCTCATCCTCCCCTTCCAACCACAGAGGAAAACCTACAGAGGCCACAAAGCTTGCAAGAATGTGAAAGGCCCGGTCTGGATCCCATGTTTGATTTGTCTTTTTTGGGCTACCATAGAAACGTGGCGGTTCAACATTGCAGCCTCCATTGAAGAGGACCTGCGTGTTCTCGAAATATAAACAGCTCATTTTAAGGTAACAAAAACACAACAATTCTTATTTTCAAGCGATTCTACACAAATGAATACATACTTATGAACATCATATTCTATTGTTGTCTTATTCTGCACAGTGGACATGTAAGAGTACAGCTGATCTGTTTGGTTAGATTAAATTGAAATCTGTTGTGTTAACCCATTTGGTTCAGGTTTGAAATGCTCATCCTTGTGTATGATCTGGTGTGAAATCAATAGTGTGTGAGCTACAGAGCCACTTGGATTTAATATGCGCACTAAGAGACAATCAGCAAGTGGACTGCCATTGTATCTAAGACACTAGCAGCCAGTGAGGCGAGGAAACATTATTGATTTATCCGCCTCAAATAAACAGTACCAGTGTACTGACACACATACACACACAGCCAAACAACACTTCCCTTTATGTGGCCTCTTTAAGTCTATTTTTCCACTTTACTTGATGTGTTTTTCTGCGTTCATTTGTTCTATAATTTCCCAACACGTTGCAATCTTTTGTCTTGAGGACGGTAATGCAGTTTGCATGTAATTGCCCATCATGCTATAATCCTGCTTTGATTTGCTGGAAAATGTATAAGCTCCTCTGCTTTATTGTGTCACAACAAAAAAATGGTTCCTGTTTCTAATCTTGCAGACTGAAAACGTCATTTATGTCTATAAAAGCCTGGGAGTGTGAAACACTATTATGTTTTACAGCATGTATGTGAGTTAGTGCGCATAATGTGTGAGATGAGATGAAGATTAGAGCCCCCAAATCCAAGAAAAAACACTGAGGTCATTTGTGAAGAGCTGTCTAGATTGAAACAGCGTTCAAAGTTAGAAGAAGACCCAGATAGATAGAAGAGGCAGATGGAGAACAGGGAAAACAGAAAAATCAGGACAGTGAAAAGAAGCCATCAGAGAAGCTCCACGTGAGATTTTACTGTGGTAGCCAATGCAGTCCCTCTTCATGCATTTTTATTCTGCATCAGTGCCTGAAACTTGTTTTTTTTTCCATTATCAAATGCAAATAAAGTGGGACTTCAGCGGCCACAGCTGCAGATGCTTGTATGTTTTTTGATGGCATGTAATAACCCGTTTCAATCTGAAGTTCAGCACTAATTGGGACAGCTGATGTGGGTATATGAAGGGAGGCTTGCCTGAGAGAGGTCCAGCTCTACCTATCCTGATGGTCATCTCCTCGTCCGAGAGCTGGAACGACGGCTCCTCTGCTTTCTCTTTGGCCAGCTTGGATTCAGGGGGCAGAGCCAAGGCTATGTGGGGGTCAGCACCTACACCCTGTGGAGGACAGAAGACAGAGACAGACGGGGTTAAAAAGATATTTTCTACACAAAGAAATCACAGGTAATTCTTTATTTTATGGTCCACCTACTTTATTTTCATCATTTTCTAAAACGAGCTGGTATGTAACTTAATTCTAAAGAATAAGTATGATTATCTCACTATAGCATATGGTAAGAATACTCCATTATAAGTAAAAACAATGGTACAATTTACCATTGGGTTATTATCACTGATTAATTATTATGTAAGCAACATTTTATTGTTAAAAACAATGTGCGATTTGCAAAAGAAAAAAGTCAGAGGGGGGTACATTGTGACATTGCAATAATGCACCATTAAGATGGACGCCAACTGCCCTAAAACAAGAAGAAGAAGAAGAAGAAGAAGAAGAAGAAGAAGAAGAAGAAGAAGAAGAAGAAGAAGAAGGGAGGGACATTCTCCCAAATAAAATTTTATTTGTTATCATTTTCGGCACAAAAAATACTTATACTAATATTCACTTTCAATGTCTCATAAACATCAATATTAAGCTACTTATTGTTGTTTATTCTAACAGTTAGTAGACAATGGCAGGGACAATTATGGAACCACATTCATTGTGTTATTCTGAGTGTGAGGTGTAGTCATCATCGCCACTATAACACATGAGAGTTCGATCCACTCATGACTCCACTCGAGAGCATTCGTGATAGCCAGTAAGATAGCTAGCTAGATAGTTAGGCTATCAATTTCTAACATCGACTGGCAATGTCTTTGATTTGTTCAGTCTGACCAGAAACAGGGAGGACATGTATCCCCACTGGGGATAACAAATGAATGACAAGCAGGGAGTGATATGAAAAGCAGAGGGGGGGGAGTCCTTTCACAGTTTCACAAAAGTTTATTTCTCCTCCTTTTTGTCATGTTTATGTTTTTTTTCTTTCATTCAGTTGAGAGGGTGAATTTTTTTTTAGCAATCAGAAGTGGACCTGAAGTGACAGAAGGTTGAGAACCCCTGCTTCAGAGTAATTTCTCATTTTTCATATACAAAATTACAGTTAATCAGATTACCATAAATTAACTGTCACACAGTTACCACAGGCGCTCTTGGGGATCTAGGGTCCCAAGGCACTTGCCTGTTTTGCATGAGTGGTAATCCAGGCTCGCAGATATGGACAGACAGATCAGCGGGTCCCTGGGCTCTTAAAACTTGCATCGCACAGCAAGATTGTCAAACTTAATAACCTCCTGCATAGCACCATATTTCTGAAAACCGCTACCATATGGTTTACTACTCCAGCGATAATCCAGTGAGTGGTGGGCTCGTAAGCCAAATACAAAGAGGAAGAAATGTCAAATGACTATTGCATAACCTCCTTGAAATAAAATCAGTGTCAAGCTAGTTGATTAATTGCCTTAGCAGAACACAATGAGACAGTGGAAGTCGTTCCATGTTTTCTTGAGCTCCTGTAGTTCACTCTTAGATAACAGGATCTCCAAAAGGAATATAAATGCAAATGATGCCTCACTGGAAATGCACAATGGTGGGGCACACTTCAGGTCAAAAATAAAACACCACACTCTTAGATATAAGGGATCCCAGGGGGTTCTTCCTGGAGGGCTGAGGTTTTCCAGAGAACCATTTGCTTCTGAAGAAACTTTTTTTTGACAAAACAGTTTGTCAACGACTCCCACCCACGTCCCTTGTCTGCCTGTCATTCCCCCTTTCCTGTCATATCTTCAGCTTTCCTATGAATTCAAGGTATAAAAGTCCCCAAAAGTCCCCAAAATATAAAAAAAATATATATTTTTTTAAAGAAAGAGTTCCTCCATGACTGCTCCTTTTACCACAATATAAAAGAGTTCTCTGTAGAACCCCCTGCGTGGGTTCTAGATAAACCATGTGCAATGTAAAAGTCTTTGCAGCAGAACCTCCTGAGTGGGTTCTAGATGAAACCACTGGAATATAAAAAGGTTCTCAGCAAACCCCCTGTGTGGGCTCTAAGTGAAACCTGTGGAATATAAAGGGGTTTTCGGTTGAAACCCCTGGATGGGTTCAAGATAAAAACAATGGAATATGAAAAGGTTGCGTAGATCTCCCCGGAATATAAAAGGGTTCACAGTAGGACTTCTTGGGTAGGTTCTTCTCAGCACCCTTAGAAGATGGAAAGGTTATGGACAGAAGCCCCTGAGAAGGTTTTGTGTGGTTATCCTTTAGAACCTCTCATACTGGGTTCGGAGTGAAACCTATCAAAGAACCTCTGAAAGAGTTCTAAGCAGAAACCTTTATTAAAAGGTTTTATCAGAACCAAAAAAGGGTTTTTCCTACGGGGCAAGACGAAGAACACTTTATGGTTCTGGTTCGCACCTTTATTTCTAAGAGTGTACACCAAACAATACACAAACTTTGGCAGGAGAAATGTGAACTTCTATAATAAATACAAATAATGAGATTTTCAGCAGCTCAGTAAGACACTGTACTGCTTCATTAGTGGTCACACACACTTGTGTGAAGCTCAGTCTCATGTGAAGCTGCTGGAGGACGCAGGAATTTCAATCACCATAAGACAGATTTTAAATCCACACTCACAAAAAAGGAAATCATCCAGTCAGGCTATTTTTTTCCCCCACTGAGTCGTATCTAATAAATGGAAAGGAATAATGATGGTCTCATCTGCTGTGTGTCGCAGTGACATGATGGTAATCAGTTGTGGTTATCAGGTTATTCATTACCTGCATGTTATTTTGTTACTTCTATGATCAAGAAAGGATATTAACATGCAGAACCAAGTTACAGAAATAACCTTGTATTAAAGTGAATCATCAGTGTTCATAGACAGGCGATGTTTGAGCACGATAATTACTTTGAAAACAGAAGGAACTAATTAAGCACAACAGTTTTGTGACAGAAGAACTGGGACAGTTTGACAGCCTGCTGAGATTATTTTACACAAATAATGGAAGCGCTTTGCTTGCAACTTCATCACATTTTAAAAATTATTAATGTAACAAGAGGTGCTTTAAAAGTTTGTTAAATTTTTTGGATGATCAGATACAGTACATTGCATAGTGCCATTAAATTCATCTAATTTCAGCACAAAGACCAAATAAGGAAGATCAGATCGGAGCAATTATTGTCAGATACCACTTGAGGCCACCAAATAAATGGAGGAGCGAACAAAGAATCAGCGTCACCAAGTGGGTTTAATTGAGTGGGTTTTTTTAAATGGATAATTTGATAAAAAAGAGAGAGCCCACATATTCATTAGCAAGCCATTAGATGACTAAAAAGAACATGGCGAACATGGCCTTCCTTGCTGTTACATGTCCATTCCTCCCTGCCGTTTGTGTAACGGGTGCTTTAAAAGACGGTAAAGTACCGGGAGAGCTGGTGAGCGTGTGCTCGCATGTTTTCATCAGAGGCAAATACTTCAATTAGCAAAACATGGTAAAAAGATTTTAACAATATCTTTTCTGACGTTTTTCACAAACTCAGGGCGGTCTACAGGAGAGTGCGTAAAAGTAACACATCAAACATCTACTACTCTTATCAAACATATCTTGTTGTCAACCCGTTACAGACTGTGAGGTATTACCCAAGTAGCACCTAAACCCAAGCCAGCATTTCTCAAAGAGGTGTGGTTTTCATAATTTTCTCTGATGCCATATATTCTATAAGCCACGTGGATACAGTGGGAGGATCTGAGCCTTTCCATAACAACGCAATGCATTTATCACCTGCGATCACGGCCAGTTTGATGAACCTCACCTTGCTTCTTCTGGCAAGAGGGACATCAGATATGTCGCCTAGCAACGCCAGTTTAGGGGAACAAGGGATCTCAAATCCATTAATCTTCTTAAGGGTCTCACAAATCGAGCCCCAGTAACAATTTAATGCATTACACATCAAAACACGTGTATAAGGTCGCCTGTCTCTGTTTTGCATCTAGGGCAAAGATCTGAAATTGATTGCTTTATCTTGTGGAGTCTCTCCGGTGTAAAGTTCTGTGGATAATGTTAAATTGCAAAACTTTATAGCCGCTGTTATATGAGCCGGTTAGTCGTCTCACATAGTGATACGCCGTTGAGTTAAAATATCAACAATCTTTTTCTAGAGTTGCATACTGCACCTTCAACTACTTTTACAGGAATATTAAAAGTTGTGTTCATTAGCTTAACAGTCTGGAGCTAATTTTCCAATCAGGTGCTATTAAAGGAACACCAATAATTTTAAATAAAGCACAAAACATGGTTGCCAGTTTCCATCTTTCCATCATCTGATTTGTGTGCTCAGTCTGTTTCCATTACACTTTTTTTTCTCTATTTTTTGCTTTTATCAATACAAAAACTTTTCAACCTCAGCCAAGCTTAAGAAATCATTTATTGAATTTTTGGCGTGTTCACTCAGGATTTTCATGCATTGGTTTCATTGACTTGTTAGTCCCACATAAAAACCAGCTGTTTGGAGACACACTTACAGACTCAAACTATTTTTTTGTAGTTTTGCTGACCCTGAAGATCAGAAAAAAACCCTTTAATGCACAAGTGAAAACAGACTACTACAAAGTGGTCTAAATTAATTATAACCGTAAAATACAAAATACATGTTGGCAGAAATGTTTTAACTCCTGCCAAGTAAGTATTATTAAATGCACCTTTAGCAATGATGACAGCCTTGAGTCTGTGTTAATAGGTCTCTGTGAGCTTTGTTAACCTGGAAATGGCAGTTTTTCTTCTTTGCAAATCTGCTTCAAGTCTGTCAGGTAGCATGGGTGATAAGTGAACACACGTTTTTAAATCCTTCTGCAAACTCTCAATTGGAGTGAGATCTGGACTCTGATAGGTCACTCCAGGACATCGGTGTTCTTGTTTTCAAAGCCATTTCCACTAGAAAACTTTTTTTTTTTCCTAGGTCATTGGTTTCCTGCAGATTGCATCAGGTTTTTTTCCTTTGTGATTTTCCCTGTATTTTCATGTCACCCTCTACCCATGGAGCTGCCACCACCATATTTCCCAGCGGGGATCGAGATGTCATGTGAGATCTGTCTCTTTGCCATTCTCTCATTAGCTGCGACTGGTAAAGAATTTGGTCAACTGTTCTTGTATGAATAGTCCTGCTAATCGGAGCCTCTGATGTTTGAAAGTCCTTCCAGACATATCACAGGTTTAGACATATTAGTCTGCTTACACATGAAACAGTGTGCGACTATTCAACAACGATGACGCCACGTAAAGGGATGAACCATTTATCTGTCACATACTTTCTTCTGTAACTCCATGATGATGTGTCAAAGCACATTCAACAAGAAACAAAGCGGCTTGAGCCTGCAGATTTTTAAAATGCTGCCAGTTACCAATCAGAAATGTTCAGTGCTGCAAACCTCACTCCTGCTTCTCTTTGAAAATTACTACCAACAGGTCAGGCAACACAGTGACAACAAGGGACAAAACAAGCACAAAGACACTCAAAATAACTACAGACACCCAAAATGACAACAGAGAAATACAATATAACTACAAAGAAGTACACAAAATAGCCACAAACAGACACAAAATAACTACAAAAAGACACAAACTAGCTACAAGGAGACATAAAATAACTACAGAGTGACAAAGTGACTACAGAAATACACACACTGGCTACAGAGACACAAAATAACCACAAAGAACAAACAAAACATAAAAGACAAAGTACTAAGATGCATAACAACTACAAAGACACACTAAATGACCACCAAAATCAAATCCACTACAAATACATGTAAAGAGACTACAAAAACAGGCAAAACAACCACTGAGCCTCTGTGTCTTTCTACAAAACATGATGGGGGCTTTTACATTTCTGTGCCCAGGGACCTATTGTCTCATAATCCATCCATGGCCGGGACCTGATTCAAACCCTGGTCCCTGGTCTCTGCAGGGACCAGGGTCTGAATCAAGTGCCTCCAAAGGTTCTTAGTCCCTGAGGAGAGTTAGTGCAGTGAAAAAGCTGCTTGTGTTATTTTTAAAATCAAGCGGCTGCAGCAGTGATGATTCAGGCGATGACACTGCAGTGACAGAGAGAGATATGTTTACATTTAGAGTGTTTTCTTTTCCTGCTGATTAGCATTGTAAAGCCAACACTATGCCGAGGAACGAAATAAAATAAAATGTTTTCAATCAGCGTGAGGAATAATGCTTGAGAAAAGATGAAAATATTGCTGTGGAAACATTTTCTTGGAGTCATGAATTCATCTCTCTGTATTTGTCATTCTTGTTCTTTGGTTATTACTTACGCCAGCGGCAATGAGGCGTATGAGGGGGATGCAGCGCAGAACGCTGCTCAGGAGAAAGAAAGAAAAAGACGAGGTTTTCTCAGATGTGAGCTAATGAGTGAGGTGGTGCGTGACATTTGGGGATGCTGTGGCGTCATTGTTAGTCTAACCACAATAAGCCTGTGTGTGTGAGTGTGTGTGTATCCATCATTTCAGCCAGAAGAGGTTTTACACACTTTTCTGATGAACTGACACACAGATAAATTGTTTTACATGTATTTTACAAGCGGTTGCTTCAGCAAGAGGCTTCATTTAAAGGCATCTCCACCAGGCCCAAGTGTATGTGTGTGCGTTGTCTGCAGATAATCTCACATACTACTGGACCCATCAAACTAATATTTTTTGTGCACATTTGTGACTGAATTCTGAAGGACCTCTGTGATTGACAACACACTAAGAGTGCTAGAGAGTGAGTACTAGTACGTGACTACTTGCATGTAATTAAATTACAAAATAAACGTAATTGCACGCTGTTACTGAGAAATTAAATTACAGTAACTCTTTTTTATGTGGTAACCGTCACCATGTGTCGTGTGTTGACGTGTGTGGGCATGTCTGAGTAAAGGCCATGGCACCAATCACCAAACAAACATCCTCCAACAAACACAAACAAGCACAGATGTTTGCACGGTGCGCCACGGCTGTCTGTCCTTACTTGGAATTGTTCAGAGATGTTTTCTCAGATTTAACATGTTCAGTCCGTGTTTGATAGAGTTTGGTCACTTTTGCCATACTTTCAAACTGACAGCAGCCTATAGTACTGCTCTGATGCAGCTGCAAAGAAAATTACAGATCTGTCCCCATTTTCCAGCTCACAACAAAGATGAAAAGCTCCCTTCTGTTGTCTTAAGAATCAATGCTTGCTCCTGATTTTCTTCTGATCTTCTTTCTTTTTCACGTTTGAAGGCTTTTTGTCATCTTTAAGCACAATAGTACAATTTCTATAAATCACAGTGGATATCTTTGTCACTCTCCGTTTTGAGGGAACTTTTGAAGTCAACTGTTTTTGATTTCTGTTTGGTAAACTGTTTTGTTTGGGATTTTTGTTTGGATCAATATGCCACGGGCAATTAATTTCACAAATACATGCTAAAGCCCATGGCACACCATTCAAACATTCTCCAACAAACGTAGATGTTTGCTCGGTGTGCCGTGGCTGTCTGTCTTTGTTTGGAATTGTTTAGAGACGTTTGCTCAGATTTAACATGTTCAGTCCGCGTTTGATAAAGTTCGGTCGCTTTGCCAAGCTTTCAAGCCTGTTGTACTGCTCTGGTACGACTTGAGAGAAAATGACAAAATCGGATCTGTCCTCAAGCTCCCTTGTGTTCTCCTCTTGATAATGCCTGCTCCTGATTTTCTTCTGATGTTTCTTGCGTGTTTGAAGACGCCTTGTCACTTTTAAACAAAATATCACAAGAGGTTTCTCTAGATCACAGGACATATCCTCGTCAACCTGCATTTGGAGGTCATTTTTGAAGTCATCCGTTTTTGACCTGTTAAGTTTGGTAAACTGATCTTTTTAATAATCAGTGTGTCATGGGCAGTTAGTCTCAAAAGCAAGTTTCAAAGCCCATGGCACACAAGTCAAACACTCCCCATGGCTGTCCGTCCTCGTTTGGAGATACAGCGAGTTTTAAAAACACATCCTAAGACAACTGCCAACAACAGAGCGTACCCTGTAGTTGGAGAATGTTTGATTTGTGTGCGAAGGGCTTAAGTGTGCACTCAGCGGAACATGTGTATGTGGTGTGATTGGACAGTTCATGTGCCATCTTGAAGGGACACTATTAACACCCAGTGGCCTTGGGTGACGATCCATGGTACAATCTCATCAGCAGGTCCAAGCCCACCATTAAAACACTCTCCAGCATCAGTCTGGCTCCGGTGATCACTGAAAGTCACCTCTCCCTCCGTGTTTCTCGCCATCTCTAACTGCACTTTCAGATGGGAGCTGTTTGATCACCTTGTTTCAAACCCCTGCAGGTGCAACTGGCAGACTAGCATGCACATATGTTTGATGATGGCACCACTTAGCATGACAGAAATCGATGCAGCTATTTATGAACATTACAAAAGGAAAGCTGCTCATTTCTCACTCCCAGGGAAGAAGAGGAAAAAATAAATAAAAGTGTGCAAAACAACACAATGGAAGGGATTAGGGGATGCAAAGCAATTCACTACAAATTACCCACACTTTACAATGATGCTTATTCTTAAATGTTTTTATGGTTTTCCAGTTCAAGGCAATAATTGCTTTCCATTGATTTGAATTTCCAATTAAAATAAAACTGCAGAGACTTGAAAGCTTGGGATCTGTGACCAATTTGCCAGCCGTATTTTATACCCAAACAGTTTAAGAAAGGATCGAAACAGGGAGCCAAACAGCCTTGCTTCCTGTTTGCATTTCCTCCGCATCTGAAGAACGTGAAGATCAGGCAAATTAAACCAATGATGGATTCAAAAACACGACTCACATTCATAATTGTAATTTTTCTTTTTTAAGTGCTTCGGTGCTACTATGATGTTTGAGACAGATGTAATGACAACCAGTAGTAACAGTAGTATCGCTATTAGCATCATTTTTTTATTATTAAGTAATAAATCTTACTAAATGCTTTGGAATACAGTCAGCAGTTGGCATAAGATGAAACACTGATACCATTATAATAACTTTTAACATTATGGTCAATTGTTAGTTCACCTAAAAGGGAAAATTCAGTCATTATCTATTCACAAGAAAACAGTGTTGCAGAATCTCCCGAACAATGGGAGTGAGTGGTGACCAGTTTTCAAACGTATAAAAACAACTGAATAAAAACACAAAATGCCTCCATACTACTCGTCTGGTGTAATCCATGTTTCCTAGAGCCCCAGCATGCCAAGTTGACAAAAAAAAATATTATTTACACAATGTATTTAGCCTGATTCTTCACTGTAGATCCTCAGCTTGGAGCCACGTTCATGTGCACATGCACACTGTGTGAAATGGGTGTGTCTGTTGTGACAGTGTGCAAATGACATGCTGGGACTTTAGGAGCCTTTGATTGTGCCAGATGAGCAGTATGGAGGCATTTTATGTTTTTTTCATTTGGTTTTCCACATTTGGCCGCCATTCACTTACACTGTATTTGGAGATTCTGCAACCCTAACCCTTCTGAAAGGTTCATGCAGGTTTTAGAGCAGCATATGTCGCCATCCTGATGATGGCTCTTTCAAGGATGTCCCTGCTTATTTTAGTGCAACAATGCCAAGACACATTCTGCATGTGTTACAACCACATAGCTTTATAGTAAAAGTGTGGATACCAGAGTGGCCTGCCTGCAGCCCAGACCTGTCTCCCATTGAAAATGTGTGGTGAATTATGAAGGGAAAAATACAACAACAGAGAAACCACACGACTGAGCAGCTGAAATCATATATCAAGCAAGAATTTCACTTTTAAAACAGTAATAAGTGTCCATTTTACACAGCATGCAATTTTGGAATTGAGGAGCTAGATATTTTTTACCTTCTCAACCACTGCCATTATGAAAATATTGTTTTTATGTGTATGTTTTAATATATTAAACAAAAATAACAGATTGTTTTTTTTTATTGGAGATGCTGCTTAGCTTGTTTTTAGATTAGCAACAGTTTTCTTGATAAATGTGAGAAAGGAAAATAGTAAATCAAACCATGACTAAATAATATTTTATGTTTATAAAATGTTAACATATACAATTTGTAGTAAACTGACTATTTTCTAAAAAAAAAAAAAAAGATGCATTGATGTCATCTGTGATCTGGTCCAGGATACCAGCCATCTCAACCACTGCCTGATTTTGTTTTTTCGCAACAACAATAATGAAAGAGAAGTTACGTGAACAATGCACTAACCTCTACAAACGTTACACAAACGCTCCTGATGACCTTTCAGCTCACTGGCAACAACCACAAACACTTTCTTCTTACCATATCACAGGTTTGGACACTGTCCCAGCTGGAGGTGGAGGTAGTGGAGGCTCACTGGCTCAAAATCAATGCATTTTTATTGGCAGCTCTCTTACAAATATACACTCTTGTAGCATGAATTGTGTTGATTTTATCTTGCCTCGAGTGAAGCTGGCATCCCTGCTAAAGACACAATGTAATATACTGGCAGGATGATAAAAACTGAAAATACATTAAAGTGTGGTTTACTATAGCACTCGCCAAATGCTTCATGTATCCACCCACTCCTTCTTGTCTATAGTACAGATCTTCATGTCCTGTAGCAGGACTCTATATGAAATGACTCCAGCTATCTGATGTTGATGTGATTCATTCTGTGTGAAAGCTGCAGCAGGAGAGACGTCTCAGAGGACTTGTCACAGTTTGACGAGGAAGGCAGCAGTTGAGAAAGAGGAGAAAAAAGTCAAAGTGGCAACTGCCCCACTTCCATCAAAACGCATTCAACACTGTCGCACATTTCCGAACACTCAAGCAAACAGTGTGCACACACACAAGGAGCACACCCAAATCCACACTGACACTCTCCCAATTACTCGTGTGCTCTGATTTACGCACTCCTGCTATGTCCACTTCAGATTATTGACCGTCAGTCTACTTGATCATTGAGACCAAGTTTGTCAAGTGGAGCTACAGTGATGCTCACACCTCAACCAAAAAACTCTGAGGTTCCTCAAAGACAACAGACTCTTTTCTGGCAGAGAGATTTCAATCACAACAGAGGAAGAAAACTCTAGAGTCCCATTGAGAGAGTGAGACAGACCCATTCTAGAGTCCCATTGTTTCCACGTGGACAACTGGTGACAGTGTCTGTGAAACAAAGGAGGAAGGAATTTGGATTTATGGATGCTGGAAAAAAAAGCTGATGACATTAAGTATCTTCAAGCAAGTTGGAGCCATAGAGGGTATATTAAATAGGTTGAATCCCTAATTAGTTGCATCTATGGTTGAAGCAGGTTGTTTCCCCCCAACCCCTCCTGCTCAGACTCAAAGCTCTGGCAGGTTGCTGAAAACAAAAGCCCACTGCTCTGAAAATACGCATTCTGGAGTTGGAGTTCAGTAACTGCCTGCCAGACTCCATTAACATATTGTTTTATTTAACCATTATAAACATCTACTTCTTCTAAAAGACTATGAATGACTTCTTAGGACTCATTTACTGATGCTTACTCATTTGGCGAATATTCTGCATTAATTTAGATGTGAATCAATGTGAAACAGGCAAATAGAAACTGACATTCCGCACCGAGGATGGCAACATACCGGCTGTAGCGTTGTCAGAGAGACCCGATTTTCAACTTAGCATTTTCTTTAATCTCTAATGACATATCGTTGTCATTTTATAATTTGGTTCATCAAATATATGACATATTTCTCCTTTCAAGAGGACTTTACTAGAGGATCCCTTGTGGCAGTACTACAATATGCTGAAATGTACAAACAATCTCTCAAAGAAAAAGTATCAACAAAACTTGGCAAAAGGGAGCAGATCAGCTTGCTTGATATGCAGGTGGGCTCTACATGTTGTTGGGATTTGAGAGGCGTATGAATCAGATCTCTGCAAGCTGCAAATATGTTTATGCTGATCTGTAGAAGACCAATTTCAGCTTAATATATTGGCAGCCAAAGCCTGACAACTGGAATCTGGAGTCATATCGTTGCACAGGGTGGCAAACCCCTTCATAACTGTAAACACGGACACTGTGCTGTTGAGTTAATTCCACAGAAATACTCAACAATGGACCAAATCTCTGGCTGAAAATAACCTCAAACAAATACATGATTACCTTCTTTCAAGTGATGTTTTCTAATAACATAGTGCTGTATTCACCATGTGTTTTGGTTATATTTCTTTAAAAACAAACCGGTGACTGTATAGAGTATATTATATTATTCATAATGTATTGTATAAGCATACTTAGATAAGCAGTGTAAGTATTACCCAATGCTTGTGCCACAAAGTCTGGCAGTGTTCAGCAGCAGGAGGATTGAATCACCACGAGTGACCGACCACAAATGAGCAGAAATACACATTAAGTCTGTCAGATGTAGTAAGTCTGAGCAAGAGCAGGGTATTCAATATTACTCCAGACACAGACATGAATAGATTATACAGTAGATGTATTAAAGAGAGAGGGTAGAAGTACCCATGAATGGCCCCAAGATCTTTGCAAGTTTCAAATTAGAGTTAGAAGTAGCTCTGTATCTCATCTCCTCCAGATGTAGGCAGGAAATCTTGTGACTATTTTTTTTAATGATTTACATCTTCGGAACCAATGGCCACCAGTTGGGATTAATACCTCTTTTGCACCAAAGTGCAACCACAGAATTGTTGTAGTAATTTGAACAAAAAATAACCCCTAGCAAGAACAAAGAAAAAACCCAAACACATTGAAACACGGGCTGGTTTGCTAGATAGTACCAAGGTTTCAAGACTCTTGAATGGGACGAGTTAAAGAGCCCAAGTTAATTTAGTGGAAATCAGACATGAGAGACACAGACGGTCTTTTTATGGAGTCTATTGACAACAACAGAAGTACAGAATATCAAAAATTCATCCTTTAACTCATTCTCAGCCACAGCAATTCCTGCTTGTGTTCAGTTTATACCAAAACTGTAGTGCACCATTGTCCAATAAAGTTACATCTGAATATGACAAGTCAATCAGCCACCTCCATTTGAGGAACGTCCCCCACAAATTTCATGTGATTGGCAAGATAATTTGTTCCAGCCCAGTTTAATTTAACAACACGTTATGAACAGACACCAGCAAGTTTAGCTCTCATACTTATCTGTACTACTTCTGTAAACAAACAAGTGTAATTGTGTGTGACTGGCTTCCCTATAATGATGCTATTTTTGAAACGGAACAAACACTTTCATAGGTGCTCTGCAGGTGCTGAGTGACAAACGCACACTGGATGTCTGCTGTAGAGAAACTAAATACATTTAATGATGTGTAATTTGCCAAGTTGCATGTTTAGCTACATAATCACCTGTTTTCAGCATGGGACCTCCAATATAACCAGCCAGCATCTGTAACCTCAAATCTTTCATTTTCCAAGCTTACAAAGTTCTACTTCATGTTTTGTGAAAAGGACTGAGATGAAGAGACAACTGGAAAGCTGGATGTAGTCATTCGATTAGCTGTGTGTTTCATAATTCCCACCTCTGAAAATGGCACCTTTGATTAGTTTTCTATTCAGGCTGGAACACGTTCTACAGTAATTTCATTTGTTCGTTCAATGTTTCATTGCCCTTTTATGCGTCATCTGAACGGTAGCTAAAGAAAACACTTCCAATCCAAATTCCCACCTTTCAGCTGCCGGAGAGGTCACCAGGACTGTTATTAGAGGAGCCCCAGACACTGTAATCACCACAGAAATTCAACTCCTCTTTCATAAAGCTATTACAATAAATCCATCCAGTATCGCACGTGTATTAAGAGCAGAGAGCTGTGATGCATTCCCCTCTTTCATTTGGCCTTTTTAATGAATTCATTTGCATCTAAATAAATGTTCAGGGTGTTTTTTTTTCTCCTAGCAAATTATCAGTCGCTCGGTCACCCTCGCCACTGATGGACATTTTAGCCAATGATGTTGGCCATAGAGGCACGATGGTTCAATGGCCTTTTATACTCTGACTGAACATCTGACATTTAGAAATAATCACAGGAGGGATACAATGAGACAGCAGGCCTTTTTTCCCATAACGTCCCATTATACTTTGAGCAGCAGTTAGCACATTAATATGCAAATACATTATACTGGCAGAAGTGTGTATAATGCCCATTTTGACCTGTTTCAGGAAGCTGCAACAAATTCAACTCTAAAATATATCTGTGATCCGTTATGAATTTCTCCATTTGGCTTCACTCCTAAGATGATCGCCCCCGACGGCATAGATGGTTCAGTAAAGCTTAAAATTGAGAAGTGAGCCCCTTTCGGGACGGCTTAAACTATCATTAAGACAAAGATAGAGCAGTTAGCGACCGGGCAAGGAGGATAAATGATTCTATTCTGCAGCTCAGTGCTCGAATGACTCAGTGTGTCTCTCTTGATAGATCACAGGAATGCTGAGAAAGTGGCCAGGCCGAGTAAACACGGAGACAGACCTTCTGCTGATCAGCATCTATTTCATCTGCATCTATTTACGTACATCAGTGGCGTTCACGCCCACGTGCAATCAGTCTTTCCAAGTTTTAACTCTCAGAGATTTTCAAGATTCTGAAAACCTTGGTCATTCAGGTCAGTGTTCAACTGGTATCAGCACTAAACAACTTGTTGGAAAGTGAAAATTGCCGAAATCTAAACTGCCTTGGTGGAATTTGGCAGATGAACAAATCAACAGAGAATTTAGAGACAAAGTCATATAGCTACAAATTCTGGCCTAGAAAGCTAAAACCCATGAACTCCATATCTGTAATTGCCGTAACGCGGCAGGCTAAACACAGCCTGAAATGAGGTTGCTTGACAACTCTATTGGCCCTTTTCCATACACAGAGCTGGCCTGGCTCGACTCAGTTTGACTCGGCCCATCAGCCCAGCACGGCAGGGGTTTGCATTTCCATTACAGCAGGGCTACCCACCTGAAGGTGTGTTTTTTACCTGACAACGAGCTTGAGGAGGCTCGAGTCGAGTGGTTGCATAGCAGTGGATAAACTGTTCTGGGATAAACACACTGTTTCCTTAAATTCTTTACAATAAAAGTCCCCTGTTATTTCATTATTTAAACACTTTATTATGATGCAGCACAGACAGGAAATGTTTTCATTTGGGGGTTTCATCAGCAGTAACTTAACATGACTCCTACACAGCTGAAAGTGAATATGAAACAGTAAAAAAATGTAGATACCTGAAAGCTCAAACAGCAACACAGGAGAGAAACTACATTTCAAACGCAAAGATTCTGTTAGAAGCTACAAACATACTAAGAGCTGAACATAAAGAGTCCTTTAGAAACGTCTTCCTCTCTGCTCTATTGCACACATGTGAGCCCAATATCACAACAATCTAAAGATATAACATTAAAGGTCAAAATAAGTCTTCTAACATTACAGATAATGAGCGCGATTGCTAACATCTTGTAAAATGTCTGACCCAGACATTTAGTTTATCAACCAGTATGAAAATTTACATCCCTAATAGGTAGTGGACAATATTAATTATGTTCCATGTTTGGTATGTCGTTCACATTCAACCTGATGCAAATTCAAAAAATGCACTACAGAAATATTTCCTGAGTGTATACGTGACATTTTTAATCCTATTCCATTCTGAATGTGATTAATCATCTGGCCATCCTGGCAAGAAAATGTATCCCTGCTAGAGTCTGAGCTTGCACTGGTGATACAAGTAAAAGAAAAAAAAAAAAAAAGTCAAAGCAGGAAAGAGAGAAAGATGTTGACATGCACACAGGAACCAGAGTCTTCTATTTAACAAGACAATAAAACAGGCACCAAATATTTCTTACCGGTGTAGAAAGTTAAAGGTTCTTTATGATGACATGTTGTCAGTGAGAAAGTGTGTTACTTGTTCAAACAAAATACTTTAGTTTGACAAATACCACATTTCCCCCAAAATAAACAAAATTCAGCCTTCATGCTTATCACTTTGACACTTTGCAGGAATCTTTACTATGATGGCTTTTTAGTGATTTGTGTAATGCATACCCACCGGCATACCAACACAACATTAACATACAACTATTCAAGAAGTGTACATTATTGGAGTTGAACATAAACTTATGACAGCATAATTCACTTTTTCCTCTTATTTGTTTCTTGCCTTTGTGAAAGCAGAAAAGGTCAGCTTGGGATCTTGAAAATGGATGTGTAATGTTTGGCAATTTATCCCCGAAAATTCTTAATTACTGGTTAATTAGCAGAGTGCACTGCTGTGAGTGTTAACATATTAATAATGCAATGATTCTCCTGTTAAACACTCCCCAAGAGCTGATGAAAACAGATTTGTCTTCAGCATGCTGGAGGTGTTTTCCCCAAAGGCTATTTAAAATCAGCACTGGCATCTAAATGTCATTGTGCACAAAAATTCACACACACACACACACACACACACACACACACACACACACACACACACACACACACACACACACACACAGACAGTCCTTCTGTTCCTCCATTAGTAACTGTAAATCAGACAGAGACGATGGTGAAGCTGATTAAAAGAGGTAAAAGTGGATTCAAGCAGATGTTGGAGACAAGTATCCTACATGAAAATATCATAACATGAGCTATGACGTCTCCTGTTTCCCACTCACATACTCCTTAGCTCTCAATCTAACAATTTAACAGCTAACTGTCTAATATTGTTGTTTTTTAAAGTAAAATGTTGCATATTACACCTTTAAGTAAAATTACAAAGTCTCCAAATCTTCAGTCTTCAGTTTTTCAAATTTTTATGTCATGTTTTTCATTGGCCCATTTTTGACTGGATAGTATTATTGGCTACAAAAATGCAGATGAAAGGTTTGGATATTAATTCAAATTGTCCACTCAGTAGTGACCTGTGATTTTGAAAGTCGTGAAGCAGATTACATAGAGTAATTAATGCACACTAAAGTATGAGCAGAATTACAGACTTGAAGAGTACCTAATGACTTAATTACGGTAATGTGAGCGTAAGTTGTTACTTCCATCTCTATGTAAAGGTAAGTCATAACTCTTTAACCAAAGTGATTCAACTACAGCACAATGTTGTCACATTTCTAACCATGTCAATTTGATCCAGAAAATACATCAGTGTGTCCTCTGTGCACATGTGATGATTATCTATTCATCAAAAAGATTCCAGGGACAGAATCTATATGGCACAGACTGACAGGAAATGTGGCGACTCAAAGCAAATCTGCATTCATTGACTACATGATTAATTACTGTCACATGGAAGCCTGATTAACATAGCACACACACACACACAAACACAAACTACATTGCTATTCCCTCTCAATCCACAGGTTGCATGGATGTACATCACACATGCATGTACACATAAATTTCCATATTAAACATTCATATATCAAGAACCACAGCAGGCTGTCAACTTCTAGTGCAACACTTCACTGACTGCATCTACAGTTAATGTGAACTCAAGTGACCTTCAAAGTACGACACGTAAACACACACACACACTGAAGCAACACTTCTGAAAAAGTAGACTTGTCATTATTGATCAACAGATATACCTCACTAACCGATGGTGACATGTGGCCTAACTGTGTGTATAACCGTGTGTGTGTGTGTGTGTGTGTGTTTGTGTGTGCATATGGGCTGACATCCTGCCAGATAAAATGATGCCTCCTGGTCTGGCACCCGCCTCTTAATTAATGAGTTATTAGACTGCTGGAGACTAAAGTATCGTTTTGACATTAACAACACCCGAAACACACACGCTCACGAGTGCACACGTCAGCGCGTGTGTAATAAGGTGTGGATCCTGTTGACATCTGAGTGGTGGTGATAATGATGATGATGTCAAACTGACATTCTGTAAAGCAACTGGCCTGGGGACATGATGGAAGACCCACTTTTCCCAGAATTAAAGTGGTACTTTACTTTAATTGGAATCCAAGGAAAAAAAGTTATTTGTTCAAAAGACAAAACAATTCATTCAAGAATTTGGGAGTTCTTAGATAAAACAATAGCGTGACTTTGTGAGGAAATATGCCTTTTTGCTTTCTTGCAAAAACTTTGATGACAAGATCCACTTTCCACTACCCACCAAGCTTAGCTTAGCATTAAGACCGGAAACAAGAGTGAGCAGCTAGCCTAGCATTGTACAAAGCAAAAACAAACACCTACATTGCTGTTGCATTTCAATACCTTTGGACAAAGCTAGGCTAGTGGTTTCCCCCTATCTCCAATCTTTGTGCTAAGCTAAGCTAACTTGCTGCACAGACACAACCATCTCGCTGGAAAGCAATTAATTGTATTTCTCAAAAAATTAAGCTATTCCTTGACAGGAACAAGAGTTTTATTGTAAAACAATCAAAAATTTACGTATGAATAGAGAGTGAAGAAATAAAAGTTCTGACATTATGTCAAAGATATCTACGTATTGTGTTGCAGAGATATCTATGGAAGTTAGCATGTTAACCAGCTACGTTAGCTCATCCTGTCTAGCAATACCACTTTGTACGTTAAGACGCAATAATGATTCACATTAGCATCCAGTCAGCTCTGAGAACATGAGAGGATGAAGAAGTAGTGCTAACAAGAAAGCACACTTGGCAATAAAGAAAGAAGTGAAGTGAGACGATAGATAGAAGCAAAACAAAAGTTAACACTGGTGTTGTTTTCCACCACTGGAGACGGTGAGTAAAGAGATGAACTTTGATGCTGAACTCACATCATTTCTTCTTCTTCTTGGTAATTAAACAACTCTTAATGCTAACACTGTTTTATATAGTGATAGTTTATAAAGGTACCTAATTGTACAACATTATTGGCAGTGTTTATGTTTGATAAGTTTGCTATTTGTTGAAAGGAATGCAGCCATATGAGCATGTACTTGTTTCTCACATCTTCTTTAAAGTCTCCTTCCATTCAAAAATGTGTTCCACTTATTGTTACATCATTTAAATGTTTGAGCTTCATGGTACAGAGTGATGCAAGGGCAGAATTTACCACTTGAAGCATTCATCTGCTGAAGGGGGAAAGTTTCTTTGTGCTCCTCCTAAATCTGAGTTCAAAGGTTCCCTGTGGAGTTTTTGACAAGCTCCCTTGTTTACACGCGCTACAATAGGGCGCGCATTAGCGTGCACACGGGTGATGCCGTACACATCCTAGCCACTGATTTGACATTATTGCACTGATCAGCACCTAATGATGGTAACATGTCGAGAAAAACGCCAAAGGGCCAGTAAAGAAGAAGACTGCAAAGACGTGAATAATGAGGGAGGGAAACTCCACGGGGAACAACACAACGTGCAAGCATGATTTTATGACATCACAAGTTTGGAAGCCAATCCTGCAAAAGCATGACAGTGTACGCAGTGTATACTGTATACTGTGAATACTGTCTTCAGTAAAGTAGGAGACATCTTGTGTTAATATTTAGTCTTCAATAATTTCAACCCCAACCCAATTTGTGTATGAACAGTATTTTAATTATTTTTTTCTTTTAATTATTCAAAAAAAAAAAATATACAAATTAAGGGACAACAAGGTCAAGTTTCAGTTATATACAACCTCAAAGTGACATTGTCTTTGCTTGCATAAAGTGTTATTCTGTTCCCACACTTTTACAACATTATAAATCTGTAAGTCAAGGTGTCATTATTTGATGGCTTTAAAAGAAAATGTGCAGCAATCATACTTTGGTGTGCGCGGGGGCACATCTACAAGTGTAAAAAAAGGTACTTCTTGTGTAAGTGATTGATATCCTGCTGTGTTGAAAACTGGCAGCAGCGGTGCCTGGGCCTCAAATCATTCACTCCTCCCATCAGGCCATGCACCACAGTATAGTCATTCATGCTAAGTGATACTTCAAGCCAACACTTTCATGAATATGACCTTTTAATGCCAACATTCCCATCAATACTGGTGGCTGTAGGGACCTGCATCAATCACTAAATGTTCTTTCTTTTTGAATTCTATTCTTCAATCTTTTTCATAGAAAGGATATAAGAAAGAATTCCAAAACATTCTGCCACTACTGGTTACGTTATTCTGATTTGTGGGTGTAGAGAGTGTCTGATTTGGGAAGGTCAGAATTACGTCTTTGCTTCTTGCAGATGATGTGGCTCTTTTGGCTCACTGAGACCGTGACCTTCAGCATGCAGTGGGGTAGTTTGCACCCGAGTAGGATGAGAGTCAGCACCTCCAAGTGTGAGGGCATTATTCTCTGCTGGGAAACGGTGGATTTTTCCCTCAGGGTGGGGAGTGGTTTGCTGCCCCGAGCGAAGGAGACTCTGGGTCTTGTTCATGGTAAAATGGAGCCTGAGATCAAAAGGGAAATTGGTGCAATGTTAGCAGTAATGTGGGCGTTGTGAAGAAGGAGCTGAGCTGGAAGGCAAAGCTTTAAATTTACCAGTTGATCTGCATTCCAGCTCTCATCTACTGAATGGGCATGAGCTTTGGGTCGCGACCAAATGAATGAGATCACAGATACAAGTGGCCGAAATGGGTTTCCTTCGTAAGATGGCTGGACTCGGCCTTAGGAAGGTCTGAGGAGAGCCACTGCTCCCTTGTGTCAAAAGGAGCCAGCTGACGTGGGTCAGGCATCTGAATAGGAAGCCTCCTGGACACCTCCATTTGGACACTTGCGGGGCACATCAATGTGGAAGAAACGATTATACATCCAATCTTTCCTGGGAACGCCTTGGGGTCATCCAGGAGGTTGCTTGAGAGAGGGACATTGGAGACAAAATGGATAAATGGATAAATGGATGGATGGATGGATGGATGGATGGATGGATGGACAGAAGTTTGAGTGCTAAATTGTGTCCTTGTGGAGGACACTCATGCCAAACTCTATTGTAGAGACATCACATCGGCAACAATGGGACCAACACTTTTCAAGGTGTTTCAGAGTTTTCAAAAGGGTAAAAAATTGTGATTTCATCTTTTCTCAATAAATGTTCCTTTCAACCCTTCTGGTAAAGTTACTATTCATCTTATTCATCCTCTTTCTGTTTGATTTCGAGTCATACTTTGGTCACATCATGTCGACTGAAAAAGCAAAAAAGGCACAAAAGCACAAAAACACCCTCAACTTCTCAGAAAACTCAGAGCCAAATTTGACAGCCAGTCAAGCTGTGCGTGTTAAATGACTTGGATACGCTCGGTGCCAGGTTTTATGTACACAAAGACAGTGGTGAAAGATAGTGATGAATATTTGCATTAGTGAAATTCAAGAAAATAATTTAACACCAAATTAACAGAAAAGGCTCTGAAAAAAAAATATCGACATGAAAGGCAAAGATCGAAGGTTGAGACATTCTCTTGAAAAAAATGCAACGCTGTCAAGCAGTTTCATCTCTTTGATCTGCCACTTACAGCCTTTCTCCTTATTGCAACGAAAAAGATGGAGTGATTTGAAGGAAAGGCTTGAGAAAGCACAAAATGATTAAATCAAAGGAAGTACAGCCTTTTAACAAACAAACACAAATTAAATGAACCAAACACACACACATGCACACACACATACACACACACACACGCCAGTAACCAGGTTGACAAGGTTAATTAGCGCAACGCCGGATGGAATAATTAATGAGTTTAATGAGTGTGTTTATAAATGGCAACAAACCCTGGGGATTCGATGCCCAACCCACACTCAATTTTCTGTCTTTTCTACATGCTATGCGTTTCTGTGTGAAACATGTAGGTGTGTGTGACAGAGGGACTTGGCTCAGGGTCATGTGTCTTTATCACACATTCGCTTGTAAACAAGCCTACAATATTATCAGTGTCCTATAACTTTCTCCATCATTTGAATGATTTTAGCATAAAGATTAAAGTATTTTCTTGTGTTACAACTGCTTTTTAGGTTGCATTTTTATGAAGACTATACTTGACCTAATTTAAAGCTGCAGTTGGAGTTTTTACCTGGTCAAGAAACTGTCTCAGTTTCATACTTATGCCTCTATGCGACCTACATAAGCAAACAAGACCATCTGCAAGAAGACTGGCTATCTCTACATAACTATTATAAATGGCTGCCACTGGGTCACTCCTTGAAATCAGATGAAACAGATGTGTTAACATTTTCTAAGACAAAGTTACAGTGAGTAGAATGTTAGCCAGGGAAAAAGAAGCAAGAGATTTTTATTTAGATACATTTATTTTTGACATTCTATTTTGTGGTTATAACGGTGGAAACAATACCGCTTTTGTCCACAGAGGCCTCCGAAATCGACAAAATATGAAAGTTCCTTGTAGTAGCTTTAAGTTATAATCCTTCATATTTCAGTCCTGGTTGATTTGTAGTTTAATACTACAGAAAGAAAAGTCAGAAATAAACAAGGGGAGCAAGTGGTATATAGGTTTACAGTGCAGCCAAACAAACTTACATTCTTTTAACAAAGAAGTCAGTGACCTCAATTGGCCTTTTTAAACTGTGCTACAAATAAGCCATGATCTGATAAATTATAGTCTGGATCCACCTTTAACAATGAACACTACTATACACAGGGGTCATAACTGAATGTAAATACAGGGTGCAACCCCAGAGGAGCATTTTCAGATGCAAACACACATGAGGAGGTAAAAACAATGATGTAATGATGTAAAAAAGGCCCCAGAAAAAAGGAAAGATCAAGAAACAGAGGCAGAGAGAAGCCAGAAGGAGTACACATGGGAGCTGATGCTTTTATAAAGCAGTTATTTATTTCGGTGCTGATTGATTTAATCTATATTGTAAGATTTATTTGCGTGGTTAAATTTTAAAAGGAGACAAAATAGAAAATGTGACTAGCAGCGAACCAAGAACAGCATATAGTGATGCTCTTCTTAAAAAGTCCTTAAATCTTGATGCAAAATAGACTGCATTCTACAAATAATGATGAACAGATGTGTTTGAACATTTATTTAGTTCCATGTTGTGCACCCCTACAGTTTTTGCCTGTATTGTGCAGCAGCAGCAGCACAAAGCATGTCTGATTACTATTTGATTAGTCCACGGAGGACAGGTGTGCATGAAAATGAAATCATGTGAAGAAAAGGTTTAAGTCCCACAGACTGTCAGCATTGAGTTTATTCGAGAAACAGAATTGTGTGTGAATTCAATCTTTTTTTCAGTTCTGTTTTAGAAAAAAAAATGCTTGCACTGTATCCCACAGTATGTTCTCCAACACATTCTTCTCATCACCTGTGTGTCACAGTTTCAGGAGAAAAATGGACGTGGACAGAGAAAAAGGGAAACCAACAGCTGTCAGTGCATCCCTCAGGGTCGCCCACCTGTCCTTAGAGACACACACGACACCTGCAAGCCTTGGTGCCAGCCCTGTTCACTGCGCTGTAGTCTGTTGAACTATTTTGGCCAACAAATCCTCATTAAGGCTCTGACGGTGTGGATTTTTTAGCACCAAAGTGAAAGGTCTATGTATTCCCTCAGGATGACAGATGCTGCTCAAAGTGGAGCAGAAACTTTGCAGTAAGTTGTCAGTCTGGCAGTAAATGTACAGCACAGGTTGCAGTGTGTCAGTTAATAAACCCCGAAGCTTCTCAACACCAACAAAAACCTTGTCTGTTATTTTCCAACTGATGGAAAAGTGGCAAGACAAAACAACTTGGATAAGTTTAGGAAAAGATTGTGGTTTTGCTTAAAAGTCTTACATTACGAAATTCACATACATCAAGAAACTTAAGATAAATTTTATTGATCCCACTTCAGGGAAATTCACATGTTACAGCAGCTCAAATAATACAGATAGAAAAAGGAAGTGAATGACAATAGTTACTTAAAGAATAAAATAAAACAGATCTTAGCTGCCAGTAGAGTTGGGCAATATGTTAAAATTTAAAAATGTGATCCTTGCTTTAATTTCACTGATGCAACAGGAACTTGCTAAAGAAAACTTCAACATGTGATCTTGTTCTGCTCAGATCTTCCTCTGCCCGAGATTTGACCCTCCAACACAAACCAATTTGTCACAACAGATGTTGCCCTATTCTTGTGACAGAATGCACACGACTTCCCGCTGATATCTGAACAGGCAGAATCACATCAGTGTGGAATAATGAAAAAACAAACAAACACTCTATGACAGCAAAATTACAATGAGACTGAGCGACTTGACATGTTTATGCATGACTCCAACACACAGGCCACATCTCGATTACTGTACAAATGTTCTGCAAGAGTTTAATACTCTCAGAAAAAACAGACTGTTAACAAAACCTCCATGTCTGTGCAGATTCACATTAAGACCAGCATCAGCTCGCTCAGGTAGACAGACAGAGCAGAAAGTAAGAAGGACTCAACATACGTTAAAATAAGAATTATGCTATTGCTATTCAGTAAGTAATATTTCTACCCACTTTATTTTTTATATACAGTTTATTTTATTTTATTTATTTTACCTTGACCATGAAGTCCCACTGAGATCACAGATCTCTTTTCCAAGAAACCTCTGGTCAAGGCAGCAGATGAACAAAAGCACAACATATTAAAATGTATCATATAAATCAGTCGCTCTCTGACTTTTTGAGTTGCAGCACCCCAGAAAAATCAGGTGGGTGTTCATGAACCCATCCCCATCCACCCAGGACTGTTCAAGAATTACTGTGCAACATATAAAAGCTACCAAACACACATTATATCAGTGGTACAGGTGATGTAATGTAAAAACCATCCCTCAGTCCTAAAAATGGCCCTCATTTCCCAGCATGCTTGTAGGAGTGTGATCACTTTGCTATTTCATGTTCCAAAATGCAAATGTTAGTTTTTGTCAGTGTTTGATTCTGTGAACATGGTGGTTTATGTTGGTAATTGTTATTTTTGTGCGTTTTCTGGCTTTAACTATTAGTGAGATGGTTGTTAATTTTAGTAAGGCCGACTGCCTTACTTTTTTACTTTTTTTCTTTTACCCTGCATGCCACTGAGAACTGATTCCTGTTTCTCATTCCATGCTACTTGCTGCACCATGGTATTTTATTTTATTTTCTACAAATACCTGGCAACCACCAGAAATTATCTCATGATCCCCTTGAGTGTCCTGATCTCCAGGCTGGGAACCTATTAACCTATTAATTAATTTGACGTGTATTTTGATTTTTTAGTTTGGTTCCATCTGCTAACATGGAGGGGGTGTGGTTTATGAACCATACTGCAGCCAGCCACCAGGGGGCGATCAAGTTGTTCTGGCTTCACTCTTGGGGAACAGTTATGTTTCCCTCTTTATATGACAGTATATGACATGTAGTGGAACATCACAGAATTATTATGGAGACTCAACAGAGGATAGAGTGAAAAATAGGAGAACCCAAAGTTATATTTGCAGGCAGTGATGAAGATTTTTTTTTAAAGACTTCGGCTTATTTTTGAATGATGTCCAATCAGACAGACACGGTTGTCAGATGATTCCCATGTGATATCCTTCTCATGTGTTGTACCTCGACACGTCTCTCACTGAGATATGGAGCAATAGATTTAGGCAAAAAAAAAAAAAAAAAAAACTTTCTCTAATTTTTACTGATTTCTATTTTTGCACCTGCCTATTAGACAATCCTGAGACTTCACTGCTTTGATTTGAAGGTACACATGGAAAAACATCCGTGAGCGCACTCACAATACTTCACACTCTCCTCCTCGGGAAAGTGACATGTCATCTTGTTGAGAGGTTTGACAGAGGAAAACAATATAGTAGCTTCATTATGTACATTTAACAGTTTTATGTATCCACAGACCCATTTTCTTTCATTTCGTTGATGCTCTCTACATTCTTATTCAAACTAAGACGTGACACATAGTTTATTCAATATCATTAATTTGTTGTGCATGCAAATCCTGCCAGTGAACGGCAGTCATTGCTTTCACAATGACAATAGAGAGGGGTTATTTGCATACAAAGCAAGAGCCTGAGGAGAACACCATAATTTGAGTCTCCATTAGGAATAAACACAGATAATTTTATCTTTGCAGCATTCAAAAGGAAATTCCACCAGTGAAGGAATAAACAAACAGGCAATCATATACAATGTCGTATTTGGGGTCATTATGGTTCAAATCAAAAGAAAAACGTCCTTTTTTCAGTTTTAATATGGCTAATGTTTGCCTGGAAAATACAGTAAAGAAAAAGGTTTAAGAAGTTCTTGACTTCTATATGTTAATATACCTAAATTATTGCGACTTTCCTCAATATCTGAGTAGAATTGGCACTCCTACAAACCCCACACTGAGTGAAATAGATGTTTATTTTGCCAGGGGAGGAGACAAAGACGTGACAGATCTCGACTCTGCCAGGTAATTATCTTCTAAGTTGATCCCATTCTGTCAGAGTCCTTTCTACATTTCCTCTCCTGTCTTCATCAATAGCTCATCTTTTTTTCTTATCAATTACAAGGAATATTGTTACAAAAGAATTTGACTTCAAATATATGACAGCTAGGACTTTATAAAGAGTATGGTCTAGACCTGCTCATGAAAAGTGCCCCAAGATAACTAAACGTAGCAGATGGTGTGTTACTGCAAACACACATTATACAAACCCAGTTTCAAAATAGCTGGAACACTGTGTAAAGCATAAATAAGAACAGAATGCAATGTATTGCAAAACCTTTCTGACTGATTTTCAAAAGAATACAGCTCAAAGACAAGTTATTTAATATTTAAACTGATAAACGTATTTGTTTTTTTTGTAAATATACACTCATTCTGATTTTGATGCCTGCAACACGTCACAAAAAATTTGTAAAAGGGGCAACTTAAGAGTGGCAAGGTTGTGTATTGTTCAAAAAACCCCTTTTTGGAACATTCTACAGGTAAACAGGTTGACAGGGGATCATATCATGACTGAGTATGAAAAGGGCATCCTGGAAAGGCCCAGTCATTAACAAGTGTGGGTGGGGCAAGGTTCACCACTTGGTGAAAAACTATATGAGCAAATAGTCCACCAGTTAGAAGCAACCTTTCTCGACACACAACTGCAAGAAATTTAGGGATTTCACCATCTACAGTCCATAATTTCATTAAAAGATTCAGAGAAACCAGAGAAATTGGAAACTTTTCAGAAAACCATGCCAGTTAAGATGTCCCATACCAAAGTAAAAGCCATATATCATCCAGAAACACTGCCAACATCTCTGGGCCCCAGACCATTTGAGATGAACTGACACAGTTAGTGTCCACACTATCTGTCTTTTTCTGGGACATCACTGCTTATTTCAGCAAGATGATGCCAGGACACACTCTGCACCTGTTACAACAGCATAGCTTTGTTGTAAAAGAGCTTGTGTAGCACTAGACTGGCCTTCCTGCAGTCCAGACCCTGAACTGCTCCTGAAGTCATATACCAAGCAAGAATGAGGAAGAATTTACTTTCAATTAATGTTCTCAGCCCTCAAAAACTGAGTGTTATTAAAAGAAAGGGTGATGAAAAACAATGATAAACATGCCCGTCCCAACTTTTTTGCTACTCGTAGGCATCAAGTTCAGAATGAGTGTATATTTACAACAAACTCAGTTTGAACACCAATCATCTTGTCCTTGTACTGTATTCTACTGAATATAGGTTGAAAAGACTTTGCAAATCATTGCACAGCATCCCAATTATTTTGGAATTGGGGTTTGTACTTGCTTTTAGTAGCCATTATGAAAAGACTGATATCATATATTCAAAGTCTACCACCTATTTTGAAAAATAATGATAACAGGTTTATCCAGTTCTTTGTCTTACTTCCTTGTATTTTACAGTGTTGCATCATTTTGTTTGGTTGCTGCCGTGTTAGATCTTGAAAGCCCTGTTCTGCTTTAAGTGCCTGATATAAAGTAGGAAATGTGAAAATAAATTATACAAGGCAACAAAAACAAGTGTACTGTGGAGAAAATGAAAATGAGAAAACAAGCTTTTAAGATGAAGTAAGTTGGCGCAACTCAAGCAGTAACTTCAGAAGCGACAGCTGGTCTTTTCAGGTCACCATCACAAGCTTTTCAGACATAATGGAAATACTACAGTCTCTAACCATCATGACAGCATGCTCATGTTTGCCCTTTTCATCTTCTTCATCTTGTAACTTAGACAAATGCTGACATCTATCTTTGCTCACACAGTCTGTCTGGGAAAGATTCCCCAGTAACATGTGAGCATACATGTCATCAGCCAGCTCAAGAGGGTTGCATGATAACAGAGCTGTTTGTGTTAGGTTTAAAAAGGCAGACATTATACCGCTATATCCATGAACGGTAGACTTTCTCTGATGTGCAGTTTCCATGCCATAGACAGAATAATAAATAGGTTTCTGAAGTGCCATTGTGAAGCTCACACAGGCCTCTTTCACCAACATGAAACTGCTCCTCTTACTTTTCAAGCACCTACAGTAATTTTGCACTGTTACATTTCCACCAAAAGATTTACTGGTTTGGAACCTGAAAAGTTGATATCCAGCTGGAACCAAAAAACAGCAGGTTTTCCTTGGGAACCAAACTTGAAAGTTGCTGTTGCTGTTATTACATTGATTACAACGGCAACATTCAAAACTGGTGGAAATGCCGGTTCGTTCACTAGATAGCATCCAGGTTCCAAGGATCTTTAACGTAACCAGTTCAAGCATCAGAGCTTATTTGGTTGAAAAGAGCCTACAGTGTGATGGCTCTAGGTGTCACCATCTTAGAAGAGCCTGACTCAGCTAGCTCCGGTGGAGCTTGAGTAGAGCTGAGGACAGTCAAATGAAGCGGCTGCCTAGTGGTTAGCCATCTGTGATGTCACCCACCTGTCACTCAAAGCTATAGAGAGCAAAACTGTTTTTGTACTAGGCTGTACAGTATTTCTATTATAAAGTTGAGCATTTTAATACAGTTACAGTCAGCATTCTCCCCTTTCCGCTATCTGCGTGTAACTACTGTCGAATTCTCCACCGCTACATGAAACAACAAAAACGATCTCTGAACTAGCAACCTACCAAGCTGGAAAAGGGAAGTTATCCTAATGTGTGAATGTAAACAAGCTAAAAGCTGTCACCTTTTCTTTTGTTGGGATTTTGCCATTTTAATGCCAGGGCCCGCCTCCGCATGTGCAAATGTTCCACCAAAACAAGCAATGCACTGTCGTGGCATCCTAGTCTGTGCACTGCCCAAGACAACTGTGACTGGTTTAAAGAAATATAAATAAGCCAGGGTGTTTTTTCCCCTTGAGTAGAATAATAATGTGTGAAGCCAGGCCTTTTCTCCAGTGCTGGCACACTGCTGTGAAGACTGTCATGACTGAACATTGCCTGATGGAAAAAAGTCAGTTATTGTCTGACTTATTCATTACAACAGTGTGAATTTGTTTGGCTGCACTGTAAACAGAAATCACAGTTGCTTTTCTGTTTTATTTCAGACAAAGTCACAGCTCGAGGACTGTTTGCTGCTGTGCAGTATTCCATATTTTAAGAAGTACCAAAACACTTCCAGATTGATTATTCATAATTCAACAAGGCCCTCTTAATTCAATCACTGATCTTTTGTTTCAAGCTGACATAATTAGGCTCTTGCCCACATATAGCCTTCTGTCTTGTGAGAAGAGTCCATGATTACACATGCAAACTGTCTTCCAGTGATCACTTTCTTTTGCACTCCACTGCTTTTCAGAAAGACGCAAGACAAGTCAAGATCACAATTCACACAGAGAAAAGTTCATGAGTATGCATCTAATAAAGCTCAAGCGCCTGCATGCATACCTTCACAGCATTCTGTGCGCCTGAAAGAGTCTGAGAGCTTATCAAGTCTAGCATGCTGCCTTGTAAATCCTGCTCACATGTGGCGTCTAGCGTCCCTGCGCTAAGCCCTCAGTGAGACTCTTTGGTGAGTTGACTGAGCCACTCAGCGACCCGCTGGCCATCTTGTCTGATTAAAGATAACAAGTTCTAGAGAAGGGCATGGGGCAAGTATTCCCTGAGTGAAGAAGCCTTGAGAACAGCTTTGATCTGATAATACCTTGCCATCAAAGCACTGCCAAGAGCATCCACTCAGAGCATCTGTGTGGGCTGAAAGGCTCCCTCCCTGGCCAGAGAGAAATCTACCACAGGGAACCTCTGCCCTGCAGTGGCGTGTGGGGAAGTTTCAAAAGCATGCAAACTGGCTTACAGAAGTGGTGAGTCACACCAATACTGCCAACTTCTTTACTATGTAAAAACATGCACTGGGTGCTTAAGTTTGATACTTGAATGGTACTTCTTAAGCTAAGTAACTGCTTGCTACGGGCGAGAAAAACAATCCTGTCCAGACGTCACTACGCCTTAATCTCTCTGCTGTCTGGAAGTAAACAGTTTTGCATAAACAGTGTATCTAATTGACAGCAACAGCGTTGAGTGGAATATTTGTGACAGGAAAAATAACTGTCAAGACTGTCAACACCTCCAAACTAATGAAGCACTTAAGGGTGCTCAATGTTAACTACAGACAAGAGGGCTGTCAGCTGTTTTACTTCAAGGGTCAACAGAACAGCCAAAAACATTTTAAGCTGTCATGAAAACCTGTGTAAATGACATGCAGTATCACTCAATATCACTTTGGAAGAAATAGAAGAGGATAGACAAATGATTGACACAAAGTTGGATTTTTTATTATATATATATATATACATATATGATTGCCTTGAAAGTGACATAATTGACCAAAATACACTTAATAACAACAGTCATAAGGCTTTATAAAGACGTTCATGACAGGTGTCATGACATGGTTATGACAGTGTAATGACCGCATAATGATGCCTTCAAATAAAATTTGATAGTAATAAATGGTGGTGAGAGGGTGTTTATCCGAGTATGTATTCCATTTCCACCACACTATTCACTTTCCATCCTGCTCATTATTAAAAAAAGGAACATTAGACCCACAACAATTTGAATCCTCAAAGTAGCTGCCTGCAAGGAAATGTTCAGTATATTACTCACATGGATTGAGCCGGTGGCCCCTACAAATTACAGTAATAGGTGGTGTAATGACATGTTAAGGGTCTTGTCCTTGAAGGGGTCTTGGAGTTCTTTTAAAATCATGCACCACACGGAAATTGAAAAGGCTGAAGTGTGGGAATGAACAATATGTACTGAGGTGCCAATATATGTGAGTAACACATTCTGGGAGGAAGGTGAAAGGGGGAGAAGAAAATGAGCTAGGGGCTATATATTTTTTTATACGGGGCTGTATTTTTTATATTATAATTTTATTCACTTGCATCTCTTTTATATTGCTACAGAATGTTTTATTGCCCTCCATAGAATTATCATTTGTTACCAATATGACGAATTGATTGGATGTGTTACTTGTAACTACCTGTTGTTGATGGTGGTGCTGTATTGGGATTGTAAAGTGGTGTACAATTGTTTTGCTTGTATTTATTTATTTTATAGTTTTTATATCTGAATAACTTCATGTGAAACAATTAGATGAGAACTGATTTCTTGTTGATTAACTAATCCTTAATTTAAGAATTAAAGATAGCCAAAATATTCCAAAAAATGAATTGGATTTAAGCTTCTTAACAGACTCTTCCCAAGTCCCATTCTTTTTGCTCTGCAGAGAGTACTGCTTACATGGGTTTTATACTATTAAAATAATTAAAACAACTGAAACTATATGCTCTTTCATTAAGGCTTTGTTGTTTGCAGTTAAAGCTAAGAGACACAGGGGTAGATTGAATGAAGGATTAGATTCTCAGCCTCTCTGAGTGAGTGTTTCCCACTCTATTTGGGTAGCAGAGTGCTCTGTCAGGTTCAGGAGCTTGGCGGAACAGAACAAAACGAAAACTGTCCAAGTAACTTTCCTTGAGATGTACTGCAGTGAAACGGTTACGAGAATGACTATTACTGCAGAAAACAGTGCTGCTGAAATGGTCATTTTAAGCTAATGCCCCCTGATTCTAGCAGTATCTCAGCCAGGTTCATGTACCAACCCCAGTTCTAAAAAAGTTGCATCGCTCTGTAAAAAGTAAATAAAAACAGAATGCAAAGATCTGTGACTCTTTTTCAACTACTATTCAGTTGAAAATAGAAAAATATTTAAGAGATATTCAGTGTTGACACTCATAAACTTAAATAGTAATAAAAAAATATAAATGTTGCAACAGGGGCAACAAAGGTAAACAGGTTGACTGTTAACAAGTGAAAGTATCATGATTAGGAATGAAAGGGACATTCTCAAAAGGTTCAGTCATCCGCAAGCATTAGTGGGGTAAGGGTCACCACTTTGTGAAATCTCTGTATGTAAGGGGCAAGGCTGAAAAGAAACATTGAGTGCCTGTGACCTCTGACCCCTCAGGCAGCACTGCCTAAAAAACAAAGATGATTGTGTAAAAGATATTACTACATGTGTTCGGGAACACTTTGGAAAATTGGTGTTGATGAAAACAGTTTGTTGCATCTACAAATTCAAGTTAAGATACTACCATGCAAAGTGAAAGCGAAAATGTGTGGTGCATTCTGAAGCACAAAATACGACAAAGTATGTGTCGCAAATATCAATTTTAGAATGACTATGTTTACAAAATACAATAAAGTTATCAGTTTGAACAGTAACGATCTTGTCTTTTTTACCGTATTCAACTTAATACAAGTCAAAAGGGATTTGCAAATCGTTGCATTCTGCTTTTACTTACATGGTGTTCAAACATTTTTGGCACTGGGGTTTGTATGAATAGTATTTGTTTGTGTTCCATGCCACCAGAGTGTTGGACAACCCTCCAGTCTTGACGCAATTTGCAGCACAAAGGTCCTACACCAAAGAAGGACTATGGATTTTAAATGACGTTTCCATGGCGACATAGTCCCCTCACAGACGTGAGCGAGAATACAGAGATTGTAACAAGGGTTAGGGAGATGCTATCACCTTACACACACACACACACACACACACACACACACACACACACACACACACACACACACACACACACACACACCCTTAAGAAACCTGTCTCGTTTTTATATCTCTGTCTCAAGTGTTTTCAGTTCAGAGCCGAGGTTTCTCTCACTTTATTACAATTTCTTGCCATATAGGTATTGCTCTCTCTCACTCGCTCACTCGCTCATACACACACACACACACACACACACACACACACACACACAGTCACCACAGGTCCCTGTACTGTGATCTGCTTGGGGCCACTGAGTTTGGAAGGTGACATTTCAAAGGGAAATGATTATTCATAGGTAAGCCGGACAGCGGCCAGCGCAGTAGGAAAAACATACCCACACACACGCACATATAAACACACACACACACACATACATGTACACACAAAGTGGCTAGCGTGCCTCGTGTCATGTGATATTCAGCATGGAGCATGAGCTCTGTGTCCATGTGGTGAATAAATGAGGTGGAGAACCGCTGTTGGCTGCATGAATCATGGGGCTCTGCCGGACCTTTGTTACCTGCAAAGCCTGGCAGGATCCTACCGCTGGGAAAAAAAAAAAAACCCTACTGCTTCAGCACACACACACACACACACACACACACACACACACACACACACACACATCAGGCATCACCAGCATCACCCACTGGGGGCAAATCATCCACATCCTGTATAATCAGTGAAGGTTGCTTTTGTTGCAAGGTTGCAGAACGTTGACACATGTGCTCATCTGCATGTAGTACACTGAAATCATGAGAAATGAATTTGAGATTGTTTACATGTGTCCACTGAAACAACACAGTGTGGAGCAGTGACAACCACATGTTGCTTCACAAGAAGTCCATGTTTCAGGTCGTTTTCAGGCTGCTCATTTCTTCATAATTCTGAGACCTAATTTTATATACTTAACAATCTTTTAATCATTTAAATTTGGCTAGGTGGTGAATAACACATGTCTGCAGTGTGACAAACTCTTGCTTTGCACCATATTTCAATAAAAAAATTATGATTACTTTAACTAATCTTCTTTAGTCTCAGTTATCAAACTTATACTACAAATGGCATTCAACCACAACAGAGGTGCTCTGTTGTATTTCAGTGAACTTCTTGGAAGTTACACTGCTCTACTTTTTTACATCTCTTCTATTCAAAGCTTTATGTTTTTCTTTGTTCAAGAACTTGCATTGTTATACAGTATTAGATATAACATAGTAAATATAACATAAATTCTGCTTTGTTTCTGAAAAACAGACCTCAACCTAGACAAATTTGCAGGTGATGCAAGTAGGAATACCCTCAGACCATTTTATCGTGACAACAATGGACAACCTCAAATCTGAGTTGGCGTGTGTTTTGACATGAGAGCCTGAATCATCTTCAGTGGGATTTAGTAATGGAATGATGGATCCATAAAAAAGAGGCATCAAACACTTTGGCTTTTAAAATAACAAATATGATAAATCACCTTTGTCATCTGGCAGTACTAACATAATGTCATAGTGGTGCCACAGGCTCAGACCTGAGGACATGATTTTCTTTGTTTTAAACAGAATTAGATATTTATTTATAATCTGTACAAGTTGAGGTGAAGCACCTCATTACAGGACAATTAGTTCAGTATAATTACACATCTTAATTCCACTCACCCACACATGCACACACAAATCATCACTTTCCCAGTACACAAACACAGGACACATTTAACAGCCTCCGTGTGACACCAGAGAGATTCTGACCTCATTTATCGAATATTAAAATGAGATAACGTTTCACATAATAACATAACACTACAGGTGGCAGCCTCCTGCTGCATTTCTTTACACAAGCAATGACACAGCACATCGTCATTCAATACAGCTTCAATACTTGGTGTGTTTTCTTGATGATACATCATCCAATTAACAAGCACTGATTAGATTTAAAGAGAGCAATGTATCTCAATTATCTCAATATAAATCTGACTATGTGGTCCGGCTTTTTATTATGTTGACAGATTTTACTGCGTATGTGAGCCACTTAGGAGGTATTTCAATTACATTTTAAGCAATGAATACAATATGTGCCAATTATAAGATGACAGAAAGTGAAAACTGATCTTTATGAGCATCATTTGTTCTAAATTATCATCCATACTGGTTTCCTTCAAAATGGCCAATGAAACTGAGGAGTGAAAAGTGGCAAATCAATTTGCGTCTTGACACAAATACCTGCCATTAATCATCATCTTGTCTTTCTCTCCATTTTCCTTCCTTTTTTTTTGTCTCTGTCACTCCATCTGTGACACACACACACACACACACACACACACAGGGTCGCAGCGGGAGAAAAGAGCGGCTGTCTAATGACGTGAGCACGCTGAGAGGTGGTCTTGATGTGAGGCAAAGGGCCATTACTAATGCATTGACCGGCATCATCCTCTGTTGACGCACCCTCTCACCCTGACGGGGACGTCTCACCAAGCTTCGGTTCGGCCCACGCACCTGGAAGCGCAGTTCACCTGTCTTCTGTCGTTGCGTTATTATGCATTCAAGGAGAGATCATGCAAATGATGGGGGAGGATAATTACACAATTTGGGAGGCTCAGATTTCCATGAAAAGTGTCTCCAAAAAGAAGGTGCAACTGGCGCAGGTGGTTTGAAAAGCATTGAAAAGAGACACTTTTTCTTTTTTATCATTTCTTGTATTTTTCCAAAATTTCACTGGCAGCAGACAAAGAGTGGACACACAAAACATGAAACTCAGCTGTGTATCACATTTACTTCCAAAAGTGTAGAAGTAAAATTCACTTCATAAATCTAAAGACTTTAGGACTTCAACCATTTATTTTTTCCATTATCTGTTACAGGGTTTCTGCAGGTTTCAACAAGTTCAATCTAAGACTTTTAAATATCTTTTTAAGATCATTATGAATGCAGTTCAAGACCTATTTTACATCCATACTGGCAAAACGGTACATGCACAGTTGGCATCAGTGTTTACTGCTTAATGCTGGCTTCATTTTATCGTTGTTACAGCATCTCAAAAACACATCTAAAATCAAGACTGATGGTAATGCAGCTTTATTAAAGTAACATTAACTTG